>NC_053165.1:23562969-24200469 GCF_016835505.1 Polypterus senegalus
ACTGATGCAGTCAATTCCTCGTGTATCAATTTATTCAAGTGCATTTTGGAATCTGCCAGGATCTACATAAGGAAATAAAATGTTGCTAAGCATTCAATACAAGAAGCATTCAGATCTCAGTTGCAATCAGCAAATGCCAAGCTATTCTGGGATTTTCCTCAATCTACATTTAAAGCAATTACACTATAACTAAAGAAGGGTACATTAATACATATGATGTTACAGATTTATACTATATCATAAATGATTATGTCTCTTAATGTGTAAAATCAGTAAGTGAAGTTATACTTTCATTTTCCCTTTTAAACTATATATTCATACATGCAATCAAGTTTGATTAAAGCAAATTAAATACAGGGATGCACATTGTGTTGCTGACATTTCAAAAATGTCTTTGTACAACTTTCTGCTAAATTATCACATGCGCTTGTGTTCCTCAGTCCCTGGGGGAATCAGCAAGAGCTCACTATATTAAATCCATGCCAGATTTCCTAATTCTATATTTACTCCCGCAGACTCCCACCAACAAGCACAAACACCTTTTATTTAATAAACAGAATTTCATCAACTTATTTTAACAGCATTGCCACCAACATCAATCTGATAATATTAGTGTGGTGTAGGACTAGGCTGCTTTACAATCCTCTGGTACTGTATTTATATTATGAAGAGGTCAACGGATACACAGGAGACAAAAAAAAAATTGAGAAAGGCCTGGGATGGGACATGCAGAAGTAAGATGAATATGTAGACAGTTTTCTCATTACAAACAATATAGATACCTCTTGTAAATTAGACATTCATCTTAGTCACAACCAATCTAGGGCTTTCCAATACGATTAATCAAAAGGTTAACCCTTTGTGACCCTTTGGTACTGGCACCGGCATTATGGGATTGATTTGTTCATTTGTGCTAAGGGGAGGCACTTCAATAATTTTGAGGCCAACCTCCCATGAGACAGAAAGCACACGAGAATTTACCCTGGCTAAGGCAAGAGGCTAATGCAACCCACTAAACTGCTACGGGTTTCTTATTAATGGAATATTGTTAATATTTCTGACAAAAACTCAAATCAGGCCCTTGATCTTTGAAATGCATTACTGATTTTCAAACACCATTAGTGAACATTTCAGAACACTGATGTCAATTATGCATTCTACAGTGTGATGCAGGCCAATGGAGGGGATCTATACTCCAGACAACACATTTCAGCTCAATTTACGTTTACTGCCCCAAGAGAGAAATGTGGTTTGTCAGACATCACATTAAAAACACAGCAAAAAAAGAACTCAGTTATCAAATATACATTAATAGAAATAAATTAGAGCAGTGAACTTAATATTATGATATAAACTTCGTTTATAATACGCTAACATGCCTGTTCGTTTGTCTGTCCAGGATTTTAAATCACTTGTAGATCGCAAACCAATTGACTGTTTGACCTGAAATTTGGTACACGTATACTGCCTGATATCTACTTTCTGCTTTTGGGTGATGATTGACCTCTAAGGTTATTCCTCTTTTTATTTTTATTTAATTTCATTGTAGAATCAACTCTTGGAAGCAGATAGCAGGAAGGCCGAGTGGCGCATGAGTATGGACGCCGTTCTCATTCCCTCCCACCTTCAACATCACGTCCCCTACATCTACATATCTTAAATCATTCTTGAGGAAGATTGAACACTTAAGTGCCAGCTTAAGTGAAAAATTAAGGAAAACATACTAAGTAACTGCTGACGAAAGAAGAGAAGAAGCGGGTTGCTAGGGTGGAGAAAAGAAGAGCTGCTCAGGAAGCAGCAAGCACATCAACCTCTGAGCAAACGAATGCTAAACGTGCAGAGAAAGAGGATGAAAACCAT
The DNA here is from genome assembly GCF_016835505.1 of Polypterus senegalus. Taxonomy (NCBI): domain Eukaryota; kingdom Metazoa; phylum Chordata; class Cladistia; order Polypteriformes; family Polypteridae; genus Polypterus; species Polypterus senegalus. The sequence continues at coordinate 23,564,830 of NC_053165.1, forward strand.
GAATGCTCAAGTCAAGTGTATTCACTACACGTTATCGTGCAATGCAACGTTACTGGTATCAGATAATACATGTCAGAATTAAACCAACATTAAGATTTATCTATAATTGACAAAAATGACATGTATTCAAGTTACACATTTTTATCCGATTAATGGCAGTTGGAAAGAAGGAGAATTTGAACCAGCATTTGATTTGCCATTTAAACGAACTAGGCGGTTCCTTACGGTGGCACATTTTCAAGCCATATAGACCTATGAACATACAGAATCAATACAACTGTCAGACTACCACTAACTTATTATTTCATTTGATATTTTTTCATTTTACTTTTGGACGACAGCTTGTCATAAGCATTGGTTTGGTGGGGTGGGTTACGGATCAAAAACATATGCTACATCATAGACAATTATAGTAATACATTTTATTTAAAAACGCACCACCACCACCCGATCAAAGCACAGTGCTGTCCCTACATTGATGGATTTAAGGCCAGAGGTCCACATAACCATCATCATCAAGTTCTTCTAGGTGAAGCCTGAAAACCATGAGGACTGATTGAGGTCATCTATGTCAGGTAGAATGCTTAGAGGGGGCTGGGTGGTCTCGTGGACCAGAGGACTATGAATTCCAAGCAGTAATTTGGTTGTGTGATACTGTGTTTGTTTTTTTTTTTAAGTAGCAAAAAGTTAAATTCAAATAAAATAAAATAAAGCCGGTGTGGCAGATGGCCGGATTCTATGCCTCGTCGGGATGCCCCTTCGACACTTGGTCCAGGGGAACAGCCATGGGAGGCATACTACTTCCCCTGGGTTGCATCCGGGCCACAGATATGGGACTCCAGAGCTTAGCCCTGTTGGGCTCCATGGCCACCGTCAGGGGAAGATGCATGGCTCCCTGAGCCCATGTAGGCGGGCATGCAGCCACACCCAGAAGTGCAGCAAGATCTAGGTCATCAATCACCTGAAGAACATCCGGGTGGGCTATAAAAGGGAGCCAGCAGCTACCATCAGGAGCGAGAGTCGGGAGGAGGAGGACAACGCTTGCAGGGAGGAGTGGTGGTGAAGACCAGTGTGTTTGTGACTTGTTTGTGCTTTATGGGACTGTGTTGTGGCTGAGGGGCACAGGGAAGACTTGCCCCCCAGCTGAAGAAAAATAAATATTTGTTTAATTTTTATGCATGCCTCCCTGTCTCTCTGTGCCAGGTCGGGCAATATAGCTAATTTCACACCTGCTAATACAGCCCAATTCCTACGTGTTTTCAGAAATTGAGCAGCTCAAGTGCATAATTTTTGACTTTCGTAAAAAACAGATGTTGCCATATGTACTCAAATGTCCTCCTTGACAATTTCAAATTTTCAATTCACTGTTTTCTTTCCCAAGCCACTATATTTCACTTTCCCCAGTCCTGGTTCCTCTCTTGTCTCCAGGTTTCTTCATAGAGGTCTGGTGGTGATGATTCCACTCAAAGTAAAGGGGATGACAAGACGACATTTCCAGCTTCACTTAGGGCACCAGAAATGCTAGTACCAGCTATGACCTGATGGCAACAACTGGAATTGTGAATGTGGTGGGTGAGTTCTGTCTAAATCAAAATGCTCTGTTCTCTACAAAACTAATTACACACTTATGTCAGTCAGATATGGCTGAAGAGACCTTATTATTTTACTTCTCCGTGTCACAATTTGATTTGGCTAATTTTTGCTACTAGCATTAAGAAATTCAAACCAAGACTACATAACATTTTGTTTTTAGCTAAGCTGTAGTGAGTTGAAATCTATGAGAAGAATCACTTATAGCTTAGTGTGGGTTTCTTTATAAAATTGTTATATACAGTATATATATTAGAGAGATCATTTGTTAAAGATGAGGATATTACTAGAGATTTTCAGGCCAGAATGAGATGTCTTGTATTGCTCAGTGTCTGGCTTGTCTTCTTTTTGAAGTGTACAATATAGACCTAAAAAGGTTTACTGGAGACCACTGCATATAACAAAACAGTGAAGAAAGAGTGAAGGACTGTCAGTAAGTGCCTGGTCACTGCAACATGGGAACTACAAACACATATAAGATATTCCCTGAATTCACAAATGAACCTAACAGTGAGTCCAATGGCCATTCTCAAAGCACACTGACATTAGATAAACGAACTCCCAATAGTGGGATATATTTCAGCCAAAGTGTTGGAGAAGAGAGGAATTATTTGATTATTATTTATTTATCACAGCAATATTCCAGCAGCTGCTGTGGTATCTGTGTCCCGACCAGGAACCTACCCTACCCTAACCCTACCCTAACCCCAGCACTATATGAAAAATGTTCGTATCAGTGCAATCTTCTGAACTTCTTGAGCTATATGAGGTTCTGGAAGCTCCTGCAACTCTCTTTTTGAACCTGTTCTTGATGGCACTTAGAGTCCTGGCCAACACAGGCACAAGTCTAGTCGTGGCTCCCCACATTCTCTCAGTCTTTAGATCTTAGAATGCAGTGTGGCTGGAACAATTGGAAGAAGGTATCAGAAGTATTATGTGATCAAAGAATTAAGATGAAGGTTAAAGGAAAGGTTTAGAAGACAGCGGTAATATATGGAACTGAGACATAAGCAGTAAAGGAAGAGCAGGAGAAGTTAGATGGAATAAAAATGAGAATATTGAGATGGATGTGTGGAGTTACAAAATAACAGCAGAATAAGAAATGAGACAAACATGGGAGAGCTGTTCCAGAAAAAACAGGAAAGGAGGTTAAAGGGGTATGGGCATGTGATGAGTAGAGACAAAAAAACATGGGCAAAAGAGTGATGGGAATAGATGTACAGGGGAAGAGAAAACAAGGGAGGCCAGTGCGGAGCTGGATGAATAAAGTAAAAGAAGATCTGATGGAAAAGGGCTTTTACTAAGGAGGAGGTGGTGCAGGAAAAAACTGTATGGAGAAAGCTGATCAATCACATCAACCGCACATTGATGTGGGACAAGATGAATTAGAAATAGAAGAAGGTGCCTTTCTCACGTTGAACACGCTTAAGGATGAATACCATAAAGATTAAGTCTTTCTTTAAAGATTTTAAAATGGAGATATTATATTTTTCATATGCTAAAATTGCAGTTAAGTACAAATATATAAATCAAACAGTGTACAAGTATGATAAATTTGATTTAATATGTACTTGTCTTGAACACAATATACCATGTGTCTTGTAATATACACCTTGCAATGGGTTTATTTTTCTTTACTGTTACTTTAACACTTTTTAAATTTATAAATAAAGAAAAAAACTTTAAAGAAGCACACTTTTATAGAGAATGCTTTACATGCTTTATGTCTAGATTTTCATTTTTGATCTGAACTGTAACCTTAAATGTCAAGAGACCTGAAAGGTCATTCAGGTTTGAAAGAAGGATGTTCCAGCTCTAAAGAGTCTGTGGCCAGAGATAAATTTGATAGAAACCATAGCAACAAGCCACTCATTTGTTGTCACAAGTCACCAGTCCTATTATTTTGATTATTATAGGCTACAGTCAGTTTTTATTACTGAATGAACGTATTGCCGCAAACATGACTTGAACAGAATATATGGAAAATATAATAATGAATACATGCACGCTCAATAACAGTCAGGTTAGCAGAAAAAAATGTCTCTCTTTGTTTTATTTCTGTTTAGCACAAGCTGAATATACTCTTGGCATCACAGAGACTGTGTGGGCATCCATATGGTGATTTTCAAGGAATCCCTTCAGTCATCTGAAACCAAGCATGTTAATGGAAAAAAAAAAAGTCAAGATGGGCTCCTGGAGTCAATACTGAATAGGATGATACAGTCCAGCAGAATGTTCTAGATTAATCTCCAAATAGCATGAATTGTATATCTTTTAAGCCAGGGGTCCCCAACTCCGGTCCTGGGGGGCCCCAGTGGCTACAGGTTTTCATTCTAACCATTTTCTTAATTAGTGCACTGTTTTTGCTGTTAATTAACTTCTTTTGTATTCATTTTAATTGACTTGTTTTTTTTAAGATTTATTCCTCTAAATTGCTTCATTTTTTTCCTTAAATGGCACCCAAACAGAAATCAAATGTGAAGTGAGTGAGCCAACAGAAGACCATTTAAGCCAGGGCCTCAAACTCCAACCAATTTTACTCCAACCAGTTGCTTAATTAGATTCAGATTCGTGTTGTTAATTAAACTCGCTCTTTAATTCCATGGCTTGTTGCTGCTCTCATTGTGTAATAGCATACATTTCCGAAATTGTTGATTTTCTCTTTTCTAAGAGCACTGTTAAAATGTTTTGGTGACCTGAGCAGATCAGCATCCCTGAGACCTTCACCTTTGTTTATTTTCAGATATTGTATGATCGACACAGTTTGCTGGTCATGGTTTGGTTCATTTTATATCTCTTTATTGTTTGGCTGCTAATTAAGGAAAATATTAAATACAAAGCAATTTAAGGCCATGTGTCCTGCAGGGAATGCTAGTTCTTTTTTAATTGCAGCGTGTTACGTAACCCGAATCTATATAAATATAAAATAAAAGGTGATACCCCTCCCTAGTGATATGGTGGTAAGAAATCACGCAAGAGAAATAACTTAGCTTTGTTCAATGTCAGCTTATGCTGCATAAAAGACGAAGGAAGCCAATGACAAAACCCAGTTCAGGAGTGGGGGCCTGAGGTGTTGAGTCTGTCGATGTTTGTTGGTACAGTGGAAGGCATTTTCAGAATCGGATGATGATATCTCCCATCTGTCTGTTGGTTTCAAAGGTGTGCCGGGCAATGTTCCAAGGCTTTATACTCTTTCTTCACGTGCAGGGCCTCCCTTAGGTGAACATACACTTCCAAACAAGGCAACATTGCTTAAACAAGGAAACAGTTCCTTGCTGACTTAAACAGATTGAAATAATAGACAGCATCTGTATACTTTCCATTTGTTCCAATCTGTTTTATGTGATACTGATTGTCTAGCAGTTTGATATGATGAACCCCTGTGCTTAATCTGGCTGTGTGTCAGCTGTGCACGTGAGTAGAAAAAGGCAGATTTATAAGATATATTTGCACAGAGCAAAGTGACATGTTAAACTTAAACGTATGCTTATTACAGGCCATGTGATGTTAGATGACATTTCCAGGGATCTTCAGCTGTAGTCTTTATTTACATACTCAGTTGGCACTGGGCGCCTGTGAAGAACAGTAGTCTAGTCTGACATACCCAGTGACTCATTCAGCTGCTCAGCAACTCACCTCAACAAAATCAAACAGGTTTGATATTTGTCAAAAGTTGCAAGGGTGGGTTCTGCGGCCATGAGAGGTGACAATCAATGAATGCTCACCTAAAAGTACAGCAAACAAAGTATAAATAACAAAGCCTTACAAACAGAAGAGAGGCTAGTCTGTCTGATGTCTCGTGTTTAATAAAAAACAGAAAAAAAAGGGCCAAGGTTGTGGCTGAACTCGCTGTACTTGCTGACTCTTTGTACAGCATCAGCTCTGTCAGGCAGTATGCTATTGGTTGCCAGAAAGAAGAAGTGAGCACAACTGTGCGATGCGATAGAATGCAGTCAGCAAGTCTAACATACACAATGCTAGAAGTCGTGTAATGGAGCATTGACTTTACAAATCACAACTGTGAAGTATACTACTAATGTAAAAACAGTAGTCACAGGCTAGAAGACTTGCTCAGGGTCTTACCGTGGTTAGCTGTGTGGACTCAACAAGGAACTCTGAAGTTTCATGTTCAATGCCTTATCTATTTAGGCACAGAGCCTACTCTACACTGTACATGAAATATACAGTATATCTATATGATACAGACTGGCAGATTACATCACCACACTGCCTCTCAGTTTTAGAGGCACATATTTTTGTGAAGAGGTGCCGCTACCTTTCCAAGGAATGCGTGCACTTACTTACTTATGTCGGTATAAACAATGTAAGATTAGAATGCACTGTGACAGGCGCCTGGCGTCCATGCCCAGTCAGGACGCCCCTGCACACTGTATTCAGGGGGAGCAGCCCTGGACAGTGCAATACCTCCCCCAGGACGCTAGATGGCCGCCCCCCTGGCCTGGTGAAGTGCCTCAGTTTCCCACAGGGCTCCCTGGGAATTGGAGATGGGGGCAGCCCTGTTGGGTCCCGCACGTACCGCCAGGGGTGCTGTGTTTGGGACTCCTGAGCCCATATGGACAGCAGCTTCATCACACCTGGAAGTGCCGCCAGATCTTGGTGATCAAACACCTGGAGCACTTCCAGGTGACCTATAAAAGGAGGCAGTGACCACCACTCATCGGCCAGAGTCGGGTGGAGGAAGACAAGGTTGTGAGGGAGGAGTGGTGGTGCCAAGGAGGAGTGTTTGTGATTGTGCTGCTATGGTGGTTACTGGTGCTTGGGACTGTGTTGTGGCTGGGGGGACTATGGGGAAGATGTGCCCTCCAGCTGAAGAAGAATAAAAAAGCATTTTATTTTACACGTGCCTCCAGTGTCTAATCTGTGTCGGGTCAGGCGCTATATAGTGCCGTTTACATACAGCACCATCTTATGAGTTGGCACTGTTTAGTTTGAATCATCCATCTTTTAATCTTCTACAATCTAATCAAAGTGGACTTACTTTCATATTGGGTATTCAGGTACCCATTAGTTCTACTAAAAAACACAAGCGAAGGATAGTTGTTTTTTAATGTTTATAAAAATGCTTCACTTTAAAATGCAATATGATGTGGAAAATTAATATATGCCGTGATTGTGGAAAAAAAATTTTAACTTGAAAAATGCCAGACTTTCTCCTATAAGTTCACTCGGAATGGATTCAGACTCACAAATCAACGTAACATCAAACAAATGTATGTTGCCAGTAGCGGTGCACTGCTATAACGATAACGTGCAGTGAATACACTTGACTTGAGTATTCCTAGTTTTCATCCTCTTTCTCTGTACATTTATCATTTGTTTGCTCAGAGTTTGATGTGTTTGCTGCTTCCTGAGAAGCTCTTCTTTCCTCCACCCTTGCGGCCCGCTTCTTCTCTTTTTTCCGTCAGCATCTTTTCGCATTAAACTGATTAGGGCAGAGTTTGTGTTGCAATTAATTAGCATGTTTTCTTTAATTTTTCACTTAAGCTGGCACTTAAGTCTTCAATCTGCCTCAAGAATGATTTAAGATATGAAGAGGTAGGGGAAGTGACAGCAAAGGTGGTAGGGATGAGAGCGGCGCCTGTACGCATACGCCGCATGGCTGCCCTACTGGCCGCTGCCGAGAGTTGACTCTACAATAAAATAAAATGAGGAATAACCTTGGAGGTCAATCATCACTCCGAAAGTGGATAGTAGATGTCACGTAGTATATGTGTACCAAGTTTCAGGTCAATAGGTCAAACGGTTTGTGAGCTACAGGTGATTTAAAATCCTGGAGAGACAAACGAACAGCCACGGTAGCGTATTATATAAGAAGATAAAGAGTCTTTTAAATAAGGAGAGCATTCTATGGCACATTAAAAGTACGCAAGTTTAGAAAAAGCCGTTTCTCCATTCCTACTGCTGGAGTGTGGGCAGCTGAAATAACATGCTCAGGGATGTACCGTGAGGCACAAGTGAGGACTGATCCTGCATCCTTGTCGTTTATAACATGTTTTCTTTGTCCATTTCCACATTGCCTGCCTTTCCAATGAACAATGGCAGGAAATTTACACAAACATACAAAAGGCAAACTCTTCCAAGAGTTTGGGAAGAGCACATAAGAATCGTGCCAGCACTTGTGTCTTGAGGTGGCAGAGCTATACCGAAGTGCCACCATGCTATTCTTTTCTCACACATTTGCAGCACACCAGGCGCAATCATCAAGCTGAATAAAACAGCTGCAAAAATAAAATTAGAGGACAAGGGAGTTTTAATTTTTTTCTTTTTCTTTAAACCAATTAACCCGGCTTAAAGGATTTAAAGATCTTGGAGGGTTCAGCATGCCTGCGGAGATATGTTAACATTTCTGTATTTTGAATTATCATCCGATTAGAATCTAGAAGAAGGATGTGTTCATGCTTGGTATTATTAAAGCAGGTTGGCTTTGTATTCCCTGGTGACAACGATTTGTGACTAGGAAGGCACACGGTGTAAAACTGCAACCACTATGGCGTGCGTGGCATTTGGGATAGCATTCCACAAGAGCCTGTTAAAGAATGTCATGATGTTTATTAAGCTTTCTAATTTATTCTATACAGTGCAATAGTAATAGTACATTAAAAACAATCTGAGACCTAGAACTGAAGAAATAAACAATGAATCAGGCTAGGAGATTACATTTCCCAGAAGTATACTTGCATAAGAAGCCATCTTTCATTAACTTAAGCTTCTCTTCCCTGGATGACGATACTGCCTATACAGCTTCCGGGTTTCTTTCAGCAACTTGATACAGTTTCTTATACAATTAAATATTGATTGTGCTGTCCTAACTAATCACCTTCAACTCTAACGACTGAATTAGAATGCATATATTGTTAGTGCCTCACCTTAATTTATCTTCAGTTCAGAAACTTACAAATTTTCCCTTTCGCATTACAGAGATGAGATGCTTTATGCAGATGGGTTTTCAATTGATTGTTCCGTTTTGAAGATTTGCACCCTACAGATTAGTCACTAGAGTTATTTAATTTGAAGATATACATTTTATTCATGGAGAAGCATCAACACCGACTTTAATTTAAATCTTAGAAACAGACACAGAAACAAAGCCTGTTATACTAACCCTTAGTTTAAATCCTCCTCCTCCTCCTATTGTTAAAGGTACATGGAAAACCCACTGCTTCATCAGCATGCTCTGTTCTCAAGTCTATTTGGATAACAGCATGACACAGACCCAGAGATGGCAGCATATATCAAATGAAAACAAGATAAACCACACTCTCTGCAATCTAAATGTATTTCTTCTACTTATACAGGCAGATAGAAGGAATTACTTTAAGTATGAAATTACTCCAGACTTTAAGTCTTATTCTCTCCCACTAAAATACAGTCATAATTCACATAAATGTTATAGTAGTTTAAACGCCTTGTCAGCTGTAATACTGCAGGAAGTAACTAAATGTGTTATCAGGCACAGATACTTCTGACTATCAAAAACAAATATTTTACAAATGACTACCAGATGCTGAACAGGGTTTGCTCTACATTCCATTTATTTAAATGTTACAATTTCCAAACTACAAAAAGTTTTCTTTATCAAGCCACCAATCAAGCAGAAACCCTGGTAATAGCATAGCCAGAATCCTAATATTACTACAAAGGCAATGATAGGGTTTTGGTTTCTGTTTTCATTTTCACACTTTTACCTCATATATTTCTGAGTTCAAACACTCATTTTTGAGCTTTTAAAGATCTGGAATATGAATTTAGATAGATAGATAGATAGATAGATAGATAGATAGATAGATAGATAGATAGATAGATAGATAGATAGATAGATAGATAGATAGATAGATAGATAGATACTTTATTAATCCCAAGGGGAAATTCACATAATCCAGCAGCAGTATACTGATACAAAGAAACAATATTAAATTAAATAGTAATAAAAATGAAAAAAAATTAAAATAAAATTAATGTTCGCATTTACTCCCCCGGGTGGAATTGAAGAGTCGCATAGTGTGGGGGAGGAACGATCTCCTCAGTCTGTCAGTGGAGCAGGACGGTGACAAAAGTCTGTCACTAAAGCTACTCCTCTGCCTGGAGATGACACTATTCAGTGGATGCAGTGGATTCTTCATGATTGACAGGAGTTTGCTTAGTGCCCGTCGCTCTGCCACAGATGTTAAACTGTCCAACTTTACTCCTACAATAGAGCCTGCCTTCTTAACAAGTTTGTCCAGGCGTGAGGCGTCTTTCATCTTTATGCTGCCACCCCAGCACACCACCGCGTAGAAGAGGGCACTCGCCACAACCGTCTGGTATAACATCTGCAGCATCTTACTGCAGATGTTGAAGGATGCCAACCTTCTCAGAAAGTATAGTCTGCTTTGACCTTTCTTACATAGAGCATCAGTATTGGCAGTCCAGTCCAATTTGTCATCCAGCTGCACTCCCAGGTATTTAAAGGTCTGCACCCTCTGCACAGTCACCTCTGATGATCACGGGGTCCATGAGGGGCCTAGGCCTCCTAAAATCCACCACCAGCTCCTTGGTCTTGCTGGTGTTAAGGTGTAAGTGGTTTGAGTCGCACCATTTAACAAAGTCTTTGATTAACTTTCTGTACTCCTCCTCCTGCCCACTCCTGATGCAGCCCACAATAGCAGTGTCATCAGCGAACTTTTGCACATGGCAGGACTCCGAGTCATATTGGAAGTCTGATGTATATAGACTGAACAGGACCGGAGAAAGTACAGTCCCCTGCGGCGCCCCTGTATTGCTGCACACAATGTCAGACCTGCAGTTCCCAAAACGCACGTATTGAGGTCTGTCTTTAAGATAGTCCACAATCCATGCCACAAGGTGTGAGTCTACTCCCATCTCAGTCAGCTTATTCCTAAGGAGCAGAGGTTGGATGGTGTTGAATGTGCTAGAGAAGTCCAAAAACACAATTCTTACAGCACCACTGCCTCTGTCCAGGTGGGAGAGGGATCGATGAAGCATACAGATGATGGCATCCTCCGCTCCCACCTTTTCCTGGTATGCGAACTGCAGAGGGTCGAGGGCGTGGCGGACCTGTGGCCTCAGGTGGTGAAGCAGCAGCCGCTCCATGGTCTTCATCAGATGTGACGTCAGAGCAACAGGCCGGAAGTCATTTAGCTCACTAGGACGTGATACCTTTGACATGAATGTCTGGAAATTCCAATCGCTTATATTTTTTTTATCGTTTCATTCTTTTTTTTTATATTTTGTATAATCACCACCGTGTTCAGTTCCCATTATTAGGACCAGCTCACACTTTGCTGTCAAGATTTCTTCCTTTTTTGCCCTCCCAAAAGTTTTTTTTGGAAATTTTTTTCTTGTCTTCTTAGGGATTCAAGGCTATCACAAAATAGGGCCTGTTAAAGCCCATTGAGACATTCTTTCTATTATTTTGGACAGTACAAGGAATAAATTGTTGTTGCTGTTGCTGGGTGTGTGTCCTCAGAGGTTGTGACCTTCAAGCATGACACAATGGGATAAAGAGTCGCCCTTGTCTGAGTTGCGGATACAAAACTCTTTTTTAAATCACTCCTTTTAAAAGTTTCACAGTCCCATCATTCCTGGTTCTGACGTTTTGACCACCATTCTTGTTTCAGCTCTTCTTCTGTTTTTGATTACCCAGTTTTTGCTATTTTTCTGTTTATTCGTCTATTCTACCAGTTATTTCTCAAACCTTGTAATTTTACTGACATAACATGCAAAGGGAAGTCAGAAAAAGGAAAAAAAAGTCTAGTTGGCTAAAATGCAAACCCTGAAATGCATAAAATAGCTGAAAAGGACAAAAGGAAAATGTAAAAATATAAAGTCAAAAAAGTGCAAAGAACGCAAAATGGTAAAATATTACCACTATTATAGCAAATCCTAATACGTAAATCAAAATTCAAAAGACAAAATCAAAAGTTAAAAATCTAAAAAGAGATATCTGAAGGTCAGCCCACCACATGAAGTCCAGAGAAGAAGACACACTTAGAGTTAACTAATGCCACTGCCCTTAAGCAGCGGTATCTGGTGCCAACTATACGCCTCAGGTATTACCATAAAGCCTAATGGGCAGCACCTGTTATCTAATCTGGGGTCCTGGCTCACAATTTAAAAGTTAACATACATTACAAAATACATAAAATAATTAATGTGAAAAAAAAGAGTGAGGAAAAAAAACTACATGATTAACAATTATAAAATAATCACAGTGAGGCCTCTTAAATGTATATTACCTTAGGTGAGAAGGAACTCCTGTAAAGCTGACTGACTCGCTTCTACTGTTTAAAGGAATACGTCATCCAAAAATGAATGATTTTTTAGCATGCTACTTACCATACTTTAACATTGGAAAGGTGCTATATAAATAAAATGTATTATTATTATTATTATTATTATTATTATTATTATTATTATTATTATTATTATATATTATTATTACCCCATGTAGTTCATTTTGACAAATGAGAAAAAATGTTTAATCTGTTTTAATGCAGAATGGAGAGCAAAGAGTTTATGATATAATACGAGCCAATTATGACCAGTTCTATACAGTGGCAAACAATGTAAAAAAAAGTCCTTGAAAAAGAAAAGAAAAACTCACATTACTTGTGTCCACATGTCAGTTATCCTGTCGAATGCTCAAAACGTTTTTGGCTAAAATATTGCTAAATATTTACATCCGCCTCTCCTCTTCATTCATTGGTCAAGGGTACTGTCTGTAGTTCAAAAGCACAGTATTAAGAGAATGTGTTTCCTTTTTGTGATGCATGCTAATTTTTCTGGAAGGAAACAATATTTTAGCATAAAATGCATTTTGATCATACAGCTGGATAACTACCATATGCATTATGCGACACTAGTGACGCGTGACTTTTGTTTTCCATGTACGCTTTTTATATTGTTTATGGACAGCATTGGTCACCATTGGGTTCCATTATATCAAAAACTTTTTCTCTCCACTCTGCATGAAAACAAACGTTTAAAATGTTTTGTTGGCCGTCACTATATACTATGTAAGTTAAGTAACATATAAAGAAATATAACATTTTGGGTGGAGTATTCCTTTAACCGATGACAATTGCACTAAAGCAGGACTCAATTCACTGAGGGATGCCAGTTTATCACAGAACACACTCAGTCTTCCATGGATAAGTCATGGCATCAGAGGAGGTTATTTAAATGGAACAAATTCTGGTCACTGCAACCTTAAACTTGATGTATTTAATAAATGCATCATAATATAATAGAATTCAAATAGGAAAATTAACAAATATGTTTGATATTTTGCAGGTAACAAATATAATCATTTTGCCAGGGAGTGTTAATGTGTTGCATGTTAATCTCAGATGCAGACAAAGAATTTCGCATAATGACCCTATAAACCTATAAAAAAGGAACAAAATTCTACAGAAGCTAAACAGAACACCACAGGACAAGACCCACATCATACCCAAAGACTATATGGACAAGAATGGCAATTATTTTTACAGCTAACATGTCAGACTGAATGCATTTAACATTTCTTTTCCAAGCACCACATCCCAAATGCTTATTAATTTAATCAAAATGCAGTTAGATAATTTGAAGTTTTCTTCAAGAACCATCACTGAAGATAAAAGGTATGTCTGATTTCTTAGATTGACTTTACTGAAAATGTGTATCATCATGAACACCCAAGACAATATACACAGCAACATTTTCAGATAAATCAAATCAGCGTTTAGGTCTGAAGTACCAATTTTAAGATGGGCAGCACTTTTCTCACATAATAAATTGTCACTGCCAGAACACAAAGCCATTTCTTTCATACATTAAGCCTGCTTCCAAAGAAATCACTTTGTGACATTCGCTTTTAAAAGTATTTCTCGTGTCCTATCTGCAATGCCACTTTGTATTTTACATTTAAATAAATATTTATGTTTTGTATTTCTGATGACATTTTCTTGTACTTATAATGACCTTTCTGTAAATAACAATGTGATGGATTTTATGATCAACTTAATATGACATCTGCCAAAACCCTCTATTTTTGAAAAACTGCCTTTGTAAAGAGGATGCTTTTGAACCTATTGGTCCATTGGACATTTGTGAAATTTCAGATTTTTGTTATTTTAATGCATTTACATGTATGTACATTCTGTATTTAGAAAACATTACAAAACTCAAGCAAAATGACACCTTTTATTGGCTAACTAAAAAGATAACAATATGCAAGCTTTCGAGGCAACTCAGGCCCCTTTCTTAAGGCAGAGTTGCCTCTTAAGCTTGCATATTGTTATCTTTTTAGTTAGCTAATAAAAGGTGTCATTTTGCTTGACTTCTCATTTGATACATACAGTAGGTAGGAAACATTGTTCGATATCAACATAACATTCCACATGCAGAAGATAAAGGTGACATAATACTGAATACTGAGTGTCTGCTTACTAATAATGGTTAACATGGATCAACACCCTAGTACTGAAAACGTTAGAATAAATTTGTGCTCTTCAGATTTTGAATCCAAAAAAGACAACAGTGAGAAATGAGTTTTATTTTTCCCCCAACATATTTTTCGTGTTTGGAGTGAAACGTAAAAATACTGGTTAAGAGGCAATACAAAAACAACAGACCTTGTAGTAAGGAAACCCTTCTGGCTGAAAAGGTCTTCTAAAACTCAAGTGACCAGACACCCAAGTTTGACTGGCACAGTCACAGTTTCAGGGTATGTGTCCCTGTTTGGCTGATCAGACGTCCCATTTTTATACTTGGCATCCTGACTGGAATTGAACAAAGTTTCCCATCTTGAGAAGGAGACAAACCAACGCCAACACCAATCCGACTTTAATTTCATGTGTATTTTTACAAGGCACACAATACTTCATGGGAAAATCCCCACCTGTCTACAATTTTATTTGTACCTGGCACACTGGCTGGATTCATGAGTTGTGTGCCATTTTGGAACCATGGCAGTCTGGGTGGCCTCTATACAAGTGTTGCAGTTTGGGACTTGGACAATCTGGTCACCTTTTTTAAAACCAAAACCCAGACGAATGCCTTTGTGGAATTGCAGTTACCAGTGAGGCACAGCAAAGAGTACACCAGAGTACAGTTGAGAATAGGAAATACTCGGCAAAATTATTTAACAAGATTGCATCATTTAAAAGGTAAAATGTGTTTCATCTACAGTATATACTTGAAATACAGAGAGCTGTTTCAACACTGCCGTGACTTTTTAATATCTATTTTCTGAGGGCACACTCCATCTTATTTGGCTCGCTTCAGCCGTTCCCTAGTATTAACGTGTTTGTTCGTAAACATTTTTTCTAAGACTGGTTAGACAGAACAAGCAATAAAGCAGCCATTATACACCAGGCCTACACAAATAAACACCACTTCTATAGTCAACTGGAATTCTAGAGGCATTGTCGCATTTATATGGCACATTCTTTCCCCAAGTACTGACATGGATAGAGGTTTACTAATTATAAGAGTTCAGTAGCAGATAGGAAATGAGCAAACAGCTGTAGCCATGGCAGGAGGGGCTGGCAATCATTGGTACATTCTCTTATTTAAAGAGAAAGTTCATAGGCCAAACGGTTAAAAAAATCTATTTGATCAATGTGCCTACGGCAAACGCACATTCATTTTTGAGTGAACTTGGCCATCAAACTGTATGCATGTCTTATTCTTGGTTGCACTAGGATGTTGTAATGGAAAGCAACACACTGGTAATTTTTAGAATATAAATATTTTGTAGATTTTCATTATTTGTACAATTGTTTATACGTTTATTTTAATTTTAATAATGCATAAGACCGCTGCATGCTGTTATGACACCTCAAGGTGCACAGAGAAAAGGGGAGAAGGATCAGGAAGTAAGGATAAGCAGAATACCCACAACAAACTGCAGGGAAACCAACTGCAACCAAAACTAAAGTGAGAAGGCAAATCAAACTAGTAAGGCACACAGATTTTGAAACCAGAATTTAGACAGGAACACTCTAAAAGCCTTTTTCCTTAAATTATTCACACAGTTGTGGTATTGTATGAGGAAGTCAGGGGTGGCAGAGAAGTACGTAAGAGTTGTACAGCATATGTATGAGGGAAGTGTGACAGTGGTGAGGACTGTGGTAGGAGTGACGGATGAATTCAACGTGGAGGTGGGATTACATCAGGTATCGGCTCTCAGTCCTTTTTTATTTGCAGTGGTGATGAACAAGTTGACAGATGAGATTAGACAGGAGTCCCCATGGACTAGGATGTTTGCTGATGACATTGTGATCTGTAGTAATAGTAGGGAGCAGGTTGAGGAGACCCTGGAGAAGTGGAGATACATGTGTGTGAATGAGAGGGAGGTCAGTGGAATGGTGAGGATGCTGGGAGTAGAGTTGGAGAAGGTGGAGGAGTTTAAATACTTAGGATCAACAGTACAGAGTAATGGGTACTATGGAAGAGAGGTGAAGAAGAGAGTGCATGCAGGGTGGAATGGGTGGAGAAGAGTGTCAGGAGTAATTTGTGACCGACGGGTATCAGCAAGAGTGAAAGGGAAGGTCTACAGGACGGTAGTGAGACCAGCTATATTATATGGGCTGGAGATGGTGGCACTGAGCAGAAAGCAGGAGACAGAGCTAGAGGTGGCAGAGTTAAAGATGCCAAGATTTGCATTGGGTGTGACAAGGATGGACAGAATTAGAAATGAGGACATTAGAGGGTCAGCTCAGGTTGGGAGATAAAGCCAGAGTGGCGAGATTGTATTGTTTTTGGACATGTGCAGAGGAGAGATGCTCGGTATATTGGGAAAAGGATGCCAAGGATAGAGCTGCCAGGCAGGAGGAAAAGAGGAAGGCCTAAGAGAAGGTTTATGGGTTGTAATAAGGTGCTAATATATGCCCGACCCGACACAGATTCACACTGGAGGCACACATATAAAATAAATAAACTTTTTATTTTCTTCAGCTGGAGGGCATGTCTTCCCCGTATCCCCCAGCCACAACACTGTCCCAAAAGCACCAAGTACACCACACACTTCTTCTCCTGCACCGCCACTCCTCCCAGGCAACCTCGTCCTCCTCCACTCAACTCTGGCCGCTGAGTGGTGGTTGCTGGCTCCTTTTATTGGGCACCTGGAAGCACTCCAGGTGCTTGATTGCCGACATCCGGCTGCACTTCCAGGTATAGCGAATATGCTGCCCAGACGGGCTCAGTAGTCCCAGCTGCAGCACCCCCTAGCGGCACCTGCGGGACCCAACAGGGCTGCACCCAACTCCAATTCCCATGAAGCCCTGCGGGAAACCGAGGCACCGCTCCAACCCAGGGGGGCAGCCATCCAGCATCCAGGGGGAGGTATTGCACCGGCCAGGGCTGCTCCCCCTGAATATACAGTGAAGGGGAGCGCAGGCCAGGCATGGACCACGGCCGTCAGCCACAGGGTGTAGTGAGAGATGACATGCAGGTGATGGGTATAACAGAGCAAGAGGCTGTTGACAGGAAGATATTGAAAAAGATGATCTGCTGTGGCGACCCCTAACAGGAGCAGAGAAAGAAAAGGAATTCACAAATTAGAATTGTCCTTCGTTCACGATGCAGATCTTTTAAACTGTCACAGGTACTTGCAAATTCTGGGTAGCGTCTGATCTGAGTCATTGGCAACTACTGGTGCAAGAGGCATATTAGGGACAATTAGAAATGGATCCAATTCATGCCGCCAGAGGCCGGCAGTGTTCCTCTCTGTCTCTTTCTTGCTGCTGCCCTATGAAGTCGGCCATTCCATCCAAGGGCAATACCGGAACACACTGAACCACAGACCAATCAATATACTAAGACAAAGAGCCACCTGGTAGCCTATTATCCAGATTGTATTATTTTGTTACACTCATTGTACTCATCATGAATAAATGTTAAACTTTTTTTTCTTGTTCCTGTTCATGTTACATAGTGACTTGCCTGAGGTTACCGAAGCAAAAGGAAGAAGGAAGTGCTGAACTACAATAGCAGTCAATCCTAATAGGGATGAGGCTGGTAAGAGTAAACATATTAGGGCTACAAATGGGAATTTGGGTATTCTGTTCAGGTCTACATAACAAATAGTCGAAAAGGGAAAATAAGGTCACCCTTGGACCCTGCTATGGCAAAACAGATGTAAAGGCACTCTGTTCATCTACACTTGCAAGTTAACCTTCACTATTGCAGCACCTGTCTCCAGGAATTGTTTCAAACCAATGAACTCTTCTTAAACTGATTAACAAATAATGTTCATTGCTTTAAAACAAAAAAAAAAGTGCATTTTATTTGAAACATACAGTCTCATGAGTGCAGCAGCTTGGAGAATGGAGGAGGAGGGTTTCTGACCTTTTTTCTGTCATTATGGGGGCACCTCTGGCATTCAAACCACATTTTCAAAGTGTAATCCAAAAAAAAAAGGCACAATTTATTAATAGCAGTACTATGTAAATATACAGCATACTGGAAACTACCTGACAAGAAGAAAAAACAATTCAATCTCTGAAGTGAATTTTCTTCTGCCACAGAAGGGCATGATCTATTTACTTTTAATTTTTGCTCACTGAATTAAAGCTTTTTATGATCCATCTATTAAATGCTGCTGAAGATTTTCTGATTATATTAAACCGGTTAACCTTCGGGTGATATTTATAAGTTATTTCAATGCCTGCAGTCTTTTGCACTTCACATCACTGTGCCTTCACTCATGTCTCATGGATGATATCACACAGACCCAGTCTGAGGAGCAAAGCTCTTGAAGATTATCTTACAGAAGCTTCATTTATCATTGAGGTCTCATAAACTTGTCTGTTTTATCCAATTTGGAAACTGTAAAGCTTGTGAGAATCTTTACCAGAGTCAAATACACTAACACTATCAGGTCACAATAACACCTACAGTATACCGGGGTGTCCAACTCCAGTCCTGGTGGGCCGCAGTGGCTGCAGGTTTTCATTCTAACCATCTTCTTAATTGATGAGGCATTTTTGCTGCTGATAAACTTGTTTTGCCTTAATTTTAATTGACGTGACTCAGACCCCTTAGTTGTTTCTTTTTCCCTAATGAGCAACCAAACAATAATGAGACACAAAACAAGCCGTCACATGACTAGCTAATCTGATAATAAAGAAAGGTAAAGGTCCTGGTCATGTTGGTCTGCTCAGGTCACCAAAACATCTTGACGGTGGTCTTAGAAAAAACAGAAATCAACAGTCTGCTGTGGCAGAAAGAGAGCAGCAACAAGTCATGATATTCAATAACGGCTTTAATTAACAGCAAGAATTGGCTTCTCATTAAGAAACTGGTTGGAGTGAAATTATCTGGAGTTTGACGTTCCAATTTAGCTGGTCATCTGTTGCCTTGTTTCACATCTCATGTCTGTTTGGCTGCCATTTAACTCTTTGAGGGCTGAATGTTTTTTCCAAAAAACTGTTTCTGAAAAGCAAACATAAAACATCTGTTGCTACATGCCGTGGCTGCCAGTTTGCCAAGAATGTGCAGCAGGTTTGCTGCCAGGCTGTCTTGGCGTGGCTGGGGCAGCAGTGATCATGGTTGCAGTGAAGTGCAATGTGGTTTCTACCTCTTATCATTGTTAAGTGGCACTTCTCCCTAGTGAACATTGTCAGTACCACGATTAGCTGGGGACCAATCAGTTGAAGCTGGAACCTCACATTCATTTTCGATCACTTGTATCAAAATCGGAGTCCAACAAGTCATGGTCCAATTCAGAGATAATAGGCAAAACATCGTCTGTGGAGTATTTTGCTTTACGCATTCGCTTTGATCTCTCACCAGATGTCAGTCCCTTTTTTGCCATTCTTTGCGCCTTGCTACTCACGCAAGCACAACAAATCTCGGTCAAAGCAATGAATCTAACGTTCCTTCAGACAACGAGATTCCAACTAAAACATAACAGTTGGTTGTGTCACGGTTTCCAGTTGATTACCATCGTCAACTCCTCCTTTTGACAAAAGTCGACATTAGCCTTGAAAGAGTTAATGAAGAAACAAATCAATTCAGAGGACTGAATTCTTAAAAGCAGGGCTATTGAGATTGTAGCTGGACAGCTTGACAGAAGCAAGACCTGTTAGACCGAAATGCCTTGATCTTATGTACTTGGGCCCAAGGTTTCATTTTGAAATATTTGGGAACTTTTGACAAACGCAGATCCACTTCACTGTAAGTCAGAAAACTGCCAGCTGAAGGCACTTATAATGGAAACGAAACAGAAAACGGAAAGGACCAGAGTTGAGGGAACTGCGCTATACGAGTTACTGTACTTTACTTCTTCACTTACATACTAGCTTGTTTCGTGAGCTTCCTGATTGGCTGATTGAGATTGAACATAGAAGCAGGGCCAACACTGTTTTGGGAGAACTAGGAGGTCGTCCAAAGTGGAGTCCCGAGTAGATCCCACTTTAGTGTGCATGTGCCAAACCGTAACAACAACTACAACAATCTTTATTTATACTGTATAGCACATTTTCATGTAAAAACAGGACTATTAAAATGAAGGGAAAAGGAGTTAATTACCAGTGAAAACTGGTCACTGATTATGGAAAGGGTTAGAATGGAAACCTGCAGCCACTGTGGCCTACCAGGACCAGAGTTGGACACCAATGACCTATACAAAAAAAAATAATAGGTATACTGTACATTAGTGGGCATAGTTGCCTAGGGATCTGCACTGATAAATGGAAGGTTGCCGGTTCAAATCCCATAAATGTGGGCCCTTGAACAAGGCCCTTAACCCGCTATTGCTCTATCCTGAGTATGATGTTAATTTTCGTCCAACTCTGCAAGCAGGTCCTCCAACTTGCAGGGAAAAGTTGGGGTTTGGTGGTAGAACTGGCAGTTCTCCGACTGTAAAAAAAAACTCCCACTGTTCCATTCCATTTGAAGTAGTGGGGTGCTGAGGTGTCACCCGCTGCGCAGCTGCACTTGGACTCTAATTTGTGATTCTGAGGGGGTTTGTTGAGTGGTGGGCGCTGCAACAAGCTGTATCAGTGCTTGCTGCCAACCTCTCCTCCTCTCCTCTGTACATTAGTGGTTTTCTGTCATAGCTAAGTTTATGACTCAGAACAGAAGAACTTTGACAAACAAGAGGCGGCCATTCAATCGTTCAAGCCTGTTTGTTCAGCTCGTAGTTAAGCTGTCCCAGTACCTCATCCAGATTCTTCATAAAGTTTGTCAAGATTTCTAATTCAATCCTAAGTCTTGGTAGCCTGTTCCAGAGTCCCACAACTCTTTGCATAAAGACGTGCTTCCTGACTTCAGCCTTAAATGTACTTCACCTTAATTTCCAGTGAGGTCCCTGAGTACATGTTATCTCATATCCATATCATGCAATTTTCTTCACTTTTTGACAAAAAGTAAATCTGTTACTCACCTCTATGATGGAAGAATGCGAGAAAAAAAACTATGAACCACAAAAAAAAAAAAAAAAATTGCAAAAGTAATTACCTTAAAGCCAATGACTGCAAAATGTATTTGAAGACACTCGGCTTCAGATATAAAGGCCAAATGTGTTCAAATGTGTTTTTTATTCCTGTAAAATTTAATTACAAAAAGCAGCTCCATACCCTCCCTACAACCTTACCATGCAATACACATCACCTTCAATAATATTCAACGTCTCATTTAATTGAATTATAAGTTAAACCACAAATGATATTTTTAATCATTATCATGCTAGTAGCTCCTTCTCAGTTGTACCATATTGCAATTTTTACTATAGCAAAAGTATAAGGAATTTGCAAATAATTCACGGTTTAATATTTTCCTACAGCAATGAGATCCTTCTAAAGCAACAGTGGGGGCTATTTTGAAAAGAAAGAATTGTATATTATTGTAAATGAACAACATGGTATCAGATTTTAATTTTTAACAACTGAACAAGCTTTTTCCATTTAATTACACTCAGAAAAAGATACAATACCCAAATTCTTTCTCATGTTAGATAAGAAACTCTCCTTTAATTTAAAATAAACTCTACATTCATCAGAGAGGAAAGGGAACTGATAGCAAAGGCTTTTAATAATGGAGGCTCAAGCAGAAAATTACCTTCCACAAAACTTACCACTGTGCATCTTTCAAGCAAGCTGAATGTGAACTCTTTTATAAAAACACTGACCAATTTTCAGGACACAACTGCTAGGATGCCTTTCTGTGCTTATTTACCTACAATATTGTATCTGACTCAGCATCTACGTGACATCATAATCTTACACCTTAACACCAACAAGACCAAGGAGCTGGTGGTGGATTTTAGGAGGCCCAGGCCCCTCATGGACCCTGTGATCATCAGAGGTGACTGTGTGAAGAGGGTGCAGACCTATAAATACCTGGGAGTGCAGCTGGATGACAAATTGGATTGGACTGCCAATACTGATGCTCTTTGTAAGAAAGGTCAGAGCAGACTATACTTTCTGAGAAGGTTGGCGTCCTTCAACATCTGCAGTAAGATGCTGCAGATGTTCTACCAGACGGTTGTGGCGAGTGCCCTCTTCTACGCGGTGGTGTGCTGGGGTGGCAGCATAAAGATGAAAGATGCCTCACGCCTGGACAAACTTGTTAAGAAGGCAGGCTCCATTGTAGGAGTAAAGTTGGACAGTTTAACATCTGTGGCAGAGCGACGGGCACTAAGCAAACTCCTGTCAATCATGAAGAATCCACTGCATCCACTTAACAGTGTCATCTCCAGACAGAGGAGTAGCTTCAGTGACAGACTTTTGTCACCGTCCTGCTCCACTGACAGACTGAGGAGATCGTTGCTCCCCCACACTATGCGACTCTTCAATTCCACCCGGGGGAGTAAATGCGAACATTAATTTTATTTTGATTTTTTTCATTTTTATTACTATTTAATTTAATATTGTTTCTTTGTATCCGTATACTGCTGCTGGATTATGTGAATTTCCCCTTGGGATTAATAAAGTATCTATCTATCTATCTACAGTATATTTATGTCCTTTTCCTTTTTCTGTGGCTTAGTTGTGTTTTTATGTTATAGATTATGATTTTGCAAATGTGTTAGGATAGGTAAGTGACTTAGGCTAGGGTGTTTTTTAACTTACACCAAAATTCGGGTTACATCACTGTCATAGGAACGGAACTGTATCGTAACCCGAGGACCCCCTTTATATGATATGTTTTCTACTGAATCTAAATGACAAACTCTTAAATAAAGTGAACACTGAGTATATATGACACTTGCAAACACCAGAAAACATTAATGAAAGAAAAAAGACAAAAAGGTTAAAGTCAGGAATTCAGCGCTACCAGTTGGGTTGTTTGAGTACATACAGTGGTGTGAAAAACTATTTGCCCCCTTCCTGATTTCTTATTCTTTTACATGTTTGTCACACAAAATGTTTCTGATCATCAAACACCTTTAACCATTAGTCAAATATAACACAAGTAAACACAAAATGCAGTTTTTAAATGATGGTTTTTATTATTTAGGGAGAAAAAAAAATTCAAACCTACATGGCCCTGTGTGAAAAAGTAATTGCCCCCTTGTTAAAAAATAACCTAACTGTGGGGTATCACACCTGAGTTCAATTTCCGTAGCCACCCCCAGGCCTGATTACTGCCACACCTGTTTAAATCAAGAAACCACTTAAATAGGAGCTGCCTGACACAGAGAAGTAGACCAAAAGCACCTCAAAAGCTAGACATCATGCCAAGATCCAAAGAAATTCAGGAACAAATGAGAACAGAAGTAATTGAGATCTATCAGTCTGGTAAAGGTTATAAAGCCATTTCTAAAGCTTTGGGACTCCAGCGAACCACAGTGAGAGCCATTATCCACAAATGGCAAAAACATGGAACAGTGGTGAACCTTCCCAGGAGTGGCCGGCCGACCAAAATTACCCCAAGAGCGCAGATACGACTCATCCGAGAGGTCACAAAAGACCCCAGGACAACGTCTAAAGAACTGCACACCTCACTTGCCTCAATTAAGGTCAGTGTTCACGACTCCACCATAAGAAAGAGACTGGGCAAAAACGGCCAGCATGGCAGATTTCCAAGACGCAAACCACTGTTAAGCAAAAAGAACATTAGGGCTCGTCTCAATTTTGCTAAGAAACATCTCAATGATTGCCAAGACTTTTGGGAAAATACCTTGTGGACTGATGAGACAAAAGTTGAACTTTTGGAAGGCAAATGTCCCGTTACATCTGGCGTAAAAGGAACACAGCATTTCAGAAAAAGAACATCATACCAACAGTAAAATATGGTGGTGGCAGTGTGATGGTCTGGGGTTGTTTTGCTGCTTCAGGACCTGGAAGGCTTGCTGTGATAGATGGAACCATGAATTCTACTGTCTACCAAAAAATCCTGAAGGAGAATGTCCGGCCATCTGTTCGTCAACTCAAGCTGAAGCGATCTTGGGTGCTGCAACAGGACAATGACCCAAAACACACCAGCAAATCCACCTCTGAATGGCTGAAGAAAAACAAAATGAAGACTTTGGAGTGGCCTAGTCAAAGTCCTGACCTGAATCCAATTGAGATGCTATGGCATGACCTTAAAAAGGCGGTTCATGCTAGAAAACCCCCAAATAAAGCTGAATTACAACAATTCTGCAAAGATGAGTGGGCCAAAATTCCTCCAGAGTGCTGTAAAAGACTCATTGCAAGTTATCGCAAACGCTTGATTGCAGTTATTGCTGCCAAGGGTGGCCCAACCAGTTATTAGGTTCAGGGGGCAATTACTTTTTCACACAGGGCCATGTAGGTTTGGATTTTCTTTTCTCCCTAAATAATAAAAACCATCATTTAAAAACTGCATTTTGTGTTTACTTGTGTTATATTTGACTAATGGTTAAATGTGTTTGATGATCAGAAACATTTTGTGTGACAAACATGCAAAAGAATAAGAAATCAGGAAGGGGGAAAATAGTTTTTCACACCACTGTAAACGACGTGAACGTGAATTGCAACACACTCACACAAAGTCACAGTACCGCCGCAATCATTAGAAGAGCACTGGCATCTAATGACTAAGCTGGTAGTAACAAAGAAAATGCTTTTCATACGCTGTATGTGGTAAGCAAGCATTTTTTCACTTAAGAAATATAGCAAAAGTTAGACCTCTTATAACATTGCAAGATGCTGAGAAATTAGTTCACGCTTTTGTTTTCAGTCGGCTAGATTACAGTAACACACTCCTCTCAGGACTACCAAAAAAAGACGTCAATCGATTGCAACGAATGCAGAATGCAGCTGCTAGAATCTTAACTAGGAAAAGAAAATCCAAGCACATTTTGTCCAGTTTTGATGTCACTATACTGGTTACCCGTGTCATTTAGAATTAACTTTAAAATCCTGCTTATGGTTTACAAAGCCTTCAATAATCGCGCTCCAGCCTATATTTCAGAATGCCGTTAACCTTACACTCCAAATCGTAACCTTAGATTTTCAAATGAGTGTCTGCTTAGAATTCCAAGAACCAAATTTAAAAGAAGTGGTGAGGCGGCCTTCTGCTGTTATGCACCTCAAATCTGGAATAGCTGACCGATAGAAATTTGTCAGGCTAATATGGTGGAGCACTTCAAAACACTGCTAAAAACACATTATTTTAACATGGCTTTCTCATAGCTTCATCTTAGTTTAATCCCGATGCTCTGAATATTCAATAAATTATCATTATTATTCATGGTAGCTCCAAAATCCGTACTAACCCCTACTTTCTCTTCTGTTTCTTTTTCCAGTTTTCTGTGGTGGCGATCTGTGCCACCACCACCTAATCAAAGCACCGTGGTGTCCCTACATTGATGGTTTACAGGCCAGAGGTCCACATGACCGTCAAATTCTTCTATAAGAACCCTGAATACAATGAGAACTGATTGAGATCATTTATGTTAGGTAGAATGCATAGAGGGGACTGGGCGGTCTTGTGGCCTGGAACCCCTGCAGATTTTATTTTCCTCTCCAGCCGTTTGGATTTTTTTTTTGTATTTTCTGTCCTCCCTAGCCACCGGACTTTACTTTTATTCTATGTTAATTAGTATTCCCTAATTTTAATTATTTATTTTGTCTTTTTTCTCTTTCATCATCATGTAAAGCACTTTGAGCTACATCATTTGTATGAAAATGTGCAATAAAAATAAATGTTGTGGTTGTAAGCAGACACTCAGTATTATGTCACCTTTATCTTCTGCATGTGGAATGTTATGTTGATATCGAACAATGTTTCATAGCTATGTATCAAATGAGAAGTCCAGCGAAATGACACTTTTTATTAGCTAACTAAAAAGATTACAATATGCAAGCTTTCGAGGCTTCCTGAAGAAGCTTGCATATTGTAATCTTTTTAGTTAACCAAAAAAGGTGTCATTTCTCTTGACTTCTCATTACATCCATAATGGCTAACATGGTAGAACACCCTACTACTACATACCTACAGTATGTATCAGAAAAAGAATAAGCTATGCCTCAAGTTCATTTTATTCCATCCGATCAAGAGCCTCAATGCCAAATGAGCTTCTATAATGTAGTGCCAGTGTTATGAACAGATTACAAGCTAACTGCATTAGTGTTCTGAGCGGGAGATGATTAATGAAAGATGAGACAAAGTGACGTCAGACAGGCATAAGTTAAAACTGAGAGAATCAAACTCTGCCGATATTTGCGTTTGCGCTCCATGAGAACCCTCAGTGCTAGGATGCGGTCAATGGTAGACTTCTTAGGCGTAAAACCAGACTGTTCGGGTCGCTGGTAGGTGAGCAAGTGATCACGGATCCTATTGAGGACGACCCTAGCAAGGACCTTACCCGGCACAGAGAACAGTGTTATCCCCCTGTAGTTGCTGCAATCCAGGCAATCACCCATAATGTTAATTAGATTTTATTTTATTAAAACGACCTAATCATCAAAATGAATAACAGAATCCTCCAAGAGAAAAATAATTTAAAGGGGTAAAGAAAATCCACATAGTAATAACAAAAGCACCCAAAAATAAGTTGAAAGTAACTAAAATCATAACAATAATATCTTAGCATGTGGATCAAAAGAGCAAAAAGCAATGATTAGAAAAGTAGGCATGGGAACCTGTTGTGTGACTGAGAATGTTTAGCGACATTTTTAATCTAAAATACTGATTTTTTTTTTTTATTATGATAAAATACTTTAATGCAAAATAGCTAGGACTTCA
Organism: Polypterus senegalus; assembly: GCF_016835505.1. Lineage (NCBI taxonomy): Eukaryota > Metazoa > Chordata > Cladistia > Polypteriformes > Polypteridae > Polypterus > Polypterus senegalus. The sequence continues at coordinate 23,591,584 of NC_053165.1, forward strand.
GCGGTATATTTGAGCAAGTCTGCGTTTAAATGTGTACCAATTTTGTATTTTGCAATTACTTGTGTTTTAAATGAGAATTGTTCACAATACTCTGTGCCTGCACTCTGTGAAAAGTGCTATACAAAAAATAAGTTGTACTGGACTGTATTGTATTGTGTTGTGCATTCTTTACACCCATTGGTGCCAGGAATGGCCACCGCTCCACTTCCATGAACTATATTAAACTGGTTTGAGAATGTTTTGTTATTACTTATTTTCAGAAACTTTAATAGTCATACATCATAAATAAATCAAACATACAAATAAATGTCTTTATATGCTTTATCTAATGAGAAAACTTCAAATGTAAAGGAGGAAACAATTCTACTTCAGTTTTGATAAAAAATATGAAAAGCCTATTCACCATACAATGATTTATCATTATTCCATTTTAATTCTTCTTCGTCTCATTTTGGCTGCTCCCATTAGGGGTCGCCACAGCGGATCATCTTTTTCCATATCTTCCTCTCCTCCGCCACTTGCTCTGTCACCCCCACCACCTGCATGTCCTCTACCCCGACATCCATAAACCTCCTCTTAGGCCTTCCTCTTTTCCTCTTACCTGCCAGTCTATCCTTAACATCCTTCTCCCAATATACCCAGCATCTCTCCTCTGCACATGTCCAAACCAACGCACTCTCACCTCTCTGACTTTGTCTCCAAACCGTCCAATCTGAGCTGACCCTCTAATGTACTCGTTCCTAATCCTGTCCATCCTCATCACACCCAATGCAAATCTTAACATCTTTAACTCTGCCACCTCCAGCTCTGGGCGGCACGGTGGTGCAGTGGTAGCGCTGCTGTCTCGCAGTAAGGAGACCTGGGTTCGCTTCCCGGGTCCTCCCTGCGTGGAGTTTACATGTTCTCCCAGTGTCTGCTTTGGTTCCTCCGGGTGCTCTGTTTTCCTCCCACAGTCCAAAGTCATGCAGGTCAGGTGCATTGGCGATCCTAAATTGTCCCTAGTGTGTGCTGTGGGTGTGTGTGCCCTGCGGTGGACTGGCACCCTGCCCAGGGTTTGATCCTGCCTTGCACCCTGTGTTGGCTGGGATTGGCTCCAGCAGACCCCCGTGACCCTGTAGTTAGGATATAGCGGGTTGGATAATGGCTGACTGACTGACTTCCAGCTCTGTTTCCTGTTTTGTGGTCAGTGCCACCGTCTCCAACCCATATAACATAGCTGGTCTCACTACTGTACTGCAGACCTTCCCTGTCACTCTTGCAGATACCCGTCTGTCACAAATTACTCCTGACACTCTTCTCCACCCACTCTACCTTGCCTGTGCTCTCTTCTTCACCTCTCTTCCACACTCCCCGTTACTCTGTACTGTTGATCCTAAGTATTTAAACTCCTCCATCTTTGCCAGCTCTACTCCCTGCATCCTCACCATTCCTCTGGCCTCTGTCTCATTCACATACATGTATGATGTATTGTTCCTACTGACCTTCATTCCATTTTAATGAATACACACAAAAAAAATTACAGTAAGTTGATCTTTTTGTCCTCTGCCTTTGATTTCTAAAACTCTAGTTAGAAGCACTGCAGAAATGTGCATCAGTACACTAAATCAAGCTTCACTACATGGTATGAAATACAATATGGATATCCAGTATACATTTAATATTTCAGAATTCCTCGAAAGGGAAGACTTTGAGTTCACAAATTTTTAAAAGCTATGACTATACTTTGGTACGCTACTTTTTGTACTCCAAAAACCACATCGGAAACACTTTGCAATTTGAAAAAAAAAAAAAAAAGAAACATAATCACAAAACATAAACCCTTAGCTACTGCTGAGCAGATAGTGAAGAGTGTACTTATATTTTTAATTATTTAGGATTAATTTGCATGCTAGCATTCCACGTTGTTCCCTTAGTGAGATAGCACATGTTTATTAATAAAACAAATAGAATTTTCAGATGGCTGCTAGTGGAAGTCATCTTGTACTGATTTAATTAGCATATTCTCCATAATGCCATGTCAAACATAAACAAAAAATAAACACTAGTCTTCATTTGCACTCTGCGCGTGCTTGTTTCTTTATTAGGATTTTCTTTTTTTATGCCATGTACTGTAACTAGCTCATTTATTTCTCACATTTGTCCACTGTTCTTACATTGTTTGACCTTTTTTGCTTATATATTTGACCACAGGCAGCATATATTTTGATGATCTAATGATCGATACTGCTGTGTAAACCCCTTCATTGCTGAATTTATACACAGAGCATGCTGCCAGTTTTCATAAACCAAAGAGCTGACACTATAAAAGTTACTGGGATATGCAAAAACTAAACAACCAGTCACCAGTTGCAACTACTTCTAAGAATATTATTTGCAGTGGCTCAAACCATCCTAAAGTTTGCAAAGAGTTAGCCAGCAGGGGACACGAAGGTCAATACATGTACAGAACGCCTGCAGATTTGCAGATCTGCATGGGTCCTGTCATGTTTCAGCCAGCATTTTCCCCCTGGCTGTTGCTCACAGTTGTGTTTCTTGTCTGATGTGTTTTAAGTTTATATCGTTTATTTGTATTAATGTTTCTTTTGTTAACAATGTACAGTTTTCTATGTGTGTGTTGGAAAAATGGTGTGGCCTAGTTTATGACCCTTGTGTTTTGTGGGTGGCTCCCCAAGGGGCGGGGCCACCTACCTATCACCACCAGGAATGGCCCTCCACTCAGTTTATGGGAGGGCCTCCCATAGTTTCTGGCGGTTCATTGAATGTGCTTGGAGTGGAGTGTGTAAACAAGGCGCTATATAGCGCCCGACCCGGCACAGAATACGCAGGCTCCTTTATTTTCTTCAGCTGTGTGACACGCCTTCCCCGTGCCACACAACCCAAACACAGTCCAAGCACAAAACACACAGTTACAACCAAACCAACACTTTCCTGCTCCACCACTCCTCCCAGGCAACCTCGTCCTCTTCCTCCCGATTCTGGCCTCGATTGCTGGGAGGCAGGCCCTTTTATACCCCACCCGGAAGTGATCCAGGTGCCTGACCAGCTGGTCTTAATTGCACCTCCGGGTGGGGCTGATAAACCGTCCAGTGTGGTGGCTGGATCTCTGCAGCACCCCCTAGCGGCCACCCCATCTCCCAACAGTGCTGCTGTGGTGGACTCCATGTCCCATGGAGCCACGGGGAAGATTGAGGAGGAATCCACTGCCAGGGAGACTGCCCCCAAGCGCCCCGGGGAAGGTATTGCAATGTCCATAATGGCTCCCCGGGACGTATGCGGCAGAGGCGTCCCGGCCGGGCATGGGATCCGGCTGTCCGTCACAAGTGTTTTTGTGCCTTTTGCTTTTGCTACTGTTTTGTGATTCCCCGGATTTTTGAACCTGTGCTTTGTTTTTGATCTCACCTCTGGATTTCGTATGGGACTGTGTTATTTGACATTTTTGAACCTCTCCTCTGTTTCGACCACTGTCCTTGGGATTTTGCTTTGGGACTTGTACACTGTGTAGGGCTGCAACGATTAGTCAACGTAATCAATGACGTCGACTACAAAAAATCGTCGCCGCTGATTTTTTATTGTCGACACGTCATAAACAGAACCTTCAATAGAGGTTTCTCTCACAAAGAACCACATTGGTTTTTGTGACTGCAATGCAATACATGAACGTCAGGGGGCAGTATCATTTGTTATTGTTTTTCAAGACTGCACACAGTCCTACCAATGAAGAAGGATGTAGAGGAAAAAAAACGTGGTTGCAATGGCGTCGGATGGAGGGGGAAGGAGATGGAAAAAAATTGAGACAGAAACTTTCTAAAGTGTGAGAGCACTTCACCGAAAAAGAAAAACAAGTTGAATGCAGATTATGCAAAGCGGAGCTTTGTTTTCACGGCAGCACCTCCGCGATGCACGAGCATCTGAAATGCAAGGATCTTGGAGCTGTGATGCCGCCGTCTCTCGAGAGGTATGTTTTAGTGAGTAAAGTTAGTGTCACGTGTTAACGTTGATGTTTGTACTGTAATGTGTATATCAAGGTTTTGACAATGATAGTTAACTCTTAATCTGACACATACTTGGGGGTTAGCGCACCCCTGGATGTCAAATACTTTTTAGCTGCACTTTTTAAGTAAACGTCACAATTCACAAAGAAAATGTGAAATTTTAATGGAACACATTTTTTTTTTCATGCAAAGAGCATTACAATTACTACAACACTGATCATTTTACACACTGCAAATGGACTGTAAAAACTATAAAAAAACCTACTGCAACAATCTATTATTATATGTTTAAGGTGCAACTGAAGTAATTTATGAAATTCAGTAAATCACCGAGCCAACTGCGATTGAACTGGCTGCACACAAACACACAGAGGTAAACACTGATGATTGCAGGCTTGTCCCAGAGACAGTGGTGCTGCAGTTCTGCCAGGGCGTGCTGGCAAATTGCACTGAGAAACAACTTTAGCCGGGTGCGGAGATCAATGAATGGACGTTGCCACATATACTCGGCTTCGGCGTGCTTCCAAATTGCACTGGAAACCGACTCTAGCCAGTTGCGGCGGTTTAAAAGGGAATATGATTTCAGTTATGTTTGCTAACGTGTTTGGAGCTATAGTAAACGAGTGAATAGGAGTAGCTGAGCCGTCCTAGTTTTTTTTCTTCTTTTTTCATATAATATTTGAGTTCATATGAATAGTAAACCATCTCCAACTAACGTTAGGTAACTTGTGCTTTGGAGTATATCAGTAATTAGCGTGTTACATATTTTAGTCTGTTATTTGTTTATTTTGACATAATATAGTGCATGATGTGATAAACTACACCACCTTTCCTTCAGAGTGCGATGATTAAAACATCTTTCTCTGTCTGCAAAATCATTCTTGTGTATTCCTGCTACCTCTACTCCCTCTGAGCGTCTCTTCTCAGCAGCTGTTGTTTCAAAGAAGAGAGGCAGCCTCACACCAGAGCATGTCGAAATGCTCATGTTCCTGCACTGCAATCAGGAATATATGCACTGAATCTTTAATAAACTTTACATTATTGTTTTATTTTATTTGTATTTAAGCTTTATTTAAACTTTTGGACTTTAAGACACACCAGTGGCCATTTTAGGTTAAGTTAAATGCACTTTTTTTGTTTAAAGACTATGTGCACTTTAGTTTGTATTGTTTAATGTATTTCTCTTTTATTGTGATGGTCACACTAATATAAAACATCTGATCATTTTCAAATTCATATGCTTCACTGGTTGTTATTTTAATTTGAGTATTATTAATTTTAATCATGTTAAGACATCAGGGTGACATTCACAGGTGGACAGACGTGATCAGATGAGGTAAGACATACACTGGAGCCCATAACAGGATGTGCAACCACAGGTCACAGGCATCAAAATAGTCAGGCATGAAATAATTGTGATTAATCGTCTAATCGGGGAAAAAAATTGAATGATTAGTCGACTACCAAAATAATCATTAGTTGCAGCCCTAATGCTGTGTCTGCCTTGCCTCTTCAGGCATGTCCGTTATGCTCGTTGGAGCATTGTGCGTGCACAGCCATTTTATGAAAATAAACCATTTATTTTTATCAAAATTCGTCTCTGCCCTTTGGGTTTCTAGTTGGGGTATTCTGACTCTCTTTCCCCCTTTAGTGAGCAGGCTTGGAAGGATTTTGTACCTGTGTGTGGCGATGTGGGTTCTGCTTTATGCTCCCACTTCACTTTTGGGAGCTCTCGAACCCAACACCATTGGTAATGTCGCTGGATGAGCCAGACAATGAAGACATCACAATGAAGCAAGGGGGTGGTCAAAAAACAAAACCAAAACAAAGTGTTCAAATAAGGTGCAGTGCTCCAAAACGTCATTAAATAAATAATCCATTAAAAACAGGGTTAAATGTGGAGGTTAATATCTAATAAATAAATCCTTTAAAAACAAGGTTAAAACAATGGCTCGAAGAAGTCCTTTAAAAAACAAAACCCGGTGCCGCCTTCTACTGGCGGCTCCCCTGCTTCTCCCATCCAGGCCATGCACCAGGGGAGTCACCCTACCTGCAGCTGACCTTCTTGTTCTAGTCTGTAGCCATGAGGTCCCTGGCTCCATAGGGCTCTCCAGACTGACTTGGGAACCCCAGCGACCAGGGCGCTCATGCTGGGGATTCCACCTCCCAAGTCTCCTGACTCCCGCTAACTTATGTGACGAGCCAATCACTTTCCAGTCACTCCTGCTCCTCCAAAGTGCTCAGTAGGAGCGACCACTTCATGCTGTCCACCCAGGTGTCGGCCAAACACCCCGCTAGGGCTCACTTCCCAGTTGCCTTCTCTGATCAGCGAGCCTGTCCTCTCGCTTGCTTGCACGCACGCATGCACTGACTCCTTCGCTTTCAGCATCTTCTTCTTTCACCTTCTCAAACCTGAGTTCTTTCAATCAACATTCTCACCGTTCACACTCGGGCTTCTCCTATTTATTATGGGGACGTGGCACAGGTGTGGCGATTATCAGCTCTCGGCAGATACGGACGATTCCACACCTGTGCACTTAAGTGAAGAAACGCCCGCATCACATAGTATCCGAGAACTGCTTCAGCCACTCTACCATGCCACATCTATATGCCATGAGTGTGGCGATTATTTATTTAAAAACTGGCTTTTTCATCTGAGTCGTGGACCCCCTATACCACATTGTGCATCCAGGACTCCCCAGATCATGACAGTGCCCTGGTATTCAACTACTGTACACCATCTTCTTGAACTGCGGTATAAGATGCTCAATCGAGAAGCCTCACACTTTACCTTCCTCTTATATTTCTCAAGCAGAGACAGAGGCTGCTGTAATTAACAGGCAATGCAGTGGACACAGAAAATATTCAGACTTCTTCACTTTTTACTTTCCCATATACGAAGTATAGGAAAAGTATTGCAATCGGCCAAAAATTTGACTTCGAGATCTTGATGAATCTTGATATTTTAGACGTCCCTGAGTCCAATTTATTTTCTCGTAGGGAAAGTATTGTAATGGTCCAAAAATTTGATTTTGATGAATCTCAATGTTTTAGACCTTCCTGAGTGTGAAAATACAATTTTTGGAATTATGACTGTGTGTCTGTCTGTCTGTAAACATGGTAACTTGAGTACGCTTTCACTTTGGTCAACTAAATGTTTAAGTATTAGGTATAAAACGTAGATTTCTATCAACTTTTTGAGCTATTTCTGCTAACTGGAGGTAATACTTTTTTTATTCATGGAGCTGCAGAATCCGAATTATTCAACTTTACTTTTATAATAAGTTTTCAATACATTATTAGTTTGATTTGATTTGTTGTTGATGGTTCTTTAATGTACATAATATAACAATATAATCATTGTCTTGCGGTTTGCTCCTCCCCGTATCTGAGTATACGAGAAAATCTAGGGGATACCACTCTTGATTTTAACACATTTGCTATGTTGAAGCCTTGAGCTAAACTCTTTTTAATTCATTCTTTCCTTTATCGAGCATCACTTGATACTCCAGAACGACAAAGTGAAAACAGGACTTTGGAAACTTTTACAAATTTATTGAAAATAAATCACTGAAATATCACATTGACACAAGTATTCAGACCCTTAGCTATGATACTTGAAACCAGGATCAGGTGAAAAACTGATTCAATTGACCGTATTTTCTATGCCTTGTTTGGGGTCCACTTAAGTAAACTGACTGGGCAGGATTAGGAAATTCACACATCTGTCTGTATAAGATTCCACAGCTGAGCAAAAACCAAGCCATGACATTGAAAGAATTGCCAGCAGAGCTTAGAGACAAAATTGTGTTGAGGGACAGATCTGGGGAAGGATACAAAACAAATATCCTGTAGCATTGAATGCTCCCATGAGAATAGTGGCCTCCCTAATTCGTAAATGGAGGAAGTCTGGATCAAAACCACAACTCATACTAGATTAGGTCACCCGGAAAGACTGCACAAACATGGGAGAAGGGCCAGAAGGATAAGGGTGGTGGACAAGAACCCAATGGTCACTCTGGTTGAGTTCCAGTGAACCTGTGTGGAAAAGGGAGAGACTTCCTGAAGACAACTCTCACTGAAACACTCCACCAATCTTGGCTTTATCAAGAGTGTCCAGACAGAAGCTTCTTCTAAGTAAAAGGCACATGGAGGCCCACTTGGAGTTTGCTTGGCCTGATGAAACCAAGATAAGCATCATGTTTGGAGGAAATCAGGCACCACTCATCATCATGCACAATACCATTGCAAGGATGAAGTATGGTGCTGGCAGAATTACGGTACTGGTTTGTTTTTCAGTAGTGAGGACTAGTCAGAGTTAAGGCAAAGCAGAACAGAACAGTGTACAGAGATATCCTTTTTGAAAACGTGCTCCAGAGCACATAGGACTTCAGACTGGGCAGAATGTCACCATCCATCATGAAAATGAACCTAGGCACAAAGCAAAGACTTCACAGGAAGAGAGGGAAGGATTAATGGACAACTCTGGCAATGTCCTATAAAGGCCCAGCCAGAGGCTCAGACTTGAACTCAATCAAACATCTCTGGAGAGACCTGAAAATAGCAGTTAACCAATGGTCTCCATCAAACCTGACAGAGCTTAACAAGATCTGCAGAGAAGAACGCCCAAATCCAGGTATGCAACACTTGTTGTGTCATACCCAAGAAGTCTCCAGGCTGGAATCGCTGCCAGAGCAGCTTCAGATTAAATTAGATTATTTATTTATAAAAGTTAAAACAACAGAGGTTGCGCCAAAGTTCTGTACAAACAAACATTAAAATAAACACAATACAAGCAATCATGCAGAAGCAGATTAATAAAAAAACAATTATAACATCCACCACAACATCCATCAGCATCAACTAAGTACAAAGTAAAGAGTTGGACTACTTGTGTCATTGTGATATTTCAGTTTTTTATTTTTAATACATTTTTAAAAATTTCTAAAATCCTGTTTTCACTTTGTCATTCTGGGGGTATTGAGTGTTGCCTGTTGTGGTGAAAAATGAATTTAAATGATTTTAGCCCAAGGCTGCAACATAGCAAAATATGGAAAGAGTCTCAATATTTTCTGAGTCCACTGCACATGCTGAGAATTTTGTATGTGAGTATTGAGAAGTCGAGCAAAATGACATCTTTTATTGGCTAACTAGAAAGATTACAATATGCAAGCTTTCGAGGCAACTCAGGCCCCTTCTTCAGGCAAGATGTAAACTTTTTGCTTGACTTCTCACTGCAGCTATAATGGCTAACGCAGTATAACAACCTAGTATGTGAGTATTAAATGAGTAAATAATAAAATAAACTAGACGTGCAGCCAAATTATCCACAAGACTAATGGGTGAGTGATTGAGTAATACTGAATCAATTGTGTTATACTGTCATTGAAATTCTCTTCATAAAACAAGACAGAGAAAGAAATTGTCAATTGAGTGACATGTGCTGTATGGTAGGTTTATCAAGGCTCAAGTCCCAGTTGGCACTTTGACTGGATTCAAAAGCAGCACAATGTAGTCGGCATAACCATTTGATTAGGGATTAAGCTGTTTTTTGTAATGAATTATTTTTTTTCCTTGAGCAGAAGATCACAGAAGAGGCAGTTATAGTTTGAATGTAGTGAAGATAATGCCACAGTTTCCATGACCCTCTGAATTCACCCAAGAACAATGTATGGCTTCCCTTTCTTCTTAATTATATTCTACACCTGAGCGAGAGTCCCTTTCAAATGGTTTATCACGACAGTATTGAAAGCAGCTCAATAAGACTTCACTTTTCAAAACTATTCGCTGTTTATAATGAACTAAGTCAGTGGCCAGCCTTGCGTTTTCATACAATTCATAAACACACATTTATTCTTTGTATATTTAATTTTTTCCACATTATCCTCTCAAGATCTACAGGTATATACAGTTAGGTCCATAAATATTTGGACAGAGACAACTATTATCTAATTTTGGTTCTGTACATTACCAGAATGAATTTTAAATGAAACAACTCAGATGCAGTTGAAGTGCAGACTTTCAGCTTTAATTTAGTGGGTTGAACAAACCGATTGCATAAAAATGTGAAGCAACTAAAGTATTTTTTTAACACAATCCCTTCATTTCAGGGGCTCAAAAGAAATTGGACAATTGACTCAAAGGCTATTTTATGGGCAGGTGTGTTCAAGTCTGTCGTGATGTCTTATCAATTAAGCAGATAAAAGGCCTGGAGTTGATTTGAGGTGTGGTGCTTGCATGTGGAAGATTTTGCTGTGAACAGACAACATGCGGTCAAAGGAGCTCTCCATGCAGGTGAAAGAAGCCATCCTTAAGCTGCGAAAAGAGAAAAAACCCATCCGAGAAATTGCTACAATATTACGAGTGGCAAAATCTACAGTTTGGTACATCCTGAGAAAGAAAGCAAGCACTGGTGAACTCAACAACACAAAAAGACCTGGACGTCCACGGAAGACAACAGTGGTGGATGATCGCAGAATCATCTCCATGGTGAAGAGAAACCCCTTCACGACAGCCAACCAAGTGAACAACACTCTCCAGGGGGTCGGCGTATCGATATCCAAGTCTACCATAAAGAGAAGACTGCATGAAAGTAAATACAGAGGGTGAACTGCAAGGTGCAAGCCACTCATAAGCCTCAAGAATAGAAAGGCTAGATTGGACTTTGCTAAAGAACATCTAAAAAAGCCAGCACAGTTCTGGAAAAACATTCTTTGGACAGATGAAACCAAGATCAACCTCTACCAGAATGATGGCAAGAAAAAAGTATGGAGAAGGCGTGGAAGAGCTCATTATCCAAAGCATACCACATCATCTGTAAAACACGGTGAAGTCAGGCAGTGTGATGGCTGCCAGTGGCACTGGGACACTAGTGTTTACTGATGATGTGACACAGGACAGAAGCAGCCGAATGAATTCTGAGGTGTTCAGAGACATACTGTCTGCTCAAATCCAGCTAAATGCAGTCAAATTGATTGGGCGTTTCATGATACAGATGGACAATGACCCAAAACATACAGCCAAAGCAACCCAGGAGTTTATTAAAGCAAAGAAGTGGAAAATTCTTGAATGGCCAAGTCAGTCACCTGATCTTAACCCAATTGAGCAGGCATTTCACTTGTTGAAGACTAAACTTTGGACAGAAAGGCCCACAAACAAACAGCAACTGAAAGGCCTGGCAGAGCATTAAAAAGGAGGAAACCCAGCATCTGGTGATGTCCATGAGTTCAAGACTTCAGGCTGTCATTGTCAGCAAAGGCTTTTCAACCAAGTATTAGAAATTAACATTTTATTTCCAGTTATTTAATTTGACAAATTACTTTTGAGCCCCTGAAATGAAGGGATTGTGTTAAAAAATGCTTTAGTTGCCTCACATTTTTATGCAATCGTTTTGTTCAACCCACTGAATTAAAGCTGAAAGTCTGCACTTCAACTGCATCGGAGTTGTTTCATTTAAAATTCATTGTGGTGATGTACAGAACCAAAAAGAGAAAAAAGTTGCCTCTGTCCAAATATTTATGGACCTAACTGTAACTTCTTAAATATATACTTTAACTTCACTGACAGATATTAACATATTCTACGGCTTTCTGTATTCAGTTTTCTTTCTTACGAGGCAAATCAAGGTGGAATCAATATGAGCAGAAAGGATAATGCGGTTAGCAGAGCTGCTGCTTCAACAAATATATAAGCATCATAGCTTTACAAAACCCAAGCAAGCTCACACAGCAATATAAATGTTTTATAGATACAGGAGAATCTGTACAATGTTGTCTCCTATGAAAACTGACATCTTACAAGTGAAAGCAGTTTATTACACTCAGTATGGAATAAAAATTGTGCAGAAATGTGGTGTTGACAAATGTTTCCAACTTCCACTAAACCTTGTTTCCCTTCTCATATTCCACATAAATGAAAAGAGAAGCCAATCCAGCAGCAAATTACTAAATCAAAGTCCAATGAGCATCTGAGGTGCACAACTAGATGCTCACTATTTACAATTCAGGACTCTAATTAAATCATTACAACTTCTGGTAATATACTTGTTTCATCCTGTCTCAAATGGACAGATGTTTTTTTGAAACGTTAAAACGATTAAGGATTTCTTTTAACCTCCCCAACATAATTCTGCACTTTGATTCTAAGTACTGACCAGATTTGACAGCTGTGAAGATCAGTAATAGGATATGAAGCCTGTCACCTTTGGGTCACTGGTTCAATTGATTTGCTTGTCAGTAATGACAGCATTATTTCTCTCTTGACGATGTGGTGACCTCTGTGAAATTAATTCTTTTGATCTAAAAACACCTTTTAATGTTTAGTACTTTAAAACGCAAGCTTAACATCATACACATATATCTTTGAAATAAAGTATTCCTGAGGCACAGCATAAGCAGTATGGTGTCACAATGGTTCAGAATCCTAAGTTGGAATCTTCGCTTAGGCATGGTCTGTTCAGAGCCTGTCCATCCTTTCAATGATTGCTTGGATTTTGTCTGTCATGTCAAAGCTTTGTGTGTGTGTGTGTGTGTGTGTGAGAGAGAGATTAACAGAGCAGGGACTCCACTGGACTGGAACACTTTGGCAGTGTTAAGTTTCTGATTTGACTTTTTCTCTATACTGTTGTAGCAGGGCTACTATGAATTAAAACTGCATCTCCCAGCAGTCCCTGCAGGGGCTGTTGGGGGTCAAAGGTGGTCAAAGTAGGTTAAAAGGAGGGCAGGTGTCAGGAAGAAAAAAAGGTTGTTTTTGTTGTTGTACGTTGTGTGTTGCATTTTTCTGTTGAGCTGCCTGCCGTTAATTCTGTCACATACAGTGCATCCAGAAAGTATTCACAGCGCATCACTTTTTCCACATTTTGTTATGTTACAGCCTTATTCCAAAATGGATTAAATTCATTTTTTTCCTCAGAATTCTACACACAACACCCCATAATGACAACGTGAAAAAGTTTACTTGAGATTTTTGCAAATTTACTAAAAATAAAAAAACTGAGAAATCACTTGTACATAAGTATTCACAGCCTTTGCTCAATACTTTGTCGATGCACGTTTGGCAGCAATTACAGCCTCAAGTCTTTTTGAATATGATTCCACAAGCTTGGCACACCTATCCTTGGCCAGTTTCGCCCATTCCTCTTTGCAGCACCTCAAGCTCCATCAGGTTGGATGGGAAGCGTCGGTGCACAGCCATTTTAAGATCTCTCCAGAGATGTTCAATCGGATTCAAGTCTGGGCTCTGGCTGGGCCACTCAAGGACATTCACAGAGTTGTCCTGAAGCCTTCCTTTGATATCTTGGCTGTGTGCTTAGGGTCGTTGTCCTGCTGAAAGATGAACCATCGCCCCAGTCTGAGGTCAAGAGTGCTCTGGAGCAGGTTTTCATTCAGGATGTCTCAGTACATTGCTGCAGTCATCTTTTCCTTTATCCGGACTAGTCTCCCAGTTCCTGCCGCTGAAAAACATCTCCACAGCATGATGCTGCCACCACCATGCTTCACTGTAGGGATGGTATTGGCCTGGTGATGAGCGGTTCCTGGTTTTCTCCAAACGTGACGCCTGGCATTCACACCAAAGAGTTCAATCTTTGTCTCATCAGACCGGAGAATTTTGTTTCTCATGGTCTGAGAGTCCTTCAGGTGCCTTTTGGCAAGCTCCAGGCGGGCTGCCATGTGCCTTTTACTAAGGAATGCCTTCCGTCTAGCCACTCTACCATACAGGCCTGATTGGTGGATTGCTGCAGAGATGGTTGTCCTTCTGGAAAGTTCTCCTCTCTCCACAGAGGACCTCTGGAGCTCTGACAGAGTGACCATCTTGTTCTTGGTCACCTCCCTGACTAAGGCCCTTCTCCCCTGATCGCTCAGTTTAGATGGCCGGCCAGCTCTAGGAAGAGTCCTGGTGGTTTCGAACTTCTTCCACTTACAGATGATGGAGGCCACTGTGCTCATTGGGACCTTCAAAGCAGCAGAAATTTTCTGTAACCTTCCCCAGATTTGTGCCTCGAGACAATCCTGTCTCGGAGGTCTACAGACAATTCCTTTGACTTCATGCTTGGTTTGTGCTCTGACATGAACTGTCAACTGTGGGACCTTCTATAGACAGGTGTGTGCCTTTCCAAATCATGTCCAATCAACTGAATTTACCACAGGTGGACTCCAATTAAGATGCAGAAACATCTAAAGGATGATCAGGAGAAACAGGATGTACCTGAGCTTAATTCTGAGCTTCATGGCAAAGGTTGTGAATACTTATGTACATGTGATTTCTCAATTTTTTTATTTTTAAAAAAACTTTTTTCACGTTGTCATTATGGGGTGTTGTGTGTAGAATTCTGAGGAATAAAATGAATTTAATCCATTTTGGAATAAGGCTGTAACATAACAAAATGTGGAAAAAGTGATGCGCTGTGAATACTTTCTGGATGCACTGTATCATCATTGTGTCCTGGATTGTATTTGTCTATTGGGGTCTGGATCGTCTGTCTACCTGTATACTGTATACTGAGGACTGTGTTTGGATTCATTGGCTTTCCCGGAGGAGTGGAGCGCTCCTGAACCATGCATCCGTTGTCTTCCTTTCAGCAGCTACCGGTAGGACTGAGTTTTCCATTCCTTTTCTACGTACAGATCGCTGGACTCAATCTCGTCACTTCTCATTTCATCCAGTTTGGTTTTTTCATGGACTTTGCTGTGTGTTTATTGTGTTTATATGTTAAATGTAATATCGCTGAAAGGGTCAGGGGTGGTATTATTGTTTGCATTTAGATAATTTAATTTTATTATATTCTTTATTGTTTAATGTTCCCAGCGTGCTTTATTTGGTCTCTGTAGTGTGTGTGTCGTTCCAAGGCTGGGGTTGTCCCTGGTAATCCTCCACTAAAATAAATAAATCACCGTCACATTGACGGTGTGAATCTTAGCGGCTCTTGACCGCTACACTGTAAGGGTTCAGAAACTAAGAGTACACCTGAACAAGTGATACAGAAAGAGGGGTAAGGAATACATCAGGTATGCTGATTTGTGTTTTCTCTCATACAAAATGGAGTTTTGTCCTTTAATACAGTCTTGTTTGTCAGGGTAGCATATAGCGGTGACATGTTGCATGTTTGTCCATCCATCCATCCATTTTCCAACGCGTTGAATCCGAACACAGGGTCACGGGAGTCTGCTGGAGCCAATCCCAGCCAACACAGGGCGCAAGGCAGGAACCAATCCCGGGCAGGACACCAACCCACCGCAGGACACACACACACACACACACACCAAGCACACACTAGGGACAAATTAGAATCGCCAATCCACCTAACCTGAATGTCTTTGGACTGTGGGAGGAAATCGGAGTACCCAGAGGAAACCCACACAGACACGGGGAGAGCATGCAAACTCCACGCAGGGAGGAAGCAGCAGTGCTACCACTGCGCCAC
Organism: Polypterus senegalus; assembly: GCF_016835505.1. Classification (NCBI taxonomy): domain Eukaryota; kingdom Metazoa; phylum Chordata; class Cladistia; order Polypteriformes; family Polypteridae; genus Polypterus; species Polypterus senegalus. Next base: position 23,606,995 of record NC_053165.1, read on the forward strand.
TGTGCCACATATTGCATGTTTGTCAAACATGCAAATAAAAATGTCACTGTATGCTGTGTATTTCACAATTCTACAACTACTGTTCATACTAAATTGGCCGAAGATGAGTGTGCGTGGATATGTGTGTAAGACTGCCCTTCAATGAGCTGTTGCCATATCCAGAGTTGGTTCCTGACATGTGCTCAGTGCTGCCTAATGAAAAGATATAAAGAGTATGGTCAGAATATAGCAGTAGTTGCTAATACTATCATCATCTTCACTTGGTTTTTCCTGATGAATGTCACAGTAGCAACATGCTGAACTGGGCTAGCAGGCCACCTTATCCTCAGTAACTTTCAGGAAGCTACTAGAAACCACTAGGCCTGCTGAGAGGTAAAACCTCACCAATGTCTCCTACAACTTCTTTTAGTTGGCCATGCCTTGTCCACCTTCCATGCGAAGCACTGAAGGGGCATTCCAACTACATACCCAAACCTGTCCAACTGGAGAGGCACTTGATTTACTCTAAGGTTTCTGTGGTTGTGAGTACCTCACCCTATCATGGAGACTGAGCCCAGTGTTTAGGATCTTCATTTTACCTGCTTATGCTTGTTGTCCTCTTCTTTCTGTCATTACCCAGAGCTTGTGACCATAGGTAAGGAAGGGAACAGAGGCTGCCTATTAAATCAAATGCTTCATCCAAGTGCTTAACTTCCACTTTACTGCCATAGTTGGGTAACAATGTCTGCAAAACTACTGCTGCCTCGTTGGCTACACTCATTATCACCTCTTCTCTGAGTTCTGAAAAGACCCCAAGTAACAAGAACTTTTCCAGTTTATTTAGCTGCTCATTCATTACCTAAAGTGAGCAAGCCTCTCTTTTCCAGATGAGGACACATGATCTCAGATTTACAGGTTCAGATTCTCTTCTGGAAGCTGGGAACCCGTCCATTGCATATTGGAGTTCAGTATGATGAAGCTAGAGGACAATGTCATCTGCAAACAGTCCAGATACAATAACGTTTGCATCTGTTTATCCTGATAGTGATAACCATAATGAAGACAGGAGACAAGACACACATATGATGGAGTCCATTGTCCATACTGAAGCTCCTTGACTTAATGAAGAGTGTCACCCCAAAGTACAGGTACCAAATATAGACATGGTGAACCCAGAATACAGTACTCTTCATTCAAATAGTATAGATTACAAGGTCATGGAGGGTTACAATTTGGTACAAGAAAGTAATTAAAATCCACTAAGGACATGAAAACAGTACTGGCAAATCCCCATGGCAAGAAATAAAGAGTTGGGCCAACTGGTCCATGGCCAGAATGGACACTGCATTATTCCTCCAGGATCTGAGGTTTAGCTATTGGATGGACTCTCCATTCAAGGACCCTAGCATACGCTTTCGATAGAAGGTAGAAAAGTGTATTGCTGTGGAAAAGGGAATGGCCCTACTGCCTCCTTTTTTCATAAGAAGGACCACCACTCCTGTCTGCTGTCTTCTACACAACCACTAAGAGGTGTACGAGCCAAACATCTAAGCAAAAATCCAGTGCTTTTACCATTTATGGTTGATCTCGTCCACCCCTGACACCTTCGCACTACAGAGCTTTTTAATCACTGCAGCCACTTCACCCACTGAGAAGGAGCCAGCATAGCGAAGATGAAAAAGCAGCTGTCTCAAATGTTACTCCACTTGTCAGCATTTATGGCAAAAACAATGCTAAATTGCCAATCTTTAAAAAGACCGCCTTTGATTAGTGTAGCCTGTTGTAAAGTATAACCTCCACTGCTCTCCATGGCTCTGGCAACATTTCAGTTGGTAACATCAGTCTTGATTTAGTAACCACCCGGGGCCGTCTCTAACCCTAAGATGAAGTTGGGTTGTTGTTCAGTACAGCAACCTGCTGGCAAAACCACTCACACACCTGCTTCCTAAGCCTCCCTTTGCCACAATGATTGACCTCTTATTGTTTTAACTCTTTTTTTTTTTTTCTTTTTAATGTTTTTTGTCTCAGGAGTTTTAATTCTTTTCGGCTTCTCAGTGAATTTTGCTCTTAGATTTCATATTCACATTCCCTTCTAGATTTTATTTTCAGTCAGAGAGATCTCTCCTTGTTAATTGTCACTGCATCTATTAATGTGAATTAGGCCAGATCTCAAATGGCTCAGACTTTCTTCTCAACAGTCTACTGGTCATTTCATGCAGTGAGCAAGCATGTCAAGCGAACTCCCCTCAGCGTACGACTGTATTGTGCTGCAGGGTACAATGGTTACCTACTGTACTTGAAAGACCTTCAGTCTGTGAATCGATTCATATTGATTCTTGATTTATTTACTTTACACAGCATACCCTGCACACAAAGAGCCATTGCTTATAAGCCTAATACTTAAAGTAAGTATATTATATTACAGCTACATTTAATCAACCATCAAAATTAAATGAAATATTCTCCTGAAATGGGATTCTCCTCCTTTAAGTAGGAGATTCATGGTTAACATTTTGTTTATTAGAATTACTAAAAGGACATTATAGCAATTTTCACCTTACAGCTAGTGAGAGATTTCAGTGTATTAACTTATAAACTAGAAACAGTAAATTACACATTTTAATAAAATTCAGATATATTGGCAATAAACTACAGTATGCATTATAACAAAGATATCATTGTTACATGAAAAGGCAACTGGAAATGAAAACTGCATGATGAACAAACCCTTCAATCTTGTTTTATTTTAGACTAGTTTTCCAAAGGTCAGTCAAACCTGCAAATTCTGATGTGGCCTGAGAATTACAATGTAAATGGAAAATTATTAGGAGAAATCAAATGAACTTTCAAATTTTATTAGGTGAAACATAATGAGTTTGACACACGTAAACTGGGCAGAAAGCTATGAAGACCCCGGCGTCTACTCTAATCACAGTTAATTGTCATTATTAGGATACAATTAAGGGAGAAAACACCACAACAAAAAGAGGAACTCATAGACAAATGACAAACGTGAGTTAGGAACTTAAAACTACAGCAAAAGCACAAAGATTTCGATATTTCTTTCAAATATTAATCTCACACTACTGCTCTTTTCCAAATGCAGAACACTGCGAAATCTTATTCCCATCTCTGCCTTATTTAACAAAACTATTGCTTTTGTTTCACAATAATAATTCCGTTGTTTTGCAAAAGAACTGTGTTATTGTCACAATAATTACAGTATTGTGTTTTCTCATAAAAGTATTCTGTTTTTTCATAATAATGAATGTATTATTTTGCAAACTAACTCCATTATATTCACAATAATTGTGTTATTTTTGCAAACATATATGTTTTATTCACAATAATTATATTATTTGCAAAAGTATTGTATTATTTCAAGATATTGAATTTTTGCAAAATAATTGTACTATTTCAAAATAATTATTGCATCATTTTGCTAAAGTATTGTGTTTTTTTGTAATAATTTGTGTGTTCTTTTGCAATAGAACTGTATTATAGTCATGATAATTACTGTGTTATTGTGCAAAAGTATTGTTCTTTTACAGCAATTATTGCATTATTTTGTAAAAGAACTGTGTTATACTCACAATAATTATTGCATTATTTTGCTAAAGAATTGCGTTTTTTGTAATAATGTTTGCATTCTTTTGCAAAAGAACCGTGTTATACTCACAATAACTATTGCATTATTTTGAAAAAGTATTTGTTTTTATCACAACATTTATTGCATTATTTCACAAAAGAATTGTGTCATTTTGTAATACTTATTTCATTATTTTGCAAAAATGTTGTGTCATTTCACAAAGTTATTGCCGCTTTGGTCAGTCTCATTACGTACGCACATACTTTGGTCGTCTAGTGACAGCTAGTGAGTGAGAGGTTAAATACTGTACGTGCATAGCCTGTATTTAGGTAACGAGGCACATTTTGTACATTTAATCGTATATGTGCTCAGGGTAAATTTAATCTGTCTAGTTTAGTGTCACAGGGCACAAATGATTATTGCATTATTGAATGTAAGGCAAGGAGCAAACATGACGGACGGTACACGGATCCTATACAGGGCTCATTCTCACAGCCAATCAAAGAAGATTGTGCTATATAAAATCCAGTAAGAGAAAGCAATAAATAAATCATCTGTTTTATCCATCCATTATCCAACCCACTATATCCTAACTACAGGGTCATGGGGGTCTGCTGGAACCAATCCCAGCCAACACAGGGCACAAGGCAGGAAACAAACCCCAGGCAGGGCGCCAGCCCACCACAGATCATCTGGTTCATTTTAATCCAATTATTTGATATAGATTTTTCTAACCAGTATGATAGGGTGGTGTTCATACCTTCAGGTTGGAGATGGATGTTATTTACAGCACATGAAGGAATAAACATTCCGATAATTCAGAGGTACTACTGACACATTTGTAATATTCAGTTTTAAACAGGTAATCATCTGCAGCTAAACACAGTCACTGATACCAATCAGCCCAAACATGCACAGGGAGAACATGAAAACTCCATGTAAATTCTGAAGTTGTGAGGCAGGAATGACAGCTCAGCGCTACCACTCTGCTAAACTTCATAAACTGTAACCTTCAGTGCTTTACTATCGTGTTTCGAGCAGATGCTGTACCAGGAAGTGTTGCAGTCAGTGAGGATGTACTCCAATGTGCACCTGTAGAAGTCCATGAGAAAAGATGGTGAAATGCAAGCTGCACTCAGATGTCTGAGGAAGTAAAGGCCTTTTTGACAAGAGCTAAAACATGTCATAATTTAATTTAATATATAATTAAAGTTCTTTTGTGGATCTTGGGGAGCTGCTATCCTAGCAGAACTCTGTGTGAGGCAAACACGCATCATGGACAAGCCTTATCGAGGTCAGAGTCATTCATGTACGTACTGTAATAACTAACTAAAGACATTGTCTATAGTTGCCAGTCAAACTAAAACTCATATCTTTATAATATGGGAGGAAAACTGGAGTACCTGGAGAAAAAAACACCCAGACACTGAGAAAAAGTACAAAATTCTCACAAATGAAACATGGCCTGAATTTCAGCCTAATTTCCTGGAGATGAAGAAAGTTGACAAAATCAGTGGGAATGTGGAAACAACATGCAGATTGCCAGGAAAGGAAAACAAAGAGTATTCTTAAAGTAACACACAAAAGGGTCATCTCATTTTCCACTGCCATCTAAAAAGTCCTTTGACCCCTCATTTTTATTGTTCACACAATTGTTCCTGCATGTTTGACTAAATACATATTAAAAAAGCTGTGCTTAATATTGAGAAAAGTGTCTTATATAATATCACTTCTGTAGGTTGATGAGCAGAAAAGCAAACTCAAAACATGACACTGTCATCATCATCATGCTTAACAATGGGCCTAAACCTATTGTGGCAGACGGATAGAAGGTCCGGGACACGAGAGGGCAGCCCAACCCTGTTGGGGCCTGTGGCCACCGCCAGAGGGCGCCAGGAGTGCTTCCGGGTGCCCGTGCAGCACTTCGGCCACAGCAGGAAGTGCTGCAGGAAGGTCATCAAAGAGCACCTGGAGAACATCTGCATATAACAAACATAAAAGGGGCTGCCTCACTCCATTCAGAGAGCCAGAGTCGGGAGGAAGTGGATGAAGCTTGCCGAGGAGGAATGGAGAAGGAAGGATAAGTAAAGAAGAAAGCAAAAGTAAAGAGAAGAAAAGCAAAAGAAAAGTAAAGAAAGTGTACTTGTGCTTGCTGGAACTGTGTAAACAGAAAAATAAATCACATGTGCTTGGACTGGTGCCTCCTGTGTCTGTGTGTGTCGGGTTCTAGCGCTCTCTATCGTCTACACTATCTAGCTGTAGGCATGGCATGTTTTGTGTGGCCAAAAATACAAATTGTATACTAATGGGTTTCAAAAAAAGCATAATTTCATTTTCATGACCATTACCAAAGCATATTGTAATCAGCAAAGCTCAGGACGTAAATCAGTGCATGCTCCCAACCTCCTTCCCCTGGCAACACTCCCTTGAATGCTACTGCCATCCCAGCCTTTTTTGTGTCGTCAATCTATGAAAGTCTGGTGATTCTTAGATGTTGTCCTGAAGAGCATTTGAACAATTCAAACTTTTTTTCCTTTGTTAGTACCCTGTGAGATCACTTTTAATATGTCTGCAGCAAGGTAAACAATCTTCATTGAAAGGCCATTTGTAATACAGTGGACTGATGAACTCCTAAATTTCTTATTATGGCTTTGCCACTTTCTGCACCTTCATTCTTGCAGCGCTCTTCGTACAATTCTGATGTATTATCCTAACATGCATGGGTAAATCCAAATTGACTAAGCTACTTAGCTCTACTGTGCATGACTCACTTTCAAATGTTTCAAAGGAAAATGTGCTTTTATTAATGCATGGAATCAGGTAACTCCTTATTTGTACTATGCATTTTAAAATGGGAAAAAATTCAAATATGTCTAATGCTGTATTTAAATTTACAGAACAGGCCCTGTATATATTTAAAACAATATATGAAAGATCTATTATTTTGTGAGATGGACAATTTCCCAAACAACTAAAGTGCACAAAATAAATCAGTAACGGAGCACTTTATCATTAACATACCTATCAGACATATGCGCATCAAAGATTTCATTAGCCTGCAGTCTGTCAAGCAGCATGATAGCAATAAACAGAAAAACACTAAGTGAATGCACATACAAAGACGAAAGTAATCAATTATCTGTAAAGTGGGAGCAGATTCACTTTATCTTGACATTCAAGATTATTGCTACCAATACATACAGCATCACATCCAATGTGACCTCGCCAAGAATGAAGTCAGTCCTACGATGGAAAATTTCTAATGGATTAAGATCCTCACTGCTCACATAGGCATGTTTGCTAATGAAGAAAACTCCTCTAAATATGCACGTCTGTATTTCATTCATTTATACTTCATGCTTAGTAAACTGCTAATATTTAAAATATATATAGGGTGGTCCAGATATAATTATGCAATTTTCATTACGCTATAACTTATTAAGTTTATTACATAGAAAATCACCCAAAAAATCCCAGACCATCGAGAAGTGTGCAAACTGATGACATAAAGAATTGTCTTTACGCCGAAAAGGAATCGTCCCCACATAAATCAAAGTCATCCAGATGATCTGGACCACTCTGTATAGATTTTATGCCCTAGTATTAATAGTAAAATAACATATTCACCTGGCTTGTTGTGATAGATAGATAGATAGATAGATAGATAGATAGATAGATAGATAGATAGATAGATAGATAGATAGATAGATAGATAGTGTCGGAGATGGCTGGTGGGGCGACCTGGCCGGGATGCCCAGGAGGACCAGAGGAGGGCTTATGCCTTCCCCAGACCATGTGGGGGCGACCGCCCTGGTACCTTTGGGGGCCACAGGTACAGAGCTTTGAAGCTCAATCCTGTAGGGGCCTGTGGTCACATAGATAGATTATATTGACAAAAGTATTGGGACTCCCCCTACAAATTATTGAATTCAAGTGTTCCAGTCACTTCTATGGCCACAGGTATATAAACTCAAGCATCTCGGCATGCAGACGGCTTCTACAAGCATTTGTGAAAGAATGAGTCGCTCTCAGGAGCTCAGTGAATTCAAGCTTGGTACTGCGATAGGATGACACCTTATGCCACAATAAGTCCATTTGTGAAATTTCCTCTACTATACCACTAAATATTCCACGGTCATCTGTAAGTGATATTATAACAAAGTGGAAGCAACAGCAACTCACAGTCACAAAGTGGTAGGCCACGTAAAATCACAGAGCAAGGACAGCGCATGGTGAGGTGTGCAGAAGTCACCAACTTTCTGCAGAGTCAATAGCTACAGACCTTCAAAAGCTCAAGAACAAAGCATTGAAAGAGAGCTTCATGGAATGGGTTTCCATGGCCGAGCAGTTGCATCCAAGCCTTACATCACTAAGTACAATGCAAAATATCGGATGCAGTGGTGTAAAGCACAGCATCACTGGACTCTAGGGCACTGGAGACATGTCCTCTGGAGTGACGAATCACACAATCCGATGGACGAGTCAGGGATTGGCAGTTGCCAGGTGTACAGTACTTGTCTGACTGCATTGTGCCAGGTGTTAAGTTTTGTGGAGGGGGATTATGGTATGGGGTTGTTTTTCAGGGGTTGGGCTTGGCCTCTTAGTTCCAGCGAAAGGAACTCTCAGTGCTTCAGCATACAAAGCCATTTTGGACAATTCCAAGCTCCCAACTTTGTGGGAACAGTTTGGGGATGGCCCCTTCCTGTTCCAACATGACTGCACACCAGTGCACAAAGCAAGGTCTATAAAGAAATGGATGAGCGAGTTTGATGTGGAGTAACTTGACTGGCCTGAACAGAGCTCTGACCTCAACTCGACAGAACACCTTTGAGATGAATTTGAGCGGAGGACTTCTCGTCCAACATCAGTGCCTGACCTCACAAATGCTCTCGTGGAAGAATGGTCAGAAATTCCCATAAAACCTTGTGGAAAGTCTTCCAAGTAGGGCTGAAGCTGTTGTAGCTGCAAAGGGTTTGCCAACTCCATATAAAAGCCTATGTATTAAGAATGAGATGTCATTAAAGTTCATGTGTGTGTAAAGGCAGGCGTCCCAATACTATTCGCAGTATAGTGTAGATAGATAGATAGATAGATAGATAGATAGATAGATAGATAGATAGATAGATAGATAGATAGATAGATAGATAGATAGATAGATAGATAGATAGATAGATAGATAGATATAGTAATAATGATAGAAAATTAAATAATATAGCATGACAGCATAACTAACATAATAATCATTCAGTACAGTAGATTTGCTTGTTTAATCAGAGCCCACTATAGGAGTATTTAAAACAATCTGCAGTACAGAGGTAAGTCTTCACGGGTTATTGGTGCCACACTACTGTCACATGTGTACAAATCCCCAGCATGTGTGAACTGTCCTTTTTTCCTTATGGATGTTCTTCCTGGAACAAGAGCTCTATGAGCGGCCTTAGAAAGTGATGCTGCTTGAACATGCAAGAGAAGATGATGTCAACTGTACAAACGGAACTGATTTGGTGATTTTCAGGGTCACTTCATTAGCAGCTGGAGTCAAAAACAGCAGGGGGTGAGCAGCCATGAGCTGAGAAGAAGCAAAAGGTTTGTAAGCAAGAAGATAGAAATTTAAAATTTAAAATTTAAAACTTAAGAATGGATGAGTCAAAATGAAATAATGTTAGGCAGAAGCAAAGCTGAGCCAGCAAAAAAAAAAAACATCTAGATTGTGGAAAAGAAAGAAGAAAACAGAGAAAAGCAGTAAAAGGGGCAAGGCAAATGCTAAAGGTACAGGAAGGGGGTGGTCAACATTAATTAGCACTACGAGGGTCTTTCTGGAGGAAGGACTGTGGCAGGACACCATGACACAGTAATTTCTTCTACTTTTACAATGTGATTCTCAGCACTTATCGCTATAGTGTGCAGAATCCTGGAAATCATTTATAAAATAATAATTCCTTTTGGCTTTGAAATAAAGAGAAGGTAAAACTGTCTTCCCAATATGTTTCTTGAACTTGAACATTTTGTATTGCCAGGCATTTCTCTTGGTGTTACATCAATACACATAACGAAGTAAATACGTTAAACAACACTTTTTAGTAATATCAAAAAGGCAAGTTTACAAGGGGGTATTATAGTCATGGGGGACTTTAATTATCCAAATATTAACTGGGATAACCTTGCAGATGGAGGAGCACAAGAACAGGAGTTTTTAGAAGTAATCAGCGACTGTTTTTTAACACAGCATGTTAAAGCACCAACACGGGGTGAAGCCTGTCTGGATTTAGTATTCTGTAATAATCAGGATAGAATTGAGGGTGTAGAGGTGATTGGACCACTAGGGTCACATGATCATAATGTAATACAATTCTCATCTTGAGTACTGTGTGCAGTTTTGGTCTCCAGGCTACACAAAGGACATAGCAGCACTAGAAAAGGTCCAGAGAAGAGTGACTAGGCTGAGTCCAGTGCTACAGGGGATGAGTTATGAGGAAAGATTAAAAGAGCTGAATCCGAACACAGGGTCACGGGGGTCTGCTGGAGCCAATCCTAGCCAACACAGGGCATAAGGCAGGAACCAATCCTGGGCAGGGTGCCAACCCACCGCAGGACACACACAAACACATCCACACCCACACACCCTAGGGCCAATGTAGAATTGCCAATCCACCTAACCTGCATGTCTTTGGATTGTGGGAGGAAACCCACGCAGACACGGGGAGAACATGCAAACTCCACGCAGGGAGGACCCGGGAAGTGAACCCGGATCTCCTAACTGCGAAGCAGCAGCGCTACCACTGCGCCACCATGCCGCCCGCTGAGCCTATACAGTTTAAGCAAAAGAAGATTAAGAGGTGACATGATTGAAGTGTTTAAAATTATGAAGGGAATTAGCACAGTGGATTGAGACTGTTTTTTTAAAATGAGTACATCAAGAACATGGGGACACAGTTGGAAACTTGTGAAGGGTAAATTTCGCACAAACGTTAGGAAGTTTTTCTGTACACAAAGAACGATAGACACTTGGAATAAGAGACCAAGTAGTGTGGTAGACAGTAAGACGTTAGGGACTTTCAAAACTCGACTTGATGTTTTTTTAGAAGAATTAAGTGGATAGGACTGGTGAGCTTTATTGGGCTGAATGGCCAGTTCTCATCTAGAGTGTTCTAATGTTCTAACACAATACAATACATGACACCATCACAACACTATCTACAGTAGTAGTTAAAAATATATTGCACAAAACTGATATATATATATATATATATATATATATATATATATATATATATATATATATATATATATATATAACACACAATATAGCAGTGCTGACCTGCACTCCTGCCTAGTAATATATCAAGTAAGTCCTCAGAAATTAGCCTAATCTAGATTGGATGGAGGAGTTAAGAAATCAGCAAAAGATGGAGATGAAACAGAGACCACGTTTAACCAGAGTGACTGCAGTAGGACAGAAATTCTTTCTATGTCTAGTAGATCTTGTGTTTAGTAACGCTTCCTTGATAGTAATAACTGAAGAGATGGTTGCCCAAGGGAGTGCAGTCTTCGATTATTTTTCCTAGAGGGTTTCCTGACCAGTGATATTATAATAATAATAATAATAATAATTTATTTTATTTATAGGGCACTTTACATTTGTAGTAAACATCAAAGTGCTAAATAAAAAAAAAAATTAAACAAAGACGCAATAAGATAAAAACAAAGATAAAACAATAATTAGAGGCAATTTTTGTTAATATGCTTTCCTAAACAGAAAAGTCTTTAACTGTTTTTTCAAACAGCCCACAATCTGCTGTGTTCTCAGGTTCTCTGGCAGGGCATTCCATAGCCGTGGAGCAGTAACTGCAAAGGCTCGGTCACCCATTGTACGAAGTTTGGTCATGGGGGTGCGAAGGCAATACATATTTGCAAGACGAAGGTTTCTTGTAGTGGATTGTAATATAAGAAGTTCCTTAACTCTTTGAGGGCTAAATATTTTTTCCAAAAAACTCAGTTTTCTGAAAAACACACAAAAATGTGCTGGTTTCACACTAAAAATCAACATAAAACATCTGTTGCTATGTGCTGTGGCTGCTGATGGCGCATGTTCGGCCTGTCTGGTGGCAGTGGCTGCATGGGGGCACCTAGGTGGTCAGCAGGAATGGACAGTGGGCTGGCTGCCTAGCTGTCTTCGCACAGCAAGTGGACTGTGGTGGCGGTCGCAGTCTGACGCAATATGGTCACGATCAGCTGGGAACCAATCAGATAATGCTGGTACCTCACTTTTGTTTTCGATATCCATCTCCAGATCACTTGCGTCAAACTTGAAGTCTGACAAGTCAGAGTCCTGTTCAACAAAATTACATAAAATGTCCATGGAGTATTTTGCTTTGCACATTCGCTTTGGTCTCTACCCAGATGTCGATGCCATTTTAAAGGTTCTTTGCTCTTTGCTACTTTCCTTCTAGCAAAGAGAGTCGAAGTAAAATGTAAGGGCAAGTTTTGTTACAGTTTACAGCTGATTACCGTCCTCTTCACCTGAATTTTGACAAAAGTCGACATCAGCCCTGAAAGAGTTAAGGTATTGTGGAGCATTTTCATGGATACACTGTTAGCAGACAAAGTTTGCATTCAATACGGAGGTGAGTAGGGAGCCAACGAAGTGACCGAAGGATTGGTGAAATATGTTCATATTTCCGCACCCTCGTTAGGATCCTTGCAGCACTATTTTGAATTTGTTGGTGCTTTTGAAGTCTCTTGCTGGGGACTCCAATGAGGAATGCATTACAATAGTCCAGCCTGGAGGAGACAAAGGCATGAACCAGCTTTTCAGCATCACAAAGGGAGAGGCAGGGACGGAGTTTGGCTATGTTTCGAAGATGAAGGAATGCAATTTTACAGAGGTGATGGACATGTGCATCAAATGACAAATGGGAGTCTAATTTGACACCCAAATTAGTAACAGAAGGGGAGAAAGTAATGGTATGGCTAGAAAAGAAAATACAATTTCCAGGGGAACGAAGTTGATGTGGGGGGTACCAATTAAAAGAGTTTCAGTTTTGGTGCTGTTCAGCTTAAGAAAGTTCTTGGACATCCAAGCAGGAGGAAAGAGTTAATGGAGGTGTAAAAGAAGTCAAATCCAGTCTCACATAGAGCTGCGTGTCATCCGCATAGCAATGGAATGAAACCCCATGCCTGCGGATGATGTGACCTAGGGGTAGCATATAGATATTAAAAAGGGTCGGCCCAAGGAGTCCACTTTCTAAAGTGGTGCTTTAACATTATGCAGTACTGTACATTTTTTCCTTTATTCTTTTATTTCCAATTCAAGAGGACCCAATGGATAAGGCAGCCAGTGGGCCTTGATTTTGCAGGTTTGAGCTCTATCTGTACTTTTTCTTTAAACAATGAGATGGGTAAAAGAAGACATGTTCAAGCCTGGCTCCAGGAACAAACTACACAGTAAATTAGTCAAAACCGCTGCTCTAACAGGGGATAAGAATTGCCTGTAAGATACTGTATATTAGAACAGCGTAGCTAGTAGCTGCTAAAGAAATGAGCTTCTCAGACTGATTGGCTTTTCTTTATTTAAAAAAAAAAAAGCCAGGCTGAAACTGTCAAGGGGAACAAACATATCGTTAGAAGCAAACTATACTACTGAAAACACTCACCTAGGCACTCGTATTGTCAGCTGGGAACCGATCAATTTAAAAATACAAGGAATAACCTCAACAGTTATGAAATACCATATGACAAGTAACTTCAAATCGACAAACGAAAAGAGATTTTTTAGAATGCTGGGCTTTTTCAATGTACAGTATCAAGGTACAGTAGGTTAACATCGAATAGGCATACCAGAAAATCTACAATGAAAAAAACAAGAAAGAGAAAAGGGTCAGCACTTAACTATGCAAGTCTATCCTTTGTTTCTGAAAATATCTTTTTTTATAGACTCTTGATCATCTTAAGCTATACATTTTGAAAGGAGATGTATTAAAAGCGATTTCTCAAAGGAATAAACGCACCTCAGGCCACAACATCCCAGACAGCTCAGTGGTATCCTGCATTGCAAGCAATAAGACACACGTATCTTTAGGATAAAAAAATTAAATCATACAATACAATCACCACAGAGGTGCCAGTTCATCTGTGATATATTCTACATTAAAAAAAAAAAAAGTTGCAAAATATATAAATTATAGAAATGATCCTTTCCCAAGATAAGTCTGATTTTTTTTTATTTTCATTTTCAGGGAATGAATTGCTTTCTGGTGCTAAAACTGTACCTTCATGTTAGCAACACTGAAAAATGACTAATTATAAACTGCATACTATGCAGCGACTATAAATATATATATGTCATTTAGTAATGATGATATAGAATAAAGTACTATTTATTGGGTAAGGAGGCTGAGCTACAATTTAAAAAATAAAATATAAATCTGTGTTTTTAAGTGTGTGCAAAATGTCTTAACTCAGGAATTGATATGCCTGCAATAGTGCATGAAAAATGTACTGCTGTTTGTAATCGGAAGTATTCCTTTACCAGAAATATGCGTCTTCAGTCTCGGAGTTCTTTTCATTGAGAAAAATATGAAGGATGATCTAACTTATGAAATGAGGACTTGTTCGCTTAATTAACAACTACTTATATTTCAGATTGCTGAAAATCATTTAAATTCTAATAAAAAAAATCACTGACTGCAAGACACATACTGAAAGATGCTAAAAATTAAATTAAATGTTTAAATTCTATTAATTGCTGTTGTATGAAATGACAAATGCCTAAAAGTCGCATTACAAAAATATAGACTGACATCACTTAAGCCCAATGTCACGTTACATGACTTCTAGACGTGGGGTCTGTCAGATGTGCACACTGCCATTGCAGATCTTGTCGCCGGACCATGTCAGTTTACATGACTGACAAACCATTGGGCATGTCACATTTAGTGACCGTGTGATGACGTTCCAGCACAGTTGTGCTTGCCCTTTTTTAGTCACAGTAAATAATGTGCTGTCCAACACAGCTGACTCTCTACGATGTGTTGACAGGTAAGGCATTCTGCCATGGTGTGAGATAGATGAGCTAGATCAGATACAGGAGCTTCTTTTGTGTTTGTGAGGTTTGAAACACACAGATTCCTTATTCCTTATTGCTGCACTATACACATTGTGCTTCCAGCTGTGCATTCATTGGTTGTCAGCAGTCATGCACACAGAGTTCGCCCCTTCGACTCAAGACAAAATCTTTTGATAGAGCAAGTTGTGGACTAGTGGTAGTGAGTTGCTGGGCATGTCACATTACGTGACTGGCCTTCTCAGTAGCACACCATTGACTGCCTCCGACTTGCTAATGAAGAGGACAACTGAAAATCGATGGAAAAGCCATCTGATGTGATATGACCTTTAGTAGTATAATGTCTCAAGAACTAACTTATTCAAATGTCACTTGATACTATTTATCACACTACTCTTCTTAAAAGATTATCTTCGATTGGCATTACCCACACACCACTAGATTGATTTAGATCCTATCTTTCATTATTTACCTCCTTCTCCTTGGAAATATCGTTCGTAAATATAACATTAGTTTTCAGTGTTATGCTGATGACACTCAGCTCTACCTCACTAGCAAACCTACCTTTTCCTTTCCACCTTCCACGCTTATTGATTCTTCTTCTTCTTCTTTCGGCTACTCTCATTAGCGGTTGCCACAGCGGATCATCTTCTTCCATATCTTTCTGTCCTCTGCATCTTGGTCTGTTACACCCATCACCTGCATGTCTTCTCTCACCAGATCCATAAACCTTCTCTTAGGCCTTCCTCTTTTCCTCTTCCCCTCACCTGGCAGCTCTGTCCTTAGCATCCTTCTCCCAATATACCCAGCATCTCTCCTCTGCACATGTCCAAACCAATGCAATCTCGCTTCTCTGACTTTGTCTCTCAACTGTACAACTGGAGCTGACCCTCTAATGTCCTCATTTCTAATCCTATCCATCCTCATCACACCCAATGCAAATCTTAGCCTCTTTAACTCTGCCACCTCCAGCTCTGTCTCCTGCTTTTGACAAAATTGAGGTTCTCCTCATTGGTACAAAATCAACATTATCCAAAACTGATCATTTTTCATTTGCTATTGACAATTCCTCTGTCTCCCCTTCTCCACAGGTTAAGAGTCTGGGTGTCATCCTTGACAGTACCTCTATCTTTTCAGTCCCATATCAATAACGTCTCCCGGTCTGCATATTTTCCATTCCATTAATCGTATTCACCCTCCCTCACTCCCCACACCACTGCTGTCCTTGTTCATAGACTTGTCACTTCTCGTCTGGATTATTGCAATTCCCTTTTCTTTGGTCTTTCTCACAAATCTCTTTATAAGCTTCAACTGGTCCAGAATTCAGCTGCCCACATCATTACTAGAACCCCCTCTATTCACCATATCACTCCCGTCTTGCAGCAGTTTCATTGGCTTCCAGTTAAGTTCTGCATTTAATTCAAAATTCTTCTGTTAACTTTTAAGGCTATCCACAACTTTGCCCCTCCATATCTGTCCAACCTCCTCCGTGTTGCCATTCCCTCCCACACCCTTTGATCCTCTTCCTCCATGCACTTGACTGTCCCCTTCGTTCGTCTTACATGGGGAGCAGAGCATTCAGTTGCTCTGCTCCCCAGCTCTGGAGCTCATTACCATCTGAGTACAGAAATATTGAATCATTCACACTTTTCAAATTTAAACTTAAAACTTATTTATTTAAGACTGCTTTTTCTCTTTGACTGCAATTGCTCTGTCTGGTTTAAAAATTTGTATTTTAGTTTTGTTTATAATGTTTGCTTTATCTATTGTTTGGTTTCCTTGAGTGTTTAGAAAGGTGCCAACGAATGAATAAAATGTATTATTATTATTATTATTAATTACTGTTGCTGAATAAATGCATTTCAATGACACATACTGTACACCAATACACTGGAACAGCAGAAATGCATCTGAATTTTGGCTGAAGAGTTTTGTTAAAGATTAATTAAGTTTTACAGTCGAACCTCGGTTTGCGAGCATAGTTCGTTCCAGAAACGTGCTCGCAATCCAAAGCACTCGTATATGAAAGCGAATTTCCCCATAAGAAATAATGGAAACTCAGATGATTCGTTCCACAACCCAAAACTATTCATATAAAAATGATTAATACAAAATATAAAGTAAAATACATAATACAAATTAACCTACAAATTAACCTGCACT
The DNA here is from genome assembly GCF_016835505.1 of Polypterus senegalus. Lineage (NCBI taxonomy): Eukaryota > Metazoa > Chordata > Cladistia > Polypteriformes > Polypteridae > Polypterus > Polypterus senegalus. The sequence continues at coordinate 23,623,788 of NC_053165.1, forward strand.
TTACCTTTAAAAAGAATCATGGCTGGTGTGAGTTTCTAAACTCATGTGGGATTCCACCCAACAGGACGACACGCGGAAGAGCGTCCCAAAGCAATCGCAGTCTCCCAGCGCTGTAGCAATTCGGCGTATAAGCGCATCCAAAAAGATCACAGACATGCTATAAGCGCCTGTCATCAATGGGTCATACAAGGAACATTATAAAGATCCCGCTACAATAAATAACAGCGCTGTTGCTTTTTCAAGCTGAATAAAGCTGGTGTTAAAGTACTGAGACTCAGCTTCGTGTTTTGGGGAGCAAGATGGGGACTCGCACTTCACAGTGCACACACACACAGTCACAATGCTGTAGTAAACAGATGTGACTATATATGAGTGAGGCACACAGACTCAGACGGAGAATAGGAGACGATTGCCAGAGAGAGAGAGAGAGAGAGAGAGAGACGCGCTGGGAGAGCGAGCAAACGAGATAAGGAGAGAGAGAGAGAGAGAGACGGCTGGGCGAGTGAGCAAACGAGATAAGGAGAGAGAGAGAGAGACGCGCTGGGCGAGCGAGATAAGGAGAGAGAGAGAGAGGCGGCTGGGCGAGCGAGATAAGGAGAGAGAGAGAGAGGCGCGCTGGGCGAGCGAGATAAGGAGAGAGAGAGAGAGACGCGCTGGGCGAGCGAGATAAGGAGAGAGAGAGAGAGACGCGCTGGGTGAGCAAGCGAGCAAGATAAGGAGAGAGAGAGAGAGAGACGCGCTGGGCGAGCGAACGAGATAAGGAGAGAAAGAGAAGAACCATCAGCTCAGTTGTGATCACATAACGCTCAGCAGACAAAGTGTATCCATACTACTCGTATTGCAAGACATCGCTCGTTTATCAAGTCAAAATTAATTAAAAATTTTTTCTCGTCTTGCAAAACACTCGTAAACCAAGTTACTCGTAAACCGAGGTTCCACTGTATTTTATTTTTTTTACCTGCTATTTAAAGACTCCAACACTCTTTCTACAAGTTCAAAAATAAAGAGCTTGGAAGAAAACTGTTTATTAGTTTTGTTTGTGAAATGCAGAGTCCAGAACACGACTACGCATATAGTCAAAGAGGACACAGGTCTGCTGGCAACCTGTCTGGGATGGATGGCTCCTTACTCAGTCGGGAAGGCTTTATAATGGAAGAGTGGAAGGAGACTGCCTCCCACTGATATGTGGTCATCCAACACAATAGGTGGCAGCATCCCTCTGATGGATCTCACATTTGCACACCCTCAGGGCTGCATTGGAGTTCTAATCTCGATTGACGGCCCAGTGGGGTTTCTTAGGAGTCACCATGGGAGCGCATGGAGGAGGATTCCCTGACCCGGAAGTGCTTCCTGGGTGCAATCTGGTAGCAACAGAAATGGTGAGCTGGAATCAAGACATGAGAAATGAGTAGAATAACAATCACGTTGTAGGAGAAAAGAAGAGAGGTGTTTGTTGGGGGTATTTTGTTTTTTTTAATAAATACTTATTTGTACCCAGGACCTGGGTCTGTGAGCTTGTGTCATAAGATTTGCTGTTTGGAGGGGCAAAAATGCAGGCCACTGAATGATTATTATTTCAAATTTGTTATTTCACCTGTCTTTCTTTTAAACATCAATTATTTTCACAAAATCATCATTTAATTACACTGTACAATGCATGTTCAGCTAACTGGAGAGATGTTGTGGGAGTATGCATGTTGCTATCAGAATAGGCTTCAGCATCTTACAATCCCATAATAGAAAATAAATAAATAAATAAGGATTTTAAAATAAGAAAAAGTATTTTTTGCAGAGTTTACAATCTCACCATGAATGTACTGGCTGGATTTAACTTCAGGAAGAAAATTCAAACTACTCGCCCTACAGGTAATATCAGTTTTTGAATATATTTATTAGAGAAAAAGAACTCAAGGGGTGAAAAGTTGAAAGTGTTGAAGGATGAAAGCGACTCCCTCAGTCAGTACCATCATCATACACTGTACAAAAAGTAAAATTTAAGAAGAGGAAAAGCACATTAAAGAAAGAACAAATGACAGCAGACATTGCCGTCATATCCCAGGCACCTGGGAAAAAATACATCAAACAATGTTGGTTTTGATTTCTTTTCAAAGATTAACCTTTGTAATCCAAGCATTGCTTAATCTAACACATAAATGTAAATGTAGAAAGAATTAATTATAATTTGAATTTAAAAGATAATTTAAATATGAATCCAATTTATAATAATTGACCTCCTCCCCCGTCTATATCAATGGCTCTATAAAGATTACTTTCTTTTGTCTTTGTTTTCCAGGATAATGCAATTCAGTACAGCTAATCTCTTTAATCTTCAACATTCAAGAGTCAGTTGTAAAAATTTTCTCATGACTGAATAATGTGACTAGTCCTGAAACAAGGACTGTGACCTCACTGTGAAACCTACCAGAATATGTACCAGTACTTAAATCAAACCAGCCAAAAATACCACACATTTGCCAATTTGTCAACCACTTATAATCGTAAAACGGAAAAACAGGTTAAGAAATGGTTGGATGGATGGCAGTATATTGCAGTGTTTTAATTACTTTACTACACTGTCAGTTGACGCTATTACAGCTGCAGTACACACTAACAGGTATTGTGGTGTGGTAGCTCAGGCACTTGACCTAAACCCCAAAGCCTCTGAACAATTCATACAGCACGGCGTTTCCCACACAATGGAAATTTAGTAGCAGACCGTTGCTGTAAAAGTTTCGGCTGCCATTGCTTTTATGAAATTATATTAATAATGAAAATCCATCACCATTTTTCATGCAGTACATAATGCTTGAAGTTCATGCTGTGAAAATTGTGCATGAAGAAGGCTATTTTTTGTTTAAATCATTTGTTAGAGCTCTTGTGTGCCTGTCATATAGAAGCGCTACAGGAGCACCTTCAACGCTAAAAGCAGGTAGACACCACGCCCTTGGGGAAATGAAACATGCAGCCAGTAATCACTTCTCCCTTTTTTACTCACGGAAAGGAGGACGACTCCCAAGAGGATGCATGACGTAACTTCCGGTGCCACAGTGGACGACACACTCTTTTTGCCATGATGATTATATAAGAAAGCAAAACCTTGCAACTTATGAATCAGTGAGTGAGAGTGATAGAATACATACAGTACCTTAAAAGTGACTGAAGCTTCGTTATTCCAAGACCACAATGGTCTCTACCCTCATTTCAATCATTTTTCTGTTTGTACTGCCAAGACAACTAAATGGAGCTACACACAAAAACCACCAAACTTCACGTGGTGTGCTCGCTTTTCTTTTACAAGATGTACTTTAAAGGTAACACTCACTGTTTACTTTGGGTGTTTAAGTGGTCCACATAAAATGAATTTAATACCATACACTATTTAATTATATTTATTACAACTAACAAAATATATTTATTATCTATTTATTGTTTTGTGTATTGTATCGTTACATAGCCACTGATTTTATAACCAGATCTTCTGGAGCATCAATAAAATGGTCAAGTTATTTATTCATTATTGTGCTGACCCTCAAACCAAGTGATTTGTTCAGCAAAATGTCATAGATTTCTTTTGAACAAACTTCATATACAATGCATAGGTTGTATTTACCAAATCAGCCTTATCCATTATAGGACTGTGCATGAATAGGGTAGCTTAACAACAATATATATACATATACATATATATATATATATATATATATACTGTGGTGGATTGCCGGCATTTTACTCCGCCCTCACCCCCTGGCCGCTAGGAGGAGCTCTCCCAAGAGCATATACGGGCCCCGAATTCCAGCAGGGCCTCATGGACTATGTAGTTTTTATACACAGCCCTGCTGGATACCTTGGGGGCCACTGGGAGTCACTGTCGGGAGGCCAATGGACTCATTTGAGCACCATGACCCAGAAGTTCGTCACAGGAAGAGCAACGGGCTTCCGGGGTGAAGAAAAGTACTGTTTACCCTGACCCGGAAGGAATAAGGACTTGTGGAACTGTAGGGCAGAAAGACTTCCGGGTCAGGAGGAATAAAAGGACTCTGGGAACTCCCAGACAACTAGCTGAGCTGGGTGGTAGGAGGGCAACGCGTCTGTGAGTGGAGGATTGTGATTATTATTGTTATTGTGATGTATGAATATAGTGGAGTGGAGGGTGCTTAGTGCACATTATTATAATAAATATAAGTATTGTGGCAATTTTACCAGGAGTTTGGCATGGTACCTGAGGGTTCAAAGGAGCACTACTGCCCCCTACTGCGACAACACATATATGTATATACAGGTATATATATATGTGTGTGTGTGTGTGTACAGTATATATATATATATATATATATATGTGTGAGTGTACAGTAAATATATATATGTGTCTGTATATATATAATATATATATGTATATATATATATGTATATATATATACAGTGTATATATGTGTGTGTGTATATATATATATATATATATATATATATATATATATATATATATATATATACTGTATATATACACACATAACCTAATTTGAGAATGAGAGAACTACTTAACGGATTTAGATATTTTTTTTTTCTATAATTTACTTGAACATTCGGTTTGATTTTGCGACTTCTCTCATTGAGCTAAGAATCATAGTTTGCTTGCAGGAGCAATATATTTGCGCTAATCCAAGACAGAGGCTGCAGGCCGAGGGGAGGAGGAAAAGTGACGTCAATAGTAGACAGCTGTGCGGGGCCCTCCTCACTATATATATATATGTACACTAGCTGTCCCCACAGAGTAGTGAGACAGGACCAACTTTAAAAATCAGTAAAAAAAAATGTAAAAAATGTAATTCTGGCCAAGTGGAAGGTAGGTACGCTCCAACGTCAAACGTTTGCACTATATCTGATCGTGTTCAGCTTGACAGGAGAGCATCCCCCACGTGGGGAGAAAGGCACGTGGTCATGATATCTCTGGCAATGAGCAGCTACCTTCTAAAACACATGTCACTGTAATCTCTCGTTCAAAAACATCAAACGTTACGTCTTAACAATCTGTAGATGATAATGTCTGTTGAACAAACAGGTATCTCTAGCTAAGCAGAGGCAAGGTACACTCCAACATGTGGCAAGAGGTAGACTAACTCGAATGGAGGCTGGCGCGTGAGTATGGAGGGCCCCACTCCACTCCCCTCGTCCCACAGTAGTACTAACAACAGCTTAAATGTATTTGGATTATCTCTCGGTAGCAGAGCCCTTGTAAAAGGCGCTACATGGCCGCTCTGGTATAGAAATAACATTTTCAATGTGATCCTCCAAATTTCTGGCTGACAATGTTGTACTACGTGCCTGTGATTTAAGAGAAAAATTATTCTGAGAAATGTGGACGCTGCCGTTCCATGATTAATGGGCAGAAGGTCCAAACAATTCCCAAGTCCAATACTTCACATGAAGAGGTCAGTACATCTTCTTAGATGTAAACCCTCCATGTTCTTAAAAGAATTAATCACAAAAGCAACCTTGAATGTTGCAGGGTTTTAGTGACCCGAACTCACATTAAGGGACAAGAAGTAGTCATGCAGCGCAATTTACAAAGAGAGTCTTAGTTTAATGGCGCCGATTACACTCATTCGCAAAGATTTCCACTCTCCCAGGAGCCGACAGGGCACTCGAAGTGTCACAAACAGTGCAAGAAGAGAGGACGCTGCCCGAAACTGCAAACTCTCGACCCGGCGTGAACAGCCCAACATTCCACGCCTCCCAGCGTCCAGTTTGTTCTTACGACCCCTCGCAGCTGAAGGTGGTCTTGTCTTCACATTGTTTACAGCTCGGCTCAGTTAAAAAGTAGAAAGACACAAAGATGTTTTCTTCATCTCTTCTACTATCAAGTACTGGCAATTAAAAAAAAGTTACAATGTGGCAGTTTCCGCGACGCAGGGCACACTTCTATGGGATAGATCAGTGTGTTTGTATTTACTTCTTGTCAATATCAGTAAAATACAGTAACCCTCACAAAAATAATAACAATTCGTACAGATGATATTAAAATGGTGTCCACAAACCAAGTGGTTAGTTCCTGTATTATAATATGTTCTGTGGTCATACGTAATTTCCGTTTCAAATGTGAAAAGAATTTTATATATATAGATAAATGTGTTGATATGCTATCAATAAGGGGTCGGCACAGTGGTAGTGCTGCTGTCTCACAGTAAGGAGACCAGGGTTCGCGTCCCTTGTCCTCCCTGCATGGAGTTTGTATGTTCACCCTATGTTTGCGTGGGCTTCCTCCAGGTGCTCAGGTTTCCCCTTACAGGTTTGGTGAATTTGCGATCTTCAATTGGCCCTCGTGTGTGACTGAGAAGAGAATATTTGTCCTGCGATGGAGTGGCAAGCTGTCTAGATTTTGTTCCTGTCTTGTTCCCTATGCTAGCTGGCATAGGCTCCAGCAGACTCCCACAACCCTGTTCAGGACTAAGAGGGTTAGAAAATGACTGACTAAGTGACTATGAATAAGGGCTATCAACGTTTTTTTTTTTTTACTTTACATTGACTTCTTGCAGGTATTTAAGTTACCTGTGCTATTTCACAAAACTATTGTGTTATTTTACAAAATATATATATATATTATTTTGAAAATGTATTGCATTATTTCTCAAAGATTGTACCTTCTGAGGTTGGCAATCACATTGTGCATGCACATGCTCTGGCTGTCTAGTGACAGTTAGTGAAGACATTGGTTGAGCTCATGTGTGGTGTGCAATCAAGTGACAAGAACAGAACAAAAGTTGTAGGTATACATTAAATCCTGCATGTACTGAGAGGTATATTTAATATGGCTTGTTTAGGGTCACAGGGAGCTTGTGATCATCCGAGCAACACTGAGTGTAAGGCAAGAAGCAAATGTGGTGGATGATACACTGGTCTTTTGCAGAGTACAAACACATAGCCATTCAGAAAAGAGTGTGCTGCCTGCAATTCAGCAACAGAAACCAATAAGTAAAGTATCAATTTAGTTCCAATCCTGGCGATTACCTTCCTGGCTCTGCCAAGCAATCTCTCACCCAGCCGAGGGGGGCACTCACGCTAACAGTCTCTCCTTTTCTACCAGCAGCCCTGAGAACCCACCCAACGAATTCAGGGCAACTAACCCCAGCCACAGTGCCCAGAGCTGGCATCTGACTTCGGACCTGCAATCTGACTTGGACAGAGTTTATAAGAAGACCAAGCGGTTCACTACCCTGAGAGATATTACTTTATTGGGGCTTCTTAGCTGTCTATTTCTTTGTGTTTGTGAAAACGGGGTCACATTACTGATGCCCCAGCATTCATGGCGACTCTACTCTTCTGTCCCAGTCACACAAGTTATTTACAAATAGACTTTTTGAAATAGTTTGATCTGGAGATACAGTGTCTAGCATGCATACTACAAGTCATTGCAGGTTTGGGTGGTAGATATTATTTACTTCACAGCTCGATGATGGACTGAACATATTCTGTTCATTAAGAATTATGACTGACACATTTCCAGCATTCAGTGTAAATCTTGACGCAGCTTAGCACATCCACCAATACTAATCAGTCCACAAGCACATAGAGAGACGTGCAAACCCTGGTGCTGTGAGGCAGGAATGACAGCTCTGCACTACCACTGTGTGTTAAAATAGCTGTACTAAACTTCCTAAACTTCATCCGGATTAAAACTTAAAAGTATATTTATAACATCTGCTCAGTTCATGTCACTTGAGTGTTACATGCCGGCTCAATCTCTCCCTCAATAACTGTCTGTAGATGAACGAAGCACATGCATACACAAAATTAACAACAGCAGTACACAGTGTCTTTGTGAAATAATGCAATGATTATTGCAATATAAGGGAAGAATTTTGCAAAATAATGTACATTTTTTTTGTTATGAGTGGTGGGAATAAGCTTGCATACATTCCAGCAGATGGCACATCTAAAACATTAGCAATGCTTTAGAGACTGCATTAGCAAATGCCAGACAAGTGAGGCTAAGCAAGTACACAAGCAACACTATCATTCAATAAAATGTTATCTCATTCTTTAAAGAAAGTAAATAAATAAATAACAATATGAGAGGGAAGTATTTTGGCATAGTGTTTGGAACTTCTGCCGCAAAACTCCAGAAATACGAATTCATGTGCTGGCTAAGATACAATTATTAAGAAGTTGCATGTCCTCTTGATGCTCATCTTCTGAATACTCCAGCTTGATGTGCAGAGAAAATGCATTTTAATGAGTTTAGCACAAAGCTGCAACATAACACAATTTGAAAAAAACAAAGGGGTCTGAATACTGAATTCATTGCATATACAGAAATAAAAAGTACTTTCACATTTTGATTGCTAATTTCTCCAGGTCAGTATACAGTAGCTGCATTTTATGAAGGATTTCAAAATGCTTTTTTTCAAAAAAAGAGAGAGAGAGAATAGAAAAAAAAAATTACAGCTGCAAAAACTGTTAATTATTGCCTTGTTCGAGGGAAACCACTGTGCATGACAGTGCTGCCTGGTAACAGCAATTTAAACTAATAGGTTGCAAAGTTAAAGGTTTCTAAAGGGTCAAAAGCACCAAAAGCAAGAAGTGCTGTGCTGGTTACAGCTATGCATGAAGGCAATTATTCAAAACTCACACTCCATTAAGAAAAAAATCTTCCAAAAACAGAATGTGATGCTTTGTAATTGCTGCCATACAGATAACCTTGGGAATTAACCACAACAGTTCAGTTATAATTGGAAAAAAAATGTTAATTGTAAAGAAAAGACTTTCTACTAATTCTGGCTACATTCCTAGAGCTCTTAACATCCATCCATCCATTATTGAAACTACTTAATCTATTTCAGGGCAGCTCTTAACATATCATTATAGTATTTTGAATTACATGCTGTATCCAAATACATTTCTATAAAATACTGTGAATTCCGCCAGTTTCAGGTTAAGCAAAATTAAAATGCTTTTTACTTTAGTGTTAATAAGTCATTGCTTTGTTGTCTGTAATCTTACAATCAAAGTACAAACTCTGGCATCTTCAGAACAGAGCAGACGTCATAAGGTTATGTGCAGAAGCTTAGAGTCGTTATTTTAGTGGCAAAGCAAATTGTTTTGGCAAAACATCATAATAACTTTAAGCATTGAATTCTGATCATTTTGACTATTTTATATTTAGCATAATTCGTTAAAATTGATGTTTGAGGATTTAACTAAAACAACAGCTAAAACATGACATGTTTTTTGGGCTATCTTAAGTTATAATAACAACAACAACATTTATTTATATAGCACATTTTCATACAAATAATGATGATGAAGAAAGAGAAAAAAGACAAAATAAATAAAAATTAAAATAAGGGAACACTAATTAACATAGGAAAAAAAAGTAAGGTCCGATGGCCAGGGAGGACAGAAAAAACAAAAAAAAAAAACTCCAGACGGCTGGAGAAAAAATAAAATCTGCAGGGGTTCCAGGCCACAAGACCACCCAACCCTCACTAGGCATTCTACCTGACATAAATGACCTCAATCAGTCCTCATGGAAGAACTTGATGATGACGGTCATGTAGACTTCTGGCCTTTAATCTATCAATGTAGGGACATCACGGTACTTTGATCAGGTGGTGGTGGCGCAGGTCGCCACCCCAGAAAACCGGAAAAAGAACAGAAGAGAAAGCAGGGGTACTATAATACACAGATTCAGCATTAAACTAATTTGGTTTACAGGCCTTGCTACAGAAGAAGGTACAGTAAACCCTCATTGATCTTTCTAGCTCCTTGTGTGAGGCACTGTTAGCGATACTATTGAAGGTGCCAATGAAAACCTACTTTTGCCATCTGATAGTTTAACTGTCGCTTATGAGGTGTGTATTGATAAGAGCGGTGAGATGTAGCAGAGGAGTCGGAGGAGAATTTTGTTTCTTGGTGCATAGAGAATTGCCTGTAGCTTAATATTAGCAAAACCAAGGAACTGCTTATTGACTTTCACTGCACCACAGAGCCTCTATGTCTGGTTACTACTCAGGGAGTGACTGTGGAGGTAGTCTCCTCCTATGAGTTACTTGGGGGTCCACATTAATGACAGGTTGGACTAGTCATGGAATACACAGGAACTATAGAAGAGAGGGCAGAGCAGGCTCTTCTTCCTTAGGAGACTGCGTTCCTTTAATGTGGAAAGTGGCATCCTTCATGTTTTCCATAACTCTGTGATGACCAGTGCTGTTTTCTATGCTGTGTTATGCTGGGTTAATAACATCACTTCATGAGAGAACCACCGAATCAACATGCTAATAAAAAGTGCAGGATCAGTTATGGGATGCATTCTGGACCATCTGGAGCTAGGACAAGAAGACAGAATGAAGACAAACCTGAGTGCTACACAACCTGTTCCTGACACACTAACAAGGACTTTATTATTCAGCAGAAGTGTGTCAAGAAATGCTGAAGGGCCTCCTTTAAACCAACAGCTGTATACCTGCATAATGCCTCACTGTGACTGCCAAGTCAGAGGTTTTTCTTTCTTTTTAAATGTTCTTCCTTTTCAATCAACCTGGTGTATGTCTATATACAGTATATTTATTTACCTATTTACTGTATGTTTTAATTTATACGTTTCTTTAAAAAGTCAAATTTCTCCCTGGGGACAAATGCAGTTCTGTCTAATCTAATATTCAAAATAACCAATCTCTGTGGTTATTTCATATTCTAATTGAGTCATTTCTACCAGATTTATTGATACAGAGTCTACTGTGTTGTCTATCATCCCTTACTGTCAGCTGACATCTATATACTACATGGATTTGCAGTAATTAATACAGGTATTATTATTGTAATTTTCTAATTAACTATAAGGTAATGAAGTGTGCTGCCATTGTGCGTGTCCTACGATGGACCCTGTCCAGGGCAGGATCTTGCCTTATGCCCAACACTTCCAAAATAGGCTCCAGCTCTCCATAACCCTAACTTGAAAGAAGCAATCTGAATAAACTAATGGATATTGGGAGATTTTATTTTTTCTGCTACTCATCACTAGTGGCGAGTGAACTCCGAACAGTTTGCTTTGCTGTGAGTTTGCCAAAATCAAGGAAATGTTTGGGAACTTCGCTGAACTTGGCGAAATGCATTGAAGTCCACGATGAAATTCGTTTTTGAGTGGGCTATAATGGTGCAGTGGTCTTTTAAATACTACTTGAGAGCTAAGGAAATGTCTGCCAACTATGCTGTGGCAGTATATTGGCGGAGTGGTGGCTCTGAGGCTAGGGATCTGCACTGGAAATCAGAAGGTTGCCGGTTCGAATCCTGTAAATGCCAATAGGGACTCTGCTCTGTTGGGCCTTTGAGCAAGGCCCCTAACCTGCAATTACTGAGCGCTTTGAGTAGAGAGAAAAGTGCTATATAAATGCAAAGAATTATTATTAATTATTATGCTGGAGTGATTATTGTGTCCAAAAATGTGAGGTAGCAGTGCTAACCACTGTGCCATGCTACCTCAAACAACAAAATGACTGAGACAGAACGAATATCACAAGCAAAATGCAACAAATGGCCACAAAGTAGCAATAAGGAAAGCAAAACTCACTCTCTCTCTCTCTTCCCAAATATATATTTTCACAGGATCTGATCTGTTTTCTGACCTGGGGAGGGACAGTGTTATGTTTTGACTAATCAGTGCATCGCATGCCATTCAGCCAGCATATGAAATAAGCCCTTAGGTGTGGTGGTGTGAGTGATTGAGAGCACAGGGATCAGTATTATATATGTGCAATGACAGTACTATAACATTCTAGTTATAATTAGCTAAAGTGTCCCTTAAATTATTTTAATTCTTATTAATAAACACACGAGGGGTCCATATCTTGACATCTTGCACACGCAACACAGATTGGGAAGCAATATAAGTTGTGAGGTGGAGTAGAATTACGGCACACATGCATTATTGCTTAGATTTCACCTTATGCCATCTTTGAAAAGCACCTTCTGATTGCTCTCATTTGGTATGTGGGGATCCATGCAGTTTGATAAATGTCAATGCAAAGAACAACTTGATGAAACATGTAGTCAATGTGTTCTAGTAGTTGGCAGGCCATAAGTCAAGGGGAAGGATCATGAGATGAAATGAAATCAGTAAACAAGCAGAGATCACACCTGGAAAGACCAAATAATGTGCATCAAAACCCAGGACAAAAAGCTAGGCTCTTAGTTGAAGGAGATAAGCAGAAAGCCATTAACAAGAGCAGCTAAGCATTTGCATTTAAAACGTTTGTTTTATTCTTTTGGGAAATATCCATCTATATGAACACCACTTACAAGCCATTGGAAGATTATAAAGTGTTAATGACGTAAGAACAAGAGGCGATCAGGGCCACAGTCTTAGCAGCGGCTCACGAAATAGCAGCAACAGACTTTAGAGAACCGCACCGGCCACGTTAAAAAAATAACATTACCTTGTGGTTAAAAAAAATAATTAGAATTAATTTTAACCTTTTCCCTAAAGCGAAAAACAAGAAACTAATAACAAAGATGTGTTCTCTGACCTTAAAAGCTATCAGAAATCACCAAAAACAAACACTAGAAAAAAATTTATTTAATATGCAAAAAAATAATAATCATAACAGAATGGGGCAAAACTCATCTTAATTGTTTCTGCTCAGTGAACACGGTAAACCACAAGAAAAGTTCAGATTGTTGCTACTAAAATCTCTTCTGTGCTCTACTGAGGGAATCAGTTCAGTTTCGGTCACTCTTAAAAGTTTGACTTCAGCAGGAGTTCTGACCTACCTGCACTGCCATTTCCATTTTTTCCTGAATGTTCACTTTTACTTTATTTTAATTTACTTTAGTACGACAAAAATGTGCTACATGGAAAAGAGGTGGCAGGCAGGTTAGAATTAAGAACAAGAAGCAGCTGGCATGAAGACATGAAAACACAGTACAGTACAGCAGATGCACAGGCAGTACACAACACAATAGAAGATAATGATAATAAAATCGATTTTCTCAAATTTTTAACGCTTGTATATTCAAAATTGTTTTGAGCAGCCTGTTTTTAGCCAAACGTTACTTTCCCCCAAAACGGTGAAGGAGTTTTTATGGGGACCTAATCTAGGTCTTCAACATTTTTAGTATTGATAATAATAATAATAATAATTCTATAAATTTATAGAGAGCTTTTCTCGCTATTCAAAGCACTTTACATGGTGAGTGGAGAGTGACCACAACCACCACCAATGTGCAGCATCCACCTGGGTGATGCGACGGCAGCCATTATAAGCTAATACGCTCACCACACGTTTGCAATTAGGTGATGAAGGGGTAGGAGACAGTTAGCCAATTAGAAAAAGGAGATGATTGGGGGGCAAAATGACTAAGCTAAAGTGGGCAATTTATCCAGAAGTGTTTAGTGTTGAAGTAGTGTTACGGTTCAGCCAGGGTGTTCCTGCTCAAAGTCTTTTTTCTTCACTTTCTATTCTTTTCTCTCTATTAATACTGTTACTTTTGGTATTTATTTGTATTCTGTGTTTTTTTTTATCATTTTTTTGTATTATTTCTATGTGTCTATGCTTATGTTCCATGTGTTTTGTAGGTAGTTCTCCAAGAGGCAGTGCCACCTGTCCATCTCCTTTAAGCCTATCTAGGCTGGAGAAGCACTCAGTCCTTGGCGGTTCACTGAATGCGCTTAGTGGTGTCGGTGAGTGCTCTTGTGATTATTGCATTTTGTTGATTCTCTGTGCCCTGCTTTTGACTTTGGTTTCTGGTTTTGCCTAGGATTGCTTTTGTTTAGGGCAACTCCTTCTTGTGCTTTGCTGCTCTGTAGAGCATTTTTGAAAATAAATCTTTTATTTATGAAGGTTATTTGTTTGGTTTTTTTTTGCTTCAAGCTGAAGGTCGACAGATCCTTCCACTTGTAGTGTGTATTGGACTTTTGTGCCTAGTTCATTAAAATTAGATAGAGCAGAATTTGTTCAGTTCAGGTGAATTATGTACACAAGGACATCTATGGAAACTGAGGGGAAGTGCTTTACGACTGAAGCACTTTCTTTTCCTCACAGAGTTGTGGAAACCTGGAACAAACTGCTAAGACATGTAGTTGAAGAAGAAACTTTGATATCTAGATAAGTTATTGGGACAGCATAGCTATTAGCTAAACAAACAAGTCTGGTGGATTGAATGGCCTCCATATTTATTTTGGTCTTATGTAAGAGTGGCATATTAGCAACACTACACTCCTGGCTGCATACAGTAGAACAAAGCACTCATTAGAAAGGATCATCACTTAACAAAATAACGTCTCCTTCCACAAGATGGGTGTCTCTGCTGTATGCTAAATCTGCTATTGGAGGACAATATCTAGTCATATGCTGTGAATACGATCACCTCTTTTGAAATTACAGCAGACCAGACAAAATAATTATGGAAAAGCGAGACTACGTACTTTTGAGTATTTATCTATTACTAGCCATCCTCCACGGCTTCGCCCGCGTATTAGTAAACAGGACAGCGAGAAGGGCCCGGCCCAGCTCTCTCCTCCTGACGTCACTCTTCCCCCTCCCCTCAGCCTGTGTCTCGGATTAGCGTGAATATGTTGCTCTTTCAAGCGAACTATGATTCTTAGCGAAATGAGAGAAGTCACAAAATCAATTGGAATGTTCAAGCAAATTATAGAAAAAAAGAGATCTAAATCTGTTAAGTAGATCTCTCATTCGCTAATTAAGCGGTGTTACGGTTATGCTCCAAGGCAGATACGTGAGTGAGGAGGGTGCCGCAGCCCGATGAGTCTCTCTCGGATTCTTGCTAATAAATCAGTACTGCAATCGAGCTATGATACTTAGCGCGATGAGAAAGTCACAAAATCAACGGAATGTTCATGCAAATTATAGAAAAAAACCTGATCTAAATATGTTAAATAGTTTTTTCGTGAAAAGCGGACAGACATACAAATGAATCTAAAAAGCTATAAGAAATTTCACGCTTGGACCATGAAATTTTTAAAACCGTTTCTTAGAGAGCACCTATGGGCCAAGAGTAACCTACATTCCACATTTCCAGTCCCAAGTCCTCATGGTTTTGGAGATTTCGTGACGAGTGAGTCAGTGGTATATGGCTTTTATATATGTAGATTGAACCACATTTTAGAAATGTGTCAGGCAGCAACGCATAACTATACATTTAAGAACATGAGGGTGAACACAGAGGGCTGCAACTCCAGTCTTACAAAAAGTCTAAAGTCTTTGGTCCATATGCCAGCTTGGCCAATGTACGGTTGCGGTATAGCAGGTCCACAACTCGTGTCAAAGGGCCAGTTTTAAATAAATAATCACCGCACTCGCGGCTTAGCGAGGGGGCGTGGTTGTGTGACTGAAGCGGTTCTCGGGATGATTCATGATGTGGGCGTTTCTCACCTAAGTGCACAGGTGAGAAATCGTTCGCATCCCTCATTGTGTTTGGGGTTGCTGATTTTCCACAGCTGCCACATCCTTTTCATAAACAGAAGCGCGAGGTGGCTAAGGAAAAAAGATCGAAGTAAGGAAAAAGAGCCAGAGGTTGCTGGAAGCAGCGTGGAGAGAGAGCCGATGTGAGCAAGCAGGCAGCTGAACAGTGAGCCCTGGCAGGGGTGTTTGGCCAACACTCGGTGGGGCAGAAGGAAGCGGTCGCTCTAGTTGAGCGAATAAGGAGCTGGAGTGACCGGTGATGAAGGATGGCTGGCCGCATAAGGCCGAGAAGGCAGCGGGAGTCGGGAGGCTTGGAAGGAGAAGCCAGTCTCGGTCTGGAGAGTGCAACAGAAGCCAGAGATCGGGAAGCCTCCAGCCCAGTTGAATGGAGAGAAGGCCAGCTGCTGGTAGGGCGACTCTCCTTTTGAGAAGCCTGATGGGAGAACCAGGGGAGCCCCCAGGTAAAAGACACCGGGCTTTGGATTTTTTTTAGTAAGGACTGCTTCCAGCGTTGTTTTAACCTTGTCGTCTTTTTAAAGGATTGTTTTTTCTTCTGTGTTTTTTTAACCTCCTCTTCACAACTGTTTTTATAGATTTTTTTATTTAATGATTTGAAGCACTGCACTTTATTTAATTTGGACTTTGTTTTTTTGTTGTTGATTTTAATAAAAGCAATTTTGCACATTTCGCACCATCCCCTTGCTCTATTTGTTGTGCCTCATTGCCGAGCTCATCGGTAACATTACTGACGGTGATGGGTTCAAGGGCTCTCGGACGGACGATGGGAGCATGAAGTGAACCCGCATCGTCACAATGGTATGTTTGGACTCTGCATGGTCATCTTGGCACTTCACTTTTCACACATATGCCAGCTGGGCCAATGTATTTTTGGACTTCATGTTGTCTCCCTGTGTTCTCTTGGTACTCCACTTTCCTCACATATCCCAAGCTGTGTCCAATATTGCCGGTATGAGTGAGTGAATATAAGTCTGTGTATTAATGGGCTCTGGCATCACGTCTACGATTTGGTTCTGCCTTGAATTTGATAGTATTATTATAGACAAACTTGAAAATGGAATAATTGGTTTCAGGAACTGAATGAAGAGGAGCAATGTGCCATTAAAAGCAGCCAAATGCTTTGCATGGGAAGAATTGTTAATATACTGTAAGAAACAGTACACTAGAAGCATTGTATCATCGGGACCTTAGGTTACAACTTGATAATGTTCTGAAAACCACATCAATACAACTGAATTCAATGCAGTTTCCGCTATGCCACCCACTGCATCTCTGGGCCCTGATACAGACAGGCATATTTATGGTGATATCCTGTCAACCAACTACAGCGACCACCACAGGTGAATTCACAAAGGAGCAGGAGAAAATCAATTTGAGTGTAATAGGAAAAGTGAGCGTACTATTCAAATTAAAACATTTTACTTTTTCATTACAATTTGTATGTTAAAAATAATCACCTCAATCTAGAAACTGCAATTTATGTGGAAGTGTGACAAAAACGCACATTTTTAATTTAGGCTTACAATATAAAATGGGTGTGAATTCATTGTTAATTGCAAAGAGACCTCATATACACTCATGCTGCAAAAGCTTTGCAGTGGCTCTCATCTTACTTACTAGAAAAAAATGAGAACTATAGGACAGAATTATATTTAAGACACCACAGGGACCATTTCAGACTCAATCAAATGCAAAGACTGCTGCTGAAATGCTTGAAACCCTTCATCATCATATTTCATAACTTCTCACATCCAGGCTATAAATTAAAGCCTTTCATCTTTAATTTCTGCTAATTAGGCTGAAAAGGGTAGTGGGTTAAACAACTCTTAACTAAAAATCACTAAAGAAGGTACACAAGCAAGTCACATCTGTATAAGTCCGCTAACCATTGCTTACTGTTATAGAGACCAGAAAACCGTTAGATGTCTCTAATTCCTAATAGCAAACAATGTTATTGTTAAAAAATAATTGTGGATAAAGAGAGCGAAAGGATGGTTCAGGGAGATGACGGAGCACGGTAAATGTTTGGCCTCCAGCCGTCTGGGAATCTTTATTTATTAACAGAGTTCACAATGTGATGCTATTTCACCGTGAGATTACGCTGTTGTCTTTCCTAAATCCTGTATGTTGTCCCAGCCCTCTAAGTGGTTGTACCTAAATTAAAAATAACATTATCTAGCTCTTATGAACTGTTTATCGTTAAAACAGATGCTGCTCGAATAAAAAAGGACTAAATCTAACAGAATCAATTTAATAAAAAAAATAAATAAAAATACCTGATTTGGCAAATGTTACTACAAGGCTTGAAAAGATAGATAGATAGATAGATAGATAGATAGATAGATAGATAGATAGATAGATAGATAGATAGATAGATAGATAGATAGATAGATACTTTATTAATCCCAAGGGGAAATTCACATAATCCAGCAGCAGTATACTGATACAAAGAAACAATATTAAATGAAATAGTAATAAAAATGAAAAAAAATTAACAAATAAAAATAAAAAAGCAGACAATAACTTTAAATAATGTTCGCATTTACTCCCCCGGGTGGAATTGAAGAGTCGCATAGTGTGGGGGAGGAACGATCTCCTCAGTCTGTCAGTGGAGCAGGACGGTGACAAAAGTCTGTCACTGAAGCTACTCCTCTGCCTGGAGATGACACTGTTCAGTGGATGCAGTGGATTCTTCATGATTGACAGGAGTCTGCTTAGTGCCCGTCGCTCTGCCACAGATGTCAAACTGTCCAACTTTACTCCTACAATAGAGCCTGCCTTCTTAACAAGTTTGTCCAGGCGTGAGGCGTCTTTCATCTTTATGCTACCTCCCCAGCACACCACCGCGTAGAAGAGGGCACTCGCCACAACCGTCCGGTAGAACGGGTAGAACCCACTCCTGATGCAGCCCACAATAGCAGTGTCATCAGAGAACTTTTGCACGTGACATATGCTGTAATTTGTTCTGCTGTTGGAATTGTCATGTAGGTAGCAAAAAGCTAATTTAAGAAATAGCAGCACACTTCAGCTGGTAATATAGACTGTAGTACTAGGCTGCTTGTGTGATTTAGAATTATTTAAAACTGAGAGCGCGTTCAATAGGGCAAGGTCAGTTTTGCACAGACAGGCAACTGTGTGCATGAAATGATCTCTCTGCAGCTCGAAAAAACAAAATACACATATTTTACAGTGTTCCTTACACTAATGTCTTAAGTAGGTTAATGTATATTTATTACAATAGGTCAATAAAAAGCCATATTCGTGTTTTAACAGTGTAAGAGTAGGAACATTTTAGGGCTGTCACACTGGGTATTACAAGAACAATATGTTAAACCTTTCTGCCTCTTTTTGATCTTGTCTTTTGATTTTTTTTAATAAACTCTTAAAATTGAGTATCATTTTTTTAATAGATGTTTCATGTTTTTTTTCTCTTTTTGAATTTTGAGGTTTTGAGTTTAAAGTCTTTTATCCTCTTTTTTTGTGGTGTTATATTTTAGCCCAGGGATCCTTCCCTGGATAGGATTCAGATCTTTGTTTTATGTCTTCTTTGTTCATTTTTGATTATTTTGTTTATGTTAATATTGCTTGTGTTTATTATCTGGACCATTCTTTATTTTTTATTTTGTATGTTAAGACGTACCAAAAGAGGTGAGGTCACCTGACAATCACCACAAGGTCCTGCTCTCGTCCCTATAAAGGTGGATGGTATACCACACAGTATTTTGGAGTTAATTCAGATTTGCTTGGGATTTTTGGGTGAGTTGTTGGGTTCCACAATACACATATTTCACAGTGTTTCTTACAATAATGTCTTAAGTAGGCAAATGTATATTTATTAGAAAAGGTCAATAAAAAAAAAAAACAGTGTAAGAGTACGAACATTTTAGGGCTGTCACATTGAGTATTACAAGAACAATATGTGATACTCTTTTCTTTTGCTTGACTCTATAATCTTACAAATATTAGAATTACTTTTCTTGCAAAATTCCAAATGCTGTTCGGTCTGACTCTGGCACAATCTTACAGAGAGAAAAACAAATGCATCATCAAAGAAACAAACTGTTGCTATTTAACCTGTGTAGCGTACCCGGCCGGGACGCCTCTATACTGGAAGGTCTGGAGGAGACAGCTTATCCAGGACATTACCTCCTCCGGAACACTAGAGGGAAGCATCTTATGGAAGTTCAACCCTGCTTGAGCCTGTGGCCACCACCAGGGGGCGCCTGGAGAATCAGGAAGCCCTTGGTTGCAGCACTTGCACCACTCCTGAAAGCACTGTCATAAGAAGCTCCACAAGCACCTGGAGCACTTCTGGGTGCCCTATAAAAGGAGCCAGCCACCTCTACTCCGAGAGCCAGAGTCGGGAGGAGGTGGACAGAGCATGTTCGAGGAGGAGTGCGGGTGAAGAAAGAGAGAAGAGAAAGGAAAAGAAAGAAGAGAACTGTATTTTGTGCTGAGTTCTGTACTGTGCTTTAATTGTGCTGTGCCGGTGCGAAAGGGCTTGAAGGCATTTCCCACGTGGAAAAAAATAAATAAAACGTGTGTGCCGAACTTGTGTCTGCGTCTGTCTATGTCAGGTTTGGGCAGCAGGAGCGCCCTCTGCAGGCCACATTTGACATTGTGACTTGCAGCCACGTTTCAAATATGTGAAAGGCAGAGTGGAAATTAGATGTATTTATTTTAGGTGAGTTTCATTTTCTTTTTATTTGTGCTACCAAAAAGGACCTCCTGCATCCCGGCAGATGGAATGCAAAATGTTGTTCATGTGAAATGATAAAACGCAAATCAAGAAAAAATAACAGAATTACATTATATGAACAGCAATGTACAAGTACATGAAGAGTTCTGGATGCTCTCATACTTCATCATTTTGGTCGTTAACATGTTAACCCTTTACTCTCAAAGCATACTGGGTTATTAGCTCTTTAGAAAAGTCACATCGTACTGTATACAACAGCACTAGAGATATTAATAATGGCAGTCCAGGATCATCCATAGGTTACTCCAGTCTTGGAGAGAATCAGCACTGTCAGGATTTCATTCTGAGTGCTTTCTTAATAAAACAGATAATAAAAATAATCAATTTTCATGAATGCCACTATTTCAATTATTCTTCTGTACTGTACCTCCATGATAACTCTCTCTTTTGTTATTAGGGGATAGTGCAGAGTAAAATATTCTTATAATCTGCACAGAACAGCAGTACACAATTTATTTTTTTATTGTACTTTTCAAAATGTTACACAGTACAGAATTCTTAAATGACCACCAAGCTACAAGCTTCAGACTCACAGAATACATACTCTGTGTTACACATACACAGGAAATGCTTAGACGTGGTGGAAGCAGAGAAGATCAAAACATTCAATCCAGCAAGATGCTAATGCTAGTAAATAAATAAATAAGTTTCATTGGCCAAGAATTCCAGCATAGGATAAGCACCCTGATGACCCAATTGGCTATAGTCTACCCATACATGAAAAAAACACCCAGGCAAACATGTAAACAGCTAACATGTAAAGCACTATACACAGTGTGTCCACGTATGTGTTGTGAGTGCCGTGTGGGACAGACAGGCGTCCCGGCTGGGATGGAGGTTGGTTTCCAGCAAGAAAGGGAAGCCACAATGGAAAGACAAGTGGTATCTCTGCTGCCCAAAGTTATATTCTCCACACATACACACTGTGGCAGCATCCCACTGGTGTGACACCTATAGGAATATCTACAGGGCAAGTTGGGAAGTGCTGGGTAAAGGAATACCAGGGACACCCAGAGTGCTTCCGGGTGCTCAGACGGCACTTCCACCACACCAGGAAGTGCCGGCGGAAGTTCATCGGGAGGCACCTGGAGCATGTCCATGTGAAGATAAAAAGAGGCCACCTCCCTCTATTTGTAAGCTGGAGTCGGGTGGAAGAGGATAAAGCCTGGAGGCAGTCAGGAAGAGAGAGAAAGGCTTTGTGGAAGGCCTGGACTAAAGGGTGATTGGTGCAGGGGCACTGAATTGTGTGGTATTGGACATTGTATTAAAAAATGTTTAATAAAGGCGTGTGTGGTGGTAAAACATCGGTGTGTGTCTGTCTGTGTCCAGGCTGTTCCCCACAATATATATTGTGCCTCCTCCAGACCGTGAGGGGGCGTCCGCCCTGGTTATGTTTGGGGCCTCGGGAAAAGGGCTTGGAAACCCAGCCCTGTAGGGACCCATGGCCACCACCAGGCGGCGCCCCGGTGCCTGGATATCCCTGGAGCCCAGCACTTCCGCCACACCAGGAAGTGCTGGGGGGAAGACGACAGGGGAGACCCGGACGGCTTCCGGGTGCGCAGCCGGCACTTCCGCCACACTGGGGCGTGGCTAAGGAGGAATGCCGGGAAGCAACTGGAGCCCATCCGGGTTCCTATTTAAGGGGCCGCCTCCCTTCAGTCGATGGTGGATGTCGGGTGGAAGTGGACAGAGCTGGAGAGAGGACTGGAGGCGGCCAGGAAGGCACAAAGGACTGTGAGGCCTGGATTGAGGGGGATCGGTGCTGGAGGCACTGGGGTTTGTGTGCACGTACATAACCTGTAAATATTGTAAATAAAAGTGTGTTGGGTGCAAAAGCGATGTCCGTCTGTCTGTGTCCGGGCCAGCGTTCACTATATATATATATACAGTAATCCCTCGCTATATCGCGCTTCGACTTTCGCGCTTCACTCTATCGCGGATTTTAAATGTAAGCATATCTAAATATATATCACGGATTTTTCGCTGGTTCGCCGCTTTCTGCGGACAATGGGTCTTTTAATTTAGGTTACATGCTTCCTCAGTTTGATTGCCCAGTTGATTTCATACAAGGGACGCTATTGGCGGATGGCTTAGAAGCTACCCAATCAGAGCATGTATTACATATTAACTAAAACTCCTCCATGATATAAGATATGCTTCCCGCGCTGTGCTTGTTTGCTTCTCTCTATCTTTCTCGCTCTCTCTGCCTGACGGAGGGGGTGTAAGCAGAGTGGCTGTTTGCACAGAGGACACGGACGCTCCTCTACAAAATGCAGCTTTATCGCGGTGCTTCTGTATACTTAAAAGCACGTATTGATTTTTTGATTGTTTGCTTTTCTTAGCGCTCTCTCTGACATTATCTGCTCTTCACGGTGCTCCTTTGAAGATAAGATATGTTTGCATTCTTTTAATTGTGAGAAAGAACTGCCATCCCTGTCTTGTCATGGAGCACAGTTTAAACGTTTGACTAAAGGGTGTTATTTCATGTCTAGAGGGCTCTAATAATGTTAACAATGTGGGAGAGTTTATAAGGGCTTAAAATATATAAAAATAACTACACAAACATATGGTTTCTACTTCGCGGATTTTCACCTATCGCGGGGGGGTCTGGAACGCAACCCCCGCGATCGAGGAGGGATTACTGTATTTAGAAGGCCGTAAACAGGTTTTCTATGCTCTAACTGCGAAAATATTCGATTTATAAATAAAGAATCCTACTTCGCGGAAATTCATTTATCGCGGCAGAGTCTGGAAAGGATTAACCGCGATAAACGAGGGTTGACTGTATATATATATATATATAATATATATATATATATATATATATATATATAATGCAACACTGTATCAGAGGCATTCACACAGCATTTTAATCTTTCTTTTCACATACAGCCAACAAGGCCCAATGATGTAACTTCTGCACCAGCCCAGAGGCTCCCAGCTCTTTCACCCCACAGGAAATTTAAGGAGCAAAGGTGATGGAAGTCACCATTCAATTGCAAACCAAACAAGACAGAGCACAGAGCTCCAAGAGAGATGACAATAAAGCTTAGGAAGAGGCAGGTGTTGAAGGGCAATTTTCACAATTCCCTTTGTTTATTTGTATTTTTTCTTTTCTTCTTTTACTTTATGGTATTAAACCATTCACCCTCTCAGTTTGTTTTCATAGTATTACTATGTATATGTGTGTGTATATCTATACATATAAAATCCAATATCTGCCTGTCTGTCTGTCTGTCTGTCTGTCCATCCGCTTTTCACTAGAGAAGTACTTAACAGATTTAAATCAGGCTTTTTTCTATAATTTGCTTGAACATTCTGGTCGATTTTGCAACTTCTCTCATCGTGCTAAGTAGCATAGTTTGTTTGTGGTACCGATTTATTTGTGCGAATCCGTGAGCGAGGCTGCAGGCAGAGGGGAGGGGGAAGCGGGACCCTCCTCACTCACACGCCAGCCATTGTTGGAATTAGTCTACATCTCGCCATGTGGTGGAGTGCACCTTGCCTCTGCTTAGCTAGTGATACCTGTTTGTTCAACAGACATTATCATCTACAGATTGTTAAACAGTAACATTTGATGTTTTTGAGAGAGAGATCAGAGCTCTGTGTGTTTTAGAGGGTAGCTGCTGATTGCCACAGATATTACAGCCATGTGTTTTTCTCCCCACGCTACGTGGGTGCAGCCACGGGGGATAGCTATTAACACAGTCATATGAAAAAGTTTGGGAACCACTCTTAATTCTTTGGATTTTTGTTTATCATTGGCTGAGCTTTCAAAGTAGCAACATCCTTTTAATGCATGACATGCCTTATGGAAACAGTAGTATTTCAGAAGTGACATTAAGATTATTGGATTAACAGAAAACATGCAATATGCATCATAACAAAATGAGACAGGTGCATAAATTTGGGCACCCCAACAGAGATATGACATCAATACTTAGTTGAGCCTCCTTTTGCTCCTTTGAGCCTCTAGACGCCTCCTATAGCCTTTGATGAGTGTCTGGATTCTGGATGGAGGTATTTTTGACTCCATTCTTCCACACAAAATCTCTCCAGTTCAGTTAAATTTGATGGCTGCTGAGCATGGACAGCCTGCTTCAAATCATCCCATAGATTTTTCGATGATATTTAAGTCAGGGGACTGTGACGGCCATTCCAGAACATTGTACTTCTCCCTTTGCATGAATGCCTTTGTAGATTTCGAACTGTGTTTTGGGTCATTGTCTTGTTGGAATATCCAACCCCTGCGTAACTTCAACTTTGTGATGCTTAAACATTATCCTGAAGAATTTGTTGATATTAGGTTGAATTCATCCGACCCTCGACTTTAACAAGGGCCTCAGTCCCTGAACTAGCCACACAGCCCCACAGCATGATGGAACCTCCACCAAATTTGAGGGTTAGTAGCAGGTGTTTTTCTTGGAATGCGGTGTTCTTCTTCCGCCATGCAAAACGTTTTTTGTTATGACTAAATAACTCAATTTTTGTCTCATCAGTCCAAAGCACTTTGTTCCAAAATGAATCTGGCTTGTCTAAATGAGTATTTGCATACAACAAGCGACTCTGTTTGTGGCGTTTGTGCAGAAGGGGCTTCTTTCTCATCACCCTGCCATACAGATGTTCTTGGTGCAAATTGTGCTGAATTGTAGAACGATGTTCAGATACACCATCTGCAGCGAGATGTTCTTGCAGGTCTTTGGAGGTGATCTGTGGGTTGTCTGTAACCATTCTTACAATCCTGTGCATTTGACGCTCCTGTATTTTTCTTGGCCTGCCAGTCCTGAGGTTTAACAGCAGCTGTGCCTGTGGCCTTCCATTTCCTGATTACATTCCTTACAGTTAAAACTGACAGTTTAAACTTCTGAGACAGCTTTTTGTAGCCTTCCCCTAAACCATGACACTTAACAATCTTTGTTTTCAGACCTTTTGACAGTTGCTCTGAGGATCCCATGCTGTCTGTCACTCTTCAGAGGAGAGTCAAAGGGAAGCACAACTTGCAATTGACCACTTTAAATCCCTTTTCTCATAATTGGACACACCTGTCTACGAAGTTCAAGGCTTAACAAGCTAATCCAACCAATTTGGTGTGGCATGTATTCAAATCAGAAAAATTACAAGGGGACCCACATTTTTGCGCAGCCAGCTTTTTACATTTGATTTAATTTCATACAACTACATACTGCTTCACTAAAAATCTTTGTTCGCAAAACACCCCAGTACTCAGATGTTCCTAGGAAATGAAAGACATACCACTGTTATCTTTTTTGTTGGTATATATATATATATATATATATATGTAATATAAAAAAATCTTGGGTCGAGATGTGATCATCTCGGAGAGACACTTTGAAGTCCCGCGAGACTTCCTGCATGTCACGCCCTACTTACAAACAATTTCTTGGGGACACTTTAATGTCCCACAAGACGAGCAAGTGAGACAAAAGGACAGCTGCTGTAAAGGCTTTTAAATGATTGACGCGCAGTGTGACATGCAGATCACGCAGCTCGGTAGCAACTAGCAGCAACAGCTGATCCATCTTTAGTATGCGTACAGTCCCCCCACCCTTCACAACCCAAGTGGCAGAGGCGTGAAGTGGCTAGCATGAAGCGCGCCCCTGGGGGTGGGGGTTGCAGGGTGGGCGAGCGAAGCGAGTAGGTGGCACAGCCCCCTAGTATGTATATATACATATACATATATATTGTGGCAGTAGGGGGCGCTAATGCTCCCTTGAACCCTGAGGTAGAATTCCAGACACCAGGTAAAAGTCCAATACTTTTTATTTTGTTCTTCAGTGCACCAAGCACCCTCTACACTACTCATACAATTACACTAAACTCTTTTCCACACACAATCAACTATTAATTAACTCTCCTCCTCGCCCAGACACTTTGCTCCTCCACCTCCCAGCACAGCTCAGTGTCTGGACTGAGCCAAAGTCCTTTTATAGCCCCTGACCCGGAGGTGTTCCTGTCCTAGCACTCCACAGTTCCTTATTCCTTTCGGGTCAGGGCAATCAGTCTTTTACTTTAACCCGGGAGCACGTCATTCCTTCCCGTCATGTGACCGTGACGTACCCCCGGGTCATACGGCACAAAAGAGCCCATAAGCCCCCCCACAGAGACTCCTGGTGGCCCCCAAGGTATCCAGCAGGGCTGTGTATAAATACTACAAAGTCCATGAGGCCCTGCTGGACCTCGGGGCACTATCCTGCTGTCGGGAGGGCTCCTCCTGGCAGCCTGGGGGTGAGGACCGGCATGAGAAGCCAGCAGTCCTCCACAATATATATCATTATTTTTGAAGTTAGCTATTAATCAACAAGCATTTATTCGCCTACAAAAATAATGATATATATTTAAAATAAATGCTTTAACAATAATGTGATAAAAACTAACAAAAATAAATTCTTTTTGCCAAAAATGTATTCACAGCTAGAACAACACAGGCTTGAAGCACTCCTTCTACTGCATGTATTTTTAAATTCCTCCAACAGCACATTATTCATATTAATCCGGTCAGGAGTATCCGAAACTGGTGTGCGAGTGATGCAATTTAACAGATAAATTCATGAACTGTTGTGGACACTAGGGGGCATCAGAGGTCCCAACCCAAGAACACAACTACACAGACCCAAATCCTGGGTTCAAATAAACTGTTTTTATTTATCAAGAAACACATTCCTTCCCGCAGATTCTGGCATGCTATCCATTACAAAGAGTACAAATTATAATCTTCTCTCTCTTTCCACCTTCATTCCAGGTGAGTGTTGCCCTACTCCGCTCCCAACGCTGGCTCAACTGGGTGAGATGAAGCAGCTTCTTTTATACTGGACCCAGGAGCATTTCTTGTGCCATCACATTTCCCCAGTGGAACACTTCTGGGTCAGGTGGAATATTTAAGTGTGATAAGACAGAAATGACCATGTTGGGTGTGCTGCAGTTAAGACACCATTACTGAAGAAACACAACAAGCAGAACAGATTGCAGTGTGCAAAAGAGAATACAGCTTTTAATAGAGGTAGAAGGTTCTATGGAAAGACAAGTCCAATATTACATTTTTTAATTCACAAAGATGTCAGCCAGTGGTGAAGAGGATCTGGTCAAAATCCATGTCATGACAACTACACAGAAGTACATATTTTGATTTATCATGCTGCATGTTTGGGAAAATTTTATTCAGTGTTGCTATGGACAAATCAACGCTTACTGTCCATATAATTAACTTTAAAAATGATTTTCTGGTTTAGACCTTTGCACAGTCTTACTGTATGTATGTAATCAAGTAATTGAAATGTCAGTTGGCCAATTAAAATGTCAGCCAACATTCCAATTAGGTCCATACATCGTTAGGCATCATCTGGTGCTTACATTGTGCAAAGGTGACTGAATCCGATTAGCGAATAGCAAAGACGATGGCAGAAAACAAAAGTAAACGTTGAAAGTAAGAAGTACAGAAAGGAAAAGCAAACAATGCTGAAGCAGACAGATCACGGGAAAGGTTAAAGAAAAAAGCAGCCGACCACAACCTGGGAGAAGCTCAAGTAATAGGCCACTCTACGGATGATGAGTTTACTGATATGCAACTTTCGATGGCCTGGGCAGTTTACACAAATTGCAGACTTAATTGGAATAAGATGCTATATAATATGTGGGGCAAGAACATTCTAACCTCACATTACCAAAGTGAATTAAAGTTTGATATTTCTTCATAATCATGGTTTATATAAACTTAGCACTCTAAGTTGAAGCATATCAATCAATCAATCAACATTTATTTATATAGCACATATTCATACAAAAAAAATGTAGCTCAAAGTGCTTTACAAAATGAAAAGAAAAATAGAAGACACAATAAAAAATAAACATAAGTCAACATTAATTAACATAGAATAAGAGTAAGGTCCGATGGCCAGGGTGGACAGAAAAACAAAAAAAAACTCCAAAAGCTGGAGAAAAAATAAAATCTGTAGGGGTTCCAGACCAAGAGACCGCCCAGTCCCCTCTGGGCAATCTACCTAACATAAATCAAACAGTCCTCTTTGTATTTAGGGTTTTCATGGAAGGACCTGATGATGATGATATATTTTATACATTTTAAAAAAATAAGTAGCCTGCTCTTGCATTTAATAATAGAGCTAATGGGTACTGGTGTCCTAGCGTTAACAAAGCATTAAAACTAACTGAATACGTCTGATTTCCAAACCAAAAATGTTATTGAGTGTCAAGCTGCATCTTGAGATTGTATACATATTGCAAAGCAGCGTATCAATGTTGTTTTAAGAAGGAAAAAAGGCAACCAATGTTGTGAGATTGAGCCATTTTAAACGGAGACTGGTTGTGCACATCACTTTGGTGCTTATCTTTCAAAGTCAAGGGGTGTCCATTCACTTTGGGAAGTCATCACTTGACGCCGTTATTAACACTGAATATTGAGATGTCCAGGTGTCTCTATTCTGTAAACATCTGAACAATAATCACCATGAGAAGTCACGCAATTGCTTTAATTCTTTCACTATATAAGCTTATTTTGTTATTTTGCAAAGATATTGCCTGCTGGAATGATAATGTACAGTACAAGCTTTGGTCGTCGAGCGACAGATGCATTCTAATCAAGTGGTAAGAACTTAACAGACGTTATAAGCATACATTTAGTTTTAATCAGTTTGAGGTTTAGTAAGTTTAGTACAGATCTTTTAGCATCGGCACAGTGGTAGTGCGGAGCTGTCATTCTTGCCTCACAGTGCCTGGGCCAGCATGGAGGTTGTAAGTTGTCGCCATGTATTTCTCTTTGAAATTAATAAATTTAGCTCAAATTTATTGTTATGTGTATAAAGTACAATGAAACTCTTACTCACCCTGTTCATCAAATTGCTTTTACTTGGTGTGAATCTCACTCAGTAAGCTATCCAAAATAACAACACAGAATGTAACAGGTGAAAAGCAGGTACCCTTTAGGAAAAAAGCAATCAGATGAAACGACTATGCATCTGCCCATTGTTACAAGCCATGACAGAACATAACTGCTGAAGAAACAGAACAGCAGAAGCAAAAGTCGGATAATAAGCTTGGCTAAAGGGCGTGCAGGGAGTGCTGGGATATGTGGGGTTGTCATAACTTCACTCACAACGCATACTACGGGTAGGCAAGAAACATATCTCTACCTCGACAAAACTGTACTAAGAATTTGTGATGAAATGTATTATTACGTTTGTTGTCATAAGCCAACAGAGCATATGTTTCCTTAAACAGAAACCTTTGCTACTTCAAAGTGGACGTCCAGGCTGTTCTTTTACACTACAAGCCCGGTACCCATTAGCTCCATTATAAAATGCAAGTGCAGGCTAGTTATTTTTTAGAGTTTATAAGATACACAGTTTCATGTGGCAAATTAATATATACCATGATTGTGAATATCAAACTTGAAAAATACCAAACTTATCATTCCAATAAATATTTGACCTTAATTTCTATGTATTCTGTACTATTTTATTCTCTTTACTAAAAAAGATTTTTCTAAAATTGTTGGTTTTAACTACTTTCGTAAAAGCTAAAAACAGGGAGGTGTTTTCTTTTAATTTTCAGCTTTACTACTGGGCAGTAGTGCTAAGTATATTGGGAGAAGGATATTAAGGATAGAGCTGCCAGGGAAGAGGAAAAGAGGAAAGCCTAAGAGAAGGTTTATGGATGTGGTGAGAAAGGATATGCAGGTGATGGGTGTAACAAGATGCAGAAGACGTCACAATATGGAAGAAGATGATCCGCTGTGGCAACCCCTTATGGGAGTAGCCGAAAGAAGAAGACTACTGGGCACTAGTAGTATGCTGTTGTACTGCGTTAGTCATTATGGATGCAATGAGAAGCCAAGCAAAATGACACCTTTTACTGGCTAACTGAAGCTTCTGAGGCAAATGAGGCCCCTTCTTCAAGCAGGTTGTAATCTTAATGAAGAAGGGGCCTCAGTTGCTTTAAAGGCTCGAATGTTGTAATCGGTTCAGTTTGCCAATAAAAGGTGTCATTTTGCTTGACTTCTCACTACTGGGTAGTGAAAGTTCATCTATGGGACTCAGATCCAGGTGAGATTCAAGATCTTTAGGGAGTCTTATATTATCAACCCTGCATCATTTAAATAACTTATTTATCACCAAAACGTTTCTTCTAAAGCATACAAGCCAGAGGCTTTTATACGTAACTGCAAACTTTCCTAATTTCCCTTTTGACTTGATTTATGCAGTACTACTTCATACTAGTAATTCTGATGAATGAAATAACTTAAAACTGTCCCAGTGCATCTATAATCCAATTCAATTCAGTTTATTGCCATTATATCCTATAGTACAATGAAGAATATTTGTGGGTAGTCCCACTGGTGCAACAAAATGCAGTGAAAATACGGTATATTTTATAATGACACAAGCAGTCACAAATTACTAAACAAAGCAATAAAACAAAAAGAAATAAATATTAATAAATATGCAGCAATATCAAATCAAAAATAAATAAATATTAGATATAATTGTGCAATATGCATCCAACAGAATAAACAACTATTGGACAATATAAGTAACTGAGGAGACAGTTAGGTTGAACAAGAAATGATAATTCAACTGTGCCACTATATTGGAACTGCCACCCTCACATCAGCCCATCTACAATGACATACTACTTGATAATCCAAAATGGCAGATGGGAGTTGAACTTTACAATTAGAATCTCAGGTAATGAATGAAAGCCAGTTTAAAAGAACACAGTTTTTCTTAACATGTGTGCAACTTGGGCTAATTGAATATAAAGTTGTTCATGGTGCATTCATTCCCTTGGATCGAGAATGTCAAACATATATCCAGGAACAATTCCTACCTAGCACTACCATGTGTTTTAGTTGTGCTCTTATCAGAAACCCTTAGCCCACCTCAGGTCCACTAGAACTCTTGTGGAGCGCAGCCGGGGCCCTTGTCCGGCCAGGACGCCTTTATGCTGGAAGGGCCAGGGGAGGAAGCATGGCCAGAGCATTACCTAACCCTGGAGTGCTGGGTGACAGCCCCCCTGGGTTGCAGTGGTGCCTCAGACTCCCACAGGGATCCATGGGAGTTGGAGTTGGATACAGCCCTGTAGGGATCTGTGAGCGCCGCTAGGGGGTGTTGCAGCAGCTGCTGAGCCCGGGAGTGCAGCTCTTCCGCATGCCATATAAAAGGAGCCAGCAGACACTACTCGGGGAGACAGAGTCAGGAGGAGTGTAGAAGAAAAGAGAAAGAAAAGGAAGAGAATTGTGTTGTGCTGTGTGCTTTTGAGACTGTGCTACACTTGTGGGAAACAGGAGTAAAGGAAAAATACTGTACTTTGAAGTTGTGTGTCTGTGTCAGGTTGGGGCGACGGTGTCCACCTTGGTGGTCCACACTCTTCATGCATGAAAGGGCCCTCTTGTAGTATAAACCAGATGAAGGACCAGAGCTTAAGGATCACTCAATTGCTATAAAGTACATCGCATTATACCACTTCCTTATAGCTGGAGAAATTCAAACCTGCTTTTACTAATGTGACTGGAAAACAACATTATCTACTATTTAAAATGTTAGAGAAAATTAAAGATACATTAAGTGGAAAAGCTCATCTTTCCAGCATATGGCAGTTCTTAATTAATTTTAATTTCAGCTAGCCCTCTTCATTGTGATTATTGAATCAGCTTATACGCCTTTCCCATGCTGTATTTTATTTATGCTCTGCTCCACTCTGCCTTTCTCCTGCATAGTGGACAAGGAAGATTTATATACGAGTATTTGTTGAAGTATTTAAAAAGCAGATCATTTACAGTGGTGTGAAAAACTATTTGCCCCCTTCCTGATTTCTTACCATTTCTCATGGTTTTTATTATTTAGGGAGAAAAAAAATCCAAACCTACATGGCCCTGTGTGAAAAAGTAATTGCCCCCTGAACCTAATAACTGGTTGGGCCACCCTTAGCAGCAATAACTGCAATCAAGCGTTTGCGATAACTTGCAATGAGTCTTTTACAGCGCTCTGGAGGAGTTTTGGCCCACTCATCTTTGCAGAATTGTTGTAATTCAGCTTTATTTGAGGGTTTTCTAGCATGAACCGCCTTTTTAAGGTCATGCCATAGCATCTCAATTGGATTCAGGTCAGGACTTTGACTAGGCCACTCCAGAGTCTTCATTTTGTTTTTCTTCAGCCATTCAGAGGTGGATATGCTGGTGTGTTTTGGGTCATTGTCCTGTTGCAGCACCCAAGATCGCTTCAGCTTGAGTTGACGAACAGATGGCCGGACATTCTCCTTCAGGATTTTTTGGTAGACAGTAGAATTCATGGTTCCATCTATCACAGCAAGCCTTCCAGGTCCTGAAGCAGCAAAACAACCCCAGACCATCACACTACCACCACCATATTTTACTGTTGGTATGATGTTCTTTTTCTGAAATGCTGTGTTCCTTTTACGCCAGATGTAACGGGACATTTGCCTTCCAAAAAGTTCAACTTTTGTCTCATCAGTCCACAAGGTATTTTCCCAAAAGTCTTGGCAATCATTGAGATGTTTCTTAGCAAAATTGAGACAAGCCCTAATGTTCTTTTTGCTTAACAGTGGTTTGCGTCTTGAAATCTGCCATGCTGGCCGTTTTGCCCAGTCTCTTTCTTATGGTGGAGTCGTGAACACTGACCTTAATTGAGGCAAGTGAGGCCTGCAGTTCTATAGACGTTGTCCTGGGGTCTTTTGTGACCTCTCGGATGAGTCGTCTCTGCACTCTTGGGGTAATTTTGGTCGGCCGGCCACTCCTGGGAAGGTTCACCACTGTTCCATGTTTTTGCTATTTGTAGATAATGGCTCTCACTGTGGTTCGCTGGAGTCCCAAAGCTTTAGAAATAGCTTAATAACCTTTACCAGACTGATAGATCTCAATTACTTCTGTTCTCATTTGTTCCTGAATTTCTTTGGATCTTGGCATGATGTCTAGCTTTTGAGGTGCTTTTGGTCTACTTCTCTGTGTCAGGCAGCTCCTATTTAAGTGATTTCTTGATTGAAACAGGTGTGGCAGTAATCAGGCCTGGGGGTGGCTACGGAAATTGAACTCGGGTGTGATACACCACAGTTAGGTGTTTTTTAACAAGGGGGCAATTACTTTTTCACACAGGGCCATATAGGTTTGGATTTTTTTTCTCCCTAAATAATAAAAACCATCATTTAAAAACTGCATTTTGTGTTTACTTGTGTTATATTTGACTAATGGTTAAATGTGTTTGATGATCAGAAACATTTTGTGTGACAAACATGCAAAAGAATAAGAAATCAGGAAGAGGGCAAATAGTTTTTCACACCACTGTATTTAATTCTAATGGGTGTTTTACAATAATATGATAAAATCATATAAAAGGCACTTGTAGTAAAGGGTACGCCACTGCTGAGATGCCTAAAGTGGAAGAGCACTAGATCAGCTGTAGATATCCAGGATTTCAGACAAGGACTGACACCACACAACGCAGAAACGTAGCCTTCATGGACTGGATTACTCAAATTTTAGACACCCTCACCTACTTGCCATAGAAAGTCCAAACATAACCCTCTCTTACTGATTTCATTCATAAGGTTAGCTCATGGCCAGAATTGTATACTAGTTACTACAAAGGCTTTAAATCCAACACTTGATACTGTTATTGGCACATGGGAGAAAAATTGCATGCACCTACCAGCATGCTGCTCAGATGTCTGATCCTCAGCTAAAGCTTTAGATTATCCTCTGTGTCTGGTGTTCAGTATTAACAGGGTGACAGCGAACTCCGGTTTCTATATCTTATAAAAACACCTTAGCATAGTGATGGTTAACTCTGTACAGAAAACATGATTATTATAGATAAGCTGATTACTTGATATATCTTTGATATACAAATTGATAATTGTACAGCACGTCTCAGCTACATGTTGTTATTATTATGGTCACTAGTTTCTTTTGAATTATTCAAAAAATGTGAAAACGATGGCTTCAATTTAACTAGATATATAAAGCTCTGGAAATGCCAATATTGTCCTGACTCTCTATAAATGTTGTTAGATTCTGTTCTTAATCAAACTGAATAAAAAAAGAACACAACATATTTTCAGACATTTAAACAATAATATTGTAGTTTCTGCAGCTAATTTTATTACTTTTTTTTATTGAATATCCATACACCAATTTTAAAAGCACTGAAATCCTGTTTAGGACTGGGGAGCCGGAAAGATTTCTTGTAGCATTGACTACAAGGTAGAATCTTCAGACGGGACATCAGCTTATCGCATTACAGAGGCACAAAATAATTAAACAAGTTAATGATGACCATATATACAGTGTCACAAACGTGCGAGTAGGGGGACGTTGTATGGACCGAGCAAAGGTAATTCCACACCAGGCCAGGGGGTGGCGGGGTGCACTATACCTTCTCCTGTTATCTCTAAAGACCAGCCACGGGAAAACCTGATCTGATTCAGTGCTGATGATGCCAGTTCTGGCACCCAATAGAATGTCACTTCCGGTTCCAGAGCCCAGAAGAACGTCACTTCCGCTGCGCAGGCTGACATCAGAAGGGCATCACTTCCAGTTCCCCTACGCCACTTCCAGTCTGATCCCTTAAAGCCGCCATCTTTGTTTTTTTACTCAGTATTGTGAACAGCTCTGTGCTATTTAAAAAACCATTTGCAGCCAGGAATATTATATGGGTGGCTGCCCAAAACCGTTTACGTGTGTTGAGTCTGTTCCTTTTTACAACAGCAAAAGGAAAAAGAAAATCTATAATATATCACATAGTATTTAACAAAAACAATGAATCTGCAATGGATGACTATTAATTGGTAGTATACAAAAATTTTCCTCTTTTTATTTTTGCAATGTATAAATACATAAATATATACAGACAGGCTCTTGGATTCACTGCCCTGAATTGAAATAAGCAGAATGGATGATGGATGGATCCATCCATTATTCAATCAGCTTAGGGATGGTGAGGCCAAAGGCTATCTATATGTATTTATTTACGGTAAAATATATACTAAACATAATAGAGAAAATCATTTCCTGAAGTCTGTGATAAATGAGCCTCAGCTATGCACTACGAGTGTAGAAGATTACAAGTGGTAAGCAGTACAATTTTCCAAAGGGGAGTCAGACTGTGACCATACACGTCATGACTTTGATAATATTTTTGTAACACTGTTGACAGATTTAAGTGCTTTCTTCTCCAAAGCCTGCAATAGACTGGCACCCTCTGCTGGTGCTACCACCTTAGTGCTTGATGCTTGCTGGGACAGACTCCAGTCCGTACCCCCCAGTCCCTGCCTTGGATGAACAGCTATACAAAAACAATATGCAACATGTTGGGAAAACTATTAAAGGAATGTTTAACATTTCCTCGGAAGAACACCCAAATGTAGACAAAGGAAATGCCTGAAGGAGAATCTCCTTCAATTGGCCAGGGAGTATCTGGGACTTCTCCAAGAGGAGCTGGATAAAAGTGCTATAAATAGGCTAACCTGATCGGCACATTACCACACAGACCGTCATCAAGATAAATGGACTAAAAAGTGAAATGATCTGAAATGATTACTCTTATTACAGGTAAAGGCAAATTAGAGGAGCGGGAGCCGAGACCCTAAGAAAACTGCAACTCAAAACAGTTACTCTGAAGGCATTTGAGATCTGAGAGGTGATCTGAGCAGGGCCAAGAAAAGCTTTCTACCAAGAAAGGGAGGATGAAAGGAAGCAGCAGAGAAGAAACACTGAGACAAAGTAAAGGAGGGAATAAAATATCGTGCTGAGTTAAACACGTGTTGATGGGTGAAATTCAACAAAGCGTTTTCCACAGTGAATATGATGTGCTTGCTAATGGTACCTGGTACATTGAATATTTTTCTGGAAATTTTCAGTATGGCTGCCATTCTGTTGTTTCTGTATTGTTATTTTTTCAGATTTTATATATTATTTCTGTTGATTTTGTTTATTATCTCTTAGTTTACTTATGTTCCTTTATCTTTGTGGGTGGTGCCCCAGGAGGCGGGGCCACCTTAATGTCACCACTCCTGGGCTCAGCCTCTGGCTAATTAAGTCAGGTGAGAAGGCTCAGGATCTGGAGATCATTTCTTTTTTTATTGTGGAAGTTTAATTAGTATTGAATTTCTCTTTTGGACTTTTTTCTCCGTTATTGGATTATGCTTATGGATCATGTATTTGGACTTGTTTGTTGCCTTTTCAGGCAACTCCTTTTACTTCTTTCTGAGCCTTTGTGACATTTTTCCTATATAGATATTTCATTATTTATAAAGATCTTTTAACGCTCCCTTTCATTCAGGAGTTAAGGGTTAATGGTTATCTTCTCTCTTGTGGGGGGGTTTGTTAGAATTGTAGGTATTCCATGTTATTTTTCCAGCATTCCCTTTTTGGGGCCTGCTCCGGCTGATGCTAACAGGACGTATTTGGGGCCTGGCTGAGTTAAGGTGAGCGTCTTCTGTGCAGGTTAGTTATTTCCTGCGATGCTTCTTGGTTTATTATTGGAGGTCTCACATCCGATCTGCCTTTGTTTAGACTCCAGTTCGTGGCAACAAGAAGGTAGGGTAGGGTGAGGCCTGGCTTTTGGACACTGTTATTTTTGTTGTACACACCCTTGAGGTGTGGTGAATTTATTAATGAAACACTGATGGTGCAGAGAACCGTCTGAAATCGATTTCATTAAGCCCAATTATAGAAGGTTTTAGGAGCATGAAGAGTGTGGACCACCAAGGTGGACACCGTGGTCCCAACCTGACACAGACACACAACTTCAAAGTACAGTATTTTTCCTTTACTCCTGTTTCCCACAAGTGTAGCACAGTCTCAAAAGCACACAGCACAACACAATTCTCTTCCTTTTCTTTCTCTTTTCTTCTACACTCCTCCTGACTCTGTCTCCCCGAGTAGTGTCTGCTGGCTCCTTTTATATGGCACGCGGAAGAGCTGCACTCCAGGGCTCAGCAGCTGCTGCAACACCCCCTAGCGGCGCTCACAGATCCCTACAGGGCTGTATCCAACTTCAACTCCCATGGATCCCTGTGGGAGTCTGAGGCACCACTGCAACCCAGGGGGGCTGCCACCCAGCACTCCAGGGTTAGGTAATGCTCTGGCCATGCTTCCTCCCCTGGCCCTTCCTGCATGAAGGCGTCCCGGCC
This sequence comes from Polypterus senegalus, assembly GCF_016835505.1. Lineage (NCBI taxonomy): Eukaryota > Metazoa > Chordata > Cladistia > Polypteriformes > Polypteridae > Polypterus > Polypterus senegalus. Next base: position 23,661,150 of record NC_053165.1, read on the forward strand.
GGACAAGGGCCCCGGCTGCGCTCCACAAGAGTTCTAGTGGACCTGAGGTGGGCTAAGGGTTTCCGATAAGAGCACAACTAAAACACATGGTAGTGCTAGGTAGGAATTGTTCCTGGATATATGTTGGACATTCTCGATCCAAGGGAATGAATGCACCATGAACAACTTTATATTCAATTAGCCCAAGTTGCACACACGTTAAGAAAAACTGTGTTCTGTTAAACTGGCTTTCATTCATTACCTGAGATTCTAATTGTAAAGTTCAACTCCCATCTGCCATTTTGGATTATCAAGTAGTATGTCATTGTAGATGGGCTGATGTGAGGGTGGCAGTTCCAATATAGTGGCACAGTTGAATTATCATTTCTTGTTCAACCTAACTGTCTCCTCAGTTACTTATATTGTTCAATAGTTGTTTATTCTGTTGGATGCATATTGCACAATTATATCTAATATTTATTTATTTTTGATTTGAATTCTCTTCCTTTTCTTTCTCTTTTCTTCTACACTCCTCCTGACTCTGTCTCCCCGAGTAGTGGCTGCCATTCAGACAATGGCAGTAATAAGCAGTCAAGGGACTGGGATGACGACCCCATTCTATTTACAAACATACTGCATACTGATAATAAAGCCCAAGCACATTAACAAAAAGGGCTGATTCAATTTACTTTCATTACAACTTTACTTGTTTTATAAAACACTGTATTTTAATAGCTGTACCACACATACATAAATATATACACACATACATTATATATACACATAACATTGTGCATACACAGTATATGTACCTCCTGGCAATATGACTGTTAAATGCTGTCAAAGAGAAGTACTTCAGTTTCAAAATCCCAAACACATAAAAGAAATCATCTCAGGAGAATAATTATGAAGTGATGAGGGAATAGTCATATAATTAAAGCGCACACACACACACACACCTTGGCATTTATCTGGTCCACAGAGTCACCGTATACCTTTGAGCGACAAGTGAACCAGAAGAAGAGACAGACAGTGCGTTGAGGGCAACAGAATGAAGATTCAGAGATACAATAACAATATTAATCTGGGAAAGAATGTCAAGAGTAATAAATGCAGGCAGAAGAGTTATTGAATATTTAAAATAGGCAGAGATGAAGAGATCTAATAAGTGAGAGTAATAGAAGATCATCTGCCCCAGAATTGCAATGGGATTTTTTGCACCTGAGCACCTATTTTTACTTCTTAAGGGTATTTTATTTTTTTCCAGTCCATTAATGATTTTTTTTCAGTCCATCCATTAGATGCTTGAGACAGGAAATCATGTGAAATATGAGGATGTCAAAATAGCTCTTACATCTCTGAAAGCTCCAGGTGTTTGTTTCACAGCACTCGCTATCCCTGGCTCATAGGCAGAGACTGTATGCTATGGTATAAAAGATTTTACTCATAGTTGCAGGGCTGCTACCTTGGAAGACACAAAGAATGTTATAACACCAGCCATGGATGCCCCAGGGATCCAAATCAGAGCAGTGCAGAGTTTTTGATATCTGGTTCTTAAAAAGTCTGGTTCTTTGTTGGAAAGTTTATGCTTCTTGAATACAGTATCTGCTGAGTGAATAGCTGCATACTTATTTCACACTGATACAGTATATCTAAATAGTGAACACTAATCTTTATACATACGAGCAGGGCCAGCCCAAGCCTTTAAGACGCTCTAAGCAGAACAAGATTTGAGGGCCCCCCACCACCTTGGCGCTGCCAAAACAACTAATGTCAATGCCTGATCAATCGCACACTTAATATAAATTTAACACACCCATTATCACTTTTATTAGTTGTTGCTGTTGTTTACATTATACATGTTTTCACCCTTCTCTGGATTTTAATCATAAAAGGTATTAAACTCACCAAAGTGCTCTCATGTTAATGTCTACTTTAATATTCAGTCTGACCCAGTCCTCAGGCTCCCCTAGACAGTTCAACTTTTTGTTTTCTCCTAACTCTCAAACTATTTAAAGTAGACAAGGACCTACCTCATGTTCTCCTTTTATCGCAATATGATCCAGTCTGTGATCACTTTCAGTTTCATTGCCTGGTTAAACAGTCTGACAAACCAAAGCTCCAGCAGATTACGAAGTATGCAGCTAAAGTTATTGGGGCTGATGGAGATGATTTGACTAGTGTGTGTGTGTTACAAGGCAATGTTAGAGAAACTGGAAATCGTCTCAACTGATGACAGTCATCCATTACATGTAGAATTAAAGTTCAGTAAATCAGGAAGGAAGGATAGTCGTTTTGAAAACCCACCCAAATCGCTCCAGAAACTCCTTTCTTCCTAGTGCCATACGACTTTTCAATAAGAAATATTGGAGATAATGATTAAGGTTTTGATATACATCCTGTAACCTTTTTTTTTAGTATAAATATGCATTATCTAACTGCCTTACCTTAACCTTTCTTGTTTCTATTTGTCTGTTTTATTTCATTCTGTCTGTTATTAGAAGGCAAATTTCACGTTTTCTTGTGTAAACTTGACTAAATAAAGAAACCTTAAACCTCTCAGCATTCCTGAAGCAGCTGTCCAGTGTTACTGATTGCTTGGCTCAGTTGTAGAGGCGAGTTAGAAAAGAGCAAACATTTGGAGTGCCTATGCCTAAGGGCTGGGATGAAAATCCCTAATCAAAGATATACAGTACTAAGTTGTACACTGAATGTGGTGTGTTGAAAAGTAACCAAATAAACCAGTAGGCCATGCATTTAATTGTAAACATCTTAAACACTTTAACTGCTCTTTGTTAAAAAATTTCCAACATGTAAAAGTGCAGAACAACTATCAACTTCAAATGAAATGACTTATTTTAAAAATAAAAAATGCAACCCAAAACAAAAACATCAATTAAATTAAATAAACACTTAAATAATGACACACAATGAAAAGATGAACCTGAAACAACATTACAATAACTGTTCAAGAACAAAATACTGTATAAAGCTGAATGATTATGAAAACTATGTAAAGACGTGCAACGAAATTCCAAAAGTAAAATTTAAGGCATTTACTTCTTTTTTTCCAGATATTCTTATTTCTTCCTCTTACAACCTATGCCTGGCACGGTGGCGCAGTGGTACCACTGGGTTCGCTTCCCGGGTCCTCCCTGCATGGAGTTTGCATGTTCTCCCCGTGTCTGTGTGGGTTTCCTCCTACAGTCCAAAGACATGCAGGTTAGGTGCATTGGTGTGCTTGGTTTGGGGGTGTGTGTGTGCTCACTGCGGTGGGCTGGCGCCGTGCCCGGGGTTTGTTCCTGCCTTGCCTTGCTGGGATTGGCTCCAGCAGACCCCTGTGACCCTGTGTTAGGATATAGCGGGTTGGAAAATGACTGACTAACTGACTGTCTACCCCAATATTACACTTTCACCTTAGAATCTCTCTTTCCTGAAGAGATCTGATGGCCAGCTTTGTTGCTGATGCTAATCAGTGCAAGCCCACACAGTCTTTCTTGTGCCATGTGTCAGGGATGCCAGGGGCAACGACCCGGCCGGGACGCCGCGAGTGACCGGAAGAGGGTCAATGCCCACCCTGGATCACGTCCTGGTTGCTTTGTGGGCCACAGGTAGAGGGCTTGGAAGCCCAACCCTGTAGGGACCCGTGGTCACCACCAGGGGGCGCCCCAATGCCTTGGGGACCCTGGACCTCAGCACTTCCGACACACCAGGAAGTGCTGGGGGGAAGATGAAGAGGGACACCCGGAGAGCTTCCAGAACAGCCGGCATTTCCGCCACACTGGGACGTGTCCAGGGAGGAATATATAATGGAATATATAAGGAATGATATAAAAGGGGCCGTCTCCCTTGATTCGAGGCTGGAGTCGGGTGGAAGCAGGACAAAGCAGGAGAGAGAGTGGAGGCGGCTCGAAGTGGAAGGCATTGTGTGGCCAGGACTGTGTTTGGGGGTTTGTGTGCACTTGTGAACATTGTATATAGTTGTAAATAAACGTGTGGTGGTGGAAAACAACATGTCTGCCTGTCTGTGCCCGGGCCGCATCCACACATGGAAGATCTCAAGTGATTTTTGATTAATTTGAGCTTAGAAAAGCAACAGTCACTGGTATAGTGCGGGCTATCCGGCGAGCTATCCGAATATATCTTAATTTTATGCTGAATAGTTTCTCTCTGAATGTATTATTTTTGAAGCTGGAATATTTAAAAAAATATTACACTTTATTAAAGCTTATGTACTGTATATTCACTCGATCACAATGTGACCCAAACCAAGCGTCATGTCCCGTATCGTTATATCCCGAGTAGCAGGGCTGCCACGGTTAGCTGACATAGTCGATGCTGTTCTAAACCGATGCATCTTTTGTATATAAATGTGCGTTTTTGTTTTAGAAAATGGGTCTATGGCATATATTGATTTTACGATGACACACATGTAATTCATCGGACCCTCACAGAGAGCGGATTTTAGAAATCAGAGAAGGCAGACAAGCTGGATTTAGAGAAAAGTCAAAACTTTAAATGTTGCAAAATTATAGTTTTAAGAAAGGCTAACCTTTACTGGTCATTTTCTGGACTTTCCACTTGTGTGAAAAAACAAACCCTTAAACCACTGGTTTTCTTAGGACATGAACACTTCATGAAAATGTACCAACAGTGTCTATCAAAAGACTTTTGACAGAGAGGGGCCATGGGTGTTCACCTTGGCCCTGACAAGCTTTAAAAAGTCAGCAAGATGAAGAAAAATCAGCAACCAGGAAAAGCAAGAAGAACACAGCCACTAAGAAGACCCATGCTGTGAGACGCAGCAATGTAACCTCAACAGAATGAACGCCACACACATTGAGTGTGTCAGCCAACATTGTCTATGACAGCTCCAGAAACATCAAGGTTGTACTGGTCATTTGCCACATCCATTTGGTTTTTCTTTTCTTTTTGGCACATTAAGGTTATTTAAGAATGTTAAAGACTAGAATGACTGAATAAAACTGTATTGCTAACTCCACCTGGCTTGTATTTCGTATTTGTTCTATCCTGCCACTTAGGGTATAAATAAAAAACAGTAGATGTCCTCTTGGGAAGTGAAGCACAACAGCAGTCTGTTTCACATGCAGCACACATCCATAGCTCCAGTATTGCATGAATGCATGGATAAGAGAACAAGAGTTGGGGTGGAGAACATATGTGTGGCTCTGCGTAACAAAGAAGCTGGGAATGGATATAAAAGAATCTACAATAGGGTGACCTCAAAATCCTTCCACAAAAATCAACGTTGTTAAAAAATTGAGAAATGTACATTTTCTGTTCTTTTTTTGATTGTTCGTTTTTTTTACATTTTCCAAATTAGTACTATGTAAAATAGCAATGATTACCATATAAGCACATGAAAGAATCTGAATTAACACAGACACACAAAAAAAATGTAATCGTAAACACCAAAATATAATGAAAATTAGCCGTTCCTGGCAGTTCCACCAGCGTAGTAGTGAAACAGGACAGCAAGGAGGGCCCTGCCCGGCTCCCCACTCCTGATATCACACTTCCCGCTCCCCACGGCCCACAGCCTCTGTCTCAGATTAGCGTGAATGTATCGCTCCTGCAAGTGAACTATGATTCTTAGTGCGATGATTGAAGTCGCAAAATCAACTGGAATGTTCAAGCAAATTACACAAAAAACCCAATCTAAATCTGTTAAGTAGTTCTGTCATGCGTTAGCTAAGCGGAGGTAAGGTACACCCCCCGAAGCTGGCGCATGAGTGAGGAGGGACACGCCCCTCCTCTCAATCCACTGCGTCTCTTGCGGATTTGTGCAAATAAATCGGTACAGCAAACAAACTATGACACATAGTGAAATGAGAAAAGTCGTAAAATCATCTGGAATGTTCAAGCAAATTATAGAAAAAAACCTGATCTAAATCCGTCTTGTAGTTCTGTCGTTCGCCAGCTAAGCGGAGATAAGGTACGCCCGAGGCTGGCGCGTGAGTGAGGAGGGCCCCTCGCCTCAGCCTCGCTCTCAGATTCGCGAAAATAAATAGTTACTACAAGCAAACTATGATAATTAGCGCAATGAGAGAGGTTGCAGAATCAACCAGAATTTTCAAGCAAATTATAGAAAAAAAACACAATCTAAATCTAGATGGTTATGTGGCCAAAATAGTGAAAGTTTCCGAGGTGACCCCAGTCACCCAGTAAGGAGACCCCTGCTGCTGGGTGAAATTTCTGTGTGGAACACTGTGTAATTGTAAAGGTCAGGAAAAAAGAGAGTCTAATCTTTGTCCCACCAGTTGTTCTTTGTAATTCTTCCCCATAACACTTCGACTGGCATCCTGAACTACGAAGTATGAAATCGGATTCTGCACACGGGTGTGGCAACTTGGGGGGTCTGATGGGAGCTTAGAAATTCCAAATCCATCACATTATCCCCATCACCAAAACAAAAAACACCAGATATATTTATTTCACTTGCACAGGCACAATTAAAACATGTCCTTGCACATATTTTGCAGCAAAATATGTTTTATTTAGTTTACATATACAGTAGCAAATATTTAACTTTAAAATCAAAGTATGATCGCTACCTCTCTTAAAAACCTCTGGCGCTGCCTGTGCCCAATTAGCAGTCTATTTCCTGTCTTTGTCTTTTTTGTAAAGACCATTACAAATAAGAAGAAATGATTAATAATTATGTTAAGGTGTGTATGAACAATAACCAACAATTTTCTTTTTTTTTTTTGATGTGCATTATAGTTAGTATCATTTAGTATGAAGTGTGCACAATGCTGCGTTCTCTATTATTGCATTACTTTATATGTGCAGAGAATCCCAGTTTTTGTGAAGGGCTGTGTTTTCAAGTGTCACATTCATTTGAAGGCTTTTTAACAGCTGTGCACAAGTCATGATTTGCATTATAAGCAAAAAAGTCCAAACTGGAACATTACCTACTAAACAGGAGTTTGCATGTTCTCCCCGTGTCTGCGTGGGTTTCCTCTGGGTGCTCCGGTTTCCTCCCACAGTCCAAAGACAAGCAGGTTAGGTGCATTGGTGATTCTAAATTGTCCCTAGTGTGTGCTTGGTGTGTGGGTGTGTGTCTCACGGTGGGCTGGCGCCCTGCCCTGGGTTTGTTTCCTGCCTTGTGCCCTGTGTTGGCTGGGATTGGCTCCAGTAGACCCCTGTCACCCTGTAGTTAGGATATAGCGGGATGGATGGATGGACCTTCTAAACACCCCTCAAGCTATGTCTCAAAACCCCAAGGTGTTCTGCTGAACATGGTTACCAAACAGAGACAGAGATGCATTTTCACACTGAATTAACATTAATGGAAAGTAAACCAATAGTTTTTTCTTAGCTTAAAGGTAACACAAACTTATAAATTCCACGTTCAGCCAGTTATTGTAATCGGCATAACTTTCTGTAATCTTTCAAACTTTTTCATATCTGAAGGTATGGCCAACCCTAATTAAACTAAATTGCTAAAATGGCAAATCATTTTGAAGTTAGAAAAGTATAAAGCATAATTAGCTAAATCTGTACAATCATTGGTAAAGAATGCTGAAATTACACTTTAATAATGTGCAAAACAGAAATACAAATGCAATAAAACAACAGTAATCATAACCATATATGAAGCTGTCAAGTTCCAAAAGCTCTGAAGAAAAACTGGTGAGTTAATTCTGGAGCCCATATAAATGATGGAGCCTAATTACGTCAATTGAATTATTATACTATTGTTCTCTAGTGCTGAGCAATGGACATAATTAAATATAATTGCATAATCAGACACACAATACTAAGCACATCTCTGAGTGCATTTATGGTCGCTGCTAACAAACACATTTGAAATCCACACATTATTTTTTGCTCAAGCAATTTAATGAAATTTGTTGCCAATTTTACTAATATTTTATTTAAATCATTTAAAATGTATCTATTAACTATTGTAATATGTAATTGTATAATAATGCAATGCAATAAATAAATAGGCAAAAATATTCTAAATATAAAAATGTGTAAAGTGTTGAGCGGCTTATAAATTTGCTTAAAACGTTATTTTTATTTTGTTTGGACCAGACTACTAATACCTGAAGGTGATGCTAGATGCAATAAATATGTTGTAAAACCCATCATTGTATTCACAAATGGAAAATATATAATGGAAAACCTTACACTAAGGATTTTTCCTGTTTTAGGCATTTATACTTATTGCGAGTAGCTTGGTTGGCGAGTGTTCTGCAAGATGAGCTAAAATTTTTAATACATTTTAACTTGATAGATGAGTAAGGTCTTGCAATACGAGTAGTGCGTGTACACGTTGTCTGCCGAGCATCACGTGGGGATTGTGGGTAATCGTCTCCCATGCTCGTTCTCAGTCGGCGTACCTCACTCATATAGTCAACATCAGTATGAGCGTATACTGTTTACTATAGCATGGTCACCACGTGCGAGTCCCTGTCATGCACCCCAAAACACAAGGCCGAGTCTCAGTACTTTAGCAACACCAGCTCTATTCAGCATGAAACAGGAACAGCCAGTTATTTATTGTAGAGGGATCTGCCACTCTCCTATACAGAGAAACAGCAATCAGGCAGGGTCGTGACGATGTTAGTGGCTAAGTAATACTGTGCTCTTGCATTGATAATGTTCCTTGCGTCACCCATTAATGGCAGGTACTTGCTTATAGCTTGACCGCAATCTTTTCTGATTCTCTTTTACGGCGAACTGCTACAGCGCTGGGACCCTGCGGTTGCTTGCTTTGGGATGCTCGTGTGTTGTCCCATTGTTAATCCTAAAAGAGTTTAGAAACCTTACAGTGCGTAAAGCATTTTTTTTTTATTTTCTGTCCAAGTGTAGTGACTGTTCAGGCAAAAGCAACTGTCATTGGAGAGATTTCCTTGTTAAAGTCACAAAAAAAAGAAAAAGATTCCAGTGAGCCAACAGATAGCAGGGATTCCGTTAGTTAGAGTGAAGATTTTGTATTAATATTTTTTATATAAATATTTGTGAGTTGTGAATTGAGTTATGTGAGTTTCCATTATTTCTTATGGGGAAATTCGCTTTGATATATGAGTGCTTTGGATTACAAGCACGTTTCTGAAACAAATTATACCCGCAAACCGAGGTTTCACTGTATTTTATCTTTCTGTTCTAAAAGTTCTGAAATACCAACTGAAATGCTTAAACCAATGAAATTTACTGAGTGACCTCAAACATTGAAAATTGAAATATTTAACAAGTTAGAAAATGTATGCATGGTGTAACATTCAGGTACTTTAAGAACAAGATGTTGTGCAAAATAAAATTAATTAAATAAACTTAAGATTTGATTTGTTATTGCACGTAAGAGCGGGAGTCAACCGTTTTAACAAACAGCGTATTGCACTGATACGAAATAGTTGTGTGTGTATATATGTAGATATGTATGTATATGTATATATATGTTTATATATGTGTATATGTATAGATATGTATATATATATATATGTTTATGTGTGTATATATATATATATATATATATATATATATATATATATATATATATATATATATATATATATATATATATATATATATGACGACAACACTCATCACTCACAACAGTGACAAAACAATTACATTGACAATCAGGTTACGTTATTTTCAAAATGTTTCCTTTTCTTTTCATTGCTTCTTTAACACACTACTTCTCCGCTGCGAAGCGCGGGTATTTTGCTAGTATTTAACATATAATTCAAATGTTTGTAAGACATTTGTCTTCTCTTTTTTCAATTTTCTATCTTATCTCAATTCATTATAAGGAAAAATATTGCTTCTTGTAGAAGGTGAAATTGTCTTTGTGCTGGATGCTGCAAGCCTGAGTGTGGCTGAGGTGCTGGACCAATTGGCCCTGCAGTGTTCTCTATTGCCTTGGGTGTGAGTTTGCGCGTACAATCTTAAACTTTCACTGTGGTGATGGTGATTAGTGCAATCCCATGCACTAGTAGACTACATTAAACATTGAACATACTTTTTAACAGCATTTTATAATGACACGTAGTTAAAAAACACAGCCCAACTAGGTTTGTGGTGGCTCAATAGTAGTAAAAAACAGCAGATTCCAAGGCAAGTGATATAAAAATGGCATTGATTGATGTGCTGTTGTTATTTGTTGAGTATCTATGACTAAATGTAGTTTATATTTCATAAACATAACATATATTCAAAAAGGGGTTAATATCTGTTGAAATCTCAAGGTAAAACTGTTGTCTGCTTTGGAGCATGATGAAGAGAAGACCTGGAACTTTGTCGATACACTGTAGTGTCAGACAAATATTGAATAATTATTAATGCAAAGTTTTTAATTAAAATATTAAAGGCTTTATTTAAAATAACAAAAGTGGTCGTAGAAAGATTAAAAGTCAAATAACAACCCCAGCAGGTATTTAGTGAATAAAATACAACTTCCTCTTTCTCAGCCTTAGTAACAATACCACTCAGTTACCCAATATATGCCAACTTATATCAACAATAAAGTAAATTACCAAACTAAATAAATTGATCCAAATGAAATAAACAGTAATAGGATAAGATCACAATAAAAATTAACCCATGTCAAGAAACATGCAACTGCATTTAGTTTCCCATCTAGCTATTAACATTAGTTAAAAGAGAATAATTCATTAAAATGATATAAATTACTTAGAACTTGGAAAGGACCCAATGTATTGTCAAAAGGGATTACCAAAGTGGACACTTAACTTAAAGATTTCATTTCAGTTTCAAGAAAAACAGACACGCAAAAGCATGTCTATTAGCGTGGATGAACCTTAACCTTTATTGTACATTTTACGGCTAAGCAACTCTTTCGGCACAACAGCAAGCAGTAATTCTGTTCCAATCTGGCAGTCTGCAGGAACAGTGTCTGAAGAAACTTCATAGCACAGTGTAGTCTTTATTGTACACCCTGTGCCTTTCATTTTCTTCTTATATTTCAACCTCAGTTCCTTTCCTAAACCCACCTCATTGTTTACGTCAATTAGGAGTTTTCTACTTTTCCTGTGTAATTAATAAGTGCAAACGCCTTTGAGCTGCAGGTAGATAAAGTCTGTTCCTACAATAATAATATGCAGATAATACAGACATGAGGCTGGTTTTAGCGTAAGATAAATAGTGAGTAAATATTTGTTCACTTTGTGCCTACAAAGCGACACTTAGATAATTCACAATTCCTTTCCTCTTCAAATAATTTATACGTTTATGGCTAACTCACCGAAAGTGGCAAGAGAGGCGAGCAGCTGTACAAGCGAACTGTGGGGACGCACCTACCTAGCGTTCGACTAACTTGTGTTAGGGATTGGTTTTGCTGTCAAAACTGGGTTTCGGAAGAGTGAAAGAGAAAAAAACGTACAAAATATTCAAGTTGAAGTAACCTCTCTCAAGGTAAATTTGAAACCATAAACAACTCCGCAACTGAAGTTGCTCTAAACGTTTCTCTGTTTTACAACAGACGAGTTTACAAATTCAACAATACTTTTGATTGGGAGATTTTGAAATTTGAAAACTTTGTACAGCACTCTTAATTCGAGAAATCTCAACGAAAATGGAGTTGGCGTGACAAATTCTCTTGAAGACTACATGTGTCAGACAGACAGACAGATAGACATGGCAATCATATTATAGGAAAACACCTAAAAACGTATCCGAAAAATAACACAGTCAATTTTGCTAGGTGATAATAATCTAAAAAGTTGATAAGAGTTTACAGTATATTAGATTTGCTTTTGTCTCTCTCTCTCCATATATATATATATATATATATGCTGCTCAAAAAAATTAAAGGAACACTTTTTAATCGGAGTATAGCATCAAGTCAGTGAAACTTCTGGGCTGTTGATCTGGTCAGTTCAGTAGCAGAGGGGGTTGTTAATCAGTTTCAGCTGCTTTGGTGTTAATAAATTTACAAACTGGTGCACCAGAGGGGCGACCCCCAAAACAGGAATGGGTTAACAGGTGGAGGCCACTGACATTTTTCCCTCCTCATCTGTTTTGTCACTCATTTTGCATTTGGCTATGGTCAGGGTCACTACTGGTAGCATGAGGCGATACCTGGACCGTACAGAGGTGGCACAGGTAGTCCAACTTCTCCAGGATGGCACATCAATACGTGCCATTGCCAGAAGGTCTGCTGTGTCTACCAGCACTAATCTCAAGGGCATGGAGGAGATTCCAGGAGACAGGCAGTTACTCTAGGAGAGCTGGACAGGGCTGTAGAAGGTCTTAACCCATCAGCAGGACTGACCGATATCTGCTTCTTTGGACAAGGAGGAACAGGATGAGCACTGCCAGAGCCTACAAAATGACCTCCAGCAGGTCACTGGTGTGACTGTCTCTGACCAGACAATTAGAAACAGACTTCATGAGGGTAGCCTGAGGGTCCAATGTCCTCTAGTGGGCCCTGTGCTCACTGCCTGGCACTGTGGAGCTTGATTGGCATTTGCCATAAAATACCAGAATTAACAGGTCCACCACTGGCTTCCTGTGCTTTTCAAAGATGAGAGCAGGTTCACCCTGAGAACATGTGACAGATGTGAAAGGGTTTAGAGAAGCCATGAAGAACATTATGCTGCCTGTAACATCGTTCAGCATGACCGGTTTGGTGGTGTCACCTATAGGACATTATGTTTCAGTCCACCTGATGCTGCCAGGTTGCACCTCAGACTGTGCAGGAGCTCAGTGATGCCCTGGTCCAGATCTGGGAAGAGATCACCCAGGACACCATCTGTCGTCTCATTTGGAGCATGCCCACCGACACTGTCAGGCATGCCCCGAGCACGTGGGGGCCATACAAATTACTGATTATGATTTGGAGTTGCTACAATGAAATTTCTGTAAACTTGATTGGCCTGCCACACTTTTTCACTTTGATTTTTGGAGTGTCTTTGAATTCAGCCCTCTGTAGGTTGATAATTTTCATTTCCATCAAACGATGTGGCATCCTTTCGTTCTTAACACATTACCAGTCCATATCAGTAGTGATATCCAGCAGGATTTTTTCCCCATTGAGATCTGATGTGCTTTAAAAGTGTTCCTTTAATTTTTTGAGCAATTTATATATTAAAACTCTTCACTTGTACCACCATTCACTGATTCAAAGTTGAGGATTAAATGCCAAAGACTTTCTTGACTATCAAACAACTTACTTTATATGGGCTTCTGCTTCATTGGCAGCTTCATGGAACTGCTCAGATGTTAGCTTGTAATACTCCACATTCTAAAAGGAAAAATAAAAAGATGTATGACTTTGGTGATTGAGCTCCTTAAAAACATCACAAGTGGATTCATTACAAAATAATTATTTGTACAAATATCCCAGTCATGACATAAATCTAAACAAAACTGCAGATACATACAGTTCAGTAAAAACTTCAATATTGATAAACACGAAAATCCACTACAATTTACAAATCTAGAACTTCAGAATGGAGGTGAGATTAAGCTCCAAATAAATGAAACAAAAAGTGTTTTATAATGGCTTTGTATTGCTTTTTCTACAAATGTTCAGCCTACTGATTACGTTTTAACATTACTGCTACTAGAGCACTATAGTTTTTACTACATCATTTTTTTTGGATATTAACTACTTTTTTTTTTATCACAAATTGCTATAGGATTGATTAACAATAAATTACAGTGGACTCACAAAGTATTTAGACTAGTGAAAGGCAACCTTTTTCGAGTTGCGGCGCACTAACTCCAAAAATTTTCTTTCACGGCGTACCTGAGGGACTGCCCATAAATAAAGTCATGACGACACAATCTATGGACAATCACCAATAAAAACAGCTAATTTTACAAATTTGAAAGACTTTTTATTTATAAAGGAATCAAAGGATAAATCTTAAATTTAATTAATGTGAACGTTGAGATTGTTTTTCAGCACATATGAGATTGATGCGAGGAAGACAGACGCGCATTTCCTTGTCGATCATTTGAAGTCTCTCGCATTTCTTAGACAACATTTCTCTAAGTATTCCGTTATCTGTTTTTCCAACATAAAATATATATTTTTTAAACATTATCTTTTTAATCCACCAAAAGTTCAAAAACACTAGCAATTTTAAATATTTTACAAAAGTTTTCACGGCGCCCCTAGAAAATTCCACGGTGCACCGGTTGCCCGACGATGATTTAGACCCATCACAAAGGGTGTAAATAATTACATAAATGAGAAGTTTCACTTTTGTATTTTTAATATATTCGTACATCTTTCTGAAAACATGTTTTCATTTTGGCATTGTGGGTACTGAGTGTGGTTTGCTGGGCAACAATAGAAAATTATGTGGAACTCATAATCATTACACTGACTGTAATCTTCACTGTGACTTCATTTATTATTTATCTATTTATGTTTATTTGTTTACCTTTACTTTTACTCTGTTGAATATTTGGAACCATTAATAGTAACTGTGCTTCTCATAGTTTGTTTACCTAGTTTATTATATACTCTTATGCACTTTTATCTAAGACATCTATAGGCTTGCTCCAAATAATATTTCATTGTATTATACAGAGACAATAAAGGCATCTTGCATCTTGAGTACCTTCTGAATCCACTGTACAAATACTATTAAAATATGGTAGTGGATTACAGCACTATTGCTGAATACAATGATGGGTTTTACAACATATTTATTGCATCTAGCATCACCTTCAGGTATTAGTAGTCTGGTCCAAACAAAATGTACATCCATATTAGTAAGTCTCAACTTTAAGACAAATATCTCCCAACATTTTTTAAAGTTTTCTTATTAACGAAAAGAATTGTCATATACATAAATGCAAAGCTAATAATTATCATATTTCTCTAAGTCAGCAATGCCTGAAACAAATATTAATGATAAAATATTCATATGAAAGTTGCAATCCTTGCTCTTGAAAGGTAGAGTCTGGAGGTGAATTGTGACATTTGGAAGGGCTGGTCTGAGCTTATCCTTGGTTACAATCGCTTTGTTACTCCATCTGCAGTGAACGTGTGATATGACTTTAAACAAAGGACTGACCTCTGGACAATTAGAATGCAAAATTATAAAAAAAATAGAAAACATTTTGTGCCTGGCAGACTGCCATTAAATGGTACAACATTACCTGCCATTATTGCAGTTAATGCGATTTAAGACTTTGCTAACGTACAGAATGAAATTCATTTAAATAATAACGTGAGCTGCTTAAGTTAAGACAAAAGTTCAACATGATGCTTGTGATTGTCTCATCTTACTGCAGGTTGCGTTTTGAGTTTATTTTAATAAATGCTAGTCTCGAATACGTGGTATAAAAGGCAAGGCCAACTATTTGAGTCAGTGTATAATTCAAATCTGACGCCTCATTACAGCACATACTGTAGCTTCTTGCTGCTGAAGTTTTATCTCCTTGACTTCTTGATGTGTATTTCAGTTTGTATTCTGGAACTGAAGCATATTTTTCAAAATGTTAAATAATATTATTTTTATACATTACTTGCCCCCATGCAGTTTTTTATACAGAACGAAAGAAAAACTTTTATGATTTAACAGACCCTAATAATAATAATAATATTAATAATAATTGAAACGATGTGGAAAAGTCCAAGAAGAAAGAAAAAAAAAATCGTTATTCGTGTAGCAAAATCCACATCTCCATTATCCAGTAGTATGCTCCAAACATGCAAAATGCAGGCATTTTAGCTAAAATATTATTAATACTTCTTTCAGTGTAAAATAAAAACAACAAAGGCATTCCCACAATACTGTGCTTTTGAATGGAAGACAGGACTCTTGACCAACAAATGAGGGGAAGAGGCAGATCTTCTTCACAGAATTATGGGAATGCTTCTCCTGTTTATGTTATATGTTCATTTTTCTAGGAAGCAGCTATTAATATTTTAGAAAAAAGATCTAAGATGGAGACTTAGGGTAAAGAAAGAAATATTCTTATTGAACTGATTAATTGCTACTGTATGAACGATGGGATAATGAAACATTCTTGGGAAAATGGCGATAGTATTTTTGAGTTAATGTGAATATCCACAGCAATATAAAAGTCATAATGGAAAGCATATGTTCCTGGTAGAAACACCATTTCTGTTACTATCAAGCTACTGAACTGTGACATATCTAGTGACATATCTAACAAGGTGTAAAGAAATATGATGATGTGTCCTTGAAGATCCCTATTGTGATGACACTGCCAAAATCCATTTGGCATTTACAGGTCTGACACAGAGCTTTTGGATGATATTAATCTTTAGGTCATGGCTGACCAGAAGTTAGCAACAGGAGAAGTGAATCTGTGCTCCCAGCAAGGACATGATAAACGTGCTGAGATCCTGAAGCTCCTACAGCAAACGGACAGGACGAAATCAATCTGGTACAGCATACCGGCACAGCAGTAAACAGAGTAACTCAAGTCCTATTCAGGAAGATTTGTTGTAACCTGGAGGTGAAGTGAAATAAAGATTACCAGAGGAACTTAGTAATTTTGAAGTCCTATTCAGACAGGATTAGGCTTACACCAGGAGGAGGGGTAATGTTAGTAATTTTAAGTGGGCCAGTACGCACCAGTACTCCATACCCACATTTCCCCGTTCTTGTCTTTTGAGTAATAGCAGTTAACTTATGCATTTTGATTCATACCGTCTGCTCGGACCATATTAGCAACCTTGTTTTATAACGATATGTTCTTGAACACCTCAAAGGGCAAAAACCCCTGCTTTTTAATAAAAATTGAGCATATCAGTGCACTGCTATTTAGCGCACACAACAACGTCTCTAATTTTAGTCTCATCCAAATCGCACAAATGATGCAGTTTTACTGAAATGGTGCTCCCCTTGGGACTGGCTTAACTTTGGGGTTATATTTACGGACTTTTTATGAATGGTATGATCTTTATTGAGATGTGAATGTAAGGTCTGTAAAAAGTTACCGACATGAGCAATTCAGACGGGACTGAAATTGGAGAGGTCCTTTACTTCAACTAATGGTATTAAGGATAGGACTTAAGGGTGTCACTATGTAATGTAACCAATAAACTGCACACGTCACATGTAGCAAAAAAGTTTAATGTCACCTGCTTTGATCCCTTGTGTGTTGCCAGTAGCCATATTTATCCAGTGCTTCTCAAAAGGAAAAAAAAAATAGTGTGGCGGTTTGTTCAAAATATGCAGAATAGCGATGTGTCAACTCAGGATCCCAAAAGATCAAGCACATAATACCCTTGCTTATTGCAGAAAATGGCTTGCTTGGTGAAATGGTGACACATGAGCCACAGAAACACATGCTTTATTTTTAGGATCACAACCTCACAGTCAGATCAGTTCAGTTCTCTACCTTAACGCAGAAGCTAAGAGATAATTCCAAAAAAATGAGACCATCAGTCAGCATCTATGGGGTAATGTGTTAAAAGAAGTTGTTTTAACCAGCAGTCTAACACACCATTTCATTATAATTTTTATGATAAAGGTAATACTGCATCATTGGGCACAGGTATTTAATTTTACTCCACTGGCTAAAACAAGCCAAGCTCCACCATCCCAACCAAAGGGGTGGAAAGAACAGATTCAGGACAAGAGGAGAAAGAAAAAAAAAAGATCATCTAAGCAAATGGTCGCCTTAAAAAGTCCAGTATTTCTTGCATCACAGAAGAACTGAATAGGTTTTAAATTGAAAGTGCAGGTGGGTTGACAATTTCATCTTTGCCTTGCTCTAAGTCCTTTAAACTTAGTGCTTTCCAGAGATGAGTGCATGTGACATAAAAAAAAAGTTTCACAAAGCAAATCTAAATACTCAGGGACACTGAGCATTTACTCTTCTGAGCCCTGAATCTTTACCATGTCTTCAAACACCAACGCAATCCTAAATGAACAAAGTGTTCCAATCAATGACACTCAGCCCGAGGTAATGTGTGGGTTCAATTTTCATGCAGGCTTCATAATATTCTCCAGGCATATTTATTAAATTGCTGAAAGTAATTGGTGTATAGATACTGCTTGCATATTTTAAGTATATCAAAATTAGGTAATATTTTTGCTCAAGATAATTATAATCTCTGCCATGCAGTGATTGTAACTAATTCAGTTGTGTGCTGAGCCACCTAGCTTTAGCCTAAGCCAGCCACGTGTATCTTAGTTCTACCTCCTGCACTGAGGAAAACACAATGCCTGCGGTGAAATAGGAAATAGTACACTGATTAACTATGACTGCTCGTCAAAATAAGATTTGCATAACAGTAGTAGTAAGCTGCATGATATCTCATTATGCAGACCTATCTTGTTATGCAAATCTGAAGAAGGGGAAAATGAATCTGATGACCCAACAAAGCTCTGAGTCCTGAGAAAACCAGAAACTGGAAGCAACTGAACGGGAGTGGCTGAAGACATACTTGCAACCAGGATTCATAAATATGGCATGTATTGATATATATATGTGTGTGTGTGTGTGTGTGTGTGCGTATTAAAAAAGCACATGATGGACACCACTCATTGCTTTCTTATTGATATTCACTGCTAAGTTTTGAATCCCTGAATTTCTGATGCAGCCTGTGAGATCGAAACTTCATTCTGTGCTTAGTTAAGTCAGCTCCACTGTGCCAACTTAATTTGCAATAATAAAAATAATACAGGGAATTAAACCTCTATCTTGCTATTCCTAAATTAAGGCAGATATTTCTTTTCAAAGACTTTTTTTAAGTGCCTTGATTTAGTTCAGTAATCACCATTTCATTCCAATAACTAGGGGAGTAAGAGTTTTCATTAATTAATATATTTTTTTTTTTGCAAAAATTAATTTAAGTGACTAAGTAGGTACTGATGGGATCACAGGCGAACTTTCGAAAATCCCATCGTGTTCCCAAGTGCTTAACGAGCAATTTTCATATTTCACACTATCTGATTTCTTTCTGCATGAGCCGATTTAGCAGAGAGGGTGAATTGCTAGAATAATTTCCAGCAGCATTATGGACAATTTTTGGCCTATTAAGGGGGACAAATATAAATGATTTCCTATCATGCCTTTATATTTATTTTTATCAAAATTTTGCATAGCATACCTCAGAGTATTTTCACCATTAATCTACTTTATGAATATATTGCAACAATGGCAATTCTGTTATGGTGGCAAATATTTTTAATGATGTTAAGAATGCCTGGAACACTTGAAGTAAAAATGAGAGAACCTTTTGCATAAGTGGGTGAATTAAAAAAGTGGATCCTGTCAATTACAGCAGTTTAAAGGAATCTATATTCAGACGAGAAGAGGAAAAGCTTTTACGAATGTGACAAAGAAGAATGTTTATTTCTTTGAAGTATCACAATATGTAAGAGATTTACCATTATCCCAAAATTAATGAAAATGTAAAGTATAGCATTGCATATTACTTTTCAAATAAGGCTCAAAAAAGAGAACATAATGAACCTATAATACAAATGTCAATAGCATATCTGAATATAATTTTAAACCAGGGACAAGAATTATTGGCTTCACACAAAAGGTTAAGCACATCCATAACAATTAGTCACCTCTTCTCTGATTCTGCCCCCATGAAGCTCCTTGACAAAGGGTACACCGGTCTAATGATCTTTTCAGAGAAAAAAATGCTACATTCCTTGGATTTAATTATTCAGTATTGGAAGCATCACCATCTATGAATTGATCCTTGTAGAGATAACACTTTGGATATAAGAAGTACAGTGCCATCATTTCCTTATTCTCCGATTACCAAAACATCCATTTACTTACCAAAATGTTTAAGTGAAATAGAGTGTATCAACTATCTATCTATCTATCTATATAGATATATCGATATATATATATATATACTAATAAAAGGCAAAGCCCTCACTCATCACTAATTCTCCAACTTCTCGTGTAGGTAGAAGGCTGAAATTTGGTACTTATTTCGGTGGTATGATGCCACTGTCGGCCGCCATATTGAACTTTTCAGTGGTCTTTGTTACTTATGGGCCCATCTTCAATACATTTGGTACGCGGGTTCCCAACGCTAACTGCATCCTACTTACGTACATATATACGTCCATAGCCTGCAGCTGAGTCACTGTTTGAGGCGGTGTTGGGTCCCCCATCCCAACGCCTCCCACGTTGTTGGCTGCCTGCCTATATAAGGCCGTCCGTCGCTCCAGTCTCTACATTCCCTTCCTTGCGGGATTCATGTCTCCCTGCTAATAACTACAGCCTTTTTATTTAATTCACAGCTTCTCCACTGTTTTATTGTTCATTTATTACGATTATAGTTATTGTGTAGGTATTTTAGACTTACTTTACATTGTTCAGGTACCCATTTCCTTTATCATTCCAACCGTACCCCCATTAACATGTCTATCAAGGTGATCACCATCGATCAAAGAACTGTCACTTACCGAGTGGTTTCCATGCCCGGAGATACCACCTACCTTTTCCATTCTCTTTGTTACATATTGCACGGTCATATCAGGCTAACTCTTGATATCCGGAGGAACATTGTGTCTTATGTATTGAATGACTGGGACAGGTTCAAGGTGTGGACTGATGACTGTACAGGAGATAATTATACTACACAGGAGCACTAGAAGAGTGAAATACTTAAGCCCTAAGTTGATGGCTGCCGCTGAATTGTTCGGTTGTCACTTTCAAGTGTACCGAAATGGCCAAATATTTTACACCTTTCGACAACCACCAATGACTCTTAAACATCTTAGATTCACGGGTGACGATTTCAGTAGTGGACACTTTGATGTTTATGAATGTTTAAACTCTCAAAAGCTGGATGTGAAGTTATCGATGAAACCGGTTGTATGCTTACAACGCTTGACAGATGCCGAATGTCACTTCAATACAACAAATCCTGCAAATACTGTCGTAATTGAAACAAACCATGAAACTCAAACCAATTATGACAGCAGCAATCCAAGCTGTGAGATTTGAAACAAGATTACTGTTCACATGGCCAACTGTACGTTTCATGCTCAAGAGTAAGCTCAGCGCACAGCTTGGTCATGTTACAACCAGAGGGCCGAACTTACAATGTGGTATACAAAGAGATCCTTAACAAATAATTTTTGGTATATTTTCCCTCATTTTATAAAGGTTTAATTTTCTTCTTAATAAAAATTTTAAGGCAGTACTTTTCCGCTGCGAAGTGCGGGTATTTTGCTAGTATGTATATATATATATATATATATATATATATATATATATATATATATATATATATATATATATATATAAAATCCAACGTCTACCTGTCTGTCTGTCTGTCTGGCTGTCCGCTTCTCACGAGATACAGATACTTTATTTATAGGTTTCCGTTAGTGGATTGCATCCAGCATACTCTTTTCTCATTGGTTGTGCGACTGTGCCCAGCAAAAGACCGGTATACCATCCATCATGTTTCCTTTTTGCATTACACCCAGTGCTGCTGCGATAATCTCTGGTTCCCTGTAACCCAAAACTGGGCGGATTAAATTTACACCTCAGCACATGCAGGATTAAATGTGTACCCTGATCATTTCTGTTCGGTTCTTGCCAGTTGATCGCATGCTACGCATGTGCTTACAAGCCCCCCCCCCTTCTGGAGCTGTCATTAGATGAGTGGTGCAGCATGTGCATGCCTGATGACACCGACTGCAGCAGGCAATACTTTTGCAAAATAATGCAATTACAATTTAATTTTAATGAGCTTCTAGAATAGTTTTCTATGAAGGTGAGCCAAAACAGGAATATTAAAGGAATACTCCATCCAAAAAGAATGTTTTTCATATGTTATTTACCTCATGTACTTTGTACAAATGGCCAAGAAAAACTTTAATCTCGTGTTTTCATGCAAAATAGAGAAAACAAAATTTCTGACAGAATAGACGTCTATAGGATCCATTACAACATTCATCAAAAAATTTCACATTATTCCTGCCCCATAATCCACCTGTCAAGTCACCCAATCATATGCTCAGAAAGTTCCAAACACCCATGTTTTTAATAAAATATTTTTAAATGAATCACCTCCTGAATAGGCGCTTTTGGACAGAAATGGAATGTGAGACAAACAAGCATTTGAATTGTAGACCTATGTCCCATTGTTAAATTTAAAATTCATATTCACAACTGGAGAACTTTGGGATAATTTAGTGGTGGTCTGGAAAACTGCATGGGTGAGCTGATCTTCTGCTTGATGGAGCATCTCAGACATACACAAGGATGAGTTACACATGTATGTCACAATCACCCATTGACAAAACTAAAATACACCTAAAGTTCCTACTAACCCTTTCGGCCCTGACATCCTATTACTAGTACATATATATGCAGCTCTTTTTGTAAAGCACAGATACGTTTGCAGCCACTGGAACCAGGCCTGCTACTATTAGCACAGACTGGAGAGACTGGCATACACTCCACGAAACACGGAAGTGAAAATGGACGCTTTCAGACTGTGAGCACCACTTTCAATTTTATTTCCTCAAGAGGATTGAAGTATTTGGCAGCTACTGTATAATAACAGTGATATTTTTGAGCTTTCTAGATACCCCAAAGGTAGAATATCTCACAAAATAATTTTTCCCATAAAAACAGAAAATCCAGGGGAAAAAGGGCTAGTGGCTAGAGTCAGTACTGGAACTAATTGGTTGGACATTGGGAGATTCAATGTTTGAAACTACAATTCCATTTTTTAAAGCCAATATTAGCTTGAATTACATGATCATCTCACTTCACATGCTCCAATATGCCTTAATTATGCGATGAAGATGTACTGTACATTATACTCCATAACTGAAATGACTATACATTATAAGTGGTCGTTCCACAAATAAATCACCTGAAAGATTTCCTTTTGTTCAAATAATTCTCCAGAGCACACAAAACAGTGCACACACTTTGAACTGAATGCGGTTATGATGAACTTGCCAAAATTGTCTACAAACATAAGGAGCTTATGCCTAAGGAATGCTTCAGCTTCCCCACTTGAGATGAGTAGAGGAAATATGCACATCTTCTTTAAAACCCAATGAAATCGGGAAAAATACCTGCTACCATTTTGAAATGAAATCAAAAGATGCAGGCAGGTGCTAAAGAGTATTAACCAGATTGCCACTCTTAATCCTGCAGCTGTCGTCTGCCAGGTTGCACAGACTCCTCTCTCTCTGAAGTCAAGGCTATCACTGGCACAGATCCATTGCATATATAAGAGCTTAAAATAATCCAATCCATACTTTAATGACAGTGACAACTTGCACAATTTAAGTGTATAAGGTGTTAAACAATGCTAGGAAGGATTTAATGAAATGTAATGAGAGGTGTGTCCACATGCGGGTTATAATTACTTTTTAATCTGTGGACACTAAAGTATCTAATTATAAAACACTTTCGAATTCCCATTGTGTAAAGTAATTGGTGAAGAAATGCATGATGACTTTTAAACAACAAAAATGAGATACATTTAAGAGTGTGAATGTAAAGGATGCGTGTTCTCCTTGTGACCGAGCTGTTGTTCATTCTGATCTCAAACAGGTATAGGTTAGGTTGACTGGCTGTTATGTTTTACTTATCCTTAAATTCTTTTTTTTTTTTTAATTTTTAATATTATTGTTTATGATGTTCGTGACGGTGTGTGTCCCCTCCAGACTCCCTCTTCACTTATGGAAGCCTCTAGAACACAACACCGTCGATAGGTATGACTGAGAAATGGGGACAAACCTCACAAAGAGCAAGGGGATGGTGGAAAAGTGCCAAGGTGCTTTTATTAAAAACCAGTGTCCACAGTGCAGTGTTCCAAATGTCCATAAATAAAGCCATAAAAACCATGTGAAAAGTGGGGGATAAAAACCATAATAAATAAATCCATTAAAATCAGAGGTTAAAATACAGTCATTAACTCTTCACAATTTCAGCCCACCACCTTCTTCATCTCCCCGGCTCACCCATCACTCACGTAGTCAGCAGAGACTCAGCAGCCATGAACTTCATTCCACCAACCCCCATCTTGGCTGCCACCACGCCGTGCAGCCAAACCGTCCAAGGTCAACTCTCCTCCTGTCTTCCTTCACGCAACCGCAGTCGTTCCTCAGATCCATAGGGAGGTCATCCGTCCTGTTCGCCCCACCCGACAATATTATTTAGTGGATCGAACTAGCCCCTAGAGCACCACAGCATACGTTCTTTCTCGGGGCCCCAGCTCGTGCTGCCTTCCCCTTCAAGTTGGCCAGATCTTCCACCCGAGACTACTTCAGTAGTCTAACCTCAATTCTCTTTCTCGAACTTCGATCCTCCATCCCCTTGTGCCGGCCCGTACTTATACAGCTCTGTGGGCGCAGCATCTTAATCACACACCGTAGGAAGCCGATGAAGCAATTGAGAACAATCGCACCCACACATCCTGGTGCGACTCGCCCCAAATTACCTCATTAACTCACCGCGGTCGTGCAATTCCGTCCACGGAGACTGACACGGATATCTGGATTTATTTAAAACCAACCATTCTTTTGGAGTCGCAGACCTGCTATACCACAATGTTATTCATGGTTATTATTTGTATAATACTTTGTAAGTTGTGAGTACGATTTAGCTTCTATGTATGAGATAAGTTCTGTCTTGTTTCTTGTGTTTTGTGGGTGGTTCCCCAACAGGCAGGGCCACCTCTCTATCACTGTTGGACTGTGGACTGCTCCCTGTCCTATAAAGGCTAGTGAGGACTGCAGTCCTTCAGGGTGTTATGTCACAGTCTGAACTCTTGTATATTTTAGGTTTTGTTGTTGTTTTTGTTCGTTTTGAATTATTTTCTTATTTTTAAGTTATTTTTGTTAATTTGGTTTTTATTGGTTAATAAAAAAACATATCTGCATATGTGACATATTCTTTGTGGGTATTTCCTTAAGAGACGGGACCACCTTGACATCACTCCTTCTATTTAAGCCCAGTTGAAAGGAGCACAGGCAGCGTTTTGATTGAAGTCATTTGGAATTTCTTTGGGTGAGCGTTGCTATTTCTTGGCTTTTGCTGGCTGTCTTCTTGATCTTTTTGCTAATATATTTGGATTACAATCTTTGGATTAACAGTTTTGCACTTGGATTGCAATTGTTTGTTGCTCTTTGAGCATGATTTCTGTTAGACGAAGGAATTAATATGGCACTCCACTTCATTCTCCAGCATTTGGATTCTCCTGGAAATTACACTAGGGTTTTCTTTATAGATTTTAGTTTTGCATTTAATACATTCATTCCAAGCTTGCAGTAGAATAAGCTCTCCCAGCTGGATCACAGTCGAACAGAAGGTAAATGGTGAAGCTGGGGAGACATACCTCCGACCTCTTTACCATCAGCACTGCCTGTCGTCATGCTGTCTTCTCTGCTCTTCTCCCTGTATCCCAACGACTGCACCACTGGCCATTAGTCTGTTAAAGTCTTGAAGTTTGCAGATGACACAACCCTTCACTGGGCTCACCTCTAACCAAGGCAAGTCTGCCTATAGGAGGGAGATCGATCATCTAGTGCACGGGTGTCGAACTCCAGTCCTGGAGGACTGCAGTGGCTGCAGGTTTTCATTCTAACCATCTTCTTCATTAGTGACCAGTTTTTACTGCTATTTAACTTCTTTTGCCTTAATTTTAATTAACTTGACTGAGGCCGCCTAGATGTTTCTTTTTCCTTAATTAGCAGCCAAACAATATTGAGACACAAAATGAGCCACCACATGACCAGCTCACGGTGCCCATCACACAATATCTGAAAATAAAGAAAGGTGTTGATCTCTCAGGTCACCAACACATTTGGACGGTGTTCTGCAAAAAACAGAAAAATCAACAGTTTTGGAAATGTCTGCTGTGGCAGAATGAGAGCAGCAACAAGCCACAGAATTAAATAACGGGTTTAATTAACAGAAAGAATTGGCTGCTTATTAAGAGATTCGTTGCAGTTTGAAATCACAGTTTAGCTGGTCATCTGTTGGCTCATTTAACATCTCACTTCTGTTTGGCTGTCATTTAATGAAGAAAGGAATCAATTCAGAGGACTGAATCCTTAAAAACAGGGCTATTGTAATGAACGGAAAAGATGTTAGTTAACAATGAAAACTGGAAACTGAGTAGGAAAAGGGTTAGAATGAAAACCAGCACCTACTGCGGCCCTCCAGGTCCAGAGTTTGACACCCCTGATCTAGTGTCTTGGTGCAGTCAATACCATCCAGAGCTTAATACGCAGAAGACAATGGAGGTGGTAATAGATTTCAGCAGGAATGGCAAGGCAAGGAAAAAATCAACAAATAAATAAGGCTGAAAGGGTGTGTTTAAAAAGGCAAGCCAAGCTAACAAGTCCATTCCATTATCCAAAAATCAGAAACCACAATGACAGAATCAAAAATCCAGAAAAAAACATAAAAGAGCCAAATAAAATTGGCTCCACAACAGTGCACAATGATTCTATGTGTTCTGACTAGGCGTTCCAAAGCACACAAGTCCTAAAAAGTTGCAAAAGCACTTCCAATAATGCCCACTAGAGGGGGATACACCTCGGTTATGTAAATGGGGTAACTCATAAGCTTCATAAACAAAAAAAGATTTTATTATTCACCAAAATGCTCAGTCACAAAGTGAATCTCCATAAGAAAATAACAAATTAGTGTTGCCTAAAAACACATGTCAAGATGCAGAAATCACAATGCAAAGTCAAAAACAAAGCACACGGGTAAAAAAATAAAAAAAAGATATCAAAAAACAGAAACACAAGATAAACAGAAGAACTCACCAAAACTCCCTCATGCATTTGAAATGAACCACCAAGAACTGTGGGAGACCTTCCAGATTTATAGGTCAGTTCCTGGCAGTGTTTGAGGGGCCATGGAATATAACCCAAACCCCAGCAGCTTACAAACACAGGCACAATTGAAAACAAAGAGAATGCAATCAATCAACAAAATTAAAATTAACATAATAAAATTATGAAAAAAGACCTAAACCATGAATTTGAACCCCTATTTGGTGGGGCTGAAACACAACACTATGAGGAACCTTAACCCTCAGCCTGAATTTAAAAGATGAGGGTGGTCCCTCAGCAGTGAAGTAATGGTGGCCCCACCTCTTGCAGTTCCATCCACAATGGATAAATGGAAACATGACAGAAAGTACAAAAATGATAAATAATACATAAAAATAAAACATCGAAATACAAAAATTACAAACAAAACACATCAATCCATTTTTTTTAATCGGTTTATCAGGGGTAGAGTAGTGGGATAGCTGAATCCTATACCAGCATGCATCAGGCGCAAGTCAGGAGCAATCCCTGGAGAGGATGCCAGGGAGCACACACTCATATACAAACACACACACCAGGAGTGAGTTGCACTCTCCATGCAGTCACGGGGAGAACATACAAACTACACACAGGGGTCACCAGGGACTACTACCAGCAGAACTACTACTGCGCTACCATGCCGCCCCAAAACACATATGTAAAATAATAATTCAGAAACAACAAACAAAAAAAAAAAAAAGATTGCATGAGTTAGCCCTGGATGTAATATAACAACCCTAAGTCTAAATTCTGTAAAATGTTCCTGGCGGGCATACCTGCTTAGCGACTATTGTTGCTAGAATAAGGGCCAGCTTTCTGCCAACATAACGAAAAATGAGGCTTCATTAAATGGACGAATGTCTTGTAATGTTCCTGTTAAGTGCTCGAGTGGAAGAAATAAAATATAATGTAAATACTGACTATTTAACTGAAGGCAAACTGTACTTTAGAAGTTTTTTAATCTAATCAAGATGAATATGTTATAACCAATCATTACATTGCACATTTTTAGGGAGCTGAGAAGTTGGGTGTTTTATCAGAACAATAAAATAATTATAAAAGTAGAAGTTGTTTATTATCCATACCACATCCGAAAAGAGTTCCTGGGTCTGCAAAGCCCAAGTCTCCTGTGTCATATGTATTAATAATGTATTTACTGCTGCTGAACTGCATAAAGCTGACAAGTCAAAAGAACTCGCTAACGGCTGTCTGATCAATGCCCTTTTTTTTTCCACAGTGCTGTAAAAACATCTTAGTGCCTTTGAAGCTTCTGGAGCATCTCTCTCCTTTTCTTTTCTTTTTGTATTTAGCAACATTTCATTTCATTATATTAGTGTCATCTGGTTTTCAGATTTATTTAGTGGTCTACCTAGAGACTTAAAAAAAAAAAAAGCTGTCAGCATCTAAAATGTATGAAGGAATTATCAGAAGGAATTAAAAAAGTAAACTCCTCAAGTGATGAAAGTAACCAGATCAGTAACTCAGTTTAGGATATGGCTGAAATGAAATGAAGTGCGTATGGAGTAGAGACAAAATGAAGACTCGCTCGAAAGGGCAAATTTCACCATACAGTGGATGCAGACATGCAAGTAGGATGCTGTAACTTTGAAACTTACGTGGTCCGTAGCTAGCTTCAGTAAATGTGGTTTTAATGGTTTTATTCTCTTTGTTATTTTGGCAACTATTTTCTTTAACATTAGAATAAAATGCAAGAGTAAAAGTGCAAGTATTTGGAGGCCCAGTGAAATCTGTAAGAATTTGTACAGTAGTGGCGTGAAACAAACTCTTGCAGAAGTTGCGATTGTCTCAGGATACTCACGAGGAAAATAAAATACACCATGCTGGCGCTATGGGTGGTCCTCTTTGTTATTGCGGTTGCTGCTTCCCAACTCATTCACTGCTCCTATAAGCTCATTACTGGCGGAGTCTGGACCAGCGGTTGCTGCCTTCTTGGTACAATCCAGTCAGATTCACAATTTTTGTACACTGTGGGTGCTTGTGATGCCTGATGGTAATAGTGAGAGGTTCTGGTGGAACTAGCATGGGCATGAGCGAAAAGATTAATCTTATGAAAACGTCATGAAAAAGAACTATTCAATGGACGTTGGACGTCATAATTTAAATAAAGCCCACAAGTTTAACTATTTCAGGTCGGATGTTGTCTTTCGTCAAAAGGAAGGGTTGACGGTGGCAATCGACTGTAAACGGTGACAAAACCCTCCATTATGTTTAGTATGACTCTCTTTGCTAGAAGGAAAGTTAAGCTTCGTTGGTTTTGCTGAGATTCCATTCGCTCGCATGAGTAAAGAGGAGCAAACAATGGTAAACATGGCATTGACATCTGGTAAGAGATTGAAGTGAATGCATAGAGACAAATACTCCATGGACAACATTTTGCATATTATCGCTGAATGGGACTTACAAGTGATCAAAATGAACGTGAGGTACCAGCGTCAGCTGATCACTCCCTAGTGGATTGTGGTGCTGAACAGGTTTGCGTATCTCACGTATCTATGGCAAAGTTTGCCTAGGAGGAGCACCACTTACAACGACAAGACGTACAAACTAGATTGTGATGAACTACGACTGCTGCTGCCACCCTCACCGCCGAAGACAGCCTGGCAGCATTTGTTGTGAAATGGCGGCCACAGTACAAAGCAAAGGACATTTTACGTTGATTTCTGTGTGAAGCCATTGCTTTGTGTACTTTCCATAAATCGTTTGCAACAAGTGCAGAATGCAGCTGCTAGAATCCTAACCAGGAAAAGAAAATCCGAACACATTTCTCCAGTTTTGATGTTACGACACTGGTTGCCTGAGTCTTTCAGAATTGACTTTAAAATTCTGCTTATGGTTTATAAAGCCTTAAATAATCTCGGCCCATCTTATATATCGGAATGTCTGACACTTTATATTCCAAATTGTAACCTTAGATCTTCAAATGAGTGTCTCCTTAGAATTCCAAAAGCTAAACTTAAAAGAAGTGGTGAGGCGGCCTTCTGCTGCTATGCACCTAAAATCTGGAATAGCCTGCCAATAGGAATTCGCCAGGCTGATACAGTGGCGCACTTTAAAACACTGCTGAAAACACATTACTTTAACATGGCCTTTTTATAACTTCAATTTAACTTAATCCTGATACTCTGTATGTTCAATTCATCATAATAACTATTCACGGTGACTCTAAAATCCGTACTGCCCCCTATTCTCTTTTCTTTTTCTTTTTCCGGTTTCTTTGTGGTGGAGGCCTGCGCCACCACCATCTACTCAAAGCTTCATGATGCTCCAACATTGATGGACTAAAAGCCAGAAGCCTGCATGACCATCAACTTCAAGTCCTTCCGTGAGGACCCTAAATACAAAGAGGACTGTTTCATTTATGTTAGGTAGAATGCCCAGAGGGAACTGGGCGGTCTCATGGTCTGGAACCCCTGCAGAATGTATTTTTTTCTCCAGCCATCTGGAGTTTCTTTTTGTTTTTTCTGTCCTCCCTGGCCATCGGACCTTACTCTTATTCTATGTTAATTAATGTTGACTTATTTTATTTTCTTACTGTGTCTTTTATTTTTCTATTTTTCATTTTGTGAAGCACTTTGAGCTACATTTTTTGTATGAAAATGTGCTACATAAATAAATGTTGTTGTAGTTTCCAGAAACCTTTTTTTGTTCAAAAAATGTTCAGCCCTGAAAGAGTTAAAATAGCCAAATAAAATGCTAACTTTTATTATAAAATAGATAGATAGATACTTTATTAATCCCAAGGGGAAATTCACATAATCCACCAGCAGTATACTGATACAAAAAAAAAAACAATATTAAATTAAATAGTAATAAAAATGCATGTAAAAGCAGACAATAACTTTAAATAATGTTCACATTTACTCCCCCGGGTGGAATTGAAGAGTGGCATAGTGTGGGGGAGGAACGATCTCCTCAGTCTGTCAGTGGAGCAGGACGGTGACAAAAGTCTGTCACTGAAGCTACTCCTCTGCCTGGAGATGACACTGTTCAGTGGATGCAGTGCATTCTTCATGATTGACAGGAGTTTGCTTAGTGCCCGTCGCTCTGCCACAGATGTTAAACTGTCCAACTTTAGTCCTACAATAGAGCCTGCCTTC
The DNA here is from genome assembly GCF_016835505.1 of Polypterus senegalus. Taxonomy (NCBI): domain Eukaryota; kingdom Metazoa; phylum Chordata; class Cladistia; order Polypteriformes; family Polypteridae; genus Polypterus; species Polypterus senegalus. The sequence goes on from NC_053165.1 coordinate 23,692,021, forward strand.
TTAACAAGTTCGTCCAGGTGTGAGGCGTCCTTCATCTTTATGCTGCCTCCCCAGCACACCACCGCATAGAAGAGGGCACTCGCCACAACCGTCTGGTAGAACATCTGCAGCATCTTACTGCAGATGTTGAAGGATGCCAACCTTCTCAGAAAGTATAGTCGGCTCTGACCTTTCTTACACAGAGCATCAGTATTGGCAGTCCAGTCCAATTTGTCATCCAGCTGCACTTCCAGGTATTTATAGGTCTGCACCCTCTGCACACAGTCTCCTCTGATGATCATGGGGTCCATGAGGGGCCTGGGCCTCCTAAAATCCACCACCAGCTCCTTGGTCTTGCTGGTGTTAAGATGTAAGTGTTTTGAGTCGTACCATTTAACAAAGTCTTTGATTAGCTTCCTGTACTCCTCCTCCTGCCCACTCCTGATGCAGCCCACAATAGCAATGTCGTCAGCGAACTTTTGCACGTGGCAGGACTTCGAGTCATATTGGAAGTCTGATGTATATAGGCTGAACAGGACCGGAGAAAGTACAGTCCCCTGCGGCGCCCCTGTGTTGCTGACCACAATGTCAGACCTGCAGTTCCCAAGACACACATACTGAGGTCTGTCTGTAAGATAGTCCACGATCCATGCCACCAATTGTGAGTCTACTCCCATCTCTGTCTGCTTGTCCCTAAGGAGCAGAGGTTGGATGGTGTTGAAGGCGCTAGAGAAGTCCAAAAACATAATTCTTACAGCACCACTGCCTCTGTCCAAATGGGAGAGGGATCGGTGTAGCATACAGATGATAGCATCCTCCGCTCCCACCTTCTCCTGGTATGCGAACTGCAGAGGGTCGAGGGCGTGGCGGACCTGTGGCCTCAGGTGGTAAAGCAGCAGCCGCTCCATGGTCTTCATCAGATGTGACGTCAGATCAACAGGCCGGAAGTCATTCAGCTCACTAGGACGTGATACCTTTGGGACAGGGGTGATACAAGATGTTTTCCAAAGTCTTGGGACTCTCCCCTGTTCCAGGCTCAGGTTGAAGATGTGCTGTAGAGGACTCCCCAGTTCCAACGCACAGGCCTTCAGCAGTCGTGGCGATACACCATCTGGACCCGCTGCTTTGCTGGCACAAAGTCTTCTCAGCTCTCTGCTTACATGGGCTGCTGTAATTGTGGATGCGGATGTCTCACCTATGCTGGTCTCAGCAGAAGGATAGTTGGAGGATGCAGTACTCCGAGGTAAGAGTGGGTTAGGGTGATCAAACCTATTAAAGAAGTTAAGTTAAAAGGCACGTTTGCGAAGCCTGGTTGTAGCAGTGAGTGGTTCTGGTAGAATTGGCATGAGTGAAAAGACTCATCTTATGAGAACGTAATGAAAAAGAACTATTCAATAGACAGCATCATTTTAAGTAAAGGCCACAAGTTTAAAGAAGCCCAATAAAATGTTAAGTTATATCATAGAAACTGTTAAATATAAAATGAGGGATGTTATGCTCAGAGAATATTATGCACTGGTGAGGCTGCATCTGGAGTATTACATGCAGTTTTGGTCACCACACTACAAGAAAGACACAACAGCATTTGAAGCTGTGCATACCAAAGCAACCAGGTGGATCCAGGATTTGAAGACATGATCTTCTTCAACAGATTCACAGAATTAAACCTATTAAGATTTAAGAAGAAAAGGTCTTCAAAATATTCCAAGGTGTTGATAAAGTAGATCCAGAAGAATGGATGGTGAATCACGTACTCAAGGACATCAGTGGAAATAAAGGGAAAGTGCATTCAGGACTGAAGCCAGGAAGCACTTCTTTATGAAAAGAGTTGTAGGAATGTGGAACAAACTACCGAGTCATGTGATTGAAACAGAACCCTTGACATGTTCAGCTATGCAAAATTCAATGCCACGTTCTAAGTGGAGTTATTCAGCCTAGAGCAGTGGGTGGACCTTTTCCAGGACACTGGAGCCAAGTATGTTGTCCTTATTATCAAGCACCATGAAATACTGACTAAGTAGGGCTCACTCACATTATGGATCTGGAATGCAGCTAACGTAGGACCACACTGGGACTTACTTAGTAAATTAGAAGATATTGTGGAAAAAAAGCAGCCTGCACTATGAGGGGTATCATTCTTTTTACAAGAGGGTTCATCCTTCCTACCAATCTTACAAAGAAAGCTGGTTTTAAACCCTAAGACTTTGTCTTCAGTAAAACAATGTCTGAGCTTTATGAGCTCATTATAAAGTACAAGACAGACATGTTCAGGTCAGATGGAGATTGGGAAGAGGCGGATTCTTATTGCAATTCTGCTCACTTCCTTCACTGGCTGTATAATGAGAGCTCTGTCAAGGACTCGGTAGTTATAAATATTAGAACAACTGTGATGGGAACAGGCCATTCAGTCCAACAAGTTTGAGCATCCAATTTACCTTGATTCTCCACAATAACATCAGGTTGAGATTTGAAGGTCTCCAAAGCCCTACTCACCACCACACTACATGCTACATTATTCAATACTTCTATGGTTCTGTGTGTGAAGAAAAAGTTTCTAACATTTGTGTGAAAAATACCGTTAATGTCATGGAATAGGGGTCGCAACCACTAAAGAGTTCCAAAGCACATAGTTCAAAACACTTCCAATGATGGGATTTCTCTGTCAACCCCCATCTAGTAATAAGAGCAAGAACCAAATCTTTTCAAAATAAAAGATTTATCCTTCACAAAAGGTATGATGAAGCTCCATGGAGCACAAAGGCAAAATGGAATTGACTGTAACAAAAGCATTCCAAGTCTAATAAGGTCCTAATGCAGAATTCAAAAAGATTGGTCAAAGAAACAGCAAAAGGGTCAAAATTCCAAAAGGTATAAAAAGGCACAAGCAAAACACAAATAACTCCCTGATTCCAGAGCACATTCACAACGAACCGCCAGGATCTGTGGAAGACCCTCAGTTCTTGGCAGTGATCGGCAGGTGACCCCACCCACAAAATACATGAAACATATACATAGACAAAACCAAAGATAACGAGTGATGCACATAATCAATACAAACAAAGAATAAAAAATTAACAAAAGAGACATAAAACATGAATTTGAACCTCAAACAAGAAAGGAACCTTTCCTGAGACCTGACACTTAAGTTCTCAAATGTGTCCTGGTATTCTTGTTGCAGAATTTCTTTTAAAGTAACAGCTAGAAAGAGTACTAAACCCATTCAGAATTTTAAATGTCACCTCTTTGCCTCTTGTTTCTTAAACTGAAAAGGTTCAATCCCCTTGGTCTCTTATCACAGCTCATACTTCTTAGTGCCAGAATTAGCCTAGTTGCTCTCCTCAGAACTTCCACTAGCATTTCTATGTCTTTTTTTATAATATGGACACCAAAATGTGTGCAGTACTCCAAACGAGGTCTCACCAGTGACTTATACAGTGGCTTGTACTCCACACATCGCACGGGATAACCTAACATCCTATTAGCCTTCTTGATTGCTTCTGTCTGATGTAGATAGTGACAAGTCCTTGAAGACTCCAAGACCCTTCTAGTAAGGTGTACTTTGCCTCTAAAGTTGAACTGTGCTTTGCACCAGTTGCTAACATGGCAGACTCTGGTCCTCATTAAACCATCATGTGGGTGTGATAAAGGATAGATGGTGAGGAAAAAAATGATTTGTTAAATAATTACATAAAATAAAATATTTTTTTGGCCAGAAAATAATTTTTCTTAGTCCAGTAGAAAAATGAATATGAATATTCATAGCATGACCAGTCATAAATGGGAGTTGCGTCCTCTAAAAGGAGGTGCTGTTGACGCCCTCTTTCCATACCTGGTTTCAAAATCCATCACACACACACACACACACACATCCATACTTGCAGTCATTGGGCCAATTTAGTATCGATGGACATCATGTGCTAGACGGCGGACTATGAGAAAACTGTTGGAATATTAAGAAAATGTGAAATTAATGTCACCTGGAAACTGAACCCGGACAAATAGCTAAAAAAGTCACAAACAAATAGGCCTTAACCAAAATATACAGTACACTACTCAAGATGACACAAAGTGCAATAAGGCTACGTTTCTAACATCTCTATATATAATCTTCATTTGGATCTTGATCTTTGTTTGTCCGTGAATGAATTAGAAGAAGTAGTACCAGATGGCAGTAGAGAGACAGCTAACACATAGGCATCGCATTAAGAATCTCCTCCAGGCTTATACTACTGAAGACTGTAGTACTCCAGTCTCACCTCAAAACACAGACATTCAAACTAAACAAATTGTGCTTTAAATTAACTAAAGAGATCTTCATTAAGATCTTGACCTTTTTTTGTCCGTGAATTCCACGCATGCGTAGACCACCTTCCAGTTTAGTACGTTGTTGTTACTCACGGATGTCAACAATGTGCCGGAATAACGAAGGGGTGGTGGACAGTGTTACGCTGGTTAGCTCCTGAGGCCTGGTTAGAGAATGAGATTGCCGAAGATAAAAGGTACGTGCCTACGTAACATATGAATGAAAGAAAGACAGTGTGGTAAAATGAATGACAACGTAACAGCACATTCCGGAAATTATTATTGTTACGTTGTAGCCGGTGAGTGCTGCGCATCTCACAGTTGTACCGTGGCTTGCTCACATGTCAGTGAAGTGATCCCTATTTATGCTTTAAAGAGCCTGGATACCTATGTGTCCCTCTTTTATAACCATTGCTCCGTGTATATTGCCTTACTTTTTGGATTGCCACAAAGCAACCTGCAAGATTGGAGAAAGGTTGAGAAGACATCGTGAGAGGAAACAATAGCGTAGTGAAAACGATAGCGGACTGTGAACGGACAGAAGCAGAAATGCTCCTACACCACCACATAATTACGATTCGGACAGTGATTCTGAGTAGGCCGTTCCTATTGAATCAATGTCCAAGGGTTTTCTTTTGTAATTTTGTTTCCCTTATAAAAAATCATAATGCTGTGCGGCGAAGGGCCCAGTTCACGACTGGCAGCCGCGTTTAAACAGGGAGCCCTTCACAGACAACTTTAATACGCGCAACGTAGTTGGGCGCACATGGCTAGTATGGTATATTCCGTTTAACAAAGCTATAGAAGCACATAATTTGTATATTCTTTCCAAGCAGCTTAAAATAAAAAGGATTTAATGCGTATTTTTCTGTATCTGTTTAAGGCTACAAAGGATTCTAATGGTTTTCTCTGTTCAGTTAATACCACTTCAAGCTATTGTCAAGGTACAGATATTCTCAGAATTGCAAGTCTGACAGCAAGCCTGTAGATTTGTGAATGGTATGTCAAGCAAACTGCTAGGATTTGTGGGGGATTATTATCTGTTACGTATGTTCAGCTGCCTCAGAGTACTTTACTATACCAGGAAAAATGACAGGAAAAATGCAACATCTGCTTATAAACTCAGTGCACTGAATTGAAGAAAGGAGTAGTAGTATTGTCCCTACAAAGTTACTCCTTATATTATTTTCTCGCTTTTCAATACTTTGGAATTGCCTATTCTTTCAATTAAATAGCTTACTTTGAATGATTTACATATTGTTTTAATGCACAGGCTGCTTTCAAAAAATCTGGCATCCTAATCTGAAAAAACAAAGGATCCTTATTTTTCCATGTCGTGGCAGATGAATCCTTGTGTGATTTCATTAATTGAGTGTAAAAGGAGTGTGCATTAAAATGTGCCATTTCACTTACCAGTAGCACCAAATAAAAAATGAAAATAATGAAATCTGGCAATGAATGAAATCACACACCTTTACAGAGTGTGCTGAACTAATCTTTAAAGAAGCAGACTGTCTTAAGCTGTTGACAGTCGTTGCTGAAGGGGAGATTTCAAAGAGGGGAAATACGACTTCATATTAAACCATTGGACTTATTGGCAAACCTCATGTCGTCATTATTTAAAAGAATGCACACCATCACACGTGCGAATAGGAGGCAGCTGAAGGCCTTGAGTAACTGTAATGCTACATCAGACCAGGGGTGGCGTAGCGGGCTGACTGTCTCTCTCAGTTCCTTGTAGGCCATTCCCAGGAAATCCTGCCAGCTACTGGCACCGGTGATGATGTCACTTTGGCTGTGGTGCCTCTGATGATGTCACTTCCGGTCCTGGCGCTTATAATGACGTTACTTCCTTTAAAACCGCCACCTTACCTTGTAACAAGAATGTAAGTTTAATGTCACTGTGCTCTGTACAAGAAATAATTTTATAAATTCACTCACATGTGCAGGATAAAGTTAGCACACAGGGGCTGTCAGCATTTAGAAACTGCTAGCATTTGGAGAGTAAAGGGGACAACTGCGAAGATAGGCATTGTACTATTCCTGTATGTTCGAGGTGAAATTGAATCCTTTCCTTTCCTTGTTTGGAAACCAAAGAAGAGCCTACACATGGAGAAGACAGTATAAATACATGGAAAACGGCCAAGCACTTCTAAGCTGATGGATGAATGAGTGATATCGTCATTCATCCCGAAAATCCTTTCAGCGCAGCGACGGAAAATGGCAGACTGTATACATCAAGTTCCCACCTTGGTATTGTCTGCTATGGCTTCCTCCGTTTGTAATGCCACGCAAATCGTCAGTAAAGAAAGCTAAGTTATTTTCTCTTATGTGATTTTTACTGCCATATCACTATGGGAGGGATATCATCTTTTAACATCATATCTCTATATTTTTCGGTTACTTAAAACGGCGCAATAATAAAAGAACTTATTCCAATTAGGGAGCTATATCGCCCCCTGAAGGAAACATACCTCCACATATTCAGTTCTGTTTTGGACTCAGTCTTGTGAACAACTTTGCTTTATTTCAGCCTTTTTGCAGCCAGGACATAATATATGGGTAGCTGCCCCAAACCTCTGCAATTGTCTGGAGTCGTTTTGAGACAACACAAAAACAAGGCAAATGTTTAAAGAATCATACAATTACGAAAAGGTTTGGTCAACAGGCATACGGAAAATTGGGATGATGGGAGACCTGCAGGTGTAAAAGCAAATTCTAAAATAGTGCCATGACTATTAGATTTATACAAGATTGGTGCTCAAATTAAATAACCTGTGTGTGTGTTTGTAAGGAGACACGAAATAAGTAACTGGGACTTTCAGTTAACACGTCATTGTATTTAGCTACTTGGTAATGTTCCGAGTGGTCTCACCATGTGTAAGTAACAATATCATTGACAAGTTATCAGAAGTCGGAGTTTAGCTGCAGCTCCGTGATTCGCTGTGTCATCCTGTTTACCAGTCACTTCCCAACAGAATTACCCCATCATGCACTGCATAAAAAGGAAAGACTTGAGAGCACTTGACGACACAGTGTTTTGGACACACAAGACAGTGTTGGATATGCAGTGCAGGTGACAGAGAGAGACTGTGTTTGATATGCTTGGAAAGGTTCGATTAAGCTTGTCACCTATAAAATGTACACCACTGGACACAAGCATTACACAGAAAATGGTTGAACAAGCAATGACATTCACTTTACAGGAACAACTTAGCTGGCTAAAGACAAAAACACTGTCTGACCATGGTATGCGCTTTACAGGAGGTTTGCAAGAGCTCAAGGTGGGCCACCTTATATGATGTTTGCTCTGGGGACATTGATTTGAATGATTCAGGTTGTATTGTTTTTATTATATACACACACATACAGTATATTTACAGAGCAGATTAACAGGAACAGCCATACACCTTCTGATCCATGCAATTACCTTATCCGCCAATCCAGTGGAAGCAGCACAATGCATAAAATCCCACAGATACGGGTCAGGAGGTTCAGTAAATAGTCACATCAAATACCAGAATGGGGAAAAAATGTCATCTCAGTAATTATGACCATGGCATGATTGTTGGTGCCAGATGGACTGGTGTGTGTATCTCTGTAACTGCTGATCTTCTGGAACTTTCATGTACAATAGTCTCTAGAATTTACTCAGAATGCAGTAAAAAACAAAAAACCTCTAGCAGGAGGCAGTTCTGTGGAGAGAAATGCATTGTTGATGACAGAGGTTAGAGGATAATAGCCAAACTGGTTCATGCTAACAGAAAAGACTACAGTCCATCCATCCATTATCCAATCCACTATATCTTAACTACAGGGCCACAGTAACTCAGATACTGTAACTATTCTGTACTGCTTTGGTGAGCAGAAAAGAATCCCAGAATGCACAACACATAGAACCTTAAAATGAATGGGAAAACACAGCAGAAAAACATGTTGGGTTCCAGTTCTGTCAGCCAAGAACAGAATGTTGAGGGTGCGGTGAGCACAGGCTCACCAAAATTGGAGAGTTTAAGACTTAGTAGTCTGGTCTGTTAACTCTCGATTTGAACTGGCATACAGACTGCAGGGTCAGAATTTGGGTCAAATAGCATGAACCCACGCACCCAACCTGCCTTGCGTCAACAGTCTAGACTGGTGGTCGTGTAATGGTGTGGGAAATGATAACTTGATACACTTTGGACTTGTTAATACTAATTAATCATCACTTGAATGCCACAGTCTATTTACGTACTGTTGCTAACCATGTACATCTCATTCTGGGCACAATTTAGCCATCGTCTAATGGTGACTTCTAACATGATAATGCAACATGTCACAAAGTAAAAGTTATCGTAAACTGGTTTCATGAACATGACAGTGAGTTTAGTGTTCTTCAGAGGCCATCATAGTCACTGGATCTGAATCCATACAGAACACCTTAGGAGAGTGGCAGCATAAATGTGCAGCCTACAAATCAGCAGAAACGTTTCCAACATCTTGTGAAAACCATGCCACAAAGAACTGAAGCTTTTGTGAAAGCAAATGGAGGGCCTAACCAGTATTAGTAGAGTGTTCCTGATAATTTGCTGTGTTTGTTTGTTTATACAGTATATATACTATACTGTAAAAAGCCTGGGATCCTAGAAACTATTGAAATTGTGAGAATAAAAATTAAAGAGATGTCAGGTAATTGAAAGGAACTACTCTGGGCATCTCTCCTAGGTTTAATTTTGCCAACGTCCTGGGCTCGCTTCTGTATTAACGGCGGGAAGAAAAATAAAAGGGATACAGATGTGCTCACCTCACATCTCTACAATAGCTGTCCCCTGCAGCTCCACCCATCTAGTAGTGAAACAGGACAAACTATAAAAATAAATAATAAAAAAAAATGTAATTCTGGCCAAGCAGAAGGTAGGTGTGCTTGAAATTCAAACGTTGCCACTGTATCTGATAATGTTCAGCTCTGCTGGGAGAACATCCCCCGTGTGGGGAGAAAAGCACGTGGCCATGATATCTCTGGTAATCAGCAACTACCCTCTCAAACACACCTAGCTCTAATCTCTCTCTCAAAAACATCAAACGTTACTCCTTAACAATCTGTAGATGATAATGTCTGTTGAACAAACAGGTATCGCTAGCTAAGCGGAGGCAAGGTGCGCTCCAACACGTGGCGAGATATACAGTAGAACAACTCGAATGGAGGATGGTGTGTGAGTGAGGAGGGCCCCGCCCCACTGCATCTCTCTCAGTTTAGTGCAAATAATTTGTAATGCAAATGAACTATGCTATACTTGGCACGATAAGAGAAGTCGCAAAATGAACCAGAATGTTCAAGCAAATTATAGAAAAGAACCTGATGTAAATCCGTTAAGAAGTTCTCTCATGAAAAGCAGACAGACATACAGACAGACACAGATGTTGGATTTTATATATGCTGTGTATATATATACTGTATATATATATATATATATATATATTGTGATGGACTGCCAGGGATCTTGCCCGGACATGGCGCCATTTTTAGGAGAAGACCGGGGGAATGGGCATACTGCCAGGAATACCTCCCCCGGGACATGAGAGGGCAGCCCCCTTGGTTTACTTTGGGGCCACGGAATTGGAGCTTAGAAGCTGAACCCGGTGCGGGGAAGTGCTGCCGGATGTTAATCAAGGGGCACCTGGAGCATTTCTGGGTGCACTATAAAGGAGGCCATCTCACTCCATTCCGACTAGAGTCGGGTGGAAGAGGACGAGGTCTCTGGAGGAGGCAAGGAGGTGGCCTGAAGAGAAAGTGGCATAGTGTGTTGTTGGCCTGGACTTTGGGGACTTTTGGGGTGTGTTGCACTTTTGTAAATATTAGGAATGAAGAATAAACGTGTTGTGGTTGACATGAACGTGTCCGCCTGTCTGTGTCCAGGTCGGCTGCCACAATATATATATATATATATATATATATATATATATATATATATTGTGATGGATGGCCGGCCAGCAGGGCATCATGGACATTGTAGTTGTTATATGCAGCCCTGCTGGATGCCATGGGGGCCACTAGGAGATGCTGCAGAGAGGAACTTTTACCTGACCCGGAAGTGATACAGGATCACATGGACTGGGGATTGGCTATATAAAAGGACTACGGGAGCTCCCAGACGGCAAGCTGAGCTGGGTGGAAGGGTGGCAACGCGTCTGGGAGCTGGAGGATTGTTTATTGATTGTATTATTGTGATTATTTATGAGTATAGTGGAGGAGAGGGTGCTTTGTGCACTGTGGCATTTAAATAAAGTCAACTTGTGGACTTTTACCTGGTGCCTGGAGTCATGGACAGGGGTTCAAGAGAGCGATAGCACCCCCTATCTGTCACAATATATATATATATATATATATATATATATATATATATATATATATATATATAATAGACATAGATGTACATGTACATGTATACAGAGGGAGACAGAGAGAGTTTAATATTAATTATGTCTCTGTAACAACCTGATATTAGCAATTGCTGAGGGTTTAGGGGCCACTTTCCCACCTTATTCAGGTCTAGTGGGGCTCCAGAAGGACACTTTTGCATAGTTGTCTCAATGGTGGAAAACTGGTTAAGCTAAAGCAAAGGAAAATGTGACTGTAAGCCGAAGTCCCAGAAGAGTGCAGCCTGTCTGTCTTGTATTGGACTGAAGTTATGTGAATTTTGTTTTTGTTCATTTTGTAAAATGACTTCTTATGTCCTTGTTGTTTTATGTCAGTTTGACAGGTGCTATTGTAATTATGTTAGGTATAATTATCTTTTTAAATGTACTGATGCTTGATGTTCTTTGTGGTGGAGCCCCAAGAAGCAGGCCCACCCTAATGTCATCCATTCTAGGCCCTCCTTCAAGCTATATAATCTAAGTGCCAAGGCCTGGGAGTGCGAACCATCATCGTTGGTTAAGGACTTTGTAAGTATTCTGTTTTCTGTTTTGCTTTTTGTTGGCTTTTTTGATTTTGTTCAGATCTGTTTAAAGAATTGTAATTATTGGATTTTGCTTTAGGATTTTGTTTGCTTTAGGGCTTTGTGTCTCTTTTGAGCTGTTCTTAGTATCTTATTTTTATGAAGATACTTTGCTTGCCCTATTTATACTTGCCGAAGGTTGACAGTAACCCTTCTCCTTGAGGGGCTCTTATTGTAGATTTTGAGATTTTAATATTTGTTTTGCCAGCTGCTCATTTCTGGGCCTGCTCCAGGTAAAACCAGCAGGTGCCGTGGAAGACTTTCTGAAGTCAGTGAACCTCTGCTGGGCAGACCAGTTAAGTTTCTTATCTGCTCCCTAGCTTGTTTTGGAGGCCTCGTCTTACTTTGCTTTGGGGGAAACTCCAATTCATAACACTGTCACTGCAGGGGGTGTTCAAGTGACACAAGGTTACCAGACTAAGGTATTGTTTAGGGGCCTCTCTTCTCCATCAATTACAAAAGAATCAAAGAAGTGATATTATACCTTTTGTGAAAAAGTAATAGTTTTTTGATAAAATAACAACCAAGAGAAAAAAAAGGTGTGTAATGTGGAACATCTTAATGTTTCCTTTTTTCATTTAGGAGAAAAATCAATTGATTAATTAATTGGTTTCTACTTCACTATGCAGATTAGTGAAAACCTTCTTTTTCAGCCAAAAATGATACTGATTTCAGGTCATAGCTGAAAATGACAGAAACATCATTAGAGGAATGAGATGCAAAACATGTCAGATTCATTTCAAAATGTTGTCAATATATGTAAATCATCAGTAGACTGTCAATACTAACTGAAACTGCAGGCTTCGTTCCCTCATTCTGAGTTTCTCTCTCTGTGCTGCATTACCTGCTCACTCAGACATCAGTCAATCTCTGTTTTTTCCGTTTCATGTACAAAAATAACTGCTCTGCACCTAGCTGACAAGTGTCCTCCTGTGAAACTGCTGAGCGAAGCTGCAAGACTTTTATTACATAAACAAGCGATAACTGTGGCAGGTGTGATCAAAAAGTCTGGGGACCTACTCGATATGTTTTAAGTGCAGCTTCGTAGCAAGATGCCACTCCTTGCAGGATGTTCCCTGACAAGTAAATTACAGATCACTTGTTTATCCGTAGTTGATCTGATTTAACGGTGTGCTGAACAGATGGTACTTCACATGTTTCTGTGATTTCAGCAATTTCATAGAGCGTCAAGGAACTATGCTTACATAAGGTGCTCGTCACTTTGCGATAGCCTTAGTGGTGACAGAGGTTTGGGGCATCAGGGCCTTCATGTGCTTTTGGAATATATGCTAGCACTCTGGACACAAACAATTGTATTGAGTTAAGAAAATAAAACAAAACAATGTGCTGCAGTGAAAGTATTAGGTGTATCGAAAGGAGGCAGTGCATTACAATGACACACGAGTGTAATGTTCACTTTGTAAAGGCATCCACTGCAACATGATATTAGGTAATGTTCAGAAATGAATTGCTGTTATCCATTAAAATAACTGCAAGCTACAATTTTGAAAGATTATGACTTAATCAGCCTACCCTCATCCTGTACCAATGTTGACCACATTTGAAAAGCAATCATCTCTATATATATAAAATCCAAAATCTGTCTGTCTGTCTATATGTGTGTTTGCTTTTCATGAGAGAACTACTTAACGGATTTAGATCGGGTTTTTTTTTATATAATTTGCTTGAACATATTCCTCGAAAGCAGATAGTAGAGGTCACGTAGTATATGTGTACCAAATTTCAGGTCAATAGGTCAAACGGTTTGTGAGCTACAGGTAATTTAAAATTCTGGACAGACAAACGAACAGCCATGGTAGCATATTATATAAGAAGAGCTATTCTCTCTACTACAGTGGCACTTCTGGGTCGGGTGGAAGCCCGTCAAAGCAGGGATACCTTCTCTCAGCAGCTCCCTCTGGAGGCACCCATTTCACCTCACAGAGCTTCCCAACGGGACTACAATTCCCAGGTTACCCTGCAGGTATATACACAGGAAATAGTGCCAGCTAGAGTGCAAGGGAGTCCATAGCCTGATAAGTGGTCTCCCCTTGTCCACCCATTATAAGGGTCTTGCAAGCATCCCATTCAGGAAGCACATCCCACCCTGCCTGCTATTACATCTGGTATGGGTTAGCTGTTGGTGTGAATGAGTGAAAAGTGGAAAGTGCAATAGAAATTGGCCAGTCCGAAAGTGATTTATTTCATGCATCCACTGATGGTGAGATGAACTCATAGTGGTTAGACTTTGGCAGATTCACAAAAAGGCTGACTAACAGAGGGATGTAAATAATCCCCGGTGAGAAAATGCACTTTAAGAGCAATCTGTGAAAAATTCAAGAGTTGAAAGAGTTAAGTACTGTAGTTGTACTAGGGTGTTGTACCGTGTTAGCCATTATGAATGTAGTGAGAAGTCAAGCAAAATAACACTTTTTATTGGCTAACTGAAAAGATTACAATATGTAAGCTTTCGAGGCAACTCACGCCTCTTCTTCAGGCGAGATGTTAGGGCCTGAGTTGGCTCGAAAGCTTACGTATTGTAATTTTGCTTGACTTCTCACTGTAGAAGTCTACATGTGTGCCATCCCCATGAGTGCACCTTTTTTTACTGCAAAGCATCTCACTTTAAAATATGATGAAGCCTGTCAGATGCCTCATGTTGAACAACGTTCTAATTTTTTTGTGTGATATGTCAGGATGAATCACTAATAACTAAAAGAATTTCAAAACCGCACTGTGAACACGCAGTTTCAGTACGCTAACTTTTTCAGCACTCCCTGAATCTGTCAATTTACTCTGACCAGTGGTGCCAGTGAATAGTTTTTAATTTCCACTGATGCAAACCGCTGCTGCAGTCTGGAAAAAAATACAACAATAATATCCTGACCTCAACAGTTTGTTCATGTAGTAATATTTCTTGATGCAAATCTTTAATAGTAACATTTCATTTTTGTGCTGCAGTATTTCTTTACTTTGTGAACCCAGTGAGTTTAGTGAAACGAAACAGAAAACGTTAGGGGGAAGAAATTGGTTCTTAGCTCATACGAATTTGGAGCATCAGTAGACTGTAAAATGACATCAGTGCTTGTGGACTCGGGCATGTTTACAGCGTGCTGGACCTGTATTAAATATGACCACCTTAAATAGCACTGAATCAGGAAAGTTGAGCTTAGCCTACAAAATGATCTGCCTCCACACTGAGAAAACCTTATATCTTGGTGTACAAGACTCACATTCATAAAAAAAAGGCTGCTCTTCAGAAGAGAGGCGAAACAGAGCAGTGATTAGATGCTCATCTGTATCTGGCTTCTTGCTAGTGCAACTATACACTGATGAGCAAAAACATTATGAGCACTGCCATATGAAGCAAATGACGTCAACTATCATCTTAAAACAACAGTGCAAGTCAAAATCAGGGATATAATATATGGTAGGCTGACATTAGGTACATGTAATTGGCATGTTGGATGCAGAAAAGATGGGCAGGGGTAAAGATCTGACTGACTTAGAGAAGAGCCGAATCATTAGGTCCAGACTAATGAGTCAGAGCATTTCCAAAACTCGAAAGCTTTTCGGTGCTCATGATCAACTGTGATATGTGCCAACAGTGGTCCAAAAAAGAAAAAAAAAAAAACAAATTGCTGATAGGATAGTGCCTACATACAGTACAGGCCAAAGGTTTGGACACATCTCCTCATTCAATGTGTTTTCTTTATCTTCATGACCATTTACATTGGTAGATTCTCACTGAAGGCATCAAAACTATGAATGAACACATGTGGAGTTATGTACTTAACAAAAAAAGGTGAAATAACTGAAAACATGTTTTATATTCTAGTTTCTTCAAAATAGCCACCCTTTGCTCTGATTACTGCTTTGCACACTCTTGACATTCTCTCGATGAGCTTCAACAGGTAAGTCACCTGAAATGGTTTTCACTTCACAGGTATATATTACATAGTTTACTGTCAAATAATGCAAAGCAAAGGCGCCACGTGTTTCGCCCTTTTTTCGTGCTCATCAGGCTTACACACTCCACTGCACCCCTGGGATCGGACGTCATCGTCAGAGACAAATCCTCTTACACTGTGCCACGGCGTGTGGTTCATTCATTTGACAGCTTGGAGATCGGAGTAATTGCATTTATAGCATTCGTAGTACTATGACGTCCGAGGTTCGATCCCCACGAGGGGTGCAGTGGAGTGTGTATGCTTGATGAGCCCAAATAAGAGCGTTATTTGACAGTAAACTATGTAACATTTTATGATCTGCTTCTCGCAACTGAGAGAGCCTGTGGTGGATGTTTGCAGACAGGCAGACCTACCACATGTGTTACCTGGTAGGTAACCACCCATACAATCAGATTGGGACTCAGACTACGAATGCTATGAATATATATATGTGGAGTCATGTACTTAACAAAAAAAGGTGAAATAACTGAAAACATGTTTTATATTCTAGTTTCCTCAAAATAGCCACCCTTTGCTCTGATTACTGCTTTGCACACTCTTGGCATTCTCTCGATGAGCTTCAACAGGTAGTCACCTGAAATGCTTTTCACTTCACAGGTGTGCCTTATCAGGGTTATTTAGTGGAATTTTTTGCTTTATCAAAGGGGTTGGGACCAGCAGTTGTGTTGTGCAGAAGTCAGGTTAGTTGGACGATCATTTATTTTTCAACAGGACAATGACCCCAAACACACCTCCAGGCTGTGTAAGGACTAATTGACCAAGAAGGAGAGTGATGGGGTGCTGTAAATGGTCATGAAAATAAAGGAAACACATTGAATGAGGAGGTGTGTCCAAACTTTTGGCCTGTACTGTAAGTATTGGAATAGGACCTTGAATCAATGGAAGAAAGTCACCTGCTCCAAATGAACTGAATACACAATGGGAGGTCTGAAAATCGAGAGTACACCTTATGTGAAGGAGTCGTATCTGACTCTATGATATCAACTTCCCAATACTGTTCAGAAGCCATTAAGAAGGCAAATAGAATATTAGGTTATATTGCACAATGTGTGGAGTTCAGGTCAAAGGAAGTTCTGCTCAAGCTTTATAACACACTGGTGAGGCCTCATCTGGAGTCCTGAGTGTAGTTTTGGTCTCCAGGCTACTAAAAGGACATAGTAGCACTAGAAAAGGTCCAGAGAAGAGCAACTAGGTTGATTCCAGGGATACAGGGGATGAGTTATGAAAAAAGATTAAAAGAGATGAGCCCTTTCAGTTTAAGCAAAAGAAGATTAAGAGTGCCATGATTGAAGTGTTTAAAATTATGAAGGGAATTAGCACAGTGGATTGAGACTGTGACTTTAAAATGAGCTCATCAAGAACACGGGGACACAGTTGGAAAATATTAGGGAAAGTATTAGGAAGTTTTTCTTTACAGAGAGAACCATAGACACACAGAATAAGCTACCAAGTAGCGTGGTAGGACATTAAGACTTTAGGGACTTTCAGAACTCGACCTGATGTTTTTTTAGAATTAAGTGGACAGGAGTGGTAAGCTTTGTTTGCCTGAATGGTCTGTTCTTGTCTAGATTGCTCTAATGTATGCTGTTTTCTGTTGCATCATGTGGGCTGCAAGATATGTTAGCATCATTCATATCAGAAGGAGATGGCACTAGGATACAGTGTGGAATGAAGACAAGCCATTTAAGGAAGTACAATACTTTAGGCAATGTTCTTCTGGGAAACCCTAAATGTGGGCATTCATATGTATGTTAATGTGACACATACCACCTACCTATACTTTACTGCCGACCATATACACCCAATCTTAGCAATGGTGTTTCCCAGTGGTAGCTGCATTTTTCATCTTTCAGCAGCATAATGCATCCTGTCTCACTACACAAATTGTTTGGGAAAGGTTTGAGGAACATGATGAAAAGTTCTTGCCCTGGTTGTAAATTTCTCAAATAATCCAAATGAGCATTTATGGGGTGTGTTGGAGCAACAGGTCTGATCCACGGCAGCCCCACCTTAGAGTTAGAGGATGTGCTAATAATGTCCTGGTGCCCGATATACATTTTCATTTGCTAGCATATTCACTATATACAAAATGTGAAAAGAATAAGCATTGCAATTTACAGTAGTTTAAGTTAATAATTACCCATCAACCATTACAGAAGAGTGATGCTTCCTACAAATAATATAGTTAGAAATTTAGCATATACTAAATCTGGAATCAGAAGCTTTCTTCAGCCACTCTGCAATCCATTTTTCCATCTCATTATAAGAAGAAAGGACCCAAATCTGAAGATTCTTCTCTTCGTTTCGTAATTTTTTCCTTGTGATGGTTTACTGTCATTTTCAAATGATTCATTGTTAGCTTAGTTTACTTCTGGTTGCCACCATTTCACCCCACGACAGCTGCTTCGTGACAGTGGTTACGAAAGAGAGCGGCCCCATATATCGCATGTACCATGCCATCTCTGCAATGGTATAAAGATCGGCGCAATGGAATCATAATTATCCAAGTTTGACAGATTCTTATATATTAACTAACGTCTACGCGTTGAAGTGTGTGTGTCTGTCCAGCCTGGAAGTGAGAGGTGGAGTTGGGGTAAGGGCTCAGAGGAAACAGAAAACTCTCTTAGCCACTAACACAAGCGAGGAGAGCACGTCAGCAAAACGAAACCTCAGAAGAAAGACAAAGTCGCTTAGCCGCTAACGTCAGAAAAATTGTATCCCTTTTACTTTTCCTCCTGCTGCTAATGCAGAAGCGATGTGAGCACGTCAACAAAAAGAATCTTCCTAGGAGAGAAATGCCCAGAGTAGTTCCTTTCAAGTACCTGACATCTCTAAATTTTAGTTTTTTTTTTTCCTGACGATTTCAATAATTTCCAGGACCCCGGGCATTTTACAGCACTGGACTAAACAGCTAGTTTGAAATAAAAACCTTGCATGTTTGCCTCCTTTATTTCCTTTTTTGACTTTATGGCTTATGACTTACTGCTTTTGCTTTCTATTATGTTTCTTCTCTCTCTCTCAGTCTGCCTGTTTTAACAACTCCACTCCTGGTCATTCCATTCAACTTTACTGCATCCTGTTTATCCTTTTTGGTTTGTTGTTTCTTCAGACTCTTTCCAAACTCAGAAATCAACATTTAAACTGTGTGAAGTAACTAAAAACTTTGCTAAATCGAACTGCGTTTTGGAAATCCATTCAAATAAACCCATAGCTAAAGGTTTTTGTATCCAACCGGGGGCACATGCTCCATACAAATGTGTCTTCCTATGAACTGCATATCAAATTGCACCTTTACACAGTTCTTTCAAGGAACCAGGGTGGGAAAACGAAATATGGTACAGAAGAAATTATTTATTTAACTTGCTTTTAAAATTCAGCTTTCACTCCTAATATATGATAATTTTTTTCTGGAGGCTGGAGGGGTGTTATTTCCGATATTTGCCACTTAGGTGCATGTACTAGACTGCCCTCTGCATCATTTGGCCAAGCAACATCCTTGGGGAAAGATCTGTAAAGTCAGCGTCATTTTTTTTTCTTGAGCCTCTGTTACCGTCTACGTCAATTTTGTGATGGCAGACTTGAAAGAACAACGTGTTTGCATCAAGTTCTGTTTCTTTTTGGGGGGAAACAGCAGCAGAAACTGTCACAATGCTTAGAGAGGCTTTCAAAGAAGAAGCTTTGAGCCAGGCATGGGGTTTCACCTTGAAGTGCTCAAGCGATTGTGTGATGCTGTGTGGAGAAAACGACCTGAATTGTGGCGATCAGGCAAGTGGCTTCTGCATCACGATGACTCTCATGCCCACACTGCTTTGAATGTGCGACAGTTTCTCACGAAAAAAGGGATGACCAAGGTTTCCTACTCCCCCTACTCCCCAGATCTTGCACAATGTGATTTGTTCTTATTTTCAAGAATCCGTTGTCAGGATGTAGAGGAGGTCAAGAAGCAAACGACGGAGGCACTGAAGGCTATCACTTTGCAAGGGTTTCAGAACAGTTTTGAACAATGGAAAAAGTGGTGGGACAAGTGTAATGTCCCTGATGGAGAGTATTTTGAGGGTCATTACATTTTGAAAATGCTCTGAGAAATATACGATTTTTAAAAAAAAATCTTGTTATTTTTGATTCCCCCCTCATACATTGCAGTATAATTATTTTTTGTGCATTCAGCCGTTGGCATAGTACTATTGTCTTACATTTCTTCAATGGGGTCCTTGACGATTACATTTCCATCACATGGTGGGGGCATTATTCTTGGCATAGAGCTGACGTCACAATGTGCTGACGGGGCTTCGGGATTTTGATGCTGTCTGACTTTTATACTCACACTTTCCCCTGACCAGTACTACAGTGTGTTTGGATTAGGGTCTGCCCTACCAGTGTAGCTCGTTCAGTGAGTTATCTGTGTGTTCTGCTCACCAATGCCATGTATGGATTTAGCTCTCTTCCACCATGTAACACATTCTTTTATTATCAGCCACTACATGCTGCAACCTAACAGTGCACCTCCTCTAAAAATAAAAGGCCTTTCCATTTCTCAGTCTTCACATTGCCTGGAAAAAAACCTTCAACATTTAGCAAGTCTTATACATTACACTGCAATAGTTACAAACCGCCGAAAGAAGGGGCCTGAGTTTCCTCAAAAGCTTGCATATTGTAATCTGTTGTCACACACATGCGCAAGGGAGGCAGCTAAAGGGCTGGAATAGTGACAATTCCATGTCTGACCAGGGGATGGCCAGGTGCACTGACTTTTTCTCTCAATCCTGTGCAGACCTTTCACGGGAAATTCCACAGGGTTCCAGCACCCGTGATGACATCACTTCCTGCCCAGATGATGCGACTTCCGGTTCCATCGCCTGTGATGGCGTCACTTCCGTTTCTGCACTCCATGATGATGTTACTTCCTGTCCAGACGGCATCACTTCCCGGTTCTGTCGCTGACATGACGTCACTTCCAGTTCTGCCTTCCAGGATGATGTCACTTCCTATCCAGACCTTTAAAGCTGCCATCTTTGCCACCTGTTATGAGTTCTGTTTTGGACTTTGAACCAGACACAACTGCACACAATCCAACCCTATTGCAGCCAGGGCATAATATACAGGTGGCTGCCCCAAACCTTTTTATGTCTCCTGTCCATTCTTGTGACACTGTTTAGTTAGCTAATACAATGTGTCATTTTGCTTATCTCATCATTACATTATACTGCAGTAATGTACATGTGTATGTGTTCAAGACATAAGTATATTAGGCTTACAAATCACAGCATTGTTATTTTTCAGCTATGATTTCAACTATAAGAAGCAAAAAAAAGCATTTTAGGTGACGGTTAAAAGAATTAAATGTAGTTCAAATAGAATAACATTGTTGGAACTGTATTTTTTCACTAAAGAAAAATGACAAATGTAAAGGGCCTGTAAACAAGATTTACCTAAGCCTGCAATCTCTGACTCACTTCCTGCAGAGATGCAGTGGCAGCAGGTTTTTGTTCCAACCAATTTCTTAATTGCTGGCCAATTGTTGTTGCCAACGGAACACTTCGCTCATTTAGAGATGACTTGCCTCAGCTTTTTGTCCACAATCTCAGAAATTACTAATAGTGCAGGTTTTACTTCTCTGTGAGCTTCACAAAGGATCTGATTGTAGTCAAACCATTTAGTGTACGGGTACTTATTTAATCACTGCACTTTTTTGTTTAATTTGCTTACTTAAAAGTCTTGATTGCTTCTTTTTTCCCCCTTGACGTTACAAGAATGAACTTCAAATAAGACAGCCAGCAGTGGAAGAAACTGGAAAAACTGGAAGTTCTGTGTGATCATCACAAAGCATCCATTTAAATACAATACTAGAAAATTTGAGAATCCATTTCAGTTTATATATTGTGGGTTTTATTTGAAATAACATATAAACAGCTAGACATTTTTGATGATGTACAATGAAACACAGAATTGTGTACAAGTTATACAATTAAATGACGCATTGCATTAGCAGTAAGAACCGACTTTGAATTAAACAGTATTTCTGCAGTCCCTTAGGAACTAAGTTTGCAACCACTGTCATTTATTTATCTTAAAATTATAGTAACATAAAAATGACGTAGACATCATTCTAACTGGAACAACCTATTTTTACTTTATCTGCATATTTCATGTGTTTACGTACCAGGGGGCGTTGCCCCCTGCTCGCTTTGCTCGCCAACCCCCAGGGGGTGCTATGCACTAACTACTTTACAGCTCTGCTGCTTGCGAATGGGGAAGCGGATCTACAATTTAAACAGATTATTGTTTTCATGGAAATTGTTACATATGCATAATAGACCTAATTATGTTACATTACAGCGAGTAACCATAGTAAAAAGAATAGTAAAATGTAATAAATTGAAAGAAAATTATGTTTTATGTTGTGTTAGAGGTATGTGTTGCATTATACTTTTTAAACTTACACTTTTACTATAAAACTTCAATAAAAACTATATTTAAATATTATTTGGAATTAACTTTTCATCAATATTGCATTGAATTTTGATTCCGTGTTTGGACTTACATCACGACAATGCAATGTATAACTGCCTGTGAGTGAATATCGTTTCTTCCTCTCTAATAAATAAACGAACCTTTTCGAATGTTTGTCCCTGTGATTTGTTAATTGTCATAGCAAAAGCTGTTCTAACGGGAAACTGGAAACATTTTAATACAAATGGCATATCAAGATCTCCTTTGGTGTTATCCACGGAGGATGTACTACATTACCTTTCTTGTCAGAATTGTTCGACCAATTTTGAATACAACTAATCTTGTCCTATTGCATAGCCCATCACTCAAACATAAATTACGCAATAACAGTACGATTGTGAGGGACGGCTGGGGCCCATGCCCGTCCGGGACACCCCTGCTGCATATGTCCATGGGCAGCTCAATACCTCCCCCGGGACGCTTGGTGGCAGCATCCCTGGCCGATGGTGATTCCCCAGCCTCCTGCATGGCCCCATGGGAGATGGAGTCCTCCACAGCCTGGTTGGGAGCTGGGGTGGCCGCTAGTGGGTGCTGCCTGGACTCAAGAGCCTGGCTAGATGAGTCATCAGCCCCACCCGGAGGTGCAATTGGGACCCATTGGTCAAGCACCTGGAACACTTCCGGGTTGGCTATAAAACGGGCCAGCCTCCATCACTCGACAGCCAGAATCAGGAGGAAGAGGACAAGGTTGCCTGGGAGGAGTGGTGGTGCAAGGTGGAGAGTTATTGGTGTTATATTTACGTGCTTTTGGGACTGTGTATTGCCTGTGGGGTTCACAGGGAAAGACGCCCCACAGGTGAAGAAAAATAAAAAGTGTGTTGGTTTTTACACGTGCCTCTGCGTCAGTCTGTGCTGGGTCGGGCGCTATATAGCGCCTTTTACACGATACATCCTTCTTTCAACAGTAATTCGGCTGGTGGAAGGCTGGATGGTGTTATCAGTTGTAGATATTCTACGGGATATTGTAAGTTGATGTTTTCAGCTTCCGCACCATCACCACCAACTGTTTCAGCAGAGTCCATTGATACGCATTTAACCAATTTGCCATGTAACCGATTGACAATTTTCATGTTAATTCATTTGAATTCATGGTTTCTCGGTGCTAGAATTGCCCATGTACTCATTTCTTCTGTTGATGACCCTTTGGGGTGACATTCTTCAATAAGATTTGGACATAATAAGTCTTCTTTTATTGGGAGAGCTGAGAGTGCAGGAACCATGTCTGACAAAAGCATTCACACGACTGAGAGGTGAGAGGACCATGGGCGTGGGCCGTTAACCTGAAATGGTTGATAGGAGGGTAGGACTTGAAGAAATCTCCTGGCAATAGTCTTGTCTCAAGATTTTCTTTTATAAGAGAGAGAAATTATTAATTGGTGACACCAAGACGGTTATTGTCTATTCGGAAGTTGAAGCAAGTGTAGCTGAAATTCTGGATGCTTTAACCATAGTACTTGGCCTTCTCGTTGGCAAGAGAAAGTTTGCAAATGTTGGCCACTCAGCCAGCTGTGGCTTCCTGTGACACTTCATCTCTACACCCAACTAGACTGAGGAGCAGCTTAACGGCTCCATTTTTCATGCATGGTTATGCAACTGTTTGCATCTTTTTAAAAGATGAAACAGGACCACAGAAGCTGCCTGTTAGACCATAGCGTCATTCGATTTTAAGTAGTGAACTACAGGTGCCACAACCCCTGCCTCTCCAAAGGACATCTGGTTAATCCCCCACCCATGCAGCCATCTGCCGTGGTTTCAGATGAGCATCAACACAGCTTAACATCAGTTGCTTCAATCAGTTTTGCTAACATAGGAACAACTCTGTGATCCATTATAACAGCAAAGTGTTCTTCACCTTAAGCTATCTTAGCAATGGTTGCAAGTACTTGTTTTTTGTCAGACTTTAGGAAATTAACAATGAGTTCCAGGACCTTGACAAAGGAACACACCATTTCACGTTCATCATTAGAATTTTCGATTCAAAAAACATATGGCCCAGAAGGCACTTGCTTCAACATCTGGATTTAATTTTTTTAAAACAAGGATCAAAGTAAGTGAAGTCTATCTATATGGTCTATTATTATCATTTTTCAGGATCAATCACACAGGCGCCCACTTTTATTGTAACATTGAAAAGAAGGACCTGAATGGTACCAGTCATTAGAAAAACAAGAGATTGGATGCCATCACAGTTTCTAAAGATGGCTTGGATGGAGTCTTCCTGGGCTCACTCACCCAAAGCTCCCACAACATTAACAAGAACTTCCTAGGGAGGGTCACTCAGCAATCCCACTCGAAGGTCAATTGCTTTGTATTTCTGAAATTGTGACATTTGCTCCAGGCTGATGGAATACTTCCACATTGTCCCAGTGGCTGCCACTAAGAAAATGCATCTTGAGCAAAATAAATAGCCATTGTCATTATTTTCCATTATAATTTGGAAGATCAATCAAAACTAAAATTATCACTTAGGAATTCAGAGGTAAACGATTAAATGAAATGTCCTGACATCACACACAAAACTATTTAGCTTCCATTTACAAACATACAGACTGATGTACAATCCTTTTTAGAGTCTTTTCCCCTCACAAACTTTATTTGCGTGTTTGGCACAAACAAGAAATTTCCAATTAACTGCACTTTCCAAACAGCTTGTGCAGATAATCTTAGTTTTATCCACAGTCCAGTTGAAAAGAGTTTTCAATTACAAATTACTTCACATTCAAAATACCTTGTTAGTAGTCAGACTGCATAATCCCTCATTACAGATCACACTTGAACTGGAAAATTCTATTTCTTTTTCTTTCAAATTGTGTGGCAGCCTGAAATAAGAAATTCAGTAAGTGCACATTTGGAAGTAACTGGTAGTCAAGAAAACTGGGCCACTCACACAGCCACATCATGGACACCAGGATTATGGCTCTGACTTTTCACAAGCATTTACTCAGGTAATACACTGGGCTTGCACTCCAACAAATTTACACTGTGTGCACAATTATTAGGCAAGTGAGTATTTTGACCATATCATCATTTTGAATGCGTATATTCCAACTCCAAGCTGTATTAACTTGAATGCTTATTGGATTTAAGCACGTCAGGTGATGTGTATTTGTGTAATGAGGGAGGGTGTGGCCTAAGGAGATCAACACCCTATATCAAGGTGTGCAGAATTATTAGGCAGCTAGTTTTCCTCGGGCAAAACGGGCCAAAAAAGAGATTCAACTGACTCTGAAAAGTCAAAAATTGTAAAAAGTCTTTCAGAGGGATGCAGCACTTTTGGAATTGCTAAGATATTGGTGTGTGATCACAGAACCATCAAACATTTTGTTGCAAATAGTCAACAGGGTCGCAAGAAACGTGTTGAGAACAAAAGACGCAAATTAGCTGCCAAAGATTTGAGAAGAATCAAACGTGAAGCTACCAGGAACCCATTATCCTCCAGTACTTTCATATTCCAGAGCTGCAACCTACCTGGAGTGCCCAGAAGTACAAGGTGTTCAGTGCTCAAAGACATGGCCAAGGTAAGGAGGGCTGAAACCCAACCACCACTGAACAAGAAACATAAGTTGAAACGTCAAAACTGGGCCAAGAAATATCTGAAGACAGATTTTTTTCAAAGGTTTTATGGACCGATGAGATGAGAGTGACTCTTGATGGACCAGATGGATGGACCTATGGATCAGTAATGGGCACAGAGCTCCACTCCAACGTGGAGGTGGGGTACTGGTATGAGCTGGTATTTTTAAAGATGAGCTAGTTGGACCTTTTTGCATTGAAGATGAACTGAAAATCAACTCCCAAACCTACTGCCAGTTTTTCGAAGACACTTTCTTCAAACAGTGATACAGGAAAAGACCATGATTTTTATGCAGGCCAATGCTCCATCACTTGCATCGAAGTTCTCCACTGCGTGGCCAGCCAGTAAAGGCCTTAAAGATGAAGGAATAATGACATGGCCCCCCTTCCTCATCTGACCTAAACCCTATCGAGAACTTGTGGGCACTTCTTAAACGCTAGATTTACGGGGGAGTAAAACAATACACCTCTCTGAAGAGTGTCTGGGAGGCTGTAGTCACTGCTCCACAAAAAGCTGATCGTCAACAGATCAAGAAACTGACAGACTCCATGAATGGAAAGGCTTATGACTGTTATTGGAAAGAAGGGTGGCTATATTGGTCATTGATTGATTGATTGATTTTTTTTAAATGTCAGAGATGTTTATTTGTAAATTTTGAGGTGTTTGTTTATTATTCTCACTATAACAGATGAAAAGAAACAAGTGAGATGGGAAAATTTTCATTTTTCCTTTAGTTGCATAATAAATCTGCACACTAATAGTTGCCTTATAATTGTGCACACATATGTATTCCCCTGATGATGTTCACACTCACATTTCCGTTGTGAAACATTCAGGTTTCAGGTTTATTAACATTTTGGATTGACTGATAGCACTGTGTTTGTTCCATATTAAAATTAATCCTCAAAAATACAACTTGCCTAATAATTCTGCACTCCCTGTAGCTGTTCAAGTAACAACACTCATTCTTGGGGGAAATGGGGTTACTTGTTAATTATACAGATGGCACCAGCAGTATGTGCTAGCAGCTAACACAGACCCGGACATGACAGTAACACAATCTGAACAGACTTGGTCTATCATGCCAATAAAGACTCCTGGTAAAGCACTAAAAGAAAAAGTTACGGTTTTACAGTGCAGTCTTAATGGGAAGTATGCAAAAATGAATAAGTTGAGAGCCAATAAAAACTAAATTTGTGTCTGAAGGGAGGCCTTTGAACAGCGCCATCTTGTGCATAGGGTCTATTGTTTAGTCTCAACAATGACTTCTCTGCCTGGTAAGCTGCTATGCACCCCAATGCCTGCAATGATTAATTTGAAAAATCAGTTAAAAAAATAAGCTTATGCTCGCATGGCAAAATATTCAGGTGCGTTTGGCGATATGAAATTTGGAGTAGTTCACGTCTTTTTAGTTACCTCGTCCAATGGTCAGTTCTCATGCTTTTGTTTATGAAGTATTTTTATGACAATAAGTCATATTTAAAAATAACAGTGAAAATAGAATGTACTTAAATTTGTTCGTAGACTATAATAGATATGTGCTTTCTAACAGCACTTTATAATGTTGTGTAGTTAAAAATGTAGCCTTAATAGACTTGTGATGGCTCAATAGCTTTAATAGACAGCAGATTTCAAGTCAAATTATGTAAAAATGGAATTGACTGATGTGTGTTAGTGGTGGAGGGTCTGTGACTAACTAGTATTCAATTTCCTTAAACATAACATTTTTGAAAATATACTCAAGCAGTAACGGCGTACTGCACAATGACGTGCAGTGAATACACTTGACTTGAGCACTCCTAGTTTTCATCCTCTCTCTCTGTACGTTTACCATTCGTTTGCTCAGAGGTCGATGTGCTTGCTGCTTCCTGAGCAGCTCTTCTCTTCTCCACCCTGGCAGCTCACTTCTTCCCTTCTTTTATTGGCGTCTTTTGCGTTAAAACTGATTAAGTCCGTGTTTGTGTTGCAATTACTTGGTACGTTTTCCTTAATTTTTCACTTACACTGGCACTTAAGTCTTCAATCTGCCTCAAGAATGATTTAAGATATGAAGAGGTAGAGGAAGTGACAGCGAAGGTGGTAGGGATGAGAACGGCGCCCGTATGCATGCGCCGCCGCTGCCAAGAGTAAATTCTACAATAAAATAAAATAAAAATAAAAAGAGGAATAACTTTGGAGGTCAATCACCACCCTGAAAGTAGTATATGTGTATCAAATGTCAGGTCAATAGGTCAAATGATTTGTGAGCTACAGGTGATTTAAAATCCTGGACAGACAAATGAATAGCCATTGTAGCGTATTATATATAAAGATAGACTGGTAATAATAATTTTCAAAAGAAAAATAAGATCTGCATCTAGCTATTAATATTTGGTAAAGCCTAGTAATTTGTTAAGATTATAGAAATAACTAAGAACTTGGAAAGAAACTGATTTATTACAGGAATACAAAAGATGAAAGTTGCCTTGAAGATTTTAATTGAAGTCTAAAAATACTTGGAAGCAAAACGGATATTTGGGTCCAGATAAACCATAACCCCCAGCTCAATTTGTTGTGTGTTTTACTGTAAAGTAAATCATTCAGCATGTGCAATATTTTACTCTGGCCTGTCACTGCTGCTTTTGTCACAATCAACTTCTTCGTATACCACATCGTGCTCCTTGTTGCATGATGAGCAGTTCTGATCTTCTGCCGGCAGATCAACGGCATCTCCCTTTTCTAAATCCAAGCTAAGTTTATACAACTTAGGAGAGCTGCACCTTTCCCGTGTAATTAAATAGCTGATAACATCACTCCTTCACAAAAATAATCTACAGGAAGTATTAGTTCAGCCAATTCAGTCTTATCTAAGCGTACACAGTTACTTTCTTTTTCTATTCATTTTCCAGAGAAGTGACTTTTTTGGTTAACTTACCTAAAGCAGTAGGAGAAGGCACTGCTGTATTTGCTGCTTACGTGTGCGTGCCCTACCCGGTATCTGATATCATTTGTATTGGGCATCTGAGTGGCTATCTGATGAATAAAAAATGAAGAAATATAAAATATGCAAGCTGGTGTAACCACTACCAAGGTAAAATTGAAAGAGCAACCTAATTCATACTTGAAGTTGCACACAGTGCTTCTCTGTTTTAAGACAGAGGAGTCTACAGATCCGCCAATGGTTTCCAATGGGATATTTTGAAAATTCAAAACTTACAGTGAGATCTGTTTGAGATATGTCAATGAAAATTGAATTTTCAAGACTCATTTCCTTGAAGAATATGTGTGCCATCTTTAACCAAAATCAGTCCATGAGGGCCCGAATTGTTTCTTGCGGACAGACAGACATTGCTAGATCAATGGGATGTAGGATGTTGTCTGCTAAAAATGTGCTCTTGTTTGAAGGCAGTTATTTTTAAACTCTTTTTGTTTAGACCATTTCCATATTTGTACTTTTTATGTTACCCACTAAGACTCTAACTATTGCCACATTTCACTCTACCACTTGTGGTTTCTTGGTTAGTAACACAGAGAATAACCAGGGGCTGGAATAAGACACTCTAGATGCCATAAACTTGCCTTTTGCTCAGGGAAGGACCAGAAGTCAGCAGAAGTAGGCTAAGACCTGGAGGGTCAAGACTAGAGTTGCATGGTATACCAGTACTGAAAAAGTACCAAAATACCTGATTTTTAAAACAGTACAATACCAACATTATGCTAGTTTCACCGGAAATGAATGGTTGTGCGATGGGAAACTTATGCGGGGGAACTTTGATAAAGCGTGAGAGTAAGAGATCAGATTACACACACATTGTTGTGGAGGGAAGAAAAGCATGTCTGTAGACCAGTTACAACAGGTCTGGATTGGTTTTGGTGTGTAGTATTGCTTTAATTACCGTTTGAGTTAGACGTGTGTATAGTCAGTCGGCGCAGTCTCGCAGTTCAAACGTGCTAACATCAAGTTCATGTGTAAGTTGGTGAAATCAGCTTCACATACACTAGTGGCACTCTCATCCATCTCTGCAGTAATATACATACATCGCTGCACTCAAAACAATGAGGGGGGCATTCTGCTCTTCTTCAAAGCAATATTTTGTATATTATCATGCTTGAAACTCCAACACTACAGAGGTTATTATTTATCCATAAAAAATGCCCACTCGATTAATATTATCAGCATCGTGCTGTTGATGAAAAAGAAGAAGCCTTTGATTTCAGTCTGTAACAGCCGGTGTAAAGTTTGGGCACATGCGCTGTCAGCATGGCGCTGTCAGATCTAAACACCAATTGCGTACTGAAGTGACATGTTAGCTTCAGGTGGAAGTCCCATTTTACTTTATGGTGCCAAGCAGAGTTGCATTGCGTTACAGCAGCAATGTTACGTAGCAAAATTGCTGTGAAGAAGCTGTCTGTTGCTACGGTCCTGCCTTTGTCCAGTCTGATAGCGGTCACGGGACATCATATCTTTGATTGCCACTACAATAAACAGTTCTGAGCAGGCATCAGCCACAGCGTTGCTCTTGTGAAAAGAATGGAGATAAATGCCATCAACTCAAAGAGAGAGAAGCAAGTTCGTTGTACCACGTGAACTGGGTATTACAGACTCAAATCAGACATATGTTTTTATTTTATTATAGAAATAATATAATAAGAGCAGCTCACTAGTGAAAACATGGAGTACCCAGTCTCGATCGGGATATAAGGCAACATTTCTTACCTCTACACCATTTAAGAATACGTGTAAATTCCCTGTCATTCGACATTTCAGTTTGAGTTTTTAACTCTTTGACAGCCACATGTAAATTGAATGCTTTTTTTCGTTTGGTTATATTCTTGAATAAAAGCACACTTGTTTATTTGGGATTTGGACTAAAGTCTTCATGCATCATACACTTCACATCATTATCAGCATAACATGGAAAAAGTTTCTGGTTTAGGTATGTGTTCAGCATTTCTTGCATTTCCTTTCATCCTACACTTAACCAGATCTTTGTAGACACGGAACACACATGAAATGCATGTATTCCAAATAACAATATACTGTATTATTTACTCGAAACAACTCCAGGAACCTCACCTCACACGCAGATAAGGAGCCTTGGCTTGAGCTGGGAGAGTTGAGCTCCATCAAGGTGAGGATGGGACACTAGGCCGCTTGCTGTTTGTGCAGATCGACGCATTCACAAAACAAAAGACACTGATGGAGAGGTGTGAAGGAATTTAAGGTGGGCCAGGATTACAAATTTTTTCGTAGACTTCAGGAGTTCTAGTGTTAATAAACACATACAGACTTGTGTTTAAAAAGGCCTATTTGTTTTGTATTAGTGGATAAAAAAAAACACATATGCAGTGTACAAGCAGTAGCAGCAACTATTAAGTTCAAAAACAAGCACCTTTGTCAAGATTGTAGGAAAAGTTGAAGTATGTACAGTGGTGCCTGAAAGTTTGTGACCCCTTTAGATTTTTCTAGATTTCTGCATAAATATGACATAAAACATCATCAGATTTTCACTCAAGTTCTAAAAGTAGATAAAGAGAAACCAGTCAAACAAATGAGACAAAAATATTATACTTGGTCATTTATTTATTAAGGAAAATGATCGAATACAGTCAACCCTCGTTTATCGCGGTTAATCCGTTCCAGACTCTGCCGCGATAAATTAATTTCCGCGAAGTAGGATTCTTTATTTATAAATCGAATATTTTCGCAGTTAGAGCATAGAAAACCTGTTTACGACCTTCTAAATACAGTAATCCCTCCTCGATCGCGGGGGTTGCGTTCCAGACCCCCCCGCGATAGGTGAAAATCCGCGAAGTAGAAACCATATGTTTGTATGGTTATTTTTATATATTTTAAGCCCTTATAAACTCTCCCACATGGTTAACATTATTGGAGCCCTCTAGACATGAAATAACACCCTTTAGTCAAACGTTTAAACTGTGCTTCATTACAAGACAGAGAAGGCAGTTCTTTCTCACAATTAAAAGAATGCAAACATATCTTATCTTCAAAGGAGCACCGTGAAGAGCAGATAATGTCAGAGAGCGCTCGCTAAGAAAAAGCAAACAATCAAAAATCAATACGTGCACAATCATATACAGAAGCACCGCTGATAAAGCTGCATTTTGTAGAGGAGCGTCCGTGTCCTCTGTGCAAACAGCCCCCTCTGCTCACACCCCCTCCGTCAGGCAGAGAGAGTGAGAAAGATAGAGAGAAGCAAACAATCTCAAGCGCCACGCGGGAAGCATATCTTATAGCATTGAGGAGTTTTAGTTAATATGTAATACATGCTCTGATTGGGTAGCTTCTAAGCCATCCGCCAATAGCGTCCCTTGTATGAAATCAACTGGGCAATCAAACTGAGGAAGCATGTAACCTAAATTAAAAGACCCATTGTCCGCAGAAAGCAGCGAACCAGCGAAAAATCTGTGATATATATTTAGATGTGCTTACATTTAAAATCTGCGATAGAGTGAAGCCGCGAAAGTCGAAGCGCGATATAGAGAGGGATTACTGTATTACATATTTGTGAGTGGTAAAAGTATGTGAACCTTTGGCTTTCAGTATCTGGTGTGACCCCCCTTTGCAGCGATAACTGCAACTAAACGTTTCCAGTAACTTTTGATCATTCCTGCTCACCGGCTTGGAGGAATTTTAGCCCATTCCTCCGTACAGAACAGCTTCAACTCTGGGATGTTGGTGGGTTTCCTCACATTAACTGCTCGCTTCAGGTCCTTCCACAATATTTCGATTGGATTAAGGTCAGGACTTTGACTTGGCCATTCCAAACATTAACTTTATTCTTCTTTAACCATTGTTTGGTATAACAACTTGTGTGCTTAGGGTGGTTGTCTTGCTGCATGACCCACCTTCTCTTGAGATTCAGTTCATGGACAGATGTCCTGACATTTTCCTTTAGAATTCTCTGATATAATTCAGAATTCATTGTTCCATCAGTGAAGGCAAGCCGTCCTGGCCCAGATGCAGCAAAACAGGCCCAAACCATGATACTACCATCATGCTGGAATGCAGTGTTTTCCTTTCTCCAAACATAACACTTTTCATTTAAACCAAAAAGTTCTATTTTGGTCTCATCCGTCTACAAAACATTCTTCCAATAGCCTTCTGGTTTGTCCACGTGATCTTTAGCAAACTGCAGACGAGCAGCGATGTTTTTTGGAGAGCAGTGGCTTTCTCCTTGCAACCCTGCCATGCACACCATTGTTGTTGAGTGTTCTCCTGATGGTGGACTCATGAACATTAGCCAATGTCAGAAAGGCCTTCAGTTGCTTAGAAGTTTCCCTGGGGTCCTTTGTGACCTCGCCGACTATTACACACCTTGCTCTTGGAGTGAACTTTGTTGGTCGACCACTCCTGGGGAGGGTAACAATGGTCATGAATTTCCTCCATTTGTACACAATCTGTCCGACTGAAGATTGGTGGAGTCCAAACTCTTTAGAGATGGTTTTGTAACCTTTTCCAGATTTGGTATATATATCTTTTACATCACTGAGACTTGGGGTGTAAGCAAAGTCATATGAAAATCACATCTTTGGAAAAATGAAACACCCTAATGACCAAGTATAATATTTTTGTCTCATTTGTTTAACTGGTTTCTCTTTATCTACTTTTAGGACATGAGTGAAAATCTGATGATGTTTTAGGTCATATTTATGCAGAAATACAGAAAAATCTAAAGGGGTCACAAACGTTCAAGCACAACTGTAAATACTGTGGCCTGCATAGAGGGGCCCTCGCTTATTCTTGTGGTTTACTGGAGGAACAGAGGTTGAGAACCCCTGTACTAAACTAAGTCATGGATAACTACAGTATAGTGCAATTGGTGATATTGGACAGAAACAGTGAGAAAGAAAAGGAGATAATGAGCTTTTAGTCCACAAAACCAGTTAAAAACAGAAGTGACAAATTAGTGTACACAAATCCATCTTCACAATAGCAAATGTGAAGAGTAAATGCATGAACTGAATTCAGTCTACAAAGAACTAAACTGAAGCAGTAAACTAAAGAAAACCACAAATGTAATAAAGTGTACAGTCTAAAGAATATATACACTAATCAGTAAAATAGAAAGACAGGCATTCATGTATCTAGGGATTATGTGATGTTTTTGCCATCTTTACAGTAATAAGACATGCCGTGGGAGACAGCTGCTTTACCTGCAAAAAGGCAATATATCACAAGCCAAATAAAGAGGATGAACCGAGCTTATGATAAAGCCATAAAGTTATATGAGAATTGTGAAAACATGGGCTCCATAAATCCTTAACACTTTAAAGGGGCCTGTATTTATGTTTTTTCGCAAACAAAACAGTTCATAAGCAAAGCTTACCTTGCAAGAGTCAGAGTTCAGTAACAACCTGCTAAACCCATCAGAAAGAGAAATTCTTTCAATGTCTTGAAAAACACCAAACTCCCCCGACACAGCATGATAAGCTGATATGCAAGTGTAGGAGGTGAGACACTGTGAGGTAAGTAAAATTTTTCAAATGAACAGTAAAATAAAAGAGAGCACAGAACAAATCATAATGTGCACTGTAATCATACTCCTCTTTGCCCAACGCAGCTTCAAGCTGTGACCAACCAAACTGCATGGCAAGGGGCAAGCTAATCATTTCCATTTTATTTCCTTAATGCCGCTTTGATTTTAAATAACACAAACTCTGATATATTGTTTTACACAGCATAACTCCATCAATTCTCCCTAAATTCAGCATCCTTCACACTGCTGATTGTGACAGCCGCTGGGCCTGCCACAGAGCTAAATCAGACTTTATTACAATCAGACTAAAGTTGCAACACTAAACATACACCTTGTTTAAAGTAATCAAAAGTTTCTCTCCGTTGAAATGTATTTAACTTGCAATTGAAAAATGTTACTTACCTAAATATACACATCCTAAACAACATTTTTATTTGATTCACCTTTTGAAATATTAAGAGTTCTTGGCCCAAATATCATTACTTAAGTAGTTTTGCATTATAGAAGGTGATCTGTAAAATGGCAAAAATACACAAATAGATTTAGGTCTCGTCCGATGCGGGAGATGGACGTCTGAAGTGGAGCTCCGCTAGCAGTGGTACTATTTTTCATATTATTTGCTCATTATTCTGAGATATCCTGTATTTATTCGACCCGAGAGGGACCGCTACAGTATATGTAAACACATATAAACATGGCCAACAAGAAGGAAAGAACGAAAGAATCGAAGACTAAAGCTACATCCAAGCTGCGATCAGCAAGCCCTAGCTCGAGATACGGCCTGTCAGAGACAGACCTGGATCAGATGGGCGAAAGTACAGACTCCTCGGGACCACGGTCCGCTACATCATCGCCGGCTGAGAGCGAAAAGGGGAGCGAAGGTGCGATCGTGAGTGCAGATGTGGATAGCTCGCCGATTGGAGAGGATTACCTGAAACTGGAAAAGGCCGGGAGGTCCGCGGCTTCAGTTACGCAATTACGCGGGACTGGAGCAGCGGGGACACCGGCTTCAGCAGAGTCTGCTGCTTCATCTACGGCACAAGAAGGCACATTTGAGCTATCTGAACTGAAAGTGTTGCTCGCTGAGCTCACGCAAGATATAAAGGAAACCGAGAAGGCTAATGAGAAAGCAACGGCAAAGGCACTTGAGAGACTGAAACAGGAGATGAAACAGGCCAATGAATGTCTGCGACAGGAAATCCAACAGGCAAATGAAAGGCTGCGACAGGAATTCCAACAGGCAAATGAAAGGCTGCGTCAAGAGGTCCAACTTGAACTTCGACAGGTGCTGGGCAAAATTGAAGAGCGCATTGAGAAAAACTCGGCTAAACTGAGCACGCTTGCTGATCAATTGGAGCATCTTAGTGAGACATTCACGAATCGGATCGAAATAGCGAACATCTAGCTTTCAGTGCCGAGGAAAGAGCAGTAAATGCCAGTTTGGAATGTAAAAAACTCGGAGAAAAACTTGGAGACAGACTGGCTGCTTTAGAAGATGGCAGTAGAAGGTATAATGTCAGAATTGAAGGCCTGCGGAGAATCGAGAAAGTTTAAACCCTGTGAAATTCGCAACTGAACTTTTTTCTAAAATAATCGGGGGCGACTTTAAAGCAGAATCTGAGATAGCAGCGGCTTACAGCGTCTGCGATCAAACACCGTCAGACCCGACCAAGATCTTTTATAGTTCGTTTTGAGCGATTATCATTTAAGTTAGAGGTGATGGAACTCCTCAGAAAAAGGAAAATATTATATATGAAAATTGCCACATTCGCGTCTTCCCTGACTTCTCTCCAGCAACAGCTATTAAACGCGCAGCCTTCTATAATATTAAACAGCGGCTACGGCAAGCCAATGTCAAATCCGGCCTCCTGTATCCGGCAAAACTGAAAGTGGAATGGCAGGGTCATTTCTATGTCTTCGCTAGCAAGGAGGAGGCAGAAAATGAGTTAAGAAAGCTGATCCGGGACTATTCTGATACATAATTGTGAGTCATGGCGGTAAATGATAAAGCTAGGATTAATAATCTACTGTCTGATCTATTTGTTTTAAAATACGGGTTTTTTTATCAGCATATATTCTCATATTCTTATTATTACTTACTTATTATTATTACTTACTTATTACTTATTATTACTTAGTATTACTAGGGCTAAATGTTTATGTTTTATTGTGCTTAATTACGTTTTCCTCCTCTTTTTTCTTTTCTAATTATTTCATGTGTACCCTAAATGAGACTGTTCAATATCATACCCTTGGTTTACTGTTATTGCTATTACTGCATTAAGACTTGTTATGCTTGTTTTGGACACATCTTTAACACCATCACCTGGGTTTATTATCTGGGGATATCATCTTAATGCACTAAAATTGCTGAAGATTATATGTATGTGTATGTGTATGTATGTATGTGTATATATGTGTGTATGTATATGTATATATATATATATATATATATATGTATATGTATATATATGTATATGTATATATATATATGTATATATTAAGTGCAAAATTCTTTTTTCTTTTTTTTCTTTTTCCTCTTTTAAAGACTATATTGGTAACAGATATCTCTATCTTTTAACCTTAAAGCGCCACTGCATGGGGGCTTGATGTGCTTTGGGCGTGCTCTGTCTCTGGGTATGTCAGAGGACTGGGACTGCATGAAGTGGGTTTTAGCCTCACCTGGGGAGGCAAAAGGGAGGGTGGGGGTTAAGGGGAAGAGAAAGAGAGCAGGCTTGATCTATATCTAATCTATCATCTCAATCTTTATAATTATAACTATCAACGTAATAATAAGCTGCATGGCAACAACTCTTGGGGGAATAGGAAATTAAGACCTAAACTATTTCACTTCCAGTTAAGACTATAAATGACATCAAAAACTCAGAATCAGTGTCTCCATGATGGGACAGTTAACTTCGTAAGCTGGAATGTTAAAGGCCTGAATCACGAATTAAAGAGAAAGAAAGTACTTTCTCACCTAACAGGTCTAAATGCTAAAATAGTATTTTTACAGGAAACCCACTTACTAAGTAAGGATCAGTTCCGGCTGCAAAAAGACTGGACTGGCCAAATGTTCCATTCTAGTTTTACAAAGAAAACTAGAGGGGTGGGAATTCTCATACATAGAACAGTACCATTTGTAGCATCAGATGTAGTATTGGATCCTGAAGGGAGATATGTGATGGTCATGGGAGACTTATCTAACTGTAAAATGATTTTGATAAATGTTTATGCACCTAATGTTGATGATAAGGAATTTATACAAAATTTATTTGCATCCATTCCCAATCTGAACACTCATAAACTTATAATGGCTGGGGACTTTAATTGTGTTCTAAATCCACTTTTAGATAAGACTTCCTCCACAGGGGGAACGGCAACTAACACCGCAAAGATAATTACAAAGTTTATAACTGATCACAACTTATCAGATCCCTGGAGGTTTTTAAACCCAAATTCAAGAACATATTCTTTCTACTCACCAGTACATCATTGCTACTCAAGGATTGATTACTTCTTTATAGATAATAACTTCTTGCCTAAGATTAAATCTTGTAAATACGATGCTATTGTTATTTCAGACCATGCTCCGATGATCTTGGAGCTGAAATTACTAAGCCCCATACACTCACCCGCAGATGGCCTCAATCCGCTTCTATTAGCTGACGAGAATTGTACTGAATTTATATCCAAACAAATTGAATTCTTTCTAGAGACAAATACATCCCCTGAGATCTCTGCAGGAATACTCTGGGAAACTCTTAAGGCCTTCTTAAGAGGACAGATTATCTCATATCTTTCCCACAGAAATAAATCCGCGAAGAAAGTAGCAGAGATAAAAAGCGAAATTACTAAAATAGATGAAGAACATGCCAGACTACCAAGCGAGACTCTACATAAGAGGAGGCAGGCTCTACATTCAGAATTAAACCTCTTGACAACTAAAGAAACCGAACAACTAATTTACAAATCCAGACATCATTATTATGAACATGGAGAAAGCTAATAAGCTTTTAGCGCAACAAATTCACAAGCAAGATGTGCATAGCGCAATCTCGGTAATTACTAACACGAATGGAGATAAAATCATCGAACACAAAAATATAATGTACACTTTTAGAGACTACTATAAATCCCTATATACTACTGAGTTTAAAGAAGACAATATACAATCTAATGCATTTCTGGATAAATTACAGATACCACAAATTGGCGCTTTTAGTGTGGAGGAACTCGATAAACCTCTGTCATTATCAGAATTACTGGATGCTATAAAGTCACTCCAAGGTGGAAAAGCAGCAGGCCCTGACGGCTACCCTGCAGAGTTTTACAAGAAATTCTCCGCTCAGCTAGCTCCCTCCTATTAGCAACATTTACAGAAGCCAGAGATAACCAATCTCTTCCACAAACCTTTAAAGCACTAATCACTGTCTTTCCAAAACAAAATAAGGACTTATTACAATGTGCATCATACAGACCAATTTCACTTCTGAATAACGACGTTAAAATACTCTCTAAAATCATAGCTAGAAGGATGGAGAAAGTGCTCCCCTCGTAATATCACAAGACCAAACTGGATTTATTAGGGGCCGACACTTATCTTCAAATCTTGACGCCTGTTTAATGTAATATACTCACCAACTAAATCAAACACCCCAGAAATATTATTATCATTGGATGCAGAAAAAGCATTCGACATGATTGAATGGAAATACCTTTTTACTATTTTGGAGAAGTTTGGGTTTGGCCCGAACATTTGTGCATGGATTAAATTACTGTATACTAACCCAGAAGCTTCAGTTTGCATCAATAACATTTGCTCAGACTACTTTAAACTAGAGCGTGGCACAAGACAAGGATGCCCTTTGTCACCACTGCTGTTTGCAATTGCCATTGAACCACTGGCAATACATTGTCGAAATACTGATCAGATAAAGGGGATTAGCAGAGAAGGACTGGAACAGAAAATCTCATTATATGCAGATGACATGGTACTGTATATATCGGACCCAGAAAATTCTGTGCCTGCAGTCTTAGCAGCACTCACAGAATTTCAAAAGCTCTCTGGTCTCAGAATTAATCTGAATAAAAGTGTACTCTTTCCGGTGAATTCGCAAGCATATAATATTAGATTAGACACCCTTCCTTTTATCATTGCAGAACAGTTTAAATACCTCGGGGTAAACATCACAAGTAAACATAAAGCTCTTTATCAACAAAATTTAATC
Organism: Polypterus senegalus; assembly: GCF_016835505.1. Lineage (NCBI taxonomy): Eukaryota > Metazoa > Chordata > Cladistia > Polypteriformes > Polypteridae > Polypterus > Polypterus senegalus. Next base: position 23,731,045 of record NC_053165.1, read on the forward strand.
GTCTGCATGGAAAAAATTAAACAAGACTTGCATAGATGGTCAACCCTTCATCTCACACTAGCTGGAAGAATTAACACTGTTAAGATGAATATTCTTCCTAAGCTCCTTTTTATTTCAAAACATACCAATATACATTAATAAATCGTTCTTTAAGCAATTAGATTCAACAATAACCTCATTTATTTGGAATTCTAAACATCCACGCATCAAAAGAGCGACCCTACAAAGACAAAAGGCAGAAGGTGGCATGGCTCTACCTAACTTCCAGTTTTATTACTGGGCGGCAAATATACAGTCGATAAGAACCTGGACACAAATAGAAGAACATACACAGGCATGGACCGCAATAGAAGTAAAATCCTGCAGTACTTCTTTGTATTCCTTGCTCTGCTCTCCAATAAACACACGTTATCGGCAATACACTAATAACCCAATTGTGCTCCACTCACTTAGAATCTGGAACCAATGTAGAAAGCATTTTAAGGCGGAGAAGCTTCTTTCTGTGGCACCTGCAAAAGAACCACCTCTTTCAACCCTCACAAACATATGCAGTTTTAATATCTGGAAAAATTTGGAATTAACTTGCTTAGAGATCTTTATATAGACAACGTCTTTGCATCCTATGAACAATTACAGTTCCAAATTTAACATTCCAGCTACAAATTTCTTTCACTATCTTCAAATCAGGAACTTTGTTAAACAGAACCTTCCAGATTTTCCTCATCTTGCACCCTCATCCACGCTGGAAAAATTATTGCTCAATTTCAAGGAGTTAGACTCCATCTCTACAATATATAAAATCCTTTTACAATCCCTTCCTTTCAAAGATCCAAGAGGACACTGGGAAAATGACCTCTCAATTAATATATCAGAAAAGGAGTGGAAAGTAGCAATGCAGAGAATTCACTCAAGCTCCATATGCGCAAAGCATACAATTATACAACTCAAAATTATATATCGAGCACATCTGTCTCGACTAAAACTCTCCAAAATGTTTCCAGGGCATGATCCAACCTGCGAGCGTTGCAACCAAGCCCCAGCCTCACTAGGTCACATGTTCTGGGCCTGCACCAAATTAACATTATTCTGGACAAAAATTTTTAATTACCTCTCAGACAGTCTTGGACTCACAATCCCTCCTAACCCATTAACAGCTGTGTTTGGGGTTCTTCCAGAGGGTCTTAAAGTGGAGAAAGACAAACAAATTGTGATTGCATTCACTACACTGTTGGCACGCAGACTTATTCTGATAAACTGGAAGAACCCAAACTCTCCTCTTTAAGTCAGTGGGAAACTGATGTGTTATATTATTTAAAATTGGAAAAAATCAAATACTCAGTTAGAGGATCTGTGCAGACTTTTTCAAAACATGGCAGGATCTAATCAGTAATATTTTGAAATGAGTTTATAAAGCACAGAGAATTTGTTGATTTAGGTATTTTTTACAAGCCTTAAATTTTACACCATTTGGCTTGCTCTCTCTCTCAAGGGTGGGGATCGATCTGTTCTTAGCATAATTCTTTTTTTTTGTAAAAACTTGATTACTATGTATTGATTATAATAAAATTAATAAATAAAAAAAAAAAAAAAAAAATTTCCCTGCATAGAAAATGATTGCATAGTCATATTACAAAGTGAAATGATAATGTATAAGGAGTTTGGAATTGATTTTTACTCCCTTATTTCATACATATTTTATTGAAATTAAAATATATTTTACAGATTAATGCACATTTCTGTTATAATTACCGCAGTAATAGAGACGCATTAAAGTGTTGGGGCAAGTTTGCTACTCAGAGCTTTTACTCTGTCTGTCCAATTAATTTCCTGGCTTGCAAAAATTCAATGTCACTGGGCACTGCAATGCAGTTAAAACGAACAGTTCAAGGACAACTATACAGTATCACTTGAATGAGGGGCTGTCTAGATGGACCCATTAGGGAATTGCCAGGGGTTTTGGTTCTTAAATATTTGGGTCATTGTTTCTCCTTTGCTATTTAAAGCTACGATAAAAAAAAAAAAAGAAGTAAGATAGGCTAACAAAAGAATTGAGCCTTTTTTCTGTGAAAGGGAATATTTTCACTTAAACTGAGGAGCAGGCATTCTCTCTGCATCCCTCAGGGAAGATAACAGACAGCTTAACAGATACAAACAGTGCAAAACCACTGATTGAATGTTCAACGCGGTCTATGAAAAATGAGATATGAAAAAAGAAAAAACTGATTGAGTTAATATGGTAACTTCTCATGTATTTTTGAGAAACTTTCAACATCACATTAAAATATACACATTGTCATAAGAAAGACACAAAGACATCATAAAGGTTTGAGGCAGCCACCAGTATAATATACCTGGGCTGCAAAAAGGGTTTAAAATAGCTGTGAGATGTTCACAAGACTGAGTCCAAAACAGAACTGATGATGTGGAGGCAAGATGGCGGCTTTAAAGGCCAGGGTAAGAAGTGACGCCCTTTAGCTGTCTCCTACTCACACGTGTGTGAGAACGTATCACTGGAATCCAGAACAAGAACAAAAATGAATACAATAGAGAAGCAGTGCATTTTAAAACCCTACAGAAAACCCTCTACATATATATGTATTTTTAGTAGATACGTGTATCCAAATACAGTTGATTCAAAAAGTATTTAGACCCCTTCACTTTCTGCACACTTTATTGTGTTGTAAAGTTAATTTTAAGTGAACACATTTGCCATTTTTGCCCATTAAACTACAGTCAATAACCCATAATGACAAAGAGTAAACACATTTTTAGAAAAGTTTACAAGTGTATTAAAAATCGAAAACTAGAATCTATAATTTATAAACAAGAATATATAATGTGTCGCACACGTGCACATGGGAGGCAGTTAAAGGGCCTGAATGAGGATAATTCTACGCCAGACCAGGGGGTGGCAGAGTGTACTGACCCTTTCTCTCTTTCCACTGCAGACTGATTACGGGAAATTCCACCTGGTTCTGAGGACGTCACTTCCTGTCCTCTCCTTTAAAACTGCCATCTTTGCCTCATCAAGACGGTTCTGTTATGGACTCAAATCTGTACTCAATATATATATAGTGATAGAAATACAGTCCAGACATCGTGAAAAGATTTGGGGCAGCCACCCGTATAATATCCCAGGCTGCAAAAGACTTTTGAAAAGAATAGAGCTGTTCACAAGACTGAGTCCAAAACAGAACTGATTCATTGCTGGTAAGATGGCGGCTATAAAGGCCCGTATAGGAAGTGTTGTTATCAAAAGGAGACGGAACCGGACGTGACGTCACTGAAGGGCCCAGAACTATAATATATACAGTATATACAGTACAGGCCAAAAGTTTGGACACACCTCCTCATTCAATGTGTTTTCTTTATTTTCATGACCATTTACAGCATTCCATCACTCTCCTTCTTGGTCAAATAGCCCTTACACAGCCTGGAGGTGTGTTTGGGGTCATTGTCCTGTTGAAAAATAAATGAGCGTCCAACTAACGTGATTTCTGCACAACACAACTGCTGGTCCCAACCCCATTGATAAAGCAAGAAATTCCACTAAATAACCCTGATAAGGCACACCTGTGAAGTGAAAACCATTTCAGGTGACTACCTGTTGAAGCTCATCGAGAGAATGCCAAGAGTGTGCAAAGCAGTAATCAGAGCAAAGGGTGGCTATTTTGAGGAAACTAGAATATAAAAGATGTTTTCAGTTATTTCACCTTTTTTTGTTAAGTACATAACTCCACATGTGTTCATTTATAGTTTTGATGCCTTCAGTGAGAATCTACCAATGTAAATGGTCATGAAGATAAAGAAAACACATTGAATGAGGAGGTGTGTTCAAACTTTTGGCCTGTACTGTATATATATATATATATATATATATATATATATATATATATATATATATATATATATATATATATATATATCATAGCATTAAGTAGTCTGAGTCCCAATCTGATTGTATAGGTGGTTACCTACCAGGTAACACATGTGGTAGGTCTGCCTGTCTGCAAACATCCACCACAGGCTCTCTCAGTTGCGAGAAGCAGATCATAAAATGTTACATAGTTTACTGTCAAATAACGCTCTTATTTGGGCTCATCAAGCATACACACTCCACTGCACCCCTCGTGAGGATCGAACCTTGGACGTCATAGTACTGCCAATGCTATAAATGTAATTACTCCGATCTCCAGGCTGTCAAATAAATGAGCCACACGCCGTGGCACAGTGTAAGAGGATTTGTCCCAGGGGTGCAGTGGAGTGTGTAAGCCTGATGAGCACGAAAAAAGGGCGAAACACGTGGCGCCTACGCTTTGCATTATTTGACAGTAAACTATGTATATATATATATATATATATATATATATATATATATATATATATAGTCATACTGCAGCTAGACACAGAACATATATGTCTGGAGACAACCACATTGTTGTGACAACAGGACAACCAATTGTGCTTAAGGCTGGGAGGGAACAATTAGAAGGCTTTCTAAACCAATCCAACGCCTCATGAAGGCAGTGCTCATGGTGATTTTGAACTACAAAGATCAGAGGTGCTCTCATTAACCTGGTTTAAGAGACAGCAAGGTTCTGCTTATGAAGAACCGTCTACAGTCAAAAAGTCTCCTAAAAAACCCTATCAGATATACAAATGTGTGTCGTGTGTGCAGAGAGCAACAACAACAATTGTATAGCCCAAAGAATTCCTCAATGGACTTTAACAGGTCTTGTTTTTTGACAGCCCCCCCAGCCTTGACACTATAAGAAGACGAGAACCCCCCCACAAAAAAACAAAACTTGTAGGAAAAAAAATGTAAGACATTTTGGGGAGTGCAATTTAGAAAGAGACCCCGTCCTGATTCCAGGTAGATTTGACATGCAATGGGTATCAAAAAATGAGTTAAGTACAACACACAAAACAGGAAAGAAGTAATTCTTGAGCACATTGCATGTCTTAAAAATAAACATAAAAAATAAGCATAATCTGATGCAAGGGAAAAACCTTTCTGTAGCTTCAGGTTATACACTGGCATACAATGGTATCAACAATGAACATGAACGATGCATTGTCGATGATGCTGTGAGTACTCTTTGTTGTTCAGCATTACGACAAAAGTGTAGGAGTTGATCTAAGCTTGGAAAAACTGGCAGCTCTATTCGTGAAAATATGAACTGTAAAATATGCACTTGAAATAAGTGGTGTGTCACACCCCATCAAAAGGTAACTGCCGATATAAGAGCTGCTAACAAAGAGCCACAGGAGATGCACAGCAGAGAGAAAAAGAAGAGCAGCGACATTTACTGATCATGAAGTAAACTGCAGAAACCAACTACATGATAGGGAAATGAACAGTGACAGCCCCGGAATTCACTATACATAACCTGCTGGTACTTGCAAACTGCTAGCGCTGGAGCCTTGATCTTAGTCCTAATCGAAAGCTTATGATGTTATATGTGTTGGTGAAGCAAAAATGTTAGTGACATCCTCAACAAAGTTATCAAGGTTCACGTCTTTCTGACGGTCCGAACGAGAAGGTGACATGGCAGAGAGAAAAAGAAGAGCAGTGACATCTGCTGAGCATGAAGCAAATTGCAGAAGCCAATTATATGATAGGGAGAGAAGATGTAGGGCAGCCTTGACGTTCATTATGCACAACCTTCTGGTAGTTGCAAACTACTGTTGCCGGATCCTTCATTATGGGACAACAGGAGGTCTGTATGCTTTCTAGTGTTCTTTAAAACAGCTCTATTCAGAAAGAGCTAATGCCCCCTTCCTAGACATACCCATATTTAAGGTTTGGTTAGCGGAAACTGCACTCCCATGAGTTCTCTCCACACTGCCTAACATTAATTTGAGCTATGGATCACACAGATGTGCAAGAATTCATGGGCCATCCCACTATGCATCTCTTATTTCTTTAGCCAAATATCCTGTGGCAGATTGGGACCATATCGCTCCCTTGAACCCCTGTCCACGACTCCAGACACCAGGTAAAAGTCCACAAGTTGACTTTATTTAATTGCCACAGTGCACAAAGCACCTTCTCCTCCACTATACTCATACAAACACAAACACAATTAAAAATACAATAAATCAACCCTCCACAGTCCTTTTACACTCCCTGACCCGGAAGTGTTCCCAATCCCCCGTCCATATGATTTTGTATCACTTGCGGGTCAGGCACCAGTTGTTTTCCTTCACCCCGGAAGCACGTCGCTTTTCCTCTGACACACTTCCGGGTTAAAGGGCACAAAGGAATCTTCGGTCCTCCCTGCAGCTCCCTCTTGTGGCCCCTGTGGTATCCAGCAGGGCTGAGGATAAAAACTACAAAGTCCATGACTCCCTGCTGGTCTTCGGGGCACCTCCATAGTGCAGGGAGGGCTCCATCTGGCGGCCTGGGGGTATTGGCCGGGATGACAAACCGGCCAGATACCACAATCCACAAACTATTAATACATTTTGAGCAAGGTTTGCATCATAACTGATAGAACATTAATTTTTTTTCCATTTAACGAAAAGCCAAGCACTATAAATGGTTTACCAATCACAAATATCCAGAGCAAGTCAATTGATGAAAGGCCAAGATGTAAGTTGATACTTTCACTCCTTTATATATTTTGCCAAATATGGTACATGTTGTTAAATTTAAATGTATGTGTCAGCATAAAAAATTTTTTCTTTGCTGAAAAATAATAAAAATGATTATATGACTGATTAGTTTAATAATTACAACAATAAAAAAGCAAAATGAGCAGACGATTAGAATTCTCCTTTTCTTTGTTCAAGGGAATTAAAGACAACTAATGGTGAATGTAAATCTTTCTTATTTTGTTGGCCCTGCCTGGTTGGAATTCATTGGCTGAGAAATATCAAGGGACTAACGAAAGCTGAATCAGCTGTCTAACCTGATACCAGGGAGGATCAGAACGACCGGATAAACCAGCAGACCGAACTTGCTTTCCCCTTACTTGCTATGCTTGAATGAATTTGTATAAACAACTCGCTGACATGGAAAAAGCTGGTTTTAATTGGATTTTTTTTTTCTTTTTCTTTCTTTCATCAATAAGAAACCTATTATACATCGTCCCTTTGACAGAATAAAATTGAAGTTTTTAATAATGGATATGTTGTAACATAAGAATGGATAATAAGTGTGTTCAACAGGCAGATGCATCACCTTCAAGAAATGACATTACTTTGATTCATTTCTGCATACCGAAGCTATAACAACAAAAGCTTGAACATTTAACTAATTAGCTATACAAATCTGATCAACATTTAATAAACAAGATAGATAGATAGATAGATAGATAGATAGATAGATAGATAGATAGATAGATAGATAGATAGATAGATAGATAGATAGATAGATAGATAGATACATTTTTTTAACAAATTTTAATCTGTAAATCTGAAGAGACAGTCTAAAAATAAAAACAACTGTTTGCCCTCCATAATATACGTCAAGGTTCTGTCTATACTGGGGGGACCAAATCCTATCCTGGAGCCTCTTGGACTTGAAATATCATCCTTTTGCATAGACATCAGGTGCCTCATGCATAGCGCCGTGCGTAGAATTCACACTATAACATGGCATGCAGACAAAAGCGGAAATGTGCTTACGCACAAAAAAATCCAGATACATAAATCTGTGCGTTCGGCAACTTCCACGTTCTTCAGCTCCATAAATCATGGTCAGCATGAAAATTAACATACATCCACACGCCTGCTGTACCGCCCCAACTCCTCCCAGAATTACGCCTCTTTGAATATTCACATCAACCTAAATAGCCATTAAGCTTAGTATTCTCTGAAAAAAAAAATGGAAAAAAGCACGGGGGGAAATAGAAGAATTTCAGCGAATACCAAGTGGAGGAAAGGAGAAACATACTATTTGTTGGTTTAAAAAGTGGTATAAACAACAAAAGGAAGTTGATCAAGTGACATAGCGTGTCAGAGAAACTCGAAAGCTGAAGTTCACAAAGTCACACAGTGCCCGAAATAAAAAAAAGAAGTTGTCAGATATCAAAGTTGCTCTGAAAAGGTGAGTCGCAGCCCACCGTCTGAGTGTCATATGAAAGCTTATTAGGGTACAGACAAAAAAAAAAAGGCACATGAGGAAAAAAGCACCAAATGTCAACTTTAATCTCAAAATTTCCACTTTAATCACGTAGTTTATTTTGTCATTAATAGAACATCATAAACTTCATCTTAAAAATCTTTTCATTTACTAGTTTCTCAAATCCCATCGTAACTAAAGTAGCACGTTAAATGCTGTGTTTTGTATTTGATCTTCTATGTGCTCTATGTGTGTGAATCACTATGTGCTTCCAAGCTTTCTATTCCTCTGACAGGACACAGAATCCATTATATTCGTGATATTACAGCTGTCTGAATAATTAAAATACTGTGATGTACATGTGATATCATTTTCATGATGATAGGATTTAAAGCATGTTATTAAACATGGGAACAGGTGGCGCAGTTTTTTGTTTATGTCTCACGCAAAATGCTTGTTGAGCCGTGCATGACCTCCGAAGAAATAATTTATTGTAGCAGTACTGTCTCTTTCAAATGTACTAACCCCCAATTCCTGTCCTTCCTTTTCTTTCTCCAAATACCCAATCGCCACACAATCAGCTCTGTAATAGACGTTAAGCCATCTGTAAGCTTAGAACGCAGATTCTTCAAAGCTTTTAAGGAACATTAAAATATCTCGTAGTATGTCTTTAATTATTCCATCCATTTATCCTTCCAGTGTTGCGTCAGCGCCAGCAAGAATATAGCTCGACGCAGGAACAATCTGTGATCAGAGCGCCAGCTCCTTGCTAGCGCAGCGACACCATGTCCTCACATGTTTAATTATTAACAATATAGATTATTTAAATGAAGTTAAAGTTTTAAAGCAGCAAAAACTGGTCACTAATTAAGAAAAGGGTTAAAATGAAAACCTGCAGCCACTGCGGCCCTGCAGGACTGGAGTTGGGGACCCTTGATTTAGATGATATCCTTGGAAAAGAAAGAAAATCTACGATATAAGAATTCCAAACACTAACAAGCCATGAAATCAAATACAACCTGTGATTAACATCACTGCCAACTGTGACATCCCTTTTATTTACCATACCTTGAAAGAGTAACACTATAACAATTTGAATGATAAGGTAAATTCATTTCTCAAAGTGGTTAAATCTCTTTGCACAAATATTTTTATTCTTTTTTGCTTTCTTTTTTGCATTCTTTTCTCCCCAACGCTTTTGGATCTCTTTTCTACACGCTGCTCTTTCTTCTTTGGTTAGTCGTTGATGTGTCGTCTAGAACGTATAAAATTTTTAAGAGCTGAGAGCACAGGAAGTGTGTCTTCCAACAACTGAGAGGTTAGATGACCGTGGTCTTGTTTGAAAATGGTTGTAACTAGGGTGCGACTTGCAAAAGCCACCATCTCACGGGACTTGCTTCCAAAGGTTGTAAACATGACATGATTTGACCATCTCGCGGGACGTGAAAGTGTCTCTCTGTCTCTCTTCAAAAGATCACGTCTCGTCGCCTGAAAAAAAGTCTCGTCTCGTCCCAAGATTTTTTTTTATAATACAGAGATATTCATTTTTAATAGCAAATTTAAAATGACTGCGTTTCATGTTTGCATCAGTGAAGAATGAATAGGAGGAGGAGGTTAGGAACACGCACTGATACAATGCATTGCTACACCCACCACATGACAAACCAACTCAGGATCTAGATAAGGACCTGAGCGCAGATAGGCAATGGGTGACACCTCAGCACCATATTAGTTCAGATATAATGGAACCAGTGTGAAGTTTTTTATGGCGGCTGGAGGGCCTATATGCAGGGATGGATGCAGATTAACGTCATACCCAGGACGGAAGAATGAATAGAAAATCTAAAATAGGAGAACCATCAAATTTAAAAAACAAAATTTTTAAAAGTAGCTATTGCTTACTCAAGCACCTTAGCAGGCAACGCACTGTGATGTGCCTCATTACCTCCATGACTGCCCTTAAGATTTGCAGCCATATACCAGGCAATCATGAACTAATTTCAGCATGGCACGCCGCAGATCCGATTACGTCTTGGTGATTTTGAATCAGTGTTTCACATATGTTGATTTATTTCTACGTATAAATGCTGATTGTTGTTGGGTCTACTTACCTTTTTTTTAAAATGGGCTACAACTCTTTACATGCTAGCTCTGCAAATGCTTTCCATCAACACACCATGATAGCAAAGAGAACATTTATCTTTTTGTTCTGCGCATCATCTTCTCTTCACTGGAATGCTCACTAATGATATTATCATTTATTGTAAAAAATACATTTTTATTAAAAAAAAAATTTCTAATAAAAATTCTCTGAAATCTATTAACATGTAATGGTAAAGCATTTCATTTTAGGTTGCAATGAAACTTAATGTTACATCTTACAGTGCCTTCAGAAAGTATTCAAACTACTCAACATTTTACATTTTGTTATGTTGCAACTATGTGCCGAATCATGTAAATTCATTTTTTCCCCTCATCAAAAGTGCTTAATACCCCAGAATGACAAATAAAAACAAGATTCTGTATGTGTTTGCAGATTTATTAAAATTAAAAAAAATATTGAAATATCACGCTGACACTGTAATAAGTACATAAGTTTAATATATCACTGTGCTCTGTACAAAACATATTTTATAAATCTACTCACATGTACAGCTAACACAAGGCCAGATTTAGCACACAGGGGCTCATAATTTAGAACAGCTAGGCAAGCATTAGAAGACAAGAAAGGGACAACAGCGAAATGGACATTGTACTATTTCTGCGTGTCAGATTCACACAGAATCCAAATCACAGATACAAATGAATTGTCACGCTGATATTTAAGGGGAGACCTAAGACGAGGCACCATCTGAAACAACATTCCACTGCAACCGGGAGCAGTGTGCTATAATGTATAGTAACTGCCAAGAAATATTATAGAAATACAGAAACACTTATTCCTATCTATACTTTTGCTTGGAAAAATGCACGTTCTGATTTAAAGAGAACATGCCGTAGAGCTGAGCGTCAATGGAGGAAGACTAAACTTACTATCCACCACGAAATATTAAAAGTCAAAATAACAGAATACAATAACACTGTCCGTCTTGAGAGACGCTGTTATTTTTCCAAGATTATAAATAACAATGCTAGTAATCCTAGAGTCTTATTTTCAACAATTGGTCGCCTACTAAACCCAGGTAGCTCAAAGGAATGCCTCCTTAGTGCTTCCAGTGAAACCTGTGAGGCTGTCGCTGTATTTTTCAATCAAAAAATTAATGATATTAGAAATAACATAGTATATCTCCCCAACACTAAGGATCCCCCTAAACCCCAACATCCTGTTATAAACAAATTAAACTCTTTCACTAGGATAGATTTACCTGATTTAAAGAAAATAATCTCTCAATTAAAACCCTCCACCTGCGTCCTTGACCCGATACCAACAAGGTTTTTCAAAGAAGTATCAGGAGTGCGAATTGATAATGTTCTGGACATAGTAAATTCGTCACTAGATACTGGGGTCTTCCCAGACTGTCTTAAGACTGCTGTAGTTAAACCCCTACTTAAGAAACATAATCTTGACCCCTCAGCTCTTGAAAATTTTAGACCCATCTCTAACCTGCCTTTCTTAAGTAAAGTTCTAGAGAAGGCAGTCATTATGCAGTTAAATGACCACCTAAATAAACATGCTATTCTTGATAAATTCTCTGGCAGTGTCTTAAATTGGTTTGAATCCTACCTGACAGGGAGAAAATATTTTGTTAGTTGTGGGAATTACAACTCGAAGACACATGATATCCAATATGGTGTTCCACAAGGCTCTATCCTGGGTCCGCTGTTATTCTCAATCTACATGCTTCCGTTAGGTCAGATTATCTCAGGTTACAACGTGAGCTACCACAGCTATGCTGATGACACACAGCTGTACTTATCTATAGCTCCTGATGACCCTGATTCTATTGATTCACTAACAGAATGTCTGACTTGTATCTCAGAATGGATGAATAGTAATTTTCTCAAGTTAAATAAAGAGAAAACTGAAATTTTAGTGATCAGCAATAATGGATACAATGAGGCTATTAGAAATAAACTGGATACATTAGGATTAAAAGTCAAGACGGAGGTAAAAAGTTTAGGGGTGATTGTTGACTGTAATCTGAATTTTAAATCACATATTAATCAGATCATTAGGACAGCATTTTTTCACTTAAGAAACATAAGTAAAGTTAGACCTCTTATATCACTGAAAGATGCTGAGAAATTAGTTCACGCGTTTGTTTTCAGTCGACTAGATTACTGTAACGCACTCCTCTCTGGACTACCCAAAAAAGACATAAATCGTTTGCAACAAGTGCAGAATGCAGCTGCTAGAATCCTAACTAGGAAAAGAAAATCAGAACACATCACACCAGTCTTAGCGTCACTACACTGGTTACCTGTGTCATTCAGAATTGACTTTAAAATTCTGCTTATGGTTTATAAAGCCTTAAATAATCTTGCCCCATCGTATATATCGGAATGTCTGACACCTTATATTCCAAATCGCAACCTCAGATCCTCAAATGAGTGTCTCCTTAGAATTCCAAGAACAAAACTTAAAAGAACTGGTGAGGCGGCCTTCTGCTGTTATGCACCTAAAATCTGGAATAGCCTGCCAATAGGAATTTGCCAGGCTAATACAGTAGAGCACTTTAAAACACTGCTGAAAACACATTACTTTAACATGGCCTTTTTATAACTTCACTTTAATCGTAATTTAACTTAATCCTGATACTCTGTATGTTCAATTCATCATAATAACTATTCATGGTGGCTCTAAAATCCATACTGACCCCTACTCTCTTTTCTGTTTCTTTTTCCGGTTTCTTTGTGGTGGTGGCCTGCGCCACCTCCGCCTACTCAAAGCTTCATGATGCTCCAACAATGATGGACGGATTAAAAGGCAGAAGTCTACGTGACCATCATCATCATCAAGCCCTTCCGTGAGAACCCTAAATCCAAAGAGGACTGTTTCATTTATGTTAGGTAGAATGCCCAGAGGGGACTGGGCGGTCTCATGGTCTGGAATCCCTACAGATTTTATTTTTTCTCCAGCCGTCTGGAGTTTTTTTGTTTTTTCTGTCCCCCCTGGCCATTGAACCTTACTCTTATTCGATGTTAATTAATGTTGATTTATTTTGTTTTATAATTATGTCTTTCATTTTTCTATTCTTTAATATGTAAAGCACTTTGAGCTACTGTTTGTATGAAAATGTGCTATATAAATAAATGTTGTTGTTGTTGTTGTTGATGTTGTGGAGGATGGCCGGCTGTTTATCCTGGCCAATACCCCCAAGCCACCAGGTGGAGCCCTCCTTGCAGCATGGAGGTCCCCAGAAGACCAGCAGGGCATCATGGACAATGGAGTTTTTATGCACCGCCCTGCTGGATGCCATGGGGGCCACGAGAGGGAGCTACAGGGAGGACCGAAGAGTTCTTTGTGCCCGATGACCCGGAAGTTCGTCATAGGAAGAGCGACGGGCTTCCGGGGTGAAGAAAAGTACTGTTTACCCTGACCCGGAAGGAATAAGGACTTGTGGAACTGTAGGGCAGAAAGACTTCCGGGTCAGGAGGAATAAAAGGACTCTGGGAACTCCCAGACAACGAGCTGAGTTGGGAGGCAGGGTGGCTAAGCGTCTGGGAGTGGAGGATTGTGATTGAGTATTGTTTATTTGATTTATTGAAGAATAGTGGAGTGGTGGTGCTTTGTGCACATTATTGATATAATAAATATCATTATTTGACTTTTACCCTGGTGTCTGACGTGGTGTCTGAGGGTGCAAGGGTGTGAGCAAGCTCCTAATCTGTCACAATGTATTCTAAGAGAAATACATTTTCAAAATGAACACCTCATAACACTGGAAAGGTAGAATGAGATAAAGAAAGAAAGAGAGACTTCTAGAAGGCAGGAGACTTACTATTCATATCACTACAGGAGAAAGTAGGGTGAAATGACACCTTTTATTGGCTAACTAAATAGATTACAAATACAAGCTTTGGAGGCAGCTAAGGTGTGCACCTTGCCTGGTGAAGGGGCCTTAGCTGTTTCAAAAGCTTGCATTTGTAAACTATTTAGTTAGTCAATAAAAGGTGTCATTTCACCCTACTTTCTCCTGTATCAATCTATGGCTAACAAGGTACAACACTCTACTGTTATTCATATCACTGAAAGAGTGCATAATGGTATCCCCAGCATTCTTGTTGGGTGCTTCAGAAGGGCAACAGGACAGCAAAGAGAAAGCTACGTCCTCATTCATTAATTAATTATATTCATATAGCATTTTCCTAACCTACTGAAAGCACTTGACTTAGATAGTGGGGAACCACTTCACCCACCATCGATGTGTATTATCCACCTGGATAATACAATGCCAGCTATTCTTGAATCAGTAGGCTTACCACACAATAATTATTAGGTGGTGAAGAGGTTAGGCAATTTGGGACTGGGGATGATTAGGGGGAAGAATGACAGAATCGTAAGCAGTTTAGCTTGTACAGCTAATCTTAATCTTTTCAAATGATGACCAGGAATCTCATATGACCGGAGTGTTAGAACCTCTCTTGCATGTCTCATCCAAAGGATGACACCAAATTTTATAGCACAGGGTCCCCATCACTGTAGTGGGGCATTGGGATCCACACATAGACTACAAGGTAAGCACCCACTGATGGCCTTAGCAACAACTCTTTGAGCAGAACCCCAAACATTTCCTAGCTGGCTGGGCTCAAATAAGCTTAGCGTCAGGTGGATTTCCTTTATTCTACGGTGTAGATGGTATGGTTGATAGCTAGGTGAAAATGTTTCCTAAGGGCAATTTATTTATTTGAAGAGCTTCTGTAAAACACTTAATTGATACCCTGGGGACAAATAAAGATAGTCAATTAGTTTGTATGTTCATTTTCTTTCTTTTTATCTATCTGTCTGTCTATCTATGAGGGGTGTTCAAATATAAACAGGAATTTATGAGCTATGCTATATTTATTGAATACAATGAATCGACTTACAGTGCATCCGGAAAGTATTCACAGTGCATCACTTTTTCTACATTTTGTTATATTACAGCCTTATTCCAAAATGGATTAAATTCATTTTTTTACTCAGAATTCTACACACAACACCCCATAATGACAACGGTCCTCGAGACAATCCTGTCTCGGAGGTCTACAGACAATTCCTTTGACTTCATGCTCGGTTTGTGCTCTGACATGAACTGTCAACTGTGGGACCTTCTATAGACAGGTGTGTGCCTTTCCAAATCATGTCCAATCAACTGAATTTACCACAGGTGGACTCCAATGAAGCTGCAGAAACATCTCAAGGATGATCAGGGGAGACAGGATGCACATGAACTCAATTCTGAGCTTCGTGGCAAAGGCTGTGAATACTTATGTACATGTGCTTTCTCAATTTTTTTATTTTTAATAAATTTGCAAAAACCTCAAGTAAACTTTTTTCACCTTGTCATTATGGGGTGTTGTGTGTAGAATTCTGAGGAAAAAAATTAATTTAATCCATGTTGGAATAAGGCTGTAACATAACAAAATGTGGAAAAAGTGATGTGCTGTGAATACTTTCCAGATGCACTGTAAATACTATTTTTCTATATAGTCTCCTGCCACTGCAATCCACTTGTTTCAGTGCTCAGACAGCTTCTTAATCCCACGAGAGAAGACATCTTTTGACTTCATGTTAACTCATTATTGCACAGCGTCAGTAACCTCCTCATTTGGCTTGAATTTCTTTCCTCCTAAAAATACTTTAAACGGACCAAAGAGATGATAGTCCCTTCTCTGAATGACTTGCACCAATCATTCACTCTAGAGTGACAGAGACAGACACCAATCCCCAAACTGTTTTTTTTAAGTCTCAAATAAATCTGAGATAGAATGACTCCTTCATTTGTCAAAAATTGAATAATAATGCGCTGCTCAACACTAATGTGTACCTCCTGCTCTGACATGTTGATTACAATGGACAGGAAGGGGGGAAAGAGCAGCTAGCACAACTAATGACAAGTTCATATATGCATTTGTCCAATGTTTGTCCAATGAGTCAGGTCTACCTTGCACTATTTATAAGAACAGAGCATGAAAATTCCGGTTTATAACTGAGCACCTCTCGTATCTATCTGTTACAAGGCAGGCGAGCCAGCAAACACCACAGGAGCGTGCCAGCACTGCTCCGAGGCATGGCAAGATTCATAGTCTTGGCCATTTTTTTCCAAAACCTCATACAAACTCCATCCCCATGCCAATTTCTACTTTCAATAAGATGTAACATCTTGTTCTTCAAACTTAAAATGATGGACTTTTTATCAAGCTTGCATGACTTCAGTTTATATCAGGATGTTAAAGTTATTTAAAGAACCCCTTGTACCTGCTCAAAAATAGAAAAGAAGCAAGGCTTACTCAGAAGAAAGAGAAGAGATGTTGAGTAACTATTACCACACAGCGATGAGCTGACTATAGCCACATGCTGATATATCAGAGAATACTCAGTGTACTTAATATAGACTTTATGGTCATTGATACATTGAAGATGTGCATCTCAAAAAAATACTTCTCTCTAGTTACCTGAGTAAAAATGTCCATTCAGCACAAGCAGCAAAAATGATTAGGTAATTAGAATGAACGCCCTATAATTTACTTTTAATATCACACATGCTGGCAGCATTCCCAATTTGTAATCCAGATTCTAACAATCAGATGAACATCAAAGGTCAGCCTCCACAAATCTAAAATCCATCACCAGACTTCAACAGCAGCCTCCTATCAGAATATTAATTCAGCTCTTCTGACATTTGCTTGGTAATGGTTCTTGTACATCAACGAACCCAACGGCTGTTGATTGCACTGTCACAGAAAGCTATTTTCAAATATCTTTTTACTTTTACTAATTACAATGTATACAAATTAAATTTCAGTGCCAGTAGGTCATAACTTGTCTGAGAACACTTACATGTAGTGCATTTGAGTTTCTGGGATCGAAGGCAGTGCACCTTTAAAAGGTGCAATATAAGAATTTACTAAAATTAAAAGTGTTCTTCAAGGAAGTAAAGGAATCGCTGCTCACATTATCTGACTGCACCTTGAAGGCACATTAATCACAAATCACCACAATGCCAAGTCAATTCCTGTCATACAGGCAGAATGCAGAGTGGTGCCCTGTTGCTCAGTTGCTCAAGAAGTGTTTAAGAAGTGAAGAAAATCCAAACTCCTTAATAAACGTAGTAGTAGAGGGATGTACTTTGTTAGCCAGAAAAGGGCAGTGCTAGCTTGGACCAAGAACCATTTTCTTGATGCGGACCTTTGCCAGTGCCTAATCTATACTAATTAAAGGCAAAGCCCTCACTCACTCACTCACTCACTCACTCACTCATCACTAATTCTCCAACTTCCCGTGTAGGTAGAAGGCTGAAATTTGGCAGGCTCATTCCTTACAGCTTACTTACAAAAGTTGTGCAGGTTTCATTTCGAAATTCTACGCCTAATGGTCATAACTGGAAGGTATTTTTCTCCATTAACTGTAATGGAGTAGAGCTGCAAAGACGTAGGGGGCGGAGTTTCGTGTGACATCATCACGCCTCCCACGTAATCACGTGAACTGACTGTCAACGCAGTACGTAGAAAACCAGGAAGACCTCCAAAAAGCGCTTAAGAAAACATGCATTATATAATTGAGAAGGCAGCGAAACAATAAGAAGCGAGCGAGTGGCATATACTACCATATTCATGAGTGCTGCTACCTCGGAAAGAAAGCAAGGTGTAAACCTAAACTTTAAATTAAGTTCATAGACAGGCTACGCTGGCGTTTCACATGCCCACAGGTAATGCGGGATACAAGTTTAATGAGAGGACGCAGGATATAAACGAGAGTTTTGATCACTTTGTAACTAAGTTAAAATTGTAGGTGAAGGGGTGTGCTTATGCAAATTCTGAGAGACTGTGTTTGTGGGGGATTGACAGTTAAGGCGGGTGGGGGAGTCACGTCATCATCTCCCCTCCCACCTCATTTCGCTCTGAGCTGAGCTCATGCTAACGCCGTCATCCGAAGCAACTTTGTCAGACTGCCACCAAATACTCACAGAAAAATCCACAAGTTAATACACACGCTGTCTCTATAGAGTTTCTCCACACTGAATCCTCCAGGCACTACTTACAAAAGGTCACATTGACAATCGTGTTACGCTATTTTTAAAATCTTTCCTTTTCTTAGCACAAGCACAGCTGAGAAGCTTCGATGCATGTGCTCCATAACGCGTTGAAAAATAATGCATTTAATCACACTTTGCATTACAAGCACAGGGGAGCTTTTGTCAATGCATGATTTCCTGGTACACCGATTACATTGATCAGCGCATCCTGATTCATTTTACCCTCGCACCACCTTAGTTTGAGAAGAAGTATGAAAAAATATGAGGTTAACACAGAAAAACAGATCACCAATTCAAGCTTTATGAATAATCGATTCGCCATCAATAATTGTTTTGGTAAAGCCATCCTCCTTTCATTTTATAATTTTTCCGCCACTAGCCATGATTAAATGAACGGTAAAAAAGTAAGAGCAAAGCGAGGGTGACTTATTTAGGCAGGAATATATATGATAGCAACACTCATGACAATGTCAATCATGTTACGTTATTATTAAAATGTTTCCTTTTCTTTTTCATTACTTCTTTAACACACTACTTCTCCTGCTCTAGGTGGGTATTTTGCTATATATATAATATATGAATTACCTCCAAAGAGCGCTGAGACTTTTGATATCATGAACGTTTCTGCAAAAGGGGTCTCCTGCCCAGCAAAAGTCGGGCAGCCGGCGCGCACACATAGCTGTGCCGGCCTTTGAGACGCTGACTGCGCTTCTGCCTTAAGCCAAAGTGAGCAGTTTTAATTTTTTTTCATCCTCCCCCTGAGCTATAGCCCAGACAAGTGCAAACACAGGACCCCTTTTCAACACCGCGGCAAACTAATATTAAGGCGATTCGCACTTTCTTTTGCACGTATACGATTATGAGGTCGTCAGCTCGGATTATGAAGACACGCACACGAGTGGAGGACTGACAGTGCCATCAGAGCTGATTAATGGCAGGGATGTCTCACCAGTCTACACAAGTCCCACCGCGACTGTCCCCAAAAGGCGATCATAACGTCAGCGTACACATCTCTCTATACTATATAAAAGAAAAAGGCAACTTTCCTTTCTTTACACCTTTTTTCCTTTTATCCCAAACCAAAGCCTTTCTCTCTTAACACTGCAGAGGACACAAAACTAATTTTCTTTAATTGCTGGTAATGCCAGTAATGCACATTACCAGAGGCAGAAATTTGAACGTTTACATAGAAAATATAATTTCTATACCACAGCCGTCGTGTAGCGCCTTTCAAAAGGGATCTACTACCGAGAGATGATCCATATACATTTTAGCTGCTGTTAGTACTACTTACCTGTTGTGTTACACAGTCTTTAAAATGTAGTTTACCCACAACCACTCCAGTAGTGCTCAATGTAGCTGTACTTCTTAAAACGTTAATGTTTTACTGTTTAATAACTTATAGACTACATTTTATTATTTTTCCCTTGCACTCAGTAACCAAAGCTATACACACACATATATACCTGTGTGTATGTTTGCATGTATGTGTGTATATATATATATATATATATATATATATATATATATATATACACACACACACACACACACCTATCTACATTATATATATATACACACACACACACACACATACATATATACACACACATATATATAATTTGTGTATGTGTATGTATGTGTGTGTATTTATGCTGTAGATAGGTATTATATATATATATATATATATATATATATATCCTTTGTATATGTGTGTATATGTAGATATGTACTGTATATAGATATGTATATATGTATATAGATATGAAGATATGTATGTGTATATATATGTATATATGTAGACTCAAACCCATTATGACAGCAGCAATCCAAGCTGTGAGAAAACAGTAAAAAGGAGGCGTGTCAGGCGTCAGTGGTACATTTTCTGATGCAGCTACCGAAAACAACTCTGTGACGCTGCCGCCAAATACACAAAACAATTTCTTTGACAATCATGTTACATTATTTTTAAAATGTTTCCTTTTCTTTTTCATAACTTCTTTAACACACGACATCGCTGCGAAGCGCGGGTATTTTGCTATATATATATATATAACACAGCGACACTCATAACAGTGACAAAACAATTACATTGACAATCATGTTACGTTATTTTCGAAATGTTTCCTTTTGTTTCTCTTTCCTTCTTTAACACACTACTTCTCCGCTGCCAATCGTGGGTATTTTGCTATCTATAGTAATAAAATGCAAAGCCCTCACTGACTCACTCACTCACTCACTGACTGACTGACTGACTCATCACTAATTCTCCAACTTCCCGTGTAGGTAGAAGGCTGAAATTTGGCAGGCTCATTCCTTACAGCTTACTTACAAAAGTTGGGCAGGTTTCATTTCGAAATTCTACGCGTAACGGTCATAACTGGAACCTACTTACGTACATATAAACGACCATAGCCTGCAGCTCGGTTGCCATGTGAGGCGGACTTATTTTGGAGAAATTGTACCATGTATAACATATATACTAAAAGAAGTACAAATTCTAGTAAATAAGCTAGAATCTCCCCCCACCAACCTGATCAAAACAATATTAATCAACCTAAAGTGGCAACTGTATGTTTTAATTCTAATCAAGACAACTCAGCCACCATGTCTTTCAAACTACTCAGCAAGGAAAATTACCAAAAAGTCTTCTTTAACAACCTTGAAGGACTAATGCTGGCAGTAAGTAGAACCAAGAAACTGGCTACAGTCCAATAGAAAAGATAAACACCTGCATTTAAAAATCCATGCCAACAACAATTGATGCCACTGCTTGGCAAAGGCACAGTCCTGCACTATAGGTTTAAACTCAATTTAACTTCAAAAAGGAGCCTTGGAGCTCAGACATTAGAGCAGAAGACAGCCTTTAACGTATTTTGACTCAGATGTCGCAATGCTCATTTTCATGTTACAAAATAACAAAGAGGTGCATGAGGTACAGAAAAAGATGTAAAAACAAAGGAAGTATTTGATAAATATGCTCTAGAAGATTTATTCATTCTAACAAGAAAATAGTTCCAGAGAACCTACAGTACAGAGTCAGACAGAAATGCTGCAAAAGAAATTTGGAAAGAAGGACCACAAAACAGTTCTCCCAGTGGGAACTGAAGAACTTCAGAATAAAGGCTTGTTATCAACCTCAGTGACAACAGGGACTAGACATAAGTATAATTTGTGAAAAGCAACACAGTCTGCATGGTAGTTTGTTGCAGATTCCCACAATTCTTTGAGTAAAGAAGTGCTTCCTGGCTTCAGTCTTAAATTCACCTCTCACTAACTTTGTCATGTTTCAGCCAGCTTTTTCCCCTGGCTGGGGTTCAAAGTCATGTCTTGGGTCTATTTTGTCTAGTTTTCTATCAGTTATTTCTATTAATGTTTATTTTTAATTATGATGTTTGTCTTTTCTGGTTCATGTTGGAAAAGGGGAAGAGCCTTAGTTATGTCCTTTTCGATTTGTGGATAGCTGTGCTTTCAGGACTCCTGTATTTCAGGAAAAAAACTTCCACAGATGACCACAAGTTATGTACTCGAAGCTTAGAAGGTATAACCGATTTAGGGTCCCTCTTCCAAAAGTGACTGTTATCGAGTACTTTTCTTGTTTATGTACCATTCTTGGATTTACTGGTTCACTGTGGCTGTTTGCTTAGACTGGCTTCTCATTTCTGGATTTGTTAGCCTTGAGTTGCCTCTTTAGTGTGCATTGTTTTGGCATATTTTATTTATCTTTTGTTGAATGTAATGCATTCATTGAATTTAAACAGCATAGCTTTGTTTTTGTCCTTCCAGCCAAAATATTCCAAGGTTTTCATCTCCCTTGAATGACATTTTTATGTTTTTTGGGACATTTAAAGGTATATGTAATCTTTTAAAGCCAGTGCCCCCATTTGAGTCTATACAATATAGAAAGCCTGCCTGTTAAGCTTGGGGTATGGCTGCCTGGGGTGAAGCTTGTTTCTGAGGCTCTATAAAGAGGTTCTGGTCAGGTTTATGTGTATTTTGAAGCCTCCATATCTCGTTTTGCAATCTTGTGCCTGTTTATCACAATAACCTTAACTTATAATTTTATGCATTACTATTCATTCATATTATTACAATAAAATAATACAAAATAAAAAAGAATTATAATGTCAATATGGAGAGCTGCTTGAAAGTACTGCATGTGAATGATTCACTTTCCACAGCTTACACAAATATAGATTAAAACAAGAAAACTCTTTTATGTGAAATCCAATATCTGATGAAGATAACCCAAAGAAACGGGTTGTTTCATTGCTTGTTAAATAGAGCTTCTTAAAGTAACTGATATGCAATGCGAAAAAGTGAACCTTTTCATTCAATAAAGCAATGGCACTTACTCAAGCGTCTCTGACAGCAACCCAATGCGTCCTACAGTTACTAATGAGCCTCTCATGCTTTGAATAATTTGTGCACAATCTTCTTAACAAAACTGCTTCATCTGCCCCAAATGTGTATTTTTGCCTTCATGTTTTGCTTCAGTTTAAACTGTTTTAAAGTCTGAACTTTGTATTATCAAAGTATGAACATGGAAGTCAGTAAGAGTGTTGTGAAGATCACAGGATTTTTTTGAACATCCTTTACGAGTTTTCTTGTGGCTCTGGGGATATGTTTATAACACATCTTAAAATGATTTTACATTTTTTTTACAACAACAATGTATTTCTTGTATAGCTCAAAATCACGCATGGAATGCCTCAATGGGCTTTAACTAGCCCTGTCTTTTGACAGCTCCCACCACCTCAGCATTGACTCTCTAAGACAACAAGAAAAATCTCCTAAAAAAAACCTTGTAGGGAAAAAAATGGAAGAAATCTTGGGAAAGGCAGTTCAGAGAGAGACCCCCTTCTAGGACGATTGGGCAGAGGTGTCAAAAATTGGGGCAAATTCAACACAGCAAACAGAACACAAGTCATCCTTGTTACAAAGCTAGATGAATTCCAAAACAGCTTGCTATAGTATTGTGTTCTTCTAGACCAGGGGTGGGCAATGTCGGTCCTGGAGAGCTGCAGTGGCTGCAGGTTTTCATTCCAACCCAATTGCTTAATCAGAAACCAATCTTTGCCAATCTCAGACCTTATTTCATTTTATGGCTTGTTAGTCTGCAATGTTAGGTTCTTATATCGTAGATTTTTTCGTTTCCAAGGGTATCATCCAAATGATTTGAAGCCTAAAACTGATCATTTTCAGTTGGTCACATTTTTCTAGTAAGTGTTTTATTAAATCAAACAGTGCATGATGAACACACACAGATGTAAATGGAAACAAGCTAGATGGAGAAGACGTCTATATCTTATTGCTAATAAGAAGTCATTAACATGGCGAATGCAGCTGTTTAAGATTGACATAAGCAATTAAGGTTGGGGACCCTTAACGAGCAAGACCACTAAAATCAAGAATCAAAATATCACTTAAGCAATAAGTGCTTCATCAGTAATAACTTACTTCTCATTAAGAAGGTGGGTTGGAACAAAAACCTGCAGCCCCTCTGTCTCTCCAGGACCGTGTGGTGGACGGCTGGGGGTGGTACCCAGCCAGGATGCCCAGGAGGACCGGAGGAGGGCTTACGCCACTTCCAGACCACGAGGGGGAGACCGCCCTGGTTGCACTGGGGGCCACGGGTGCAGAACTTGGAAGCTCAACTCTGTAGGGGCCCATGGTCACCGCCAGGGGGCGCCCCAGTGCCTGAAGAGCCCTGGACCTCAGCACTTCCACCTCCTACAGGAAGTGCTGGGGGGAAGAAAACTGGGGACAACCGAAGGGCTTCCGGGTGTGCAGCCGGCTCTTCCGGCACACAGGGGAGTGTCGGGGAGCAGCTGGAGCCCATCCGGGCTGCTATAAAAGGGGCCGCCTCCCTTCATTCGGGAGTTAAAAGTCGGGTGGAAGAGGACTGAAGTCTGGAGAGAGGAGTGGAGGCAGCCAGAAGGAAGGCACTGTAAAAAAAGGCCTGGACTTAAAATTGTAAATATTATAAGTAAAATGTGTGTGTTGGGTGCTAAACCGTTGTCCGTCTGTCTGTGTCCGGGCCACGTTCCACAACCGACATTGCCCACCCATGTTCTAGACCATAGTTTCTTTAACTATGGGAAGTGTCCCATGATGGGTTGCTGCAGCATGTTAAGCAATTGACATTGCTCTGTTATGATTGTCGGTATCAATTCCCCAAAGTGAGACATGGAATGACTATTGGCAGCAATTCTCCAAGGAGGAAAATCTGATGATTCCATGGACTGGGTCTTGAAGACACAAAGAAGTTCAAGATTGGATTGCAAGAAAAAAAAAGTTTAAGAAACATCGTATTAGACTAATGAGCACTACAACACTTCTTCTAAGGTTGATTGAAGTCTCATTAAATGGCATGATGTATAAAAAGAATATTCAATCCAAAAATTATGCATTTTTATATGTGACTTAACCTGTGTGTTTTGTACTGATGACAGATTTTTAATGTCCCCTTTATTCATTGGTCAAAAGTCCTGTCCTCAAATGAAAAAAAACATTTCATTGTGGCATTTGCGATGTGCACTGATTTTTCTGGAAGTATTTAACAATATTTTTGCAAAAAATGCATTTTTTGTGCAAATGACTAGGTAACTGTGACCAAAGTAACATTAATTTTTTTATTCAATCCATGGATGTTTTTCATATTACAGTGGTACCTCTGTATACGTCCGCTTTGGAATAAGTTCAACTTGGTATACGTCCTGTTTGGACTTGAAAAATGTAGCTTGATATACGCCCTTTGTTTGGAATACAACTCGCGCACTAGAACACCATGCGCTACCCTTGTTTACCTCTCTCGAGACAAAGCCATGACTGCCCATGAGCGTCAGTACGCCAGTTGCTAGCATTCAGTGAACAACCTGCGCTATAATTCTCTGTCAATTTTCACGTGATTTAGTGTTTTTTCGCGTAAATTTGAATTGATTGTTGAAAAGTATGAAGGTGACATGCGTATCCGGGACTTGGCCTTTGCATACCGTATGCCGAGAACGACGGTATCTACAATTGTGAAAAACAAAGACATTATTAAATAGTAAATGAGGTTAAATTTTCATTTATTTCATCTAATTGCTTTTGTATTTATGTATTTTAGTATTAAGTAGTGTTTAAATTAATTTATACAACCCCATCAATGTATAATATGCCAATAACAATAGCATTTTTTTTCATGGGAACGGATTAATCATTTTCCCTTTATTTCTTATGGGAAAAATTTGTTTGGTATACGTCCTGTTTGGTATAAGTCAAAGGATCTGGAACGGATTAAGGACGTATACAGAGGTACCACTGTACTTGCCATTGTACGGTATAGTTTACCATTGGCTTGTGTCATGATTTAGGAATTTCCTCCAAACCAAAATAGGGTGAGACCTCCAAAGCAGGCTAGGAAGCAGACCAGAAGCACTACCTGGTCTGCTCAGTAGAGGCAACCTTGAGCTCAGCAAAGCCCCTAAAACCTGGTTTATATCTGACACATCCACACTGTCAGATGTGAAGACACCACAGCTTGCACACTGGGTTGTTACTGTATACCTCACATAAAAATTTTCCTTCCTATGCAGTGATGCCAGCATGCCATCATATATCCAAGATGATAAATTTCGAGGAAAGGCGGGTGATGTGGCTGAATATGATGCAACAGGTCATCAAAGTACAAGGAAGATGTGCAAAAATATTTGAAGTGTATCACTCTTTATGTGTACCATCCACACACGTGAATATCACCATTGCTTCTCCCTTTGCTGCTTCTGGTTCATTGGTCTGATACTCCACCTTCGTATTTTTTTCTCTTAAAACCAGTAATAACGGGCACTTCTCACAACCTGATATGTACTTCTTACCATTGATATCTTTCATTGAACAATCATATAAACAACTCATATCCTCTGCTGTGAAACTGTTAGGTATTCAACACTGACCAAAAACTGCCATCTACTACCTAGGAGAATATCGACATGCTGATCAATGAGACCTTCTGGTCGCTGGTAGCACAAACTTTGCGTTTCAAGCTTCACACAGTAAGTATAAACAAGGCTTAGTGTTACCTGCTTACTTCAGCTGGATCATGCTCAAAAATGGGGAGGTGGCAAAACCAATTATAATACACGCACAATAAAGCAAACGTCCCACAAGAGTAAGGATAACCATCAACATTAGGCTTGTATTAACATGGCAAACAATGAATATTAAAATTAAAGATTTATTTACAAAAAAGGGCAAATGATCCCGCCTTCCTGCCTCTGAGATGCCCCGCCCCTTTCGGTCCAAACCTATAAACGTGGCTGATCCCAGAATGTGGTGTCTCAGGCCCTTATCAAACAGACATCAGTGTCTGTGATTTATATCTTTATTTTGTGCTTGTGCCAATGAGCACCCATTTATTTTTAACTTTGTTGATTTATTATTAAATGGGGTGGCTGGGTAGATTCCTCAACTTTTCTTTGGACTTCGTCTATTCTTTGTACATATATGTCTCTGCAAACATGTAATCCATGTATAGCACTTTGTGTGTTTTCTTCCTACAATGTTATTTTGTGTTAAAAACTGCCTTTAACGATATACTGTGACCCATGAGTCACTGTCCTGAACCTGAGTGAAGACTCGGAGTCCAAAGGCTTCAAGCAAACCAACTTTACTCCAATCAAATAAGGAACAGCAGAGTATTTATTCAAACTGGAGCTACCACTTCAATACACAGACACAGCAAACTAGAAGAGACGAGGCCATGTCAGTGGCTGGGTTGTAATGTCCCCTGCATTACCCATCGGGCAACAGACATATTACGTGGGGAGGCTGCAAACTTGTAAGTCCCTTGGTGGAGCTGCAAACCAGCAGTTGCCTCAGCAGCAGACAAACCACCTTTGACTGAAGCGTCAATTGCATTTCGGCATGCAGCACCATTGGGGAGGGTTTTAAAAAAGTTCAAAAGGACCACAATATTTATAAAAGTGACGAGCATTACAAATTTGCAAATAAGAAGAGCAATAAAGAAAAGTAAATTGAACTGAATAATTTCAAAATACGCACCTCTATATATAGTGTAGTTCTAAATCTGCAATACATTTGACATAAAATATTGTGAGGCTCTCCAAAATAGACAGGAACATCTCAGGCTACAAAACACTGAGACAAGACAGGGTAAATATAGAAAGCAAAAAATCTATTATTTAATTTTCATCTCCAACGTATAGAGATGTAAAAAGAAGTTTCAGGTATGCTAACAATATTGTCAAAGGCCTCTATTCAAAGTATAAACCAATTTAGGATTTTCCATACACTTTGCCCTATTTTTTTGTTTGGTCCTTGTAATCAGATATATAAAAATGAGTCACTTTTTGGCATGCACAATCTAAAAAAAAAGACTCTTTTCAAATAATGAGAGGGACTTTTAAAATAAAATCAGATTCATTAAAACCTCTATAGCACTCATAACAATTCAGGTCACCTCGGAAGAATATAATATAAATGTAGATATATATATACATTTCCAATAACCTTCTTCCCTCAACCATGGCAGCAATACACAGCACCATTTACTGTAGCATGTAAAACGTTTACTTAAAATGTTAAATACCACGAGTGCTGTGAGCACAAGATAAGGCTGCAGGACTGGGAAAGGAGCTGGAACCGTTAGGGCCAGGCTTCGAAAAGAGAATAGTGGAAGAACATAAATCTCAGAGAATGCGCCTAACTTAATTTACCAATTGTTACTTTAGTGTTTCCACACCATTTCACTGAACATGGTGAGCCAAGCATTTTTTACACAGAAGGGGTCAATCACTGCTTAAGAAACTAACAGTAAGACAAGATCTGCAGCAAAAGGGCTTTCTCGAAGTTTAATTTTGTTACAGCCTGTGTTTTACCACAATTATGTAGTGCATAGTCGTTACTCCCTTAAATATTCAGCAAATGTGTATCCTGAATGGAGTAGGTGTATAGCCAGTGTTTAAAAAAAAAACTGGTGAAGAATTGTTTGGCAAAATGTTAGCGTATTTCACAAGAAAGAACTGTAAAAATCCCATGCCCTGAAGTAACGCATACGTACATCTAATTATTAACACACAGCCTGGAATAGTGTTTCTGAAGAAGAAAGGTCAGTGTAAAAGATCTGGACATCGAAGTTCAAGAAGGTGAGTTATTCACAATTAAAAAGGGCCAGGTTCAGCTTGTAGTCTACTCACTGTATGGAGCTTATGAATGGGAAATACGTGTAACCTCAGATTCCAAAGATTAAAAAAAAATTTAAAAGAACCACCCTACAGTGAACATCAACAGAAACCTTTTTACAGGTAAAGAGCTACAGATCATTTGTTTTATATATACTGCACTTTGAAACAGATAGGTCACAACAACCAAGTAACTCACTGTGGGTCACACAGCAAGCTTTACGCAGCAACTGAAATGGTAGTCTCGCAGGGCCAGGCGTGATTCTCGAAGAAGGCCATAAGGATTAAGATAACTGCATGCCTTGAACCAACTCTCCACGCCATGCCAAAGAACCCTCACTGTAACTCTAGTCAGTTAAGAACACGGAAGGCAAATGCATTTTATATAAAGAGTACTGTAGTGACAACATGAACACGAACACTGGTAGCATCAAGGTATCGCTGTATCACTTTCTGCTATCCACCTCAACACTCTTCAGCTGCACTGAGACCAATGCAAGCTCTAATGGATGGGCAAGGCTCCATGTTTCCTTGTGGAAGGGTTTTGGGGTGACCCTATCCTAAAAACACTGATACTTATATTCCAATGCCCAGATTCTTTGTCACAGAGACCGACACGTATGTTCTACACCCCAACGCTTGTTCTTTTATCCTTGCACTCACCTGGCCTGGAAGAAAATAGACAACCTGGAAGTCACAATGTGCTTGCTGCTATGACTATGGATCTGATCTACAACCAGAACTGACTGATACTGGATTTCACATCTCCCCTTTATTCATTTATACTTCAGGAGGCATTAGAAAGCAGCAAGGTAAGCAAGAGAAGCAGGCACAAAACTTGTATTCATTCATTAATGTACCAAAAAGCAATTCAGATAAAAGTAAATGGGTGGGGAAATCAACTAATACAACCTGGAATATTTCAAGAGCTGTCGTAGATGATGCTGGTCCACACACTCAATATGGGAAGCTTTGAGTCTCCTAAGGTTATATTGCTGGGTTTTACTTTATGGGGTTTCTTGGTCCTCCATTCTTCTCCCTTTTCTCAGTTTTCTTTCTCTTCAATTCAATACTTTAACACTAGAATTACCAAAGCCTACGAAAAAACTAATAATCCTGTGTGACAGATAGGGGGCGCTATCACTCCCTTGAACCCTTGTCCAATACGCCAGACACCAAGTAAAAGTCCAATAATTGACTTTATTTTTACACAACAGTGCACAAAGCACCCTCTCCTCCACTATACTTATCCAATCAATCACAATATAAAATAAAATCTCCACCACTCCCAGACGCGTTGCCACCCTACCACCCAGCTCAGCTTGCCGTCTGGGAGCTGTCACAATCCTTTTATATTCCCTGACCCGGAAGTGTTCCAATCCCCAGTTCATGTGATCCTTATCACTTCCGGGTCAGATAAAGAGTGTTTTTCTTTATCCCAGAAGTACGTCACATCTGCTGTCGCTCTGCCTATGACGCACTTCCGGGTTATAAGCCACATATGACTCTCTATGCCTCCCTGCAGCGTCCTCTGTTGGCCCCTTGGGTATCCAGCAGGTTTGTATGGGAAAACTCCAAAGTCCATGATTCCCTGCTGGTCTCTTGGGCACCGCCATGCTGCAGGGAGAGCTCCATCTTACGGCCTGGGGGAATTGCCCGTGATGACAAGCCGGCCATAGACCACACCCAGCACACCTTAAATCCATTCACACCTCTCCGTCAGCGTCTTTTGTGTTGTAAATGTGTCGATCAACGCAATCAGCATGTAGTCTCTGTAATCTACTAGGTTCTTCATGTAAAAGTTTCCTAAGAAGCTTTCATCATTGACTATTTAGTTGTATGTGCTTTAATATATGGCATTTAGATTTTTGAAGCCAACAATGTGAAAATGAACATGATAATGGCAGTACCCAATGCACAATATACTGCGATCGAAATTGCATAATGAAATTTTACAGTGACATCAGAAGATTGGGATGTGAGTCTTCTGACACGACAAGACAGCCGACTGAAATTTCTGACATGACAGAAATTCTTCTGATCGTACAACAGCCCAATTGTAATACATAACCGGGCATCGAAACTCTTCTCATACCGCATGAGAAATGATGGCCAATGAAGCTAATATTCTGTCCAACTCAGAAAATCAGTTGGCGACTGCAAATCAGGCTTAAAAATCACGCCAAAACTGCACAGTCTAGGCCCAGCATTAATGAAGAACGAACATAACAAATATTCAAATTGACCTGAACCCAGCAGTGACCAATTCTGAACAATGGCAAACAATATGAAAAACGTCCATAGAAAAAGAAAACTAAAATTCTCATGTAACTTGTGTCTCATTATCTATTTCTATTTTCAGAAAGTTTAAAATGTATCCATTTTTTTGATAAAATGCTATTAATACTTATTTATAGAAAACTCAATATAAAAAATAAATATGAAAGGCACATTCCAATAATACTATGCATTTGAACTGAAGATCCACATGACCTGTACTGTGGAGAATGTGCCTTTCCTGTTCATTGTTAACAGTGAGTTTTCTGGAAATAAATATTAATAGTATTTTAGCAGAAAACACATATATTTTCTACATTCCTAGAATTCAAATGGATAATGGACATGTGGATTATGCCAACTGAGTTACGTCAGAACTACTGCTCCTTTTTCTATGGACATTTTCCACCTTGTTTGCCACTGTTTTGTTTGGAGATGGTCATCACTGGGTCCCAACTCAATTTGAATCTTCGTTATGTCTTTCCTCCTCTAAAACATGAGACTAAAATTTTTTTTCAGCCACCACTACAAACTACATGGGGTAAGTAACATAGAAACAAATATCACTTTTGGGTGGAATATTCCTTTAAGCTGATGACGTTTTAAAGCTTGTCAGGACCAAGGCTCCTGTCACCCGTGGCTCCGCTCTTTCCAATGTAACATTCGACAGATCATACCAGATGACCAATAGTTTTGAGGGCCTCACTTTTACATACTGTATGTGGAAAGGCCAGAAAATGATCAGTTTATCATTTAAAACTCTGGCCTTTTCATCATAAAAAGTGCAGCCAAGCAACATGACAAGTTTCATTTTGGATAATTTAGCCCTTGGTCTGTTGCCACTGCTAACATTTCCTCTTTCTGATGTTAGACAAGCTACTACTACAAAGATCAAAAGTTAAAGTAAAAAAAACTAAAATACAAAATAGATTTTCACCAACAAACCTAAATGAAAGAAAGAAAATTAAAGCACATTTTTAACACACATACAGATCACATTTCTGACACTCCAACTTCTACTTTTCCTCTCACGGTCTCCATCCCTTTCTCCAATCCTCTTGAGGTTTGTCAAACAACGCACTGCCTTCATGGCTGGACAGGCTACTGACACACAAGTATTTGGACTCGGTCAGTCTAACAAGCTGGCAGCCCACTGTCTTCTCTCCCTGACAGTTGGGCTACTGACACTCAAGCACCTCGTGAAGTGCTGGCAGACAGCTGCCTTCCAATATGTCTGAGAAGTGCTGTCTGACAACTGCAGCAATGTTTTCTCACTAACCCTGACACATGCATTGAGTGAATTATAACTTCACAACGTGTTTTTAAAATTTCAAGGAACCCCGCGACCCCAACCCAATTTTCATGTTCAGTCTTTCAGGAGATCCCAGAACATTTCATGATTCAACCTTGATGCTAAGTATAAGAATAATAACAAAATATAATTAGAAAGAAGGAAGGGAAAAAAATAGTATTTAGGCAAAAAATTTAAAAATCAATTAAATTATTTTTCATCATTGAGTTATAAACAAAATATTATACAGGCCTTTAAAGCACTTTATTAAAAAAATGTGATATATAGAACAACAGATTAAAAAAATATAAACAAGTACTATGGCCTGCGTGAATAGATAGTTTACCTTTCGCATTTAAGAACACTGAAGATCCCTTACTATAATCTTCTTAACAGAAATTGTTCAACAGAAGTGAAAACAGAGGAAAAGCAGAACAATTTGCCCCTAACTCCAGAATCATTGCAATAAGCCTCCTAAGGTGATAAGAGTTAAGAGTCAAGAAATGAAGACGCATCGATGGGCTAAACTGCACTCCCTCCTCATAAACCCTTACAAGTATATCATTAAGGTGTTATTCTCCCATTACTCTTTCCCTTCCACAGAGAATAAAATCATTAATCATTCTCAGCTCACACTGTGCTTTCTGTGTTTTAAAGAAAATATGTGCTCAAGAGAAACACTAGGTTTTTAAAACAAAAGAACAGCAAATAGTTTGGGCTGAAAAATGTGAACTAAAGAAATAAATATAAGCAAAAACGCCTGTACAGTTAATCTGTTTATGCTGTTTGCAAAACAACTACTGTGGGGATGTATTAAATTAATCTATAATTTATCATGCTCCATCATGCTTTTTAAAGATTTTTTAGCAAAATTGATTGGCGTTGCTAAATTGGCCCTTGTGTGTGTATGTGTATGTGTGTTGGCACTGCTATGGACTGGCGACCTACGATTGGTGGGATAGGCTCCAGCTGCCCTGTGACCCTGCCCTGGATAAGCTGTTTGAAAGAATGGATGAACGAATAGTGAAACTCTTAAAGACTTACATGTAAATGGGTTATATATTTAGAACTGTACATAATTCTACATAGCCTCTGTTTACAAATTACAGAAATTCATTAATGATTTTACTAGTTTCCAGCCATCTCTCAGGTTTACTGTCAACATTTCTATCATAGCTCTACCATTTTTAGATATCAGTCTCTCTATCAGTTTTCCAGAACTTAAAACCTCTGTCTATTACAAGCCAACGGACTCATAGAGTTATCTTCTCTACAGCTTCTTCTATCCCTGGCATGCTAAAAACACTCTGCTTCTTTCATAGTTTCTTAGACTCTGAAACATCTGCAGTGATGAGGCGGGCTTTGGTAATGTAGCACTCAGAAAGAGGAGTTTCTTCATTGACATAAGATACCTTTCTCATATCGTGGAGTGGACCCTCAATCAAGCCTGGCGTAGACATCATACTGTACTATCCACTTCAAGACAAACTCCAGCAATGAAACCTGGATCCCACTGGACCTCCCAATGACACCCTAACTCTCTCTCTATCTCCCAGGTTGTCTTCTTCTTCCTCGTCTTTTCTCAATTCTATGTGGGGTCAACATGATTGATTAACCTTCTTTAGACAGCTCGGCCCTGAACCTCTTCATTCAAATCCCTTTCCTTCATATTTTCTTCTACTTTATTTTTCCAACTTTGCTTTGGCCCCCCTTGCTTTCTTTTCCCCTGTCCTTCCATTCCTATCGGTCTTTTGTCCACATATTCATTGTCTCTCCTCATCACATGTCCATACCATTTCAACCTGTACTTACCTAGATATTTCTCCCATTATAGTTGTACCTCTGATTGTCTCATTTCTTATTCTGTCCTTTTGTGTAACTCCACACATCCATCTCAACGTTCTCATATCTAACACATCTGACTTCTTCTCATCTGTTCTCTTTACTGTTTATGTCTCAGCTCAACGCATCATTGCTGGTCTTATCACTCTCTTAAAATTCTGACCTTTAACCTTTGCCTTAATTCTTCAATCACACAATACTCCTAATGCGCACTTCCAATTGTTCCATCCACACTGCACTCTACAAGCTACTTCTGCTTCTAATTTTCCATCGTGAGCTACAACTGATCCTAGATATTTAAATGTATCCGATCTTTTCAAAAGCACTACCTGCAGGCTTACTTCTGAATCCTGATCATTCTGAGCCTGGGATCACATATTTCTCCATTAACGACTGACTAACTTTTTAAGCTCATCTTCTCAAATGACCGGTTTTTCTCACCTACTCTTGCTGTTTCTCCTTTCATCTGCTCTAGTTTTGTTCTCTCCTTCCTCTCCTATACAGTATGTTTTATTTCTTTCCTTTTCAATTGCACACCTGATGAAAGCTATGCAGCTGAAATCGTGTGTCTTAAACCTTCTTTTCAGCATGGAAATAACCTTTAACCTTTTTTCCATCACTTATTTTGCTTGATGATAATGTGCGAAAGTGAATGGTGATGATCCAATTATATGTTGGTGTTCTAGAAACCAGTTAACAATATAGGCTGCACCAATGGTATCAAAAACCACCACAATCAGCATTAATTTACCAGGTATACTGTGGAGTTAAGAAACTCAGGTTTTGTGATTATTGCTATTGATGACAACTCATGTGGACAATAGTGAATAGAAAGATGGGGAGGTCAGGTGCAGAGGTCGAACCTTTGATACATACAAGCAATCCAAATCACTAATAAAATGATTCCGAATGAGAAATTTAAAAAGTCCTTTCTATCTATTCAATGACTCTAGGGTCAAACATGGAGAGGATGCTCACTGGCAAGGAACACGTTTGATTAAATTAAAAGAAGCATAGCGTAAAATGAGGCAAAGAAAGGAGTGGAAAATGAAGAAAGAGCCACTGCAGCCAGCAGTACAGGAATTAAGTGTTATGTTTAAGTGAGGGTTCCTCCTTTGGCTTATGTTTAAATTACTTTTTTCATGTCTTTTTTGTCCATTTGTGATCCTCCCGTTTCTGTTATTTACTGTAATTTATTTACATTATTTGTCTAATTGTGCATTTTCTGTTAATTTAGCTTCTATGTGTAATTATGTTCTCTGATATTCCTTGTATTTAGTGGGTTATTGCCCACGAGGTGGGCCACCCTTCCATCACCATTAACGGACCGCCACTAACCAATAAGGGCAGGATGGAAAAAGAAGCCCCTCCGTGGCTCATTTGAATCTACACTGGTGGATTTTGGCGCGTCTTGAAAGTATTTCTGTTTTGTTGAAATTTCTCAAATTATTTTCCTGTTTATTGAATTATTCTAGTGCACTTTGCATTTGTTTTTGGACTGCCTTTTAGGCAAGTCCCTTTTTTTTTTCTCCAGTTAACAATTTTTGTTGTTTATTTTTTTTCCTTCTCGTCAAATAAATCCTCCTGTTATACAGATTTTTTGTTACCTTGCTCTCTACAAGCCAGGGGTTGATGGCGATCCCCTCCCAAGTGGCATATTTTGAGTGTATTTTGGGCCACTACTGAGTATATTTTTTAACTTTGAGAGTTGGCACACTTTAGATCAGTGTAGGTTGTAAAGGCCAACCCTGACACAGACAGGAGTAGGACACAATTTCAAGCAAACATGAGTTTTATTTCCTTTTTTACCTTGTGGGCAACGCCTTCCCCGTTCCCTCAAGCTCAACACAGTCCCAAGCACAATACAATACTCTTTCCTTTTCTCCTCCTTCCTTCTGGCTCCTTTTATAAGGAGTGTGGGGGAGAAGCTGTTCCCCAGGGCTCAGTAGCTGTTGCAACACCCCCAGATCCCAACAGGGCTATATCCAACTCCAATTCCCATGAAGTCCTGCGGGAGTCCAAGGCACCACCTCAACCCAGTGGGGCTGCGATCTAGTGCTCCAGGGGAGGTAATATTCTGGACAGGTTGGCTGCCTCGGTCCTTCCAGCGTGGAGGTGTCCTGGCCGAGCAAGGGTCCCAGCCAATCATCACAAGGTGAAAACCAGCGGCCCAAGCAGTAAATAGGCTGCCTTTTGGTACATCTCCTCTGGACTGGCTGGTGGGAATCAGGCCTGCCTCCCTGGCTATTTTTGAAGGATTCACACTACCTTGGCTATTTAATGTACGTAATCACGACACTAAGAACCTGAAGTGCACTAGCCTAAGAATGAGGACAGTTATATTTGTAGTGTGATGCCCTTGCTTTGTCTTTCTTTTTATACTTCAAGAGCCACCCACACATTAAAAAAGGAGCCATTGCCTTTAGACAGCTTTTAGAAGGTGGCGTTTTTGCCTTGGATCATCCAATGTTAATACGTGCAAACAGTACTTTAAAAAGTATGACAATCCTTTTTATAGCTTTGAAAAATTGCTCATCTACACATTTGTTGAAAAAGATGGCAGAGATTTCAAAATTTTACAGCTCTGTAGAAACAGAAAATATATTGAAAATGTAATGTCCTACCTCAACTTCAGGCTGTGTGTCGTGAAATATTCTGAATCCAGAATATAGCTGCTAGAATCTTAACTAGGAAAAGAAAATCCGAGCACATCTCTCCAGTTTTGATGTCACTACATTAGTTACCTGTGTCATTTACAATTGACTTTAAAATACTGCTTATGGTTTACAAAGCCTTAAATAATCTCGCTCCATCTTATATTTCAAAATGCCTTTAACCTTACACTCCAGATCGTAACCTTAGATCTTCAAATGAGTGTCTGCTTAGAATTCCAAGAGCTAAACTTAAAGAAAGTGGTGAGGCGGCCTTCTGCTGTTATGCACCTCAAATCTGGAATAGCTTACCGCTAGAAATTTGCCAGGCTAATACAGTGGAGCACTTTAACAGACTGCTAAAAACACAATATTTTAATATGGCTTTCTCATAGCTTCGTGTTAGTTTAATCTTGATACTCTGTATATGCATTGTGACAGATAGGGGGCACTATCGCTCCCTTGAACCCTTGTCCAAGAAGCCAGACACCAGGTAAAAGTCCAAATGTTGACTTTTTTAATAATGCACCGTGCACAAAGCACCCTCCTCTCCACATTACTCATTAAATTTAACACAATACTCTACAATAAACCAATCCTCCACTCCCAGACGCGTTGCCACCCTTCCACCCAGCTCAGCTCAACGTCTGGGGATTTCCCACAGTCCTTTACAGTCCTCGACCCGGAAGTGTTCTTAGTCACGTGGCCAGAGAGGGTGAAACACTTCCGGGTCGAGGACTATAAAGGACTGTGGGAAATCCCCAGACGTTGAGCTGAGCTGGGTAGAAGGGTGGATAAAAATCCTTTTCTTCACCCCGATAGCATGTCATTCCCCTTGTCCATGTAACTCGAATAATATTCTTTGCTCCTCCCTGCAGCTCCATCTAGCAGCCCCTTTGGTATCCAGCAGGGCTGTGGATGAAAACTCCATTGTCCAGGATTCCCTGCTGGTCTTCGGGGCATCTCCATACTGCAGGGAGGGCTCCATCTGGCGGCCTGGGGGTATTGGCCAGGATACACGTCCGGCCATATGCCACAGCATTTAATTATCATTATCATTCCTGGTGGCTCCATAATCCATACTAACCCCTACTTTCTCTTCTGCTCTTTTTCAGGTTTTCTGTGGTGGTGATCTGAACCATCACCACCTGATCATAGCACCATGATGTCCCTACATTGATGGATTAAAAGCCACGGTCCACATGACCATCATCATCAAGTTCCTCCATGTGAACCCTGAATACAATGAGGAGTGATTGAGATCATTTATGTTGGGTAGAATGCCTAGAGGGGGCTGGGTGGTCTCGGAACCCCTCCAGATTTTTTTTTTTTTCTGTCCTCCCTGGCCATCAGACCTTACTTTTATTCTATGTTAATTAGTGTTCCTTAATTTTATTTTCTTATTTATTTTGCCTTTTTTCTCTTTTCTTCATTATGTAAAGCACTTTGAGCTACATCATTTGTATGGAAATGCGTTATATAAATAA
Organism: Polypterus senegalus; assembly: GCF_016835505.1. Lineage (NCBI taxonomy): Eukaryota > Metazoa > Chordata > Cladistia > Polypteriformes > Polypteridae > Polypterus > Polypterus senegalus. The sequence goes on from NC_053165.1 coordinate 23,769,023, forward strand.
ATGTCATTGTTGTTGTTGAATTTCAGAGACACGGAAAGACTGATATGCTAACTGGAGTTGAGGACTGTGGAGGGGTCTGAAGGAGATGGTGCACCTTAAACTTTGTTCAGGGGATATCTCGTCATTTTGTTACCATTTTTAGCATGCTGTGCTTTACTTGTTTGAGTGTGATAAGGATAAGGGCAGGGAGGACTTACTAATTGATGTTGAAAATTTAATAAGTATGAACCAGCAACTAATAATGTTAATTAAGAATTACCGTGACACTTTCCTTTCTTAAGAAAAGCAAGGATAAAAACACAGAGAATTTGACATAAAGTAAGTCAAATATAAAAATTACCATTATAATAACTCAAACCTACTGTCATAATAAGTACTGAAATCCTGGCCATCTTTTTTGATGACACTATTTTTTCCTTGATATTGGAATACAAAATTATCTAATTGCTCTGCATCAATTGGCAGATAATTATTTCAGTATTTTTCAAAAATATGGTATTTAGTTTTAAGTGCAGCAAGGCAGATTTCCTGCCAGCCAGAAGAAGCCATGCAGTGAAGAAGTGGTGTGAATTCTCTAGATAAAAAGCATTTAGCAACCATGGTGTGAATACCATGACATTTAGTTCAATGATTCAGGGTTTTTACCAGATTATACTTAAAACAAGTTCCCTAAAGGCAATTTTTTTCTAAAGTAAACATTTTACATTAGGATTGAACAATACCCATCATAATATATCATCTTACGCTTTCTACCACATTCTTCTAAAAATGTTAAATCTTCATCTACTTTAATATTCTTTTATTTTCTGAAGGTTAGCTGTGCAGGTATTTTAAAAATTGTACGGTGCTGGCATTCGAGATTTTTTTTTTGGTTCGATTTTGTCTTTAGTCGTAAGGTGGGCTCTGTGTGCATGAGAGCTGACAACCAATGAAAACGCTCATCTAGAAAAACACACTGTATAATGCAGCAACAGGAATAAGGAACGCAGGTGCTTTAGGCCTCAAAAACAGAAAAGGAGCTCGCCTGTCTGATTACTTATGTTTTATGTACCACAACAGAATGGAAAATAAGAAAAAGGAGTTGTGACTGCAACTAAACTTGCTGTACCTGTTAAGCCTTCATATGGCACCAGCAAGCCATTGGTGGTCAGAAAAATGGGTGAGCACAATGGTTGCTAAATTTGACATACCCAACAATTATCAGTCTTGAAAATCATGCCACAGTCCGGCAACGAGATCAACAACCTCAGTTGGCAAGCTTGGCACACCTTGTGACTAGAAGTCATGTAATATGACTTCAGTTTCTATTTCAGTGTGCTTAAACAAATTCCTTTTGGTAAACATGGCTGACTCATGGGGTGAGACAACAAGGCGATTACCTCAGGCAGCTCTTTGGTAAGAGCAGTATTATTTAATATTCATCCATCCATCCATTATCCAACCCGCTATATCCTAACTATAGGGTCACGGGGGTCTGCTTATTTAATATTATAAGCCTTATATATAAACACCCGGTTCCATATTTATATATTACCTGAAAAAAACTATGAGCAATATTTAATATTAAAAGTTCCAAATTTCACATAACACAGTTTGCATAATGAGCATGTGACCATCGGAACGGTGCCTACATATATTGAGAACACAGATCCACACATGATATTGGCATTTGATTTCCTGTCATTAATACATCATATAGTAAATACTGTATACATTACATCATTCATTCAACATTTTGTTAATTTCTGAAATTGTATTAAACTGTCATTCATATGTACACTGTCTGCTAAAAGCCCCTTAAGTTTGCATTGTGTGAGTTTACTTAAAAAGGGACAAGTAGGGGAAGCTTACAGGACGAGTGAAACACCCGAGTTTTATATCACATTCGACTTTGCATTCGCTAAACTGAATATACAACAGTATATTTTTTGTGCATGCAAACAGAAACAGTAAGAGTTCATAAATTTCTATTGATTTTAATCTTTATATATAATATGCTATCGTGGCTGTTCGTTTGTCTGTCCAGGATTTTAAATCACCTGTAGCTCGTAAACCGTTTGAACTATTGACCTGAAATTTGGAACACATATATTACGTGACGTTTACAATCCGCTTTCGGAGTGATGATTGACCTCTAAGGTTATTCCTCTTTTTATTTTTATTTTATTTTATTGTACAATCACCTCTTGGCAGCGATCAGCAGGACGGCCATGAGATGCATGTGTGTGGGCGCCGTTCTCATCCATACCACCTTTGCCATCACTTCCCCTACCTCTTCAAATCTTAAATCATTCTTGAGGCAGATTGAAGACTTAACTGCCAGCTTAAGTGAAAAATGAAAGAAAAAGTACTAAGTAATTACAACGCAAACACTGACTTAATCAGTTTTAACGCAAAAAGATTCCGACAACAGAAGAGAAGAAGCAGGCCGCTAGGGTGAAGAAAAGAAGAGCAGCTAAGGAAGCAGCAAGCGCATCAGCCTCTGAGCAAACGCATGATAAACGTGCAGAGAAAGAGGATGAAAACTAGGAATGTTCACGTCAAGTGTATTCACTGCATGTTAGCGTGCAGTACGCCGTTACTGGTATATAATAGTTTGTGTTTTTTATTGGTTTATAGTGATTTTTATTTCCAAAAATAATTTATAACATTAAATTATTATTTTGTCTGATGCTACAAGGGTGTGCTGTATGATGGGAATTTTATATTATGAAGTCTGTATCACAGTACGTATTGCATGTGGATTAATTGTACTGTATCATGCCTAGTAAGTATATGTCAGGAGAGGAGGAGTAGGAGGTTGGGAGGCTACACTGATACACGACAAACCACTTCAAGATCCCAAATTGGGACCTGAATGCTGCCGTGCAATGGGTGACACCTCAGCACCACACTAGTTTGAATGGAATTGAACAGTGTGAGGATTTTTTTTACAGTGGCTGGAGTGACAATCCTGTCACCAACCCCGAGTTTTCTCTGTAAGTTGGATGGAGCAATTGCAGGTTAAAGGTCTTGTTCAAGGGCCCAACAGATTGGAATCACTTCTGGCATTTACGGGATTCAAACCAGCAACCTTCTGATTGCCAGCACAGATCCCTAGCCTCAGATGACGTGGGGGGAGCACCAAAAATATACCTTGTTTCAGGCAGCATTATTTAAACTAAAGTTAAAAAGAACTGTATCAAGGATTTTGATATGCGTGATAAACCTAGCATTTATTTAGTAACACATTTGATTTCAAACGATGAATTTCAGTCATCTCAATAAGTATTCTTGTTCGGCTCCAAACATCCAGTTTTTAGCCCACATCTTCCATTTTAGGGCTGCGGGGTCACTTTTATGACTGCATGTCTAAAAAAATCAAAAATTAAGATCAAAACAAAGCCATAGGTTTCTTTTATACAGACCTCACATAAACCACCACTTAATGGGATTTAAGAACAGATTTTTTAGGAACTGAATAATTCTTGGACTTATTCAAATCAGAATCAGAGTCTGTGCTTGCTGTTCCCAGGAAGAAGTATTTGAGGTTTCATCAGCAAAAGGATGCTGGCCTTATTTTCCTGCTGATAAATTCATCCATTGCCCCTTCTTCACTTTGATGACAGCCTACTAAAAATATTAAGTAAGCTACAGCAGTAAGGATTTACGCTACCACAAACTCTTTAATCAAGGTCGTAATCCATCACTCACACGCTGACCTTTCAGTCTATTGTTTACACCGAACCATACAACTGCTTAAAATTAATTGCTTATCACTTTTTATGTTTATGGGCAGCAGTAAACCTCCAGGATATTGGGGCATCACTTATAAAATGAGCATGCAAACGCTGAAATTTAATGCAATGCGTGCAGGCCTCACTTACCGTGATATGGTAAGGGGCTTTAGAACTTAAGATGGGTCCGATGTAGAAGACCTGCAATTCCAAATCACAAGCACAATACTCAGGAGATATCATGCTTTGAAGGGCTCAGATCTCACACATAAAGAGAGAATGCTAAGATAATATAACAAAAAATGCTGTGTACCCAATTCTTATATGCCTCTACTTTAAAGTTTATCTCATTGCAAGAATAGTTCATAAAAGGAAGGAAAAAGCACTCGTTTCTCTACTGACTTTAACGGATCATGTCAACTCTTGAATGCCATTCTCTAGAAAAGGGACTTCAACTATTTTTTTTTAAACCTCCAGCTTCCCTGATATCTATGGAAGACTATTTGTATCAAAATTAAATGCAATTTAACATGTAAGCTACGTTGCAATGTAATACATATGCAAGTGGCACATTTAATTTTGGCAAGGTTTTATCATATTTATAATTAATAGCACATATCAATCAAATGATCAATTGCTTTTCACTAAGGCGTGCAAATTTCCTGTCAGTATAAAATGCAATGCAAAACCATACTGCATTTCAAATCAAGTCTATAGCTCACGTGTCATAACTAAAAGCAAAGCTGACATGTTGCATTTCACTTAGTGGCAGATCCGTGTATATCGATTCAAGACAATGCCTTAATTGTGCCAAAACTAAAATAAATCAAATGACCAATCAGCATCTAAAGGCAGGGCAAGGACCGTCAACAGTTTGGAGAAATAAATAAATCAATAACATAAAATAAAATATTTTAGCATTGAAGTTGAATTTAATTCTTATAATTGTAATTTTTTAGGCCAGGCCTGCCATAAAAAAAAAAAACAGAATTTAAACAAATCGGAATCTGCTTTGGTTTAGAAATTGATAGGCCAGAGTTACTATATACATATCTGTAACTGGATGCACATTATAGTTATACCAGTAATGGCACACTTCACGATAACGTGCAGTGAATACGCTTGACTTGACCATTCATAGTTACTCTTCATCCTCTTTCTCTGTACGTTTAGCATTCATTTACTCAGAGGTTCATGCGCTTGCTGCTTCCTGAGCAGCTCTTCTTTTCTCTACCATAGAGTGCCGCTTCTTCTCTCCTTTCGTCTGCATCTTTTCGAGTTAAAACTGATTAAGCCAGTATTGGTGTTGCAATTACTTAGTACGTTTTCCTTAATTTTTCACTTAAGTCTTCAATCTGTCTCAAGAATAATTTAAGATATGAAGAGGTAGAGGAAGTGACAGTAAAGGTGGCAGGGATGAGAACGGAGCCTGTACGCATGTGCTGCACGGCCGCCCTGCTGCATTCTGCCAAGAGTTGATTCTACAATAAAATAAAATAAAAATAAAAAGAGTGTAGCCGCTTTGCGTAAGGTGAAGTCAGGCACGGGTAAGACGCGTGTCGAAGAAATCTCTCAGTCCAAAAGTTTGTTTTAAAAATATTTAGTGAAAGTTAAAGGCAAATAATCCATACAAGAATAAAAAAAATAGTTACACACAAAGAATAAAGGCAAAAAAAAGGGAAAAATGTATCTTCTATAAACTTAGTTTTTCTTATGAAGCTTTGGTTACTTCTGTACTTAAAGGTTATTTATTTCTTCTTCTGTATGCTTTAAACATACGGTTCAAAACTTAGATCTATTAATTTACGAGTTACTTTACACTCAAAAGACCCTTAGGTCGTTGGCGCTTAGATATGCGCCAAGCTCACCGTGCATAAGCACGAACGCGAGCATAAAAAGAATTCTTTCAAGGACACAGTTAAAAAAACGTATGCCTCTATACCTTACACAAGGCAAGGCAAAACACTTACTAAAGAACATTGTTTACTCAAAAACTGTTAAGAAATGACAGGAAAATACCAACTCAATTCTATTCACGGGGGTTTAAGGAACCTCCCATATTTTATGCATTATCATCTAATAAATATTCATACATTTTATAGAACTAGGAAAATGGCTCTTACAAAGAGGAATAACTTTGAAGGTCAATCATCACCCCAAAAGCAGATAGTAGAAGTCATGTAGAGTATTTGTTCCAAATTTCACGTGTGCGAGCTACAGGTGATTTTAAATCCTGGACAGACAAACAGACAGCCACGATAGCGTATTACATATAAAGACAGAAATGTCATCCATGTGTGTTTTGGGGACAAATGAAGGGACCCGATGATGGTAATTCTTCTCCAGACCAGGGGTTGGTGCTGTTGCTTAATGGCTTTTCTTCTTCTCCCTCTGCATGATGGAAGTCGGACACCCATTCCACCTCTGACGTCACTTCCATCATATGCCCACATGGACCCGCCTCTTCCTGACTGGATTCCATATAAGCCCCTCCTACCCCACATTTGATCTTGGACTCCCATCTACAAAGCCATTTCGCTTGTCATTTTTTTTTTTCTTTCTCCTGAAATTAAACTGGGATCACGAAAGTGCCCCAGCCATTTCGGATTTGTCTCCTAATAACGAGAACAGAAACAGATAAAGACTTAAGGGGAATGATCCCCCTATAGGTAGCAAATTTTTGGTCCTTGCAGATGTGAGTTAATCTTTGACTGGCTCGATGGCAGTGGAAGCATTTTTCAAACTGGAGAACAGGTGATCGGGAACTGGAAGTGACATCATTAGGGGTGGAACTGTCAATCACCGCTTCTGCAGCGGGAGGAAGAGAAAGGCAACAATGCCAACCCTGATTGGAAGTGTAATTACATTCATATGAGCCTTGAAATCTACTAAATGCATGTGTAAGACAAGTTATTAATCCAACAGAGCAGTCAATGGGCTAGCACATGTGTACATATGGAGCTCCTATACCCCTTCTTAACCAAACAGGTCCGTGATTGAACAGCGTCTAGTGATGCCAGCTCAGACTCTTTTCATGTGTAGCTCCAACCTGGTGGGACAAGCTGCCCACCGCTGTTCGAAATGCTGGCTCCCTCCCTGTGTTTAAGAAGCGCTTCTCTTATTTGATAAATATCTGTCAATCTGATAATGGCTTAGTTAGGTGTTTGTAACCAAGTAAGTGTAACTCGCTTGTATTTTGGACGAAGCTCTTCAATTTTGTAATCTTGTATCATAACACTTGTCTTCAAACAGTCCCAGATTGATGTTTACTTGGCTATGTTGATCTCTTTTGTAAGCTGTTTTGGATAACAGCATCTACTAAGCAAATACATGCAAATGTAAATAGTGCAACATGTACAAAATAATAAATATGTAGAGTAGATGAGAGTCACATAAACTGCATCATAACATACTCAGAAGAATGTCAGGAGCCACCCCAATTACTGAATGACTTAGTGTCACCTATAAACAATGTAAAATGACACATGTACCTTGCACCATCCATTAATACTCCACCATTTGTGAGGCAATGATAGAAAAAGCACATCTTAGACTAAAGGTTAACTCCTTCTGGATGAAAGTCAGGTTTGAAATGTAGTCACATATATGGCAAGCAATTTTCTTTTATTACACCTTAAAAATATGCCCAAGCTGGCCATATCAGATAAGCAGAAAGAGGTCTTCTTTGCAAAAAGAGCCTTATTAAAGCAAGAGTAACACTAGCGCCACGCAGATGGCCGCTGCCATATCAATCAGCCTCCTGGCCCCCGACTCTGATGAATGTCTTGTCTTTTGTATGCAGTTATTAATATGCTAAACACTGAATCTTTAGAGAAAGTTGTTTCTGATTCATCATTTCTTTGTACTGCTGAATTCAACACTAATAATAAACAAATTACTAAACTAATCCTTAGCAGTGACCTTTGCGGTTGGATTTTTTTTTTCCTAATGCATGTGCTTTTAAGGAAACAAATTCAATTTCCTCCAAGACTCTCTATAGAGGCTGATTTAGCACCATATATTACAACTTTTATGTGCTGAAAATGTCAAGGACATGATAAAACAAACCCTTAGAAAAACAGGTTCTTAAGAGCATGAAAAAGATTTGCAATGGCGGTTTGTCCAGCCCCATATTATTATAAAGATGTGAAAAAGTGTAAAAAAAACTTTCCAGTAGTCAGCGCTGTTTCAAGGCTCCTTGCCTTTTATTAAAGCGGGTCTGAGCGCATTCAGCAAATGCTCAGTGATATATACAGTTTTATTATCAGAGACTGCTTCCCAGGGTCAGTATGGATTACTTTCATTTTCACAGATGAATAACGACTGCTTCTTTCAAAAAGCTCTAATAGCCAATGACTCTAACATTTCAAATGAGCATAAAAACAAATGCTGAGTGACAAAACAAAATAGTCTGCGGTTGGCCAGAAAAGAAAAAAAAAATCTGCCGAATTGGAATTTAAAAATAATTTTCTTCCATATGGAAAAATTATCTATACATATAAAGAAGAGTTGAGATCCGAGAGACTGTGTTTGTGCGTTTGTGGAGGGATTGAGAGTGAAGGCAGGTGGGGGAGTCACGTGATCATCTCCCCTCCCATTCACTTCATTTCGCTCCGAGCTGAGCTCCGCAGCTGACGCGGTCTTGCCGTTCTTTTTCCTTAGTGTTTAGTCTTCTCTCCTTTACTGATTTACTGTTTACTAGACGCAGTACTTACTGAATAGTATTTTTTCCTTAAGTGTTTCTACTTAGTGTTTCTTAGTGTTTAGTAGACGCGGTGTGCCGGTGTTCCCGGCGGTGTTGCGGTTTACTGTTACTTTCTACTTCGTTTATGTACTTTAGTGTCTAGTAGACTTTTACTTTATCTCACTTACTGTTGTTTTTTACTGTTGTTCCTGGCGCTGTTGCCCTTTTTTACTTTATCTCATTTAGTGTTTGGTAGACTTTTACTTTATCTCATTTACTGTTGTTCCCGGAGGTGTTGCCATTTTTCCCGTTTCTATTTTTTATGTAGCATGTTCACGAATTAGTCATACAGAAAATTTATATATTTTGGCTCCAGGAGGACAAACCAAAAATGTTGAATATAAAGAAGCTCTATAAGTCGCATGTAGATACTTAATTATTCCAACTACAGCGACTGCAGCGAAGCGCACATGGTCAGCTAGTTAACAATATTTAAAAGAAAAAATCAAAATGTGAATGTCTCTTTTAAATAACTGCATTGGTTAGCATTTACTAAAATTAATAGTACATTTTGAGGGCTCTTAAGCTGTAGCTGCTATAAAACATTTTTAACAAACAGTATATTACAAATACAAACTGTTAAGAACACCCATACACCTGCTTATCCATGTAATTATCTAATGTTAGGTTTGAATACACAATGGTCGGTTGGAAAATCAAGAGTGCACCTTATGAAATGGATTTAGGAGTCATAGTGGACTCTAAGCTATCGACTTCCTGACAGTGTTCAGAAGCCATTAAGAAGGCTAACAGAATGTCAGGTTATATAGCACGAGGTGTGGAGTACAAGTCAAGTCCAAGGAGGTTCTGCTCAAACTTTATAACACACTGGTGAGGCCTCATCTGGAGTACTGTGTGCAGTTCTGGACATAGCAGCGCTAGAAAAGGTACAGAGAAGGGCGACTAAGCTGATTCCAGGGCTACAGGGGTTGAATTATGAGGAAAGAGCTGAGTCTTTACAGATTAAGCAAAAGAAGATTAAGAGGTGACATGACTGAAGTGTTTCACATTATGAAGGGAATTAGAACAGTGGATCGAGACTGTTATTTTAAAATGAGTTCATCAAGAACACGGGAACAAAGTTGGAAACTTGTTGAGGGTAAATTTCACAAAAACGTTAGGAAGTTTTTCTTTACACAAAGAATGATAGACACTTGGAATAAGCTACCAAGTAGTGTGGTGGACAGTAAGACCTTAGGGACTTTCAAAACTAGACTTGATGTTTTTTGGGAGAAATAAGTGGATAGGACTGGGCTGAATGGCCTGTTCTCGTCTAGAGTGTTCTAATGTTCTAATCAGCCAATCATGTGGCAGCTGCACAATGCATGAAATCATACAAATGCAGATCAGGATCTTCAGTTCATGAATGGGGAAGGTGATCTCAACAGAGACATGATTGTTGATGCCAGTTGGGCTGATTTGAGTGTTTCTGTAACTGCTGGTCTCCTGCGATTTTCACTCAAAAGTCTATAGTTTACTCAGAATGGCGCAAAAAACGAAAAACAAATAACAACTCTGTGGAGGGAGGAAATCATGTCGTTGATGGTAGAGGTCAGAGGAGAAAGGCCAGACTGGATCAAGCAGACAGAAAGGCAACGGTAACACCAACAGCCACTCGGTACAAAACCATCTCAGAATACACAACACGACAAACCTTAAGGCAGATGGGGTACAGCAGCAGAAGACCACGGCGGGTTCCTGTCACCCGAGAACAGCAAAACTGAGACTAGAGCTTTTGGCACAATATTTTGGAACTAAGCCATATACCAAACTCATTATTAAGATTTATCCTATCACCCACAAAATACAAATAAGCCCATACGTTTTTAGTTTAATTATGTGACTCAACTTTTTTTAAGTTTTTTTAATTGTTAAATGAAAACTGGGATTTTCTGAACAATTTATGAATTCATTTAGTAGAACATACTGTTAACGGTGGAGTTCATTTGAAAAAGGTTATTGTTTTTTTTTTTAAATAATGTCATTTAAGACAAGGTAAATAAACTACATCAATTAACTATTTTTTTACTGCTTTATAACTTAACTGGAGCTGTGAGTCAAGTGACTAAATTAAGTGACCATTCCGACAGTCCTTTCAAATATTATTATATATTCAGATAATCATAATAATAGTTATTATGATTATTATTAAATTCTCCCAGCTCTACTAAAGCTTACACTGAGCAGTTACTCTTGCAGTACACTTTACACTGTTTGGAATGATAAGACCTATTTGTTTTCTTCCGCCTTTCACTGTGTATAATGGGATTATGGTGGATGTTATAAATGGTTGTTTTATTAATCTGCTTCTGCATGATTGTTTGCATTGTGTGTATTTTAATGCTTCTTTGTACAGCTCTTTGGCAGAACCTTTATAATTATTGTTTTATTAACATCTGGCCACATTTCCTTTGCAAGACAGATACTAGGATAATTCAGAAATATTTGCTATCTCTTGCCTGCCCTACGTGTACCGTCAGCATCTTTCTGCTGTATTTGCGTGTGTGTGAAACTCTTCACCGGCGTCCCGTTTCTCAAGCGCGTTCCCGTAAAGCCTGCTGCTCAGACTTTGCTATGATTTTCAAGGGGTCTTTCTCGCCTCCAGTCCAGTTTTACACTTCCTGTCTTTGATGGTGACACTCTCTACTGCCTTGTACATCCTTTACTCTTCCCTGTGCATCTCCAACTTGCACTTCGTCTTTCAATCACATCACCAAAGCCAAACTGACCAATCACACCAAATCTAAAGATGATTAGTTGGATTGCTCAGAAGGACCGGGCACCCAGATCTTAGTGTTTTGTTATAAAGTAGATTATAAAAGAGAGAAATGCCCGTTTATTCAAATGGGCATATTGGACTAATGGTAAATCTATCAGTTTCAGTCACATTGTGCATTTAGGAAGCTCTGTTCAATGGACGTCGTTCTTTCTTTGTGAGTCTTGCTGCTTTTGTTTCTGGACATTGCAGCCCTCTTGTGAGTGCAGAATGACAATACACCCAGGCATGGACTCCAGGTGTTCTGCTGTTTTATATATATGGATGTTTGTTATACTCTTTTCTCATGTATTAATTATTCTTAAGAAAAATATGTCAGAATGGAAACAAAACCTTATACTATTATTCATTATATTGTGATTTTTTTATTTTTCTGTGTGTGGCTGTACTTTCATTATGGTAATAAACCTGTTCTTGGGTCCCAGAATGGTACTGATTTTCTTACATTTGAGTTCCCAGATTAAAAACTTTAAGAATCTCTGCTGTACATACATATTTTCTTTTCTTGTAATTAAAAACTGTGATTTAATTTAGTTAGTGATTGGAATTTCAGGAAAATTTATATTAACAAGTCCTAATAATCATTCTTTCTATAATTAGTACTTTGTCAATTTGTTAGCAAAATTTATTTTACATTAACATAACTGCAAAATGTAAATTGTGAGCCAGCAGTATAGCCAAAAACTGAAAAATATTGGTAGATCAAAATGTACAAGTACCAAAACCAAAGCAAAGAACGGGATCATTCCACCACCTCTGGGAGTCTTTTCTGCCCAGTGCTATCAGACAATTCAATGCTTGCACCCAATGTAGCTGTTAAGTTTATTTTTATTTATTTATTTACTTATAGATTGCTTGATTGGCTGTATTATTTGCCCTGTGAGTCTATATCATTGTTTTTTTATGTTTCTTTTGCTGTATGTATCTAAATTTCCCCATGGGATTAATAAACTTTATCTAATCTAATAATCTAAACTAATCTAAGTCATTAACCAAAAAATTGTTAGCAAAAGAACTTGAAAGAGCAATTTAAAAAGGGTTTTGAATCCTCAACTCAGATGAGAAAGTGAATTCCAAGTGGATCTTTTAACCTGTCGTGTTGTGCCACAACCTCTGGGTGCCGTTGCCCTAATGGCAGGAGCTTTGGCATAGCAGCAAGCGTGAAAACCAAGATGATAGACAAAATGGTAGAAAAAAATTTTTTAACCATCAATACAAATGAGAATCACCACAAATGGATGTCAGAATCAAACTCAATGACTCAAAAAAAACCCAAATGTATGTTAAAGGACCAGATTTAATACAGAAGAATCCAAAAAAGGAATCTGTCCTAATAGATCAAGTCTTAAAATGCAAAAGTTAAATATAAATCCATATAAAAACAGGTCACTTGGACTTGATATGGGATTTATACCCTGCCAGTATACTGACAATGACTTGCTTTTGTTTTCCCCCAAGTGCATTATCTGGACAAAAACCAAAAGAATAAGCAAAAGGTTATGAACCATTAAAACAGAAGATGAAGCAAATAAATAAAAAAAAAATACTTGGTGAGGACCAGGAACAATTTTTAGGCATGCCTATCAAATTGCTTTTTAAAATTTAATGTACAATTTTAGAATTACTGTTTTATGCATTTGTATGTAAAAAATAGACGCTGCTGAAAACTCAGATCTCAAGCAAAATTCTAATGGTGGGCATTTTTACAGAATAAAAGAAAACTGTGCCTGATAACTGGAATGAAATCTTGTATTAGACTTCTGAATTGCAGAAGGTATCTGCCGCACTTAAGCTAAAGCATGCACTGGCTTTTGAATTAGAGATTAGTAGCAGTTTAAAGTGAGGAATGGCGCCTATCCAGTAATAGCTTGCATCCAGACTAAGGATTATAACTCCATATGTATCTGAATACAGTAGATTTCAATTGAAAAATCCCATACCTTCCTCTCAAGGTGTGCCAGCTGTTCCTTATAAAAAGTATCCAACCGTTTCAGCTCAGCTTCTTTCTTTTCCAACTGTTTAGCCTGTAAAAAAATAATATAAAAGACTCGGTAAAGAGACCAAGAAGCAGAATTACAGTACATATTGTTGGAAAATCCATTTCAAACAAATGCTGCCAGATTTCCATCACGCTGTGAGCGAGACTTTGTAATAATTCAAAGCAAGGACATATACTGCTACCTGACAGATCTGCCTAAAAATACTTTTTAGTTGCTTCACCACTTAAGGAATCATTTTTCCTTGCAAATCAACATAAAGAAAACAGTGACATAAAATATTCACACAACAGACACACCAACAGATGTTTGAGTATAACATATTTTACTATGCAAATAAACTACAAGACTTGCCGTTCCAATATCAAATACTAGGAAATGTTTTTTTGTAATCAAAAGGATGAAAGCTAAACTCACATACTGCATCATATTATTCTACAATCTACTTAGAAATCTGATTAAATTAGGAAGACATCAGATGGCAGTTTCAGAACCAAAAAAATTACTCCGCCAACTCGTTACAAAATGCACAATGAGTAGAAATGAAGGAGCACAATCATTCTCAGAAACCACATTTATCTTGTATTAATAAATAATTCTCTTCCATGAATATTTATTTATATACTGCATAGTAAATACGATAACCTGTAAAACTGTGCCAAGGCAGATGAACCAGTAACTTTAGTGTGAATTAAAAGCACCAGGAACAATGGGATCTATACCTGCATCTTCATCTTAACTGGTCTGTTTTGGAACCTATTTTCAAAAACTACATCCACAATCTGGGACATTTCCCAAAAGTTCTTCATAACCTGTTATGTTATGCAGCAGTTCTAATTATCTTATATATAAATGTCTACACGATGAAGTGTGTCTGTCTGTCTGGCCCAGAAGTGAGAGGTGGAGTCAGGGTAAGGGCTTCACCGCCGAGAAAACAGAAAACTCGATTAGCCGCTGATACACAAGCAAAGCCAACACTTCAGTAAAATGAAACCTCAGAAGAAAGACAAAGTTGTTTTGCTGCTAACATCGGCAAAACCGTATCCCTTTTACTTTTCCTTCTGCCGCTATTGCACAAACGAGGCGAGCACATTGGCAAAATGAAACCAAAGACAAAGTCACTTAGCTGCTAACATCTGCAAAACGGCATCCCTTTTACTTTTTCCTCCCGCCGCTAATAACACAAGAGTAGCAAGCTCATCAGCAAAATGAAACCTCCGAAGAAAGAGAAAGTCGCTTAGCCACTAACATTGGCAAAGCCGTATCCCTTTTACTTTTCTTCCCGTCGCTAATGCACACGCGAGTCGAGCACATCGGTAAAACTAATCCTCCTAGGAAGAGAGATGCCCAGAGTAGTTCCTTTCAATTACCTGACATCTCTACATTTAATTTTTTTTCTGACGATTTCAATAGTTTCTATTGTTCTATTGTTTCAAACATTTTACTCAGTAAGTAGATGTAGCCCCTTTGGCAGCGATTGGCAGCATGGAGTCAGTCGTGTTGTGTACAACGTGACGAACTTCAATTTGGGGATTTTCTGCCATTCTTCTCTGCAGATCAAACTCGACTACTTTCAGGACTCTCCAGATATGTTCAATTGGATTCAAGGCCAGGCTCTGGGTGGGCCACTCAAAGACATTCGCAGAGCTGACCCTAAGCCACTCCTGTGTTGTCTTTGATTTCTTCTTAGGTTCATTATCTTGCTGGAAGTTAAACTTTGGGCCCAGTCTAAGGTTTCCATTAATATCTCTGTACTTTGCTTAATTCAGCTTTTCCCTCGATCCTGACTAGTCTACCAGTCCCTAACATTGAAAAACATTCCCACAGCATTATGCTCCCACCACCATGCTTCACGGGTGGAATTGTATTGCACAGGTGATGAGCGGTGCCTGGTTTCCTCCAGATGTGACAGTATTAAGGCCAGATGGTTCAATCTTTGTTTCATCAGGCAAGAGAATCTTGTTTCTCATAGTGTGAGAATCCTTTAGGTGTCTTTTTGTAAACTGTAAGAGGGCTTTAATATGTCATCTGGCTACTCTAATATAAAGCCCAGAATTTCTCCCAATCCACACAGGTTCTCTGGAGCTCATGGAGTTCTTGGTCTCCTTAATTATCAAGGCCCTTCTCCCACCATTCCTCAGTGTGGACAGACAGCCAGCTTGTGGAAGGGCTTATGGTTGTTCCAATTTTATTTCATTTAAGAATTATGGAGACCACTGTGTCCTGGGGAACCATTTTTGTAGCCTTCTCCTTAACTGCACCGTGATAAATCCTGTCTCTAAACTCTGTGGGCAGTTCCTTTGATCTCATGGCTTGGTTTTTCACCCTGATACACACTGTCAACTGTGGGACCTTCTATAGAGTGGTGTGAGTCATCCATCCATTCATTTTCCAACCCGTTGAATCCGAACACAGGGTCACGGGGGTCTGCTGGAGTCAATCCCAGCCAACACAGGGCACAAGGAAGGAACCAATCCTGGGCAGGGCGCCAACCCACTGCAGGACACACGGTGTGAGTCATTCCTAATCATTTTGAATCCATTGACTTGACCACATGTGGACTCCAAACAAGGCGTAGAAACAGCTCAATGAAGGGATGCACCTGAGCCAGATTTCAAGAGTCTGCATACTTGTTTCAATGTGATATTTCAGTTTTATGCAATTTTAAAATTTGCAAAATTTCTTAAAATCTTGTTTCCACTTTGTCTTTCTAGGGTATTGAGAGCAGTTTGATGAAGTAAAAAAAAAAAAGAATTTGACCAATTTTAGCATACAGCCGTAACATAATAAAAAGTGTAAAAAGTGAAAGGGTCTCAATACTTTCCAAAGACACTATGACATCACGTTACAAAACACTAAACCTGAAAACTAACATGTACTACAGCTATCAGCTAGAACTGCTCGAGCACAGAAGACAATTTCCTTTCTTTTCACCACCACAATCTAGTCAATCATCCCACACGTCTGATAATTAAGACTACTAAAGTCTTTATAACAACGTAAAGAGCAAATTAGGCAACCTAATTTAAATGACGTTTACTTTTCTGCTCCAGCACTACAAACTATTTCTAATATGCCTTTGTCAATTACACATAATGTCACTTGGTGGGCGGCCATGTCCTGCTCACTACAGGAATTCTCCTGTCGCAGAAACTTTCTCACAGATATTTTTATCCTGCGTATTTTGGAAATGTCATCCTGGGAGGAAAAGGATACACCATATACTTCTTACAGCGATTTTGAAGCACCTGTTAATCATATTACGTTCAATTATAAGTTAACCTTAATAACCTGGTGATGCAGTGAGTAATGCTGATGCCTCACAGCTCCAGGAAACTGGGTTCAAAAGCTGTCCCAATCAATTATACTCTCTTATAAACGTATACCCCTCCACTCTATGAACCACCTTTTTCCCACAAACAACTAATACAACAAGAAATGTGCAGTCAAGTTTGGTTGGGACCAAGAAGTTTCAGTTCTCAGGTTGCATTCATGTACTGTATAATAATATAAAGAAAGTGTTATGAGTTTTATGAACACAAACGCTATATTAAAAAAAAATGTGTATACTGTATGTGTACAATTTTTAAAAAAGAATAAAAATGACATTTATGAAAAAAAAACCAAATGTGATAAAACTGTAAGCCTTCATGACAGCTGAGCTACTGAAATATGAGATGAGACAGCAAGGCGTTACATTATTTGTCATATGTCTGGTCCTTGAGTCAAATAATATTAAAATTTACCAAGAAAACAGTTGACTCATATTTAAACTTTCAAGTCATGTAAAAGTCTCTGTAAAACTAAAAAAAACATAAGTTGACTAAACTTGCATGCAGGGTCCAAAAATGCACCACTCCTTTGTCACAGAGGCCAACTATCTAAATCCAAGTGGAATTAAATTAATAAACTTTGTATTCATTTATACATTCTAATTAATTAAAAACTACATTTCTCTGATTCATAAACTACTTTATATGCTTTTACTGCTTTACTTTTAGATGTGTCTCGTTTTTTTTCTTTTGGTTGGTACAAGCACAAATATCTAACAATGTGCCTTTTAATAAAGAGGGGGCGGCACGGTGGCGCAGTGGCAGCGCTGCTGCCTCGCAGTATGGAGACCCGGGTTCACTTCCCAGGTCCTCCCTGCGTGGAGTTTACATGTTCTCCCCGTGTCTACGTTGGTTTCCTCCCACAGTCCAAAGACATACAGGTTAGGTGCATTGGTGATTATAACTTGTCCCTAGTGTGTGCTTGGTGTGTGTGTGTGTGTGTGTGCCCTGTGGTGGGCTGGCACCCTGCCCAGGGTTTGTTTCCTGTCTTGTGCCCTGTGTTGGCTGGGATTGGCTCCAGCAGACCACCGTGACCCTGTGTTAGGATATAGTGGGTTGGATGATGGATGGATGGAAATTAATCTAAAGAGTTAATCTAAACTCTTGCAATACTGATTTTATTTGTTTCAATTAATTTGTTGGCTATGATTTGCCTTCTTTAGGATAGCTATGATAGATACGAGGTGTAAAAAGTATACGATTTAAAAGAGTTTACAGTGAAGTGATGAATTATAAGGAAGCTAAATAATATGTGAACATTAAGATGAACAGAAAGGTGCGTATAGCTGTTAGTAAAGTGCCACACGAGAGGCTAATGATCGAATTTAAATCAAATTAGAGGTTCCAGTCACAGTGGGTAGGTGGGTGCATGCTTGGCTTAAACATCAGAAACAAACGGTGATGGTTTTAGTGATGTTCAAAGTGGTATCTCTCAAGGGCCAGTGTTGCTTCTCCTTCTAATATGTGTAAATGCTATTGATTAAAACACATAGCAAGATGGTGCAGCGTGCAGATGATACTAAATTAGGTGGAATAGCAGACATCCCTATGTTAGCTGAAGCATTACAGATGGACACGGACAGACTCGTGGCAGATGAAGTTAAATGTAAACAGATGCAAAGTATTACAAGTGGGAAGTAAAAGTGTTAAGAGTTGAGAATACAACTGGTGATCTAATGCTTGAAAGAAGAGCGTGTGAGAAGGATCTGGGAGCCAAAGTGCAGACTGTCACTGTCTGAATGTAGGCAGTATACAGAAGTCATTAACGGAGCCAATAGAACGCTGTTATTTAATCATCTCAAATCAAATTTTATTTGTCACAAACCAATTATACACACAGTATAATATGTAGTGTAATGCTTAGCTGCTAAGCCCCAAGACTGTGCATTAATACAAGAAGCATATATAAAAGACAACAACAAAAAAAAACCTTAAATAATATCAATAATAAATCAACATGTATTACAGTATATGAGGGGGAGTCAAGCTAAAATTAGAAAATAAGATTTATTAGAAAATGGAATGTAAACCGATAATATCACTTCTCGATGAAGTTTCCTCCACCCTTCTCAATGCACTTGCGCCACCTGCCTGGCAGTGCCTGGATTCCAGCAGAATAGAAGGTTTTGTCTTGTCCTCACAACCACGCATGCACCCCAGTTATTGTCAAACACTACATGCCGAGGGGTACGACAGTCATTAGTGGAAGTTACTGTGACTTGCTGAAGACCAATGTGAAGCCTGCTATTTGATCCAAATGGTGGAGACTGCTATCTCAAGGAGTCCTTTTGCTGCAAGACAACACCCACCCACGCACTGCTAAGAATGCCAAGGCTTGTCTGGAGAAACTGAAGTTTGACGTTTTGCTCCTTATTGTCCAGATTTGGCACCATGTGATTTCCACCTTTTTGGACCACTAAAAACCCATCTGGGTGATCGTCAATTCAAGACAGATGACAACGTGAAGAAAGCGGTGCACGAGTGGTTGCAAAGACAAGACAAAACCTTTTATTCTGCTGGAATCCGGGCACTTCAGGGCAGGTGACGCAAGTGCATCGAGAAGGGTGGAGACTACATTGAGAAATGACATGATCAGTTTTGTTAAGGTCCGTTCCATTTTCTAATAAATCCAATTTTCTAACTTTAGCTTGACTCTCCCTTATAATAATATATTAACAAAAGGATATCATGTAGCTCTGGTGTCTGTCATTTAGGATGGGCTGGAAAAAAGCTTCTCCTCTGTATATCTGAACTGGTTTCAAGCAGTGGTATTATTTCCTTGACAGCAGCACAGAGAAGAGGCCATTGTTGGGATAGCTGGCATCTCTGATAACTTTCTTTGCCCTGGTTTGCCATCAATAAATATGTATGTCCCAGGTATTAGAGAATGTACACTAAGCAATGGGTTCAGTTAACTTCACCACTCTCTGCAGAGCCTTGTGGTCCTGCTGTGTAGCGCTTCTAAAACAGGGCAGTAATACTTCCTGTCAGGATACTCTCCATGATGGATATGTGGAAGGTATTTAGCATTATTTAGTCTCTAAGCATCATAGAGGAACATGTCATCCTTTCATCATCAGTCATGGTCAGGAATCTTGGCGTAACTCTGGACAAATCATTTCATTCATTGAACATATATCTTCAACAACCCAGTCCTGTCATTTCTTTCTTCATAATTTTCAGAGGATTCAACCCTTCCTCACTAATTATGCCACACACCTCCTTGTTCAGGCAATGGTTCTCTCTTGGCTGGACTATTGTAGCTCTTTCCTGGTAGGACCTCATTCAGCTTTAATCATATCTCTCCAGATGATCCAACATGCAGCTACTCAACTGGTATTCTCTGTTCCTGGCTTCAAACCTACTGCTCCTCTTCTTTGGTCTCTCAATTGTCTTCCTGTTGCTGCAAGGATCCAGTTTTAAATTCTTGTCTTGACCTACTGCTCCTTAGTATCTCCAATGCCCGCATCATTACTAGAACCCCCTCTATTCACCATTTCACTCCCGTTTTGCAGCAGCTTCACTGGTTTCCAGTTAAGTCAGTCAGTCATTTTCCAACCCGATATATCCTAACACAGGGATCTGCTGGAGCCTATCCCAGCCAATATAGGGTGCAAGGCAGGAACAAATCCCGGGCAGGGCATCAGCCCACCGCAGGACACACACGCACACACACCCACGCACTAAGCACACACTAGGGACAATTTAGGATCGCTAATGCACCAAACCAGCATGTCTTTAGACTGTGGGAGGAAACCGGAGCACACGGAGGAAACCCACGTAGACACGGGGAGAACATGCAAACTCCATGCAAGGAGAACCCAAGTCTTCTTACTGCAAAGCAGCAGTGCTACCACTGTGCCACCATGCTGTCCCCTCCAGTTAAATTCCGCATTCAATTCAAAATTATTCTGTTAATTTTTAACTCTATCCCCAACTTTGCCCCTCCATATCTGTCTGACCTCCTCCATGTTGCCATTCCCTTCCGCACCCTTAGATCCTCTTCCTCCATCCACTTGACTGTCCCCTTCGTCCATCTTACCACTCTGGAACTCACTACCACCTGAGCTTAGAAATATTGAATCATTTTCACTTTTCAAATCTAAACTCAATACTCATTTAAGACTGCTTTTTCTCTTTGATTACAACTGCTCTGTCTGATTTTAATTTTTTGTATTTCAGTTTTGTTTATAATGTGTGTTTTATCTATTGTTCGGTGTCCTTGAGTGTTTAGAAAGGTGCCTACAAATAAATAAAATGTATTATTATTACCATCATCATCATCATCCTCATCCTTTGTCTCTCTGTATGTCCCCTCAAGAAGTCTCTGATCTGCCTCTGTACGTCTACTGTCCGTCCCTCCTCTTGCCAGACTTGCCAAGTTGGGACTATGATTCTCTCTTCTTGTTCCAAAGCTGTGAAATGATCTCTCCTTATCTACTTTAATGGCACTCAATTTACTTGTGTTTTGGTGTGCTTTTTTTTAATCAAATTTTTTGGAACTGCTTAGTTTCTCTCCTACACGGTTGCTGCTACTAAAATGACAAAGAGTTTATGATACTGATTTTTGTAGTATTCTAGCTTCAGGTATAATTATGTAGTTGTTCTAATTCCCTAGTACTTGATTTTTATCTCTGTTGCTTTTGATGTTGCTACCTTCATTCTTTCATGTATTTAACTTAATCTGTACGTTCATTTGGATAAAGGCATTAGTTGAATAAAAAATCTTGGAGGGCAGCCAAAAATCCCTGAGGTGTTTGAGGTGGTAAAGACATTGTTGTGCTTTCTTTACCAAGGTGTCAATATGCCTGGACTAAGCCTCTGTGATGTAGACACTGAGGTATCAGAAACAGCCCAACCTCTCCATCTTAATACTGACAGTGTGGTAAGTAGCTCTGCTGTTTTCTCCCAAAGTCTACAATCAACTCTTTGTCTTGCTGACATTCAAAAGAAGACTTTCCAGATCAGGCTGAGTGACTATCAGCATTATAGAACTTTAGAACATTACGAAGGGAATCAGTAAAATGAACCCCATCTGTTACTTTAAGATGTATTCTTCAACAAGAACAATAAATACTTTCTAAATTTACTTCAGTTAACTTACCTTTACTGTTTTCTACTGGTGCCCTTGTGTTCTGATCGAAGAACTCAGTTGACAGTAGCAGTTCACATTTCTCCTGCTAAGTTCTTTTATAATTTTACCACTCCTATCATGTCACCTATTAATCTCCATTGGCAAAAACATTATGTTCACGTTTTTCAAGATCTACTCTTACCTCCTATCCACAGCCCAGAAATGAGTGTGGTTGTCCAAAACCACATAACATTGCACACGAGTACTCACAAATGCATTGTACTGCTAATGAATAACAGCGTTCTCCTTTGTATGCTGTACGACATTCTCTTAGTTTACATAATTACGTCTGTACACCACCTGGTTGAAGGGAATATTGAGTTCTCAATGAGTTCTCCATATAAAATGTTCTTTCAAGCTTCGATCTCTTGATTGTGTGATCATATACAATATTCATACTTCCTTATGTGTAAAACATGTATTTCTATCAAGCCTTCACTGTAATACATCTGTCCAAGTTTGAATACTGTCCAGGTCCACTTGCAATGATTTTACTGACCACGAATTATCTGTCAATCCATATACTTTAGTGAGATCAGCCAACTTAAAAAGCCAGTTAAATTTTTATCAAGAACATTATTATAAATTAAAATGAATAGTGGCCCAGCTGTGATCCTTCAGGGACCCTCATCTAATTTGGAACAAAAAAAAATCACACCATGATTAAAGAAAGTAAGAAATTTCTACCATAAAGCAGAGGGGTTGAGACCTCCCAGTTAGCTGAGCTTTAGGTATTTGAATTTTATAACAGGATTTTTACTGAAGAATGGTTGCTAATAAGATCAAAAGTGATAAGGATACAGAATTATTTCTAACAGAGAGACATTAAAAAAATGTGTATATATATACACACAGTGGCGGCCTTAGGGGTTGTGCGGGGCCTAGAGCTGACCAACCCCATGCGGGGCTGGTTACGTCAAATGCTGTTACCGGTATGTGTGGACTGTATAAACCTGCACGTAAATGTAATAAATAAACATACACCGGATTTTCTCATTACGGTATTCAACTAAATTTTTGCAAGATAACACACGGACTTTATTAAAATATAACTGGAGAATATAACTCGACAAATCTGCTCGAAACAGGACATGCTGACCTCAAAAGTGGGGCCCCCTTATGTGTGGGACCTGGGGCGGTCACCCCACATGCCACACCCAAATGCCAGTGTATATATAGTTTGTTTTACCTCAAACTATACTGCTACTAGAAAAATATTAAACAACACAAGACATAGCAGTAATTCTGAGTAACTATTTCACAGGCATCTAGTGAATGTTGCACAATTTAATCTACCTCTATTAAAAGTATAAAAGATTATTTCTTGTACTGAAGAGACTGTGTTTATCTACATTGTGACCTTTTGCTACAGATCTTTGCATGACATACGCACCATTTCTTTTTCTACTTGGCATTTGTAAGTTACAGTTTTATGTATTTGATAAAGATACCATAATTAACCGAGATAAAAAACATGGCTCATCAGGTTCTCCCTCGGAGACAAAATCATGAGCTGCTGGATCAAACTGAGCTTGTAAACGAATCTTTACAGATATTTTTTGCTTTCCTCCTACCACAGTCTATAAATGAATACTACTTATTATGCATGGTTTGTCTTCTTTGTTTCTATGTGATGAACTCTTTATTAAGAATTTAACAAGCAACATAACAAAGTGGTCCATGAATGAAGCGATATGTCAGAAACACAATAATCCATCATCCTCATGATGCCCAACCGTCACTCCCACCGCTCTTTCCAAACCAACCCCATCCCTCCTCATTCCATCTTGAGTTGATAAGTTAACATATGCCCACCTATTGAGCTGCCTTAAGAATGAAGATGGAGACTCAAGACAATAAGCAGTTTTCGGGGGGGATTGAGGAGGACTGGCATCACATCGTGACAGTCCTCCAGGATGTAATGTAATGGACAGATCCAGTTCCGTCCAGTCCCCAGTGGATTTAGCTGATGATAGATAGATAGATAGATAGATAGATAGATAGATAGATAGATAGATAGATAGATAGATAGATAGATAGATAGATAGATAGATAGATAGATAGATAGATAGATAGATAGATAGATAGATACTTTATTAACCCCAAGGGGAAATTCACATAATCCAGCAGCAGTATACTGATACAAAGAAACAATATTAAATTAAATAGTAATAAAAATGAAAAAAATTAAAATAAAATTAATGTTAGCATTTACTCCCCCGGGTGGAATTGAAGAGTCGCATAGTGTGGGGGAGGAACGATCTCCTCAGTCTGTCAGTGGAGCAGGACGGTGACAAACGTCTGTCACTGAAGCTACTCCTCTGCCTGGAGATGACACTGTTCAGTGGATGCAGTGGATTCTTCATGATTGACAGGAGTTTGCTTAGTGCTCGTCGCTTTGCCACAGATGTTAAACTGTCCAACTTTACTCCTCAAATAGAGCCTGCCTTCTTAACAAGTTTGTCCAGGCGTGAGGCGTCTTTCATCCTTTATGCTGCCACCCCAGCACACCACCGCGTAGAAGAGGGCACTCGCCACAACCGTCTGGTAGAACATCTGCAGCATCTTATTGCAGATGTTGAAGGATGCCAACCTTCTCAGAAAGTAAAGTCTGCTCTGACCTTTCTTACATAGAGCATCAGTATTGGCAGTCCAGTCCAATTTGTCATCCAGCTGCACTCCCAGATATTTAAAGGTCTGCACCCTCTGCACAGTCACCTCTGATGATCACAGGGTCCATGAGGGACCTGGGCTTCCTAAAATCCACCACCAGTTCCTTTGTTTTGCTGGTGTTAAGGTGTAAGTGGTTTGAGTCGCACCATTTAACAAAGTCTTTGATTAACTTTCTGTACTCCTCCTCCTGCCCACTCCTGATGCAGCCCACAATAGCAGTGTCATCAGCGAACTTTTGCACGTGGCAGGACTCCGAGTCATATTGGAAGTCTGATGTATATAGATTGAACAGGACCGGAGAAAGTACAGTCCCCTGCGGCGCCCCTGTATTGCTGCACACAATGTCATTGTCAATGTCACTGCCGACTAATATTGTAGAGCTCTCCAATAAAAGGAGGTTTGCTAATTAACCCACGAACATCTAACACTGGTTTTTAGTGCAAAGCTTAATAAAGATATGCTTCCTGGCCACTTACTTCATTGCAAATAATTGCATTATATTTATTAATAAGATGTGCTAGGAAAGAAGCCTGTCCCATATTCTGTATGAATCAGTTTTACACATAACTACACACAGAGGTGTTGTCATGAGCTGACTGTCTTTTAAATAAACTACGATTAAATTAATTCAATCAAATGATGCTGCATAGTGACAATCTCTCTTAGCATATGCCAGGCATCCTAGAAAGTGGCACTACCCTTAACCTTGATGATGTGGGTTCACTTTCAGTCATTCAATATCTGTAATCCACATAATTTGAACCTGCTGACAGCTCTGACGGAGGCTCCTTTTATGCCAACAAATGTACATCTTTTTGTGTCTTCTGTAGTTCATTAGGAATGACTTTGTCTAAGTAATGTTTAGGAACAAATTGTTACAACATCATTTCAACAAATCCGCCACTTCATTCCTATATACAGTCTTCTTATTGTGATGGATCATCCCAGTCACTGTTATGTCATCAGCAAAATGTGATGCTGTGGTTGTTATTCTATTAGCTGTACAGTTATGGGTAAAACGTGAGGACCATACAGTGTGCAAGCAGCCACAGAAGGGATCTGCTGTTTAAAATCTGCTTGACTGAGAGTCTGTTATCTATCTGTGCCACCTGTGATCTGTCCATTAGGTGTATCCAAATGCAGATAGATTTTTTTTTAAACAACCCATATCTCTAAGTTTCAGGACCAGCACACTGGGGAAAAACTTTGTTGAAGCCAGAGCTGTAATCCATAAATAGCCATCTAACACAGGTGTCTCACCTTTCAAGGTGTTCAAGCAGATCTTTTACAGTCAGACAGAGACAGCATTATCCTTAGACATTTTTTTTTTTCAGAAAAAAATTGGAAAGGTTTTAGGGAGACCAGAATTAAGCTGCTTATATGAACATATATGTTAGAAAATAACAAAAAATAATTGAATTGCATAAGCTACTAGATGGTGTCAGTTTTAATTCACCGACATTTAAGAATCTTTAAAAAGACTCAATAAAGTAGGTATGTCAGGTTAGGAAAAAGTGTGGTGGGAGAAGTGTCTTCTTCTAAAGGCCTTGTCACAATACCAGCAATTTCCAGCAATCTTCAGTCGCTGATGTCATTTATAACCTTAGTGAGTTGAGGGCAGTTGTGGTGTGCTCTTGTGATTGGGGGTCTAACATCCCCCTCAGTCCAACTAGTCTGCAACTTTCCTAAACAAGATCTTGTCTTCGGTTGTAGTGGCAGGTTCAATGTGAATGACAGCTGACAACCAATGAGTGCTCAGTTGGAAGTGAATTCCATATAATGCAGCTGCTATATGAGGAATGGGGAACGCAGGTGTTATGGACCTTATAAACAGAACAGAGACTTGTCTGTCTGATATCTCATATTTTACATACCATGACATCTTGCCTGAAGAAGGGGCCTGAGTTGCCTCGAAAGGTTGCATACTGTAATCTTTCTAGTTACCCAATAAAAGGTGTCATTTTGCTTAACTTCTCACTACATACTATGATGGAAAGAAAAAACAAATAAAGGGGTAGAGATTGCGACTGAACTCACTACACATGTAGTGCCTTTGCACGTGCACTGGTTCCATCAAGGCAGCGCAATATCTATCATCAGAAAAAAGAGGCAAGCTTATGATCCTTTGAAAAGTTGCCTAATTAGTCGTATAACTTGTCATCCTTTACGATAGCTTCTTGTGCACTCTGACATCCTGAGGCAACAAGATCAGCAACTGCACTCTGACTATAAGTTGAGTAATATGGTGCCGGTTTAAGAGAACGGCTTCTGAGGCAAAGGCTTAAGGTTGGAAGGGTAAGCATCAGTCAAAAGTCTCAGACCTACAGGTCTCAAAAAAGACACTTGTGCTAGTGTTCTACCTACTTCTAGGATTCCTGAACTGTGACACTTTTTGCAAAGTCTCCAACTATGAGAATGTCTGTAGTGTGGAGCCATGAATCCAAAGCCAGTTTTACTTGGTCAAGGCCTGAAACACAGACTAAGACAATCAAAGGATAAAGCTATTATTCTTATTTGTGTTATGTTTGTGTAGACATCTGAATATATCACAAACTCTGTAAGTTAAAGTTAAAACTTAAGTTAAGATTAATAACGATAAACTGGTGATTGGACAATTTCAGCATCTGTTGTGAAAGTGGGATGAGGAACGTTAACGTTGTTAATGTCCCCCAGGCCTCTAGAGCACACTGGAAGTTAAAAATCACAGGAGCATCGACTCCCCAATTACACCCTGTGGTGTGAGAAGTTGTACCCAAGGTTTGAAGTGTGCCATAGGCATCTGTGAAGTTCACTCCAAACACATTATGTTATTGAACAATGGAAAAACTACAGCTGAAATCAAGCATGAGAAATTGACAGGGAGACGGACATAAGCAAGTGGATGACGACTCAGGCAGGCTAGTTGCCCTAATTGGTGATATTACCCAGGGGCCCCTGTCTATTATGAATAGACCTCTCTGTGAACAAATTCCATTTGATAGTTCTTTTAGCCAGGGATTGTGGTTGAGTAGGCCTGACCCATTACTTTCAGGCATTGACCATGAGTGATTAGAGCTATACTTGCTGGGTCTTTGAAGAACTCAGTCCATACTTAACAAAACCATACCTGGCCAGTTTCCTCAAAAAACTCAATGAATATACAAACATGCGAGTATTTATAATGGCAAAGATTCAACAAGAAAGCAGAAGCCGCCCAAATGCCACCACCACTCTGCTGGATGGGATACGTATAGTCGTTAGCATTCCCCAGTGAAGAACTGGACAATGACTGTACAGTACTGTCCCATTGGTTTCTGGATATGTACATATAAATACAGCTTTAAAGCAAGTTAAGTATATATCTCTTTCTGTACCATATTTCTCTCGTCTGATTATTTCTGCTATGGTTACTAAAGTGATGTGCATAAGGCTCGAGTCTGTTCTGCACCAAAAGAACACAATCCCAGGGTGCAAGCGCCCCCTGCTGGAGAAAGACATCTGCAGGGTCACCTAGTGCCAGTAGGGGGTGCTCCTCAGGGGAACATGAAGACTTCTGAGCCCTGGCCATATAACCCAGAAACAGTAGTGATGACTCACCTGCATGGGTTTCCTAGCACAGGTATAAAAGGCTCCTGCAGTCAGTATAGAGGGGGCCTTGGATTTGGGAGGAGGCCAACGGTGCATGTCTAGGACAGGAATATAGGCTTGAGGGTAAATAGAATGGCCAGAAGGCATCGATTCTTTGTTATTTTTAAGGTCTTATGTGTTTATGGGGCACTGTTTGGAATGTTCACCTGTTTTGGGTTATAAAATCCTTTTATATTTCATTTCGGTTCAGGGACAAAGCATGAGCTCACTTAATAGTCCATACTGCCAAAACCTTCACTGACTCTGCTATTAGCTCTTTCTGCAAAAAAATTCTACAAAAAAATTTTGAATTAAGGTAAGCCACCATAATTTAGGGTGTTCATAAGAAATGTAAAGTTTTACTTCATGAGGTACAAGAACATAATAAAAATACTTGCATGAGATATTTGAAATATTAAAATAATAATTATAAATAATAATAATAATGAAATATTAATAATAATTAAAAATAACATCCGAATTGTAATCATGTCCCTGAAATAGTGTTAAACGATACCCCACATGCTTATGTTTAAAATATGTCATTTGTAATCTTTTGAGCGTGTCTCTTTAGAGGGCTAAGACCACCAGTGAAGAATCAAATATCAAAAATATTATCATATTTCGTGACCAGCAACCTCAAAACAGCACAAAAAAGAAGCTCATATTCCAAATACCATATACAGTGGTGTGAAAAACTATTTGCCCCCTTCCTGATTTCTTATTCTTTTGCATGTTTGTCACACAAAATGTTTCTGATCATCAAACACGTTTAACCATTAGTCAAATATAACACAAGTAAACACAAAATACAGTTTTTAAATGATGTTTTTTATTATTTAGGGAGAAAAAAAAATCCAAACCTAAATGGCCCTGTGTAACAAAGTAATTGCCCCCTGAACCTAATAAGTGGTTGGGCCACCCTTAGCAGCAATAACAATAATCAAGCATTTGCGATAACTTGCAATGAGTCTTTTACAGCGCTCTGGAGGAATTTTGGCCCACTCATCTTTGCAGAATTGTTGTAATTCAGCTTTATTTGAGGGTTTTCTAGCATGAACCGCCTTTTTAAGGTCATGCCATAGCATCTCAATTGGATTCAGGTCAGGACTTTGACTAGACCACTCCAAAGTCTTCATTTTGTTTTTCTTCAGCCATTCAGAGGTGGATTTGCTGGTGTGTTTTAAGTCATTGTCCTGTTGCAGCACCCAAGATCGCTTCAGCTTGAGTTGACGAACAGATGGCCAGACATTCTCCTTCAGGATTTTTGGTAGACAGTAGAATTCATGGTTCCATCTATCACAGCAAGCCTTCCAGGTCCTGAAGCAGCAAAACAACCCCAGACCATCACACTACCACCACCATATTTTACTGTTGGTATGATGTTCTTTTTCTGAAATGCTGTGTTCCTTTTTCGCCAGATGTAACGGGACATTTGCCTTCCAAAAAGTTCAACTTTTGTCTCATCAGTCAACAAGGTATTTTCCCAAAAGTCTTGGCAATCATTGAGATGTTTCTTAGCAAAATTGAGACGAGCCCTAATGTTCTTTTTGCTCAACAGTGGTTTGCGTCTTGGAAATCTGCCATGCAGGCCGTTTTTGCCCAGTCTCTTTCTTATGGTGGAGTCGTGAACACTGACCTTAATTGAGGCAAGTGAGGCCTGCAGTTCTTTAGACGTTGTCCTGGGGTCTTTTGTGACCTCTCGGATGAGTCGTCTCTGCGCTCTTGGGGTAATTTTGGTCGGCCGGCCACTCCTGGGAAGGTTCACCACTGTTCCATGTTTTTGCCATTTATGGATAATGGCTCTCACTGTGGTTCGCTGGTGTCCCAAAGCTTTAGAAATGGCTTTATAACCTTTACCAGACTGATAGATCTCAATTACTTCTGTTCTCATTTGTTCCTGAATTTCTTTGGATCTTGGCATGATGTCTAGCTTTTGAGGTGCTTTTGGTCTACTTCTCTGTGTCAGGCAGCTCCTATTTAAGTGATTTCTTGATTGAAACAGGTGTGGCAGTAATCAGGCCTGGGGGTGGCTACGGAAATTGAACTCAGGTGTGATACACCACAGTTAGGTGATTTTTTAACAAGGGGGCAATTACTTTTTCACATAGGGTCACGTAGGTTTGGATTTTTTTTCTCCTTAAATACTAAAAACCATCATTTAAAAACTGCATTTTGTGTTTACTTGTGTTATATTTGACTAATGGTTAAATGTGTTTGATGATCAGAAAAATTTTGTGTGACAAACATGCAAAAGAAAAAGAAATCAGGAAGGGGGCAAATAGTTTTTCACACCACTGTATACTCGCGGATAAGTTCGCCCACAGATAAGTCGGGACTTGATTTTATCATATAACTTCTGGTATTTTATAATGTCGGTCGTATAAGTCGAATGCGGAAAACTCAGACTATTGGTACAAGGGTTTATGACATGCTAACGCCCACCTGAGAGAGTAACCACAGAGCACACGGCCTTTCTTTTCCTATGTGGGTGCAGCAATGTGCTGTATCACTGTGTTCTCCTAACTTCCCTCTCTATTGTACCTACGTGACCACACAGTAATACCAGAACTATTCCGAAGCAACGTTTGCACTGATTTCTGTTTTCTGTATCTCACACCCTCATATACCTTTATTGTAAGAGCATCCTTTATTTACGATGGAGCATTCGATTAGAAGAAAATATGAAGCTGGTTTTAAATTAAACGTCGTTGAAGTAGCGAAAGAAATTGGTAACTGCGCTGCTGCAAAAAAATTCGACGTGTCTGAGAAACTGATGCGAGATTGGAGGAGGCAAGAAGAAGTTTAAAAAAAAAAAAAAAAAATTAAGTGTCACATTTTTGAACAGGTGTATAAGTTGGGGTCTGATTTTATGATCAATATTTCAGGTTTCAAGACCCGACATATACATGAGTTTAAACGGTACCCATTTTTTTCAAAGTTTTGCCAAAAGGACTAACTTAAACCTCTCATGTCCCATTGGGTGGTGAACCCCTGGGTATCAGTTGATGTGGCATGTAAAAACTTCTAGCCCAAATGATCATTTTTGCTTTTGATTTACTCGTTATTATAAGGGTGCAAAAATATGGGCCAAAAACAAACAGCCCAGGAAAAAAAAGGGGGGACCCCAAAAAGTTTGACATCTTGCATAACTAGACATCAAGACGAATGAAACGGCATATCATACATGGGTCAGTTGCTGGAATTGTTTTGGTCTTCTTCATTATAAACTGCTCAAAAAAATTAAAGGAACACTTTGAAAACACGTCAGATCTCAATGGGAAAAAGAAATCCTCCTGGATATCTATACTGATATAGACTGGGTAATGTGTTAGGAATGAAAGGATGCCACATCGTTTGATGGAAATGAAAATGATCAACCTACAGAGCCCTGAATTCAAAGACGCCCCAAAAATCAGAGTGAAAAATTATGTGGCAGGCTAGTCCATTTTGCCAAAATTTAATTGCAGCAACTCAAAATTGTACGCAGCACTTTGTATGGCCCCTGTGTTCTTGTATACATGCCTGACAACATCGGTGCATGCTTCTAATGAGATGACAGATGGTGTTGTGGGGGATCTCCTCCCAGATCTGGACCAGGGCATCACTGAGCTCCTGGACAGTCTGAGGTGCAACCTGGTGGCATTGGATGGACCAAAACATAATGTCCCAGAGGTGTTCTATTGGATTTAGGTCAGGAAAGTGTGGTGGCCAGTCAATGGTATCAATTCCTTCATCCTCCAGGAACTGCCTGCATACTCTCACCACATGAGGCCAGGAATTGTCGTGCACCAGGAGCCACTGTACCAGCATAGGGTCTGACAATGGGTCCAAGGATTTCATCCTGATACCTAATGGCAGCCAAGGTGCCTTTGTCAAGCCTGTAGCGGTCTGTGTGACCCTCCATGGATATGCCTCCCCAGACAATCATTAACCCACCACCAAACTGCTCATGCTGAATGATGTTACAGGCAGCATAATGTTCTCCATGGCTTCTCCAGACCCTTTCACTTCTGTCACGTGCTCAGGGTGAACCTGCTCTCATCTGTAAAAAGCACAGGGCACCAGTGGTGCATCTGCCAATTCTGGTATTCTATGGCGAATGCCAATCGAGCTGCATGCTGCTGGGCAGTGAGCTCAGGGCCCATTAGAGGACATGGGGCCCTTGGGTCACCCTCATGAAGTCTTTCTGGTTGTTTGGTCAGAGACATTCACACCAGTGCTGGAGGTCATTTTGTAGGGCTCTGGCAGTGCTCATCCTGTTCCTCCTTGCCCAAAGGAGCAGATACTGGTCCTGCTGATGGGTTATGGACCTTCTATGGCCCTCTCCAGCTCTCCTAGAGTAACTGCTTGTCTCCTAGAATCTCCTCCATGCCCTTGAGACTGTGCAGGGAGACACAGCAAACCTTCTGGCAATGACACGTATTGATGTGCCATCCTGGAGAAGTTGGACTACCTGTGCAACCTCTGTAGGGTCCAGGTTATCGACTCATGCTACCAGTAGTGACACTGACTGTAGCCAAATGCAAAACTAGTGAAGAAACAGTCAGAAAAGATGAGGAGGGAAAAATGTCAGTGGCCTCCACCTGTTAAACCATTCCTGTTTTGGGGGTCATCTCATTGTTGCCCCTCTAGTGCATCTGTTGTTAATTTCATTAACACCACAGCAGCTGAAACTGATTAACAACCCCCTCTGCTACTTAACTGACCAGATTAATATCCCATAAGTTTCATTGACTTTATGCTATACTCTGATTAAAAAGTGTTCCTTTAATTCTTTTGAGCAGTATAGTTTAGTATGGCAATCGCTCTCTCTGATAACATCAGCAACACATCTATAATCACTGATTGCTACCTTTTCCCAATACGGCTTCACTCTACTGTTGCTGTCTAAAGTATAAAGCTATCGAGATCCTTTAAAAACCTGTCACACCCTGCCCATCCTCTGTTCACTCTCGTTTCATCTTGTAAATGGCTTATGTCAATCAAGATCAGGGCTAATGGATTTCATAAAAGTATGTATCCTCCAGCTCAGAGATCCATGAACTTAACACCGTGACCCTAGCATTTGATAAATGCCTCGATTTTATTTGTGTTAAATGGATAGATGGTGGGCTGTTGGGGCATAATGGTTACTATACTGAATTTTATTTGTATAACTTTAAAGAAATAACTTCTTAACCTGTACTAACTTAAATTAAAGAAAACTTTTAAAAAGATATTTGCAAGTGGCCTGGCTTTCCTCAGTTATGTGACCTGAAATACTCCTCAGCAAACATACTGCTCAGCACTGCTGGTCCCCCCAGCTTACCCCATAATCCTTTGCAGGGAGCATATATCTTTAGCTAATGCTTTTTCTCAAGGCCAAATATGAGCCGCAAGTCAACTTCATTTCAATTTCAATAAATCCTTAGACTATGAGGGAGAACTGGAGCCCCAAAGTGAAAACTAACACAAAGATGTAAATACTCGTCTTGGGAATTAAATCGGTGCCTGTGGTGTGATAAAACAACACTGCTGACTATGCCACTGTGCCATTCTTTTTCTTTGTTTTTTAGCATAGCTTTTATCTGTTAAGAATAATCAAAGATTAATAAATATACTACCCTAGTGTGTTATGCTACCTTATGTGCAAAATGGCTGAATCAGTACTCCAACATGAGCGTCTTTTAATTAATATACTCATACTTTATTAAACTGTTGCCAAGTAAATCCCAATGTGTGTGCCTCTTCAGTAAAGTATGTTCATCACTGTGAGCGTTAACAATTAAATGTCCTTGTTGTTCACCAGAATTATCTTCATGTCAATGGATTGTGCAGAATTCCTCATTATGGGTAAAATACTGCAGGTTGTCAAATCTACCGCCACAAAAACACAGGATGAGGCAGGGAAAGGGAAGACTAGTGTTTGATTATAGCTGATCTGCAAGGGCAAAACAAATCATAGACATGGAGAGAGTGCACATCCTCAACACTAACACTGAACCCAGTCTCCAAGAGAAACCTGTTCGATACCAAACTGTAATTATAGTAGAGTTAGTACAAAGGGGTGCAGAAATTGAGGATCACGTGATGAGAAATATTAGAAATACAGCATAGCAACAATGAAATACGGGATATTTTCAAGGCCTGCAATCCTTCTCAAACACATTCTGAAATTCGTAGGCAGGGTCCATTGTTGTCTGAATTTATGCCTAATATTGAAAACACTACAGCCCCTAACGGTCCTCTTTATTCTAGAAGTAATTAAGGTCATGAGCAAAGGGCAAGCAAGGCCTGATAAACGCTCAAGACTGCTATGAAGAAGAATACTGACAAATATCATCAGTTTCAGCTAAAAGCATTGTGATGTGGCCTTCATTTAAAACCACCTAAGATGACAAAAGGACTAACTTCAACCGGCACACAGATGATATGCAATTTTCTAGTTGAATACCCTTAAAACGTTGTGATGAAAATGCTATATACATGTTCACATAGCGATTTTAATGCACAATGAAAACATGACATTTAAATGAAAAGAAAGTAAGATTAACAACAAATGTACAAGGCTTACCCAAGCATCCAAATCAGCAGGCTAGGAATGATAAAAAGAGGAAAAAGAAAATCAGTACTGTATAAAGAAAAAAATAATTGGACCTGGCTGAATGTGAGCTACAGTACAGAACAAAGTTTGCAATGCAGAAGAAAAACATATGCAAAGAAGATGATTTTATTCATTATTAAGGCAACAGCTCCTTTCTTTGGCTTATCAAACAATTACATCAAAGTCTTCCACATAATTGTATAATTTAACTAACCAATCATTGAAGGCTGCAAAATAAAATAATTAACTGTAGTAAAATATACACAAGCTAATTCATTGTAGCAAAACCCCTCAGGAGCAAAAAACTTTAATTAAATAAGAGTATGCACTTTAATAAGGTTGGGCAATTGGCAAATCAGAATAATAAAGAGACAGGCAAGTCAAAATGCAACTTTTGATCTATAACGTGTGTGTATTATACATATATACAGTACAGGGTGGTCCAGATCTAATCATGCAGATCCAAATCGTCTGGATGACTTTATGCAGGGACGATTCCAGTTCGGCACAAAGATGTTTCTTCATGTCGCCAGTTTGCATACTTCTCGATGGTCTGGGATTTTTCAGGTGAATTTCTATGTAATAAACTTAATAAGTTACAGCGTAATGAAAATTTCATAATTAGATCTGGACCACCCTATATATATATATATATAAACCACAATGGGTCCAAACTACAGACACAATGTCACCCAGCACAATTCCAGGTTCAACTTAAAGGTTTTTATTTGAAACTAACACTTTTCCAAATAAGCACCAGTCAAATCACATAAGTATACTTCTGTTGTCCTGATGAGTGTCACTCGCTGCCTTCCAACTCTGACTCACAGAGGCGAAAGTGGCTCATTTTATCTCAAACCCGGGAGCACTTCCAGTGTTTGGATGGAAGCATTTCCGGGTCATGCAAAAGTCCAACAAACTTGGTATTGTAAAACCCTTCAGCACCCCCTGGTAGCACCCATGGAAACCTACAAGGCTGTACTCCGAGACTCTAGTTCCCATCATGCCCTGTGGACATTCGAATGGATACTAAAGCCCAGGGATGCTGCAGGGTAATTGTCACTGCTCAACCGTGGCAGGGATGAGAGCCCATTTGTGCTATCCATTACCATATATACGCATATATAGACAGAATGTCACAAAGACCCCTTTTTGTTTTATTTAAACTGTCTGTAACACCATTAAGTGTTCTTTCTGTGTGTATAATTTACCTAAGAATTAAAAGGGGAACCCATACAGTTCCTTGACATGCATGATATATATTTATATATGTGAGTACACAAAACATAGAGTTTATTCTTGTATTATTATTTATTAATGATTGTATTATTTATTTGTATTATTTGTGGTCTTCTTATTTATATCTGTATCTTCTTATTATTAAAGAGTGCTTGAGTGTAGCACTCACAATCTAAATATCTTTTCCATATGAACAACTATAAACCTACTTTTGTCCACCCCATCCTTTTTAATAAAACCCCTGTGTGCGTCCAGGTGTCCATGTGTGTGTGTCTTCTGATGAAGTGTGCATGTGTGGGGCATCACGGCACGTGTTCAGTCTCTTCCTGTGCATTCCCTGTGTGTGCAGAGAGAGAGGGAGAGAGAGAGAAAGAGAGAGAGAGACACATACAGGTGCGTGCGCGCAAGAGACACACTCACACACACACACACACACAGGCAGGCCCGCATTGGGGACAGACACACACACATACACGCACACACACGCAGGAGACACACTCACACACACACACTCACAGGCAGGCCCGCATGGGGGACTGACACGCACACGCACACATACACACACACGCAGGCCCACGACAGAGACAGACACGCACGCATGCACGCACACACACACGCCCGCCACAGAGACAGACACGCACACACGCACAAACACAGGCCTGTGACAGAGACACACGCACACACACACACGTGCATGCATTGTTGCAGTGTTACTTTTCTTGGTTGTTTATTAAATTACGGATTTTTCAAATGTTCATTTTTTCCCTGCGCTTAAAACTCATTAAAAAAGGTGTTTTTAGCGAGCCGGTCATAAGGCTATAGCGCAAACTCTTGCAGTGTTAGTTTTCTCAGTTGTTCAAGGTTTTCTAAGTGTTATTCAATGTTTTTACATTTAGTTTACTATTACGCTGTGCATTCAATGGTATAATTAACTATATTTGTGCTTAAAATCTTAAAAAAATATATATTTAAATACAGTTCATACGGTCTGGAACGGATAAATTGGATTTACATACAATCCTATGGGGGAAATTACTTCGGTTCCACTGTATTACTGTCCGACAAAATGACAGGCATTTTACAGAAATACAAACCAGTATTACTGAGAGAGAAAATTAAAGGCACACAATACAGTGACACATATTACAGCCACATACAAGGTCCCTTACCATTTAATACAGACTGTTCCTACTAATGTTTATGCACTACTGTTCTAGCGCCCGTTATTGTAACGGGCTTAATGTCTAGTACATGTATATCTCTCTATTATAATAAAAAAAACTTGGGTTGAAACTTGATTCTCTCGGAAGACACTCTGATGTCCCACAAGACAAAGCAGTGAGAAAAGAGGATAGCTGCTGAACAGACTTTTAAATGATCGACGCGCGGTACGACAAGCAGAACACCAGCTTAAGCAGCAGCTGATCCATCCGCATCTCCTTAGCATGCGTTCAGCACCCCCTTCACAACCCAAAAGGCTTCGTCATCCATATAAGCCATGACAATTATGACTTCTTCTTCTTCTCCCTTTCTTGCTTTCCTCCACTCCTCCCAGGCAAGTGTTGCCTCTCTCCTCTCCTGGCTCCGACTACCTGGATATAGTAGAGCAGCTCCTTTTATCTTGGAACTGGGAGTATAGCATAGCCCGATGGAAATGCTTCCAGGTTGATCGGAAGTCTTGTACAACAGGGATTACCAATCCCAACAGCTCCCTCTGGTGGCCCCCACAGAACCCAACCAGGCTGCCCCACAGGACTACAAATCCCATCATGCCTTGTGGGTATCCCTGTAGGAGTCCTGGTCCGGTTGTGCTGCATCTAGAGTATTAGGGAAGCCAGTACTCCACCCACAATTTCTCCTCCTGTTCCAACCACCTATCCCCTCCTTAATTACATTGGCCTCCCGCCCAGGTAATGAATCATGCCCTGTCCCATTTGGGATGCAAGCCCATGTGTGTCGTTCCTTACAATATATACACATTATATAAATGTTGTCAGGTATGCACACCAGGCTCACCTACGGTACAGTATGTGGTACCACTCCAGGAAAAGAGAGGAAGCAAGCTTGCTAACAGTCTTGTCTCCTTTATCCCTAATAGCCTTGAGAAACCGTCCCTTGAGGAAGCCACTCCAAGAAGGTAGTGTCTCATTTTGGGCCTGACCATGAGAGCAAACACTTAGTGATAAGAGATAAGCAGAGAAAGTGTGACTGGAATGAGTTCTAATGAATGGGAATTAATCTAAACAGAGCACATATTTTTCAATAATTCCCTTATTTTTTCTTGGAATTAAACAGGGTTTTGCCGGTTGGCGCCCACAGCATTTGGCTTTTGCCCTGCCTCATCATTCTCTCCACACATGTATATGTACTGTATATGCATATATATATGAACCCCACCTCACCAAACACCCTTATTTGCTATATATTGCTTAGAATTCCTGTAAGTCTAATCATGTTCCGCTGATGATGATTCCTGGTAGGAGTCGAAAACTTAGGAGTAAAAAACTATTTCAAGATACCATTTTCTCTCTTTGTGGATTTCTAGCTACAAATATACAAACCATATTACAGACCTTTGCTTCCTTGTATATTCTATAAAAATCACATAAAGAAACCAAACCAAATAAATGACTTAAATTGTTAAAATGTGTGCTGTTTGTTTTCAACTTTTACGCTATGCAAAAAAAGCACTTTAACATTTTTCAGCTGCTACATATATAACCATGAATTACAATCAAACTGATTTTTGTATTTCCAAATAAGAAAAATTAAGTCAGGCGAAGATGCTGAATAAGGCAATTGCACAGATCAATAATTAATTATCAGCCTCTGAAACAAATCATGAGAAAGATTACAAAAAAGAAATGAACTCTTAAGATGAAACCTGGTCATCATGAGTATAAACCTTTGTTCTTCACTAATAACTAACTTCAACCCGCCAGACAGCAAAAGATGTAATGCAGAAACACACCAACCTACAAGGCCCACTTGTGTACATGGAGTTTGTTTTTAGTCACATCTTAGTAATTTTGTGTTGCTTATACCATAATCTTTAAATAAATATTTAAATGAATATTTTCCTATTAAAATCATTGTATTGTGTGGAAAAACTATCAACAGTTCTGACTTTTAATCTAAATTTCCTAGTATGCACTGAACATTTATTTCAAGATGTAAACGCTGCATTAGAGCAGGAGCACGTTGGTTCTGGTGGGGCTGCAAGTTTCTGTTCTAACTCAGTTGCTTACCTAGAAACCAGTCCTTGCCATTAATATATTGTGTTTAATTGGATGGCTTCTTATCATTCTGCCATGTCAGGTCATTCTTATAGCGCAGATATTTTCCTTTTCAAGTACATCATCCAAATGATTTGTCAGTCCTTCCCTTATTTCTTATCAGTTTCCTTCCAAATATTTTATTAAACCATTCAGTTCAAACAATTATAAAGGAAACTTTGGATCAATGAACACACGCAGTACAACTCTTTCAAATAGTCTGAATTTGGAAATTCAAAGCAAAAACACCACTAAGTTCAAATACATTTTTAGCTGGAACTAATGTTGCATATTGTGATCATCTACTGTGGACTTTTCACAAAAATAACTCCTAGCGCAACCAACAGAGTGAAGTTAAGTAGTGTGACCAGATGGCTCTGTAAAGAAGAGATGCTACACTCTCGTAATGGTGTTCAAATTTTCCATATAATCACAGACAGAACGGATTTCCAATCCTAGTAATTAAACACCACACAATGAAATTGAAACACAGCTGCCAGACAGCTTTTGTGATGTACAGTTTGCTCTTTATAAAATAATTATTCCAATGAATTAAATGATCAAATCAGACGACTTGATTTAGGCAGAAGACCTAATTCAAGCCAGAGTGCCCATTATTATTAATAATGAACAGAAGCACCTGCACCTGGAGCCAAAATAAATGATTTTGAACTGATGAACACCTGAATGTCAGTTGAAGCACAACCTCGGGAAGTGAAAACAAACTTTCCAGAAAAACAGCCCTTTTCTTATGGGTTGTATTAGTCTTAACCTCTCATAATTCATATTTACATTTTGTATTTTTTTGCACTACAAATAATGCAATGTGAAATCCATTGAAGCACTGATTAAACACATTTTACTGCAGTAACCTGCATGTTTTAACTTAATTTTAACCCTGATATAAAATAGGATGGTAATAAAACTGAATGGAAATGGAATTTTGCAAAATTCCCATATTTTCATAATTCATAGGTGTAGCCGCCGAGGTGTAAGGCGTTGTCAAGCACGGGTAAAACGCGTGTCGAAAGAAATTTCACAGTCCAAAAGTTTGTTTTAAAATATTTAGTGAAAGTTAAAAGCAAAAAATCCACATAAGAATAAAAGATAAAAAAAAATAGTTACACATAGAATAAAAGGCAAAAAAAAGAGGAAAATGTATCTTCTCTAAACTTAGCTTTTCTTGAGAAACTAGTTATTTCTGTACTTAAAAGTTCTTTACTTCTTCTTTACTTAAAGATTCTTAGCTTCTTCTTCTGTACGCTTTAAATGTACAGCACAGCACATAAAATTAAGCGCTGTTTTCTTACATATTTACTTCACACACACTCAAAAGGCCCGTAGGCCGGTTGGCACAGTTTAAAACCTTATGCCTTCCACACCTTACTCATGGCAAGGCTGTCACTAACTGAAGACTACTGTTTACTCAAAGCTGTTAGAAATGGCAAGAATATACCAATACAATTGTACTTCCTGGGGTTATAGGAACCTCCCATAATCTATGCATTGTCATCTAGTAAAATATTCACGAATCTTATAGAACTAGGAAAATGGCTCTTACAATAGGTTTTTGAAAAACTAGTTCATTCATTTGTATGAAAAATACTTATTGTAATGCTCTATTGATTGCTAAAACCATTTGCTTACACTCCTGTAATCCAAAACAATGTACTACGACCAAATAACACCAGGTCTTGGTTCACTACATACGTTTCCAGTTAAGTTTACACACTCTTAAATTTTCCTTTACAGAAATAAAGTGCTAAATGGCTTATGTCTTCCACCACCTTCCAGACTTTATTAACACTTATCTTCCAAACTGTACACTGAAAATGAAGATGGAAGCCTACTTCAAATTAAAAGAATAAATTAGATTAGTGTAGAAAGGACAGTGTTTAGCTAAAGGACCCTCAAATTCCTGAATGATCTACTTGCCAATATTAAAAGAGGATTCATTAGTTTCAAAATTTAAATCTAGGCCAAAGGCTCCTTATTTTAAAACAACTTTTCCTAGTTAGAGCAGGTGTTGAGGCTGTCTATAATTCTTTTTATTAAATTAACTTTAGTAATCATTTTGATAGACCGTTACTAAGTCTTTCTCATTCTCTTTCTCTGCTATGTATTATACTGTTGTGACATTTAGAGGCAATATACTGTATTCATTTTATATAAAAAAAAGAATATGGTCGTTATTCTCACCCAAACTCAATAAAAGAAAGCCTGAGTGATTTAAGAGTGACTAGAATATGTTTTTTCCCTTTAGTGTGGTAAAGCCACTGCTCTTAAAGACTTTCATACAAAAATAAAGGACAACCTGCTGGATTACCACATATTCTACAGTTACTACAGATGGACTCTGACAGAACTGAGCTTTGAGAGGATATGTGTCACCTTAAATTCACTATAATATGATATGAAAAAGTACACCCTCTTTCAATTCTACAGGTTCAGAGGACTTCTCAGAACAGAAGCAACACTCATCTAGTCTTCTCTCAGTCCTCAAACAAAATAAATCTGACTTTAAGTGACAAGCAAGAAATTTTCTTTTTTATTATCTCTCTATTATAAAAAAATCTTGGGGGGGGGAGACAAGACGTGATCTGTCTCAGAAGACACTTTGAAGTCACGCGAGACAAGGCAGTGAGACAAAAGGACAGCTGCTGTACATGCTTTTAAATGATCGATGTGCAGCGCGACAAGCAGAATATACAGCAAGCCAGCAGATGATCCGACCTCATCTCCTTAGCGTACATTCAGCCCCCCCCACCTTCACAACGCGAACGGGAGAGATGCAAAGTGGCAAAAGGACAGCTGCTGTACATGCTTTTAAATGATCGACGTGCAGCGTGACAAGGAGAACAAGCAGCTCGCCAGCAGCAAGGCAGCAGCTGATCTGACTACAACTCTTTAGCGTACGTTCAGCCCCCCCACTCAACCCCCTTCACAATGCAAGTAGTGTTATAGGTCCCACGAAAAAGACATTTAACCATTTCAGGGCCATAAATAAAGGACAAAGAGTAGATGACAAAGTAGAACGGCGTAAACAATTCAAAAATGTTGCTTTGGTACACGTGAACAGGAGGTCTTCTTGGATCTTCTCAGAAGACACTTTGAAGTCCGGCGAGACTACTTGCACAGAAGACACTTTGAACCACTGGGAGACTACATTTACAAACAATTTCTCAGAGATGCTTTAACATACCCACGAGACAAAGAAGTGAGACAAAAGGACAGCTGCTGTACAGGCTTTTAAATAATCGACGTGCAGCGCAACATGCAGATCACTCAGCACAGCACTAGCAGCCCCAGGGTTTGGGGTAACTCATTCACTACAGCTTTATTATTGGAAAATATCAAGAAATGAAAAATGAATGAAATGAAAATAACAATCTCTTTAAATTTGATATCTGGTTAACCAAACCTTGGGGTTGGCGAGCGAAGCGAGCAGGGGGCACAGCTCCCTAATTCAATAAAAAAAAAAACACAGCTAAAGTGAAAAAGCATATAACATTATGTATACCTTATGATTCAGTAGCTTATAGAATCAGCTTTTACTAGCACTTAGTGATGAGTGAACCCCACTGAATTCACTTCCTTAGCCTTAAGAAGCACTTAAAGTTTTGAACTTTGAACCCTGCAATTGCGGATTCAAATCCTGCTACTAATGCGGTGTGACTAAGAGCGACTCACTTCACCTGCTTGTGCTCCTGTTGGAGAACAAAAGACATTTAACCAATTGTATCTCAAATGTTGTAAGTTGTCCTGCATAAAGGTATCAGCCAGATATGTAAATGTAAATGTGAAGTTGCAGAATTGCTCAGGAACTTTGCCAAACTCAACAAAATGCACGGAGGTCAATTGAGAAGGAAAAAATGAACTACTTCAGAGTGGATCATAACAGGGAAATAGTCTTTGACATGTCCCTGATAGCTTGGGAAACATCTGCCAACTATGTTGGATTAATTGTTGAGGCCTAAAATGTAACCCAAGCTATGTTACATCAATGCTAACCACTTTTGCCACCGTGCCCCCTTGGGATAAAATAAATAGAATTACATAACAGAACAGTAACATTTCTTGCATACGGTGGCAGACAGGAAGCATGAATTCGTTCAGGTTTGACCCCACAGCTTCGAGAGCAGGCACCTCTTTCAAACTAAGAAGTAGTTTGTTTCTTTTATCCCCCTGACCCTTTTGTTCATTCAGTGCCACTGCTACTGAATAGGCGCAACATTAAACAACATGGATTCTTAACTCCTTTCTGTTTGCATCATCTGCACAGCACTCTGGGTAATACTATTAAAGGTGTGCGCTCATGCATTACTAACATACAAGTCACATTCAAGTCCAAAAGACCTTACCTTTAAGGTGCGAACACACCAACACAATTTCAGCTTTCTTCTGCATGTGCATTTTGTGTTTAAATATATTCACAAATTTTTAGCCCAATCCTAGGAGAAGGAGGAGAAAGAGGTTGGGAGCATGCGCTGATCACAGCACGTTGCCGCACCCGCCACACGGCAAACCGCCTCGATTGAGATCTGAGTGCAGCCGTCCAACGGGTGACATCTCAACACCACACTGAACAGTGTGAGGTTTTTTACGGTGCCTGGAGTGTCAATCCTGCCACCAACCTCCAAGTTTTCTCTGTAAGTTGGAGGACCTGCTTGCAGGGCTGGATGCAGATTAACGGCATATCCAGGACAAAGCAATTGCAGGGGCCCAATGGAGTAGAGTCACTTCTGGTATTTATGGGATTCAAATCGATTGCCTAGCCTCAGAGTCACCACTCTCCCCCATTCCTAGAATCAGTGTTATATACTCTGGGGTGGAGCTGTCCCATCCAACATTGGCTGCTATAGCTCTGTCATGTCACACTGGCCTCGCAAAGCATTATGGGATGTTAGGGAAAAAAATTGGCCACATGGCAAATTTCCAGCAAAATATTCAGCGTATGATGTCACTAGTGAACTGATACATTTGCTGTGAAAAATGCATTGGCTAATTTCACTGATCAACATTACCAGAAATAAATAAATTATTTTTCTCTATGACTTTACCCGAATCATACATCAAATTGGAGAAATGTTGACCCACTCCTTATCACAACACTGCTCTAGTTCATTGTTTTCTGAGGGTTAGGGTTTTAAAAAAACAGTGTTATTAAATTAGCCTTATATGTGTGAATGTGCAATCGTTTCTGCCTTGCCCCCGATACTGCATGGATTGGCCCTATGATGCTGAATTGGATTACATGGATAGGTGCAAAATGAAGGATTGCCGATAGCAAATATGCCTTTATGAGGAAGAAGTAGGAAATGAAATCTCTTTCAAAATGCTGGATGATGTTTTGTTGTCCAGATTAAATAAAAAAACATATGGGATAATAAAGGGCCACTTTTATCATAAACGAAATGATTTTAAGAGTGGACCGAAAATTTTAAATGTCTAAAAAGGGCAAGTACAATGAATACCACTGATAAATATTATGGTACAACAAACCAAAACACTGACGTTAACATAGTTAAACTGTGTGACATAAAAACGTCTAGAGCATATATATTAAAACCAACAAATGCATAAAATGAATGCTTGTTTTACTTAACTGCAGGAGACGAGCAACAACGATTTAATTTACTTTTGTGGCTTACTGTCTAAGTAGTTATGTATGGTCGAGTCCAGCTGTACAGAATAGACCCTTAAGCAGTGCCAGCAGATAACTTGTATATTAATGCTGACTGCATGGCAAGATAAAATTGTTATTTTTTGCTATGAATAGGACAATAATAACCAAGTGGAATACTGCTGGAATTTAATAAAAGAAATGTGAAAGCACACA
Source organism: Polypterus senegalus (assembly GCF_016835505.1). Lineage (NCBI taxonomy): Eukaryota > Metazoa > Chordata > Cladistia > Polypteriformes > Polypteridae > Polypterus > Polypterus senegalus. The sequence goes on from NC_053165.1 coordinate 23,813,940, forward strand.
GACTATTATAATTTTTAAAAAGACGATCTGTTGTCAAGGTCAATTATTCATATTTTAAATACAATAGGATTTAACATATTATTTCTACATTTTCTTAATTATGAATTAGTCAAATTGTTTAAACTTAATCATCAAACACATCTTTAAAGATGTCAAAGGTGCCAAATGCATGCAGATCTTAATTGCTCATTTCAACTTGGCTATAACAAAAAAAAAATTTATAGAATGTAGGATGACAAAATATGTGAATCGGGGCAGCTTAGTTGAAAATATTTTGGAAACTAAAGCACTTGGTGTGACATGTATATCATATTACATTAGGCAGTATTAACTACTGTTTAAAGGAAAAGAAAAGATTTTTTAAATCTGAAATATAATTTTCTATAAGGTTAACAATAGGTAAAGAGGAGAACAAGACTTCTACTCAGAGTTAGAATTGCTACCTAATACTAAATTCTTTATTGTATGATAAAAATATTGAAAGTGGTAATCATTATAATTAAACACTTTAGCACAATTAATCAACGTAACAGAAGGGTGTTTTACAGCATTGCAAAAATATATCTAAGACTTCTTAAATATCTTATTGTTTCTTTATAATGTCAATACATCTATGAGTCTATTGAAGAAATCTACACTAATTACGTTCCCTTAGGCTAGCAATCTGCATAAATCAATGCTCCAAGCACTTAATACATCCTAGAATGCACAAACATTTTGTCAATTTTATTCATTAACAGTATTTTCAAGCAAATGTCATGCATGAGGAATCAGTTATGTAGAATTACAAGCAGCACTTCACATTCTGCCAGTGGTTCTTAGCACTACATCCTCACAGCTCCCAGTCTCTGGGTTCAAAATCCTGCCTGGTCAACATCTACTGTATGTGGAGCTTTCACATTCACATGTTTTTCTTTTTCTTTCAGCAGTCTGGGTTTCCTCCCGTATTTCAAAGATCTGTATGCTAGGTCAGCAAGAGAGCAAGTGGATAATCTCCCAGCGGTAAACACAACTACTAAGGAGGTACTGAAGGATTTGGAAATTGTAGAGGGAGAAGTGCTGCTCAGATTAAATAGGCTGAAATCAAACAATTCACCAGGGCCAGATAATATTTACCTTTGAGTTCTTAAGGAGGCTTGTGGGTACATATATAAACCCTTGACTCATATTTTTAGGAAGTTACTGCACATTGGAGAGATTCCAAAGGACAGGAAAATGGCAAATATCATTCCATTATATAAAAAGGGTGACAGGGCAGATACAAGCAACTATAGGCCAGTAAGCTTAACATACATCACAGTATAATTAATGGAAGGAATTGTTTAGGATAAGATTGAGCAACACCTGGCAAAGACAGGAGTTATTCTGAACAGTCAGCATGTGTTCAGAAGAGGGAGATCGTGTTTTACTAATATTCTGGAATTCTATGAGAAGGCAACAAAAGGATACGATCAAAGTGGAGCTTATGATATTATTTATCTGGACTTTCAGAAAGCATTTGATAAGGTGCCACATGAGAGGTTGGGCATCAAACTAAAAGAAGTGGGAGTTCAGGGTGATGTTTTTAGATGGGTGCAGAATTGGCTCAGAACAAGAAGCAGAGGGCAATGGTGCAAGGAACCTCATCATGACTGGCCGATGTTAAGAGTGGTGTTCCACAGGGGTCACTGCTATTTTTAATATATATAAATGATTTAAATAGGAATATAAGTAACAAGCTGGTTAAGTTTGCAGATAATACCAAGATAGATGGATTAGCAGATAATTTGGAATCTGTTATATCATTACAGAACGACTTGGATAGCATAAACGCTTGGGTAGATTTGTGGCAGATGAAATTTAATGTCAGTAAATGTAGAGTATTACAAATAGGAAGTAAAAATATTAGGTTTGAATACAAAATGGGCGGTCAGAAAATCAAGAAGACATTAAGAAGGCTAATAGAATTTTAGGTTATACAGTATAGCGTCCTGATGTGTCCAAGGAGATTCTGCTCAACCTTTATAATGCACTAGTGAAGCCTCGTCTGGAGTACTGTGTGAAGTTTTGGACATAGCATCGCTAGAAAAGGTTCAGAGAGGAGCAACTAGGCTGATTCCAGGGCTACAGGGGTTGAATTATGAGGAAAAATTAAAAGAGCTGAGCCTTTACAGTTTAAGCAAAAGAAGATTAAGAGGTGACCTGATTGTAGTGTTTAAAATTATGAAGGGAATTAGTACAGTGGATCAAGACCGTTATTTAAAACGAGTTCATCAAGAACACAGGGAACCAAGCTACAGCCAAAGGGGATGCACAAGCCAGTGTGCTTCTTCGTGCCGGTCCCAAGCCCGGATAAATGGGGAGGGTTACAGCAGGAAGGGCACCTGGTGTAAAATTTTACCAAATCAATATGCGGACAATGATCTGCTGTGGCAACCCCTAATGAGAAAAGCCAAGAGAAGAAGAAGATGATCAAGAACACAGGGACACAGTTGGAAACTTGTTAAGGGTAAATTTCGCACAAACTTTAGGAAGTTTTCTTTACACAAAGAACGATAGACACTTGCAATAAGCTACCAAGTAGTGTGGTTGATAGTAACAGTTTTGGGACTTTCAAAACTCGACTTTATATTTTTTTAGAAGAAATAAGTGGATAGGACTGTTGAGGTTTGTTGGGCTGAATGGCCTGTTCTTGTCTAGGTTTTTCTAATGTTCTAATGTAAGTCTAAAATGTCTCTGTATAGGAGACTGTGGATGCATGCATAGAGTGTCCTATGATGTGATCAATTAATATTAATCCATCATCCTGAATTGGATGAAAATAATCTGTGAATGAATGGAAAGATTGGTCTCAAATGTTTGGTGATTAGTTTAGATGCACTAAACGTTTATGACTAATTAGGTCTTTTTAGATATAAGGAGTAATGCATGAGTAAATCTGCAGGTTTACATGTTCATTATCACCACATGTATAGAAAAATTCATTAATTACAATGTGCTAATTGGAATTCAACCAAGAATCTCACATAATTAGAGAACAAAGTTCACCTGTGGACATATAAGATGTTTCACACACATATATGGACAATAATCAAGTCTTCGTAGAAGCCCCACAATTAATTATCAAGAAAGTATCAAATCAGGCAGAGGTGGGATATGGGAAAAATTTAAATGCATTACAAAACCTCCCAAAAAAGTCAAGAAATGTGGCACAAATGAAAATCTGTGTGTAAAAATAGAACATTCTCCAAATGAAAAAGAAAAAGAAAAAGAAGACAAGCTAGTGGCTTATAAAAAACTAAAGAAAATGCACTTTTACAAAGCTAAAATGGGAAAAACTGGACATACAATAATTGTTCAGTGCTCACGTATTAATTAGCAAGGCTAGGTTTCATTAGGGAGTGATAAAACCAAAGTAATTTTTAAAAGTATTCACACTAAATTCATAGCTTGCTTACTATAAGAAGTTTCTGTGGTCAGTTTACCTTTTGTGGCTTCAGCTATGCTAAAACCTTTGTTACAAGCGCAACTGCCACATTCTACTGTAAAAACCAAATCTACTGTAGGATATGGGGGTAGGAATAAGACAAGGCAGAGTGTGTCCACTTGTATTAGCAGTCTGTTGAAAGTAACATAGTACAATGTTTTGGAGGTGCATATACAGTGGGATGCAAAAGTTTGGGCAACCTTGTTAATAGTCATTATTTTCCTGTATAAATCGTTGGTTGTTACGATAAAAATGTCAGTTAAATATATCATATAGGAGACACACACAGTGATATTTGAGAAGTGAAATGAAGTTTATTGGATTTACAGAAAGTGTGCAATAATTGTTCAAACAAAATCAGGCAGGTGCATAAATTTGGGCACCGTTGTCATTTTATTGATTCCAAAACTTTTAGAACTAATTATTGGAACTCAAATTGGCTTGGTAAGCTCAGTGACCCCTGACCTACATACACAGGTGAATCCTATAATGAGAAAGAGTATTTAAGGGGGTCAATTGTAAGTTTCCCTCCTCCTTTAATTTTCTCTGAAGAGTAGCAACATGGGGGTCACAAAACAACTCTCAAATGACCTGAAGACAAAGATTGTTCACCATCATGGTTTAGGGAAGGATACAGAAAGCTGTCCCAGAGATTGAAGCTGTCTGTTTCCACAGTTAGGAACATATTGAGGAAATGGAAGACCACAGGCTCAGTTCAAGTTAAGGCTCGAAGTGGCAGACCAAGAAAGATTTCAGATAGACAGAAGCGACGAATGGTGAGAACAGTCAGAGTCAACCCACAGACCAGCACCAAAGACCTACAACATCATCTTGCAGCAGATGGAGTCACTGTGCATCGTTCAACCATTCGCCGCACTTTACACAAGGAGATGCTGTATGCGAGAGTGATGAAGAGGAAGCACAAACAGAGCCGCTTGAGGTCTGCTCAAGCACATTTGGACAAGCCAGCTTCATTTTGGAATAAGGTGCTGTGGACTGATGAAACTAAAATTGAGTTATTTGGGCATAACAAGGGCGTTATGCATGGAGGAAAAAGAACACAGCATTCCAAGAAAAACACCTGCTACCTACAGTAAAATATGGTGGTGGTTCCATCATGCTGTGGGGCTGTGTGGCCAGTGCAGGGACTGGGAATCTTGTCAAAGTTGAGGGACGCATGGATTCCATTCAGTATCAGCAGATTCTGGAGACCAATGTCCAGGAATCAGTGACAAAGCTGAAGCTGCGCCGGGGCTGGATCTTTCAACAAGACAACGACCCGAAACACTGCTCAAAATCCACTAAGGCATTCATGCAGAGGAACAAGTACAACGTTCTGGAATGGCCATCTCAGTCCCCAGACCTGAATATAATTGAAAATCTGTGGTGTGAGTTAAAGAGAGCTGTCCATGCTCGGAAGCCATCAAACCTGAATGAACTAGAGATGTTTTGTAAAGAGGAATGGTCCAAAATACCTTCAACCACAATCCAGACTCTCATTGGAACCTACAGGAAGTGTTTAGAGGCTGTAATTTCTGCAAAAGACGGATCTACTAAATATTGATTTCATTTCTTTTTTGTGGTGCCCAAATTTATGCACCTGCCTGATTTTGTTTGAACAATTATTGCACACTTTCTGTAAATCCAATAAACTTCATTTCACTTCTCAGATATCACTGTGTGTGTCTCCTATATGATATATTTAACTGACATTTTTTATCGTAACAACCAGCGATTTATACAGGAAAATAATGACTATTAACAAGGTTGCCCAAACTTTTGCATCCCACTGTACAAAGAAAAATAGTTATCAATATCAGTAAAGTTTAACTGTGCCCACTTAAATTATTTACAAAAGACCCCTATTAACTTAAGAAGAAACACAGAATCAATATATTAATCACAAACAATCAAACCATCATTTACAGAGTTCCTTCCAGCATTGCACCCAGTGAGGCCACAGTAGGCTCAGGCTCCCATGATCCTTACCTGGATTAAGAATGCTATACATTTACATTTATTCACTTAGCAGATGTTTAAATCAAAAGCAACTTACAAAAGAGGTCAAACATAATCAAGTAACGTCAACCTGGGTAGTGTTTGGAAACAGGTGTTACAGGACAAGTTTACAAAACTGAACATTACAAGCGAAGAGCCCTGGACAAACTAGAACAATGCAAGACTGCATACTCTTTTCTTAGCTACTAAAAACCTAGCATAAAGTCATTATCAAAAAGAAAAACATTCACAGAACAAGAGAGTCTTCAAACACTTCTTAAACACAGTGAGAGTTGAGAAGGAGGTAAGCAGCTCATTCCACCAGGTAGGAGTTACCAATGAAAAGATTTGATGTCATGTAGAGGTGGTATCACCAGACCCCATTGATTAGCAGATCTGAGTGGGCGAGATGAAGAACAGGACCTCTTAAGTGCCTCCATACACATACTGTAGGTGCTGATCCACAGTCTACTTTGTAGGCAAGCATCAAGCATTTGAACAGCAATCTTCTTACTTAATCAGATGGGACAGTTTCAGACAATGTTAGTTATAGCTTTCTAATTCTTTACAATAAGATGTTAGGTAATGCTAGGTTGTCTATTAATCCGTCTATCTAATCTTTCTTGGGATGGTGACTGATGACCTGCTATGACCATTAATGCTGCTATAGAAAGACATATCACTGCATTTTGAATCATCTGAAGTGTCTTGGTATCACATGCAGGTAATAAGGAGCTGCGGCAGTCCAGACATGACAAGACCAATGCCTGAACAAGAAGTTGTGCCCCATATTCCAGCTGGTAATACCTGATATGATTAATGTTAAACAGAGTGAAACTGGCAAGCAAGAGAGGAGAGTGAAGGATAGTTGGTCATCAATCACCACCTCCGAAAAATATTAGAAGGATGGATTAACAGAAAACCTAGTGTTACCTAACATCTTACTGTAAAGAAGTAGAAAGCTGTAAGCAACAGTGTCCCATTTGATTAAATAAGAAGAATACTGTGAAATGGAAACATAAAAATAGCAAAAAAGAGGTACTTGGCTTAAAAAAGAGCCACAAAATCAGGTCAAAACTTTCACCAGCCTGCCAGCCTCCAACTGCTACCTGCAGGCTTGTCCCTAAGCAGGTCCCCAAAAGAGATGCTAGCTTAAAAAGTTCAATAGTACTATAAAAGTCCTAAAAGTTATAAAAATGCCCTACAAGGGAAATGGTAACTGCAATCATCTGGTATGGATGCTATATTATTATTATTATTATAAACAACCAAAAAAAAAAACAAAATGTCTTAAAGAAAACTCTGGACTTGGCTTACGATAAAGACAGCAGTCTCAGTCACAGTCACAGTTACCAAAAAGAAATTTACAAAAATGAAGATTTATTAACAAAAATAGAAAAATACAACAAAATGTTCAAAAGAGCAAAAAAGGATTTGCCTAAAAGGCAATCCAATGACAAAAAAGTCTCCGTCCACAATCCAAAGCAGAAATCCAAAAAAAAAAAAAGTAACAACAGTAACCGCAGAAAACAAAAGAATTACTGGTAATGATCTCCAAACAACTACCAATGAAAACCTGGGTGAAGCCATCTTATCCACCAGAATTTTAAAGGTGGAGGCGGTCCTTAGGGTGTGATGTCACAGTGACCCCGCCTCTTGTGGACTACACCCACAGAATACAGGGAATGCCAAAACTTTTAAAGGCAGTACAAGAATACTAAATAATACCGAAACTTTAAAAAAATAAGTAAAGTAATTAACACAAACTACAATAAAACACTAAATACACTTAATTCCAAGCTGTAATTTATACTAGAGAAATGTAAAGCAATTACATGAAAACAGATGATTAAGATAAGTTTATAGATTTTATTTATGTATTTATACATTTATACTCATACTAATTACAAATTCTAGGATTCAAGTAACAATTAACATATTCAGTGACAAAAAACTATAAAATATTTCTATATTAAATTCTCCAATAAAATTGTATTTAACATCAGGAATAATTTTTCCTTTTGGTTTTCAATGTCTGTTTATATTTACCATATAGTATTTCTGCATGTTCCTAGTTTCTCTATGTATTCTTGATGTTTTAAATTAGGTTATTTATTCTTATCTATACTAATAAAAGGCAAAGCCCTCACTGACTTACTGACTCACTGACTCATCACGAATTCTCCAACTTCCCGTGTAGGTAGAAGTCTGAAATTTGGCAGACTCATTCCTTACAGCTTACTTACAAAAATTAGGCAGGTTTCATTTTGAAATTCTACGCGTAAAGGTCATAACTGGAACCTACTTATGTACATATATATAGGGCCATAGTCTGCAGCTCAGTCGCTGTGTGAGGTGGAGTTGCGTCCCTCATCATCACGCCTCCCACGTAATTGAGTGCCTGCCCATATAAGGCCGTCCGTCAGCAGCAATCCAATAGACTAAATATTCGCGGGTGAAGGATTGTGCTTATGCAAACAAAGATGAGATGGTCAGGGATAGACTAGTGTTTGGCACAAACTCAGCGAAAGTGTGAGAGAAACTTTTAAGTGCCGGGTCTTAGCTAACATTAAATAAAGCCGTGGACATCGCAAGATCGCACGAGATAGCACAAGCACAGCTCAGAACCTTAGAAGCATGTACTCCGAGCGGCTCACGTGAACTGACTGTGAACGCAGTACGCAGAGAACAAGCAAGAGCTCCAAAGAGCGCTGAACGAAAAAAGTATTACACAATTGAGAAGGCAGCAAAAGAATATGAAGCGAGTGACGCATACAAGCATATTCATAAGTGCAGCTACTGCGGAAACAAAGCACGGTGTAAACATTAAGTATAAATTAAGTTCATAGACACGCTGCCACTGGCATTTGTCACGCCTACGACGAATATGATATTCGCGAGATACAAGTTTAATGAGAAGACGCAGGGTATAAACGAGACTTTTGATCACTTTGTAGCGGAGTTAAAATTACTGTAACGGAGTTAAAATTGCTGGTGAAGGACTGTGCTTATGCAAACGAATAGGAAAGCAAGGTGTAAAGCTTAACTTTAAATTAGGTTCATAGACACTCTGCCGCTGGCGTTTTTCATGCCTAAGACGAATACAATATTCGCGAGATAAAAGTTTAATGAGAGGCCTCAGGGTATAAATGAGACTTTTGATCACTTTGTAACAGAGTTAAAATTGCTGGTTAAAGACAGGGATAGAATAGTGTTTGGCACAAATTCAGCAAAAGTGTGAGAGAAACTTTTAAGTGCCGGGTCTGAGCTAACATTAAATAAAGCCGTGGACATCGCAAGATCGCACGAGATAGCACAAGCACAGCTCAGAACCTTTGATGCATGTACTCTGAGCGGCTCACGTGAACTGACTTTGCAGGACTGGGAAAGGTAAACCCGTGCATGCAGTGTGTGATGTCTCAGATAAAGAGGAAGACGAGCTGTTTATTGATGCAGTAGGAAAGGAACAACCCTCTGACGCTGAACAAGCCTTTGTACACACATCAAAAGGAAAGCAAGGCGTAAAGCTTAAGTTTAAATTACGTTCATAGACACACTGCTGCTAAATATTTGCAGGCAAATCTACACCTTAATATTGGGAATGCCTGTTAAAGATCTTAGATTCACGAGTACCGATTTGGGTAGTGATCACTTCGATGAATGAATCCTGTTATCTTTACAACGGTTGACAACGAAGATGAGATGGTCAAGGACAGACTAGACAAATACGAAATGTAACTTGAACACAACAAATCCTCCAAATACGAACCTGATTGAAAGAAATAATGATGATCAAATCCTTGATGACAGCAACATTCATAACAGCCACAAAACAATTACATTGACAATCATACTACGTTATTTATGTTTCCTTTTCTTTTTCATAACTTCTTTAACACACTACTTCTCCGCTGCGAAGCGCGGGTATTTTGCTAGTTTTATAATAAAAGTTACTTCAGTACTTTATTTCAATTCTGTCCAATACTAAAGAACCAACTCTGCTAAATACAATGTGCTTCCAAAAGCCAAATTACCTACAGTACATTTTTTTTCTTTGCCTTTAAGTGTCTGTCTTAAGGAAGTTGGCAGGGCAGTCTGAGGCATGTACTGCTATATGCTGTGTGGCAGCTTCAGTGCAAATATTACATTGAGTTATTGAGTTGAAACCAACAACGCAATTCAGCATTTGTCTGCATCCATCGTACGAGATTTCTGGTTCGAGTGTTTGCTTTAAGAACAGGAATGCAATTGCAAGAGTTTTTAGAGTGGCTTGCATCTGAGTGCATAACCTCTTCTTGGTTCTCCAACTAAATGCAAATTGTCAAGAAATGACAGCATTTGGAGATGAACCAGAAAGCTGCCATTAATAAGTGCTTTAAAAGAAATGATGAATATGGTGGTTTAAGTCAGGATGTTAAGGAATATGTCAGCAAACAGTAACAAGGACAATCAGTTGAAAAATACTCATTTGTTTATTCATTTTTACAAACCCGATTATTGCAGTACAGGGTGACAAAGTGCATCCTGGTTACAAGAGTTGGAAGACATTCGTGGAATGAATGCCAGTTTGTGTCTGGACATTTTAGTCTTTCTTCTATAAATTCAAAGCAAAAATGTTTCAGAAATGGCAACGACCACATACGCTAACTACAATGAACAGGAAAGGCTGGTCATCTATAGTGATGCTGTTTCCTGACCTGATAGGAAATAGATAATATAAGATAAATGCTTTATTAAAGTACACAAAATTTATTAATACATGAAATGAACACAGTATCGCAATAGTATAAATGAGTGTATGGTTATAATACAATTTGCTTTTACCAGCTTATATATCACAAGGGCATGCGAGTACTTCTGTCGCCACATAACCTGTCAGATCTTCCAGGCAAAGCAGTGGGGCTACTGAAGCCCAATCAATTTCAGAGAAGGGGAGTCTGTTACCTGGTGTAACCCCTTTTAGAATTCTGCCTAAAACAAAGAAATCGGGAAGCTCACAGGGTTAATACCTGTAAGAGAGGAAAATCTTATAAACAATATAACTGGTATCATTTTCAACTTTAAATCTCCAGAAAAGTAAACATTGTAAATTTTGTTCAGCTCATTTGGACAGTATAGTGGTAAATGGTAAATGGCCTGTATTTGATATAGCGCCTACTAGAGTTCAAGAACCCCCCTAGGCTGTCTTGCCCAAGGACACAACAGCTGCATTCTCATGCCGGGAGCCAGGATCGAACCTGTGACCCTCCGATTGCTAGACAACCCGCTCTACCGACTGAGCTACTGCTTTCCACATCAAATAAAACTCTTAATTTTGTTTTGTGAGTGCCCACTAGAGGTGAAAATATAACAACATTCAGTTAAAAAATACTCTGCAAGAAAGAAGAACACAAAATAGTTTAAACCATTGTATGAAAAAATAAGTGTTTTATTCTAAATTAATAAGAACACGAAACAATTAAAGCCATTGTATTAAGAAATACGGCTGAGTGTTTTATTATAAATTGATAAGAACATTCATTTTCCTAAAAGAGTGAATTATTTATTTATTGTTGCTGTCTTTCAAGGAAATTAACCTGTGTGAGAATGTTATGCCCTTATACTATATTTGACTGCAATTCATAAATAATTATCTTTGCCATTATACTTTATATCAGACTAGCTATAACCCGTGGATGTGCCCACATAGTAATGAAACAGGACAAACTTTAAAAATCAATAGATGTTAGCACTATATTTGATCGTGTTCAGCTCTGACGGGACAACGTTCCCCACGTGGGGAGAAAAGCACGTGGCTGTGATATCTCTGGCCATCAGTACCCTCTAAAACACATGGAGCTCTGAGCTCTCTCTCAAAAACGTCAAACGTTACTCCTTAATAATCTGTAGGTGATAATGTCTATTGAACAAACAGGTATTGCTAGCTAAGCGGCGGCAAGGTGCACTCCAACACGTGGCAAGACGTAGACCAACTCGAACAGAGGCTGGCGAATGAAAGAGGAAGGCCCCGCCCCCCTGCCACTCTCTTGGATTTGCATAAATACAACGGTACCGCAAGTGAACTATGGTACTTAGCGCGATGAGAGAAGTCGCAAAATCAACCAGAAAGTTCAAGCAAATTATGGAAAACAACCAGATCTAAATCCGTTGAGTAATCCTCTCGTGAAAAGTAGACAGAACGCACACAAAATTTTTAAAACCATTTCTTAGCCAGCACCTATTGGCCAAGTGTAACTTAAATTCCAAATTTCCCTCGTGGTTCGGGAGATTTTGTGATGAGTGACTCAGTGGTATTTGGCATTTATATCTTCTTCTATAATACGCTACCGTGGATGTCCGTTTGTCTGTTCAGGATTTTAAATCACCTTTAGCTTGCAAACTGTTTGACCTATTGACCTGAAATTTGGTACACATATACTAGTGACCTCTACTGTCCGCTTTTGGGGTGATGATTTTTATTCCTCTTTTTATTTTATTTTATTGTAGAATCAACTCTCGCCATTGGCCAGCAGGGTGGCAATGCGGCGCAGACATACGGGCGTCGTTCTCATTCTCTGCCTTGGCCGTCACTTCCTCTACCTCTTCCAATCTTAAATCATTCTTGAGGCAGATTGAAGACTTAAGTGTCAGCTCAAGTGAAAAATTAAGAAAAACTTACTAAATAATTGCAACACAAACAGTGATTTAATCAGGTTTAACGCGAAAAGATGCCAACGGAAGAAGGCAAGAAGTGGCCACTAGGGTGGTGAAAAGAAGAGCTGCTCAGGAAGGAGCAAGCACATCAATCTCTGAGAAAACGAATGCTAAACGTACAGAGAAAGAGGATGAGAACTATAAGTTCACTGTATTCACTGTAAATTATTGTGCAGTCCGCTGTTACTGGTATATTGATAAAGAAAATGCACTCAGTTCCTTCCTTTCATGTTTTTTATTATTCATTTGATTTATTTATTGCATATATTGCATATAAGAGTTTTGCTTGTACTGTAGGTAATTATGCAGTGCCATCTATTTACCTGAACTTGAATGACACAGTGCCTATGTTGAAACAGAATTAAACTCTCAAGCAAAAAAATATAAGTCAGGAAAAATAAACAGTCTACCATACATCTCATTTTACATACATTAATGATCTTCCATTTTGATAAACTTATAACCATTGAAGAATAAAAATAAAGAAAGAGGGGGACAAAATATAATACAGTAGCAAAAGGAGTACAAAAAGTATATGGCATGGTCCCCACAGTATGAAACAGTAATCCTCTTAAAAGGGACATAAAAGCAACTCACACTTTTATTCACATTTACATGGCCACAAAATAAATATAGAATTTTGGACATCTCTGTAGGTAGCTAATCAGACATATCCTTGCTATGTACTATTAATTTGTTTCACACACAAATGTTTTCCCTTTTTTCTACAGTATCAGCAACCATTGGTATATTCTGCAATCCCACACTTTATCCACCTGCTTGACATTTGAGATTCACCTCCTAAAATCTTAGATCAAGATTGAGCTGTCTTGTCTCATACTGTTATGTTTGTGTCTTACCGTCAGTTCAACAGCTTCATTTAATCTTAAAGACTGCACAAAGTGACCATTAATTTCTTACTACTTACACTTATACATGCGTAATACTAATCAGGGATAAAAAGTTTGATGTACATGAAACCATCAAAGCATTATGGAAACTTAGACACGGTGATTAAGAGAACAACGATGCAAACAAATGACACTAAAAATGAGCAAATATTACAGTAGATACAAAACATAAAGTGCTATATGCAACACTTACAAAAAAAGCATTTTGACTTTTGCTCTTTTTCTTAAGGACCAAGGTTTGTGGTAATGTTAGGAAAAACAAGTCATCTCTAAAATCAATTATGTTAATGAAAGTTATTTAAGTAAGCAATGCAAATGAGTCCCCTAGGGGGTAAATCCTTGTCTTAGGGGAGGAAATGACAGCCTTACAGTCCGCTACACCTGGATTGAAGTTAACACTTTACTGCTATTTGTCAGGTACGGGATTGGAGACTTTTCTTTTTCCCCCCTCACAGAAAAGGCTAATTATTTACTTATTCACGCGGCAAATTGTAAATTAAATGTTTGCAATTTGTGCTGGGTGGCATAATTACAATTTAAAAAGGAAAGTTAATCATGTGTACAGACGTTGTGCACAGTGGCAGGTTTATAATGGGAGTTATAATGCATGGCACATTCAAACACATTGCTCTTTCCTAACAGAGGTTCTCCTTATAATTGATACAGTAAAAGATTGTCTTATTCATGCATCTACTTTTACAAAATAAGCAGCTTTTTAAAATTAATACATCATCCTTTTAATAAGGAATAGTAAACTAATCAATGCAGATGCTTCAACATGTACACAAGCACAAAGTACGCCAATTGTTTACATACAGTAAGACTGCAGGCAGTTAAAATACGAATAACATATTTAAGGAATATCAACGTCAGGGCGGCTGAATGGCGACAAGTACAGGTTTAAAATTAAACCATATTCATATTTATTTGACTTACTTTACAGCAGACGTATCAATATTCCTGGAAAACTAATATGTATGCTGCAGGGTACCAAATTCTGCATCATGAAAAATATTATTTGTTAGGTTTTCTTACAAGAAATTTCTTATAGCTAATTTGTACTTCTATGTGAGCACTCTTGTCAAAGAAATGGCGTACAGCTTGCCTATTTATACATAAATTGTACTTACAGAAAATACAACAAAATGTGTGAATATTTCTTTTAACTAAGTGGCACCATTTTTGTCATTACAAATAAATTGTTAAGATTCCCCCTTAATGTGTTTCTTATTAATTATTATTAATGAGACTTAATCTACTATATAATAAAACACAAAGGTCTGTGTGTCCAGACCCTCTGATAAATATGATTGGTCAGTTTGGTTATGTTGTGATTGGTCAGTTTGGCTTTGGAGATATGATCAAAAGAAGAAGTGCATGTGTGCGTTGCACAAGAAAGAGAAAGACAAACGAGGCACACTGAGAGTGACAATTTCAAGGGGCTGCAAGTATAAAACTGGACAGAAGGTGAGAAAGACACCACAAAATTAATGGCAGCGTCTGAGAAGCAGGCTTTACAGGAACACACTTGAGAGAGGGAGAACTAGTAAAGAGATGTCGGTAAAGGCGTAAGACACACACCTGACAGGGTCGCCATCAAAGACTGAAAGTATAAAACCAGATAGGAGAAGAGAAATGTGCTTCAGTAATAACGAGAGTTTAAAAAATAGGCTTTATGGGAACGCGCTTGAGAGAGTGAGTGCCAGTGAAGAGATATTCACAAATAGAGGGGAAAGGTGCTGAAGGTACACACAGAACAAGAAACACAATAATTTCAAATTGTTAGTTCTATATAAGATTAGGCAAATAATGAGGACGACGAATAAATCCCTTTTATAATGGGTAAAGAAAAAAAAATGATATCCTCTGACCTACCTTATTCATCAGAAGCCATTCACTTTCTTACAACTACCCCCTCAGAAATACTGAATCAGCAATGAATGCTATTCAATATATTACAGTTCCATTAATCAAAGGATATCTTCAGTTAAAAGGTTTTAGGATATTAGCAAAAAGCATACATTTATGTAAACAAAGAAAAACAAATAAAAGCCGCCAGAAATTGAACACTGAAAGAAATGGAAACACCAAAGGAATAAAAGATGACATATCAAGAAATGACAAATATTAAAATAAATGCTGAAAAAAAAATGGAAGACTGGTGATATGAACAATACAGAGAAATAAAGGGAAGGTTACAGGACCAGACTTACATAAACAGTGAAGCAGCTGACTATGGATCCTAGAACTAATTCATAAGATTTATCACTAATAGCAAATGTTGCATCTAATCTCTGATGATGTATTCCTTGTGTATTTTTGGAACTTGTTGTTTGCTCTGAATTACAGTCACTACTTTGCATTTTTATTTTTTTTTTCTCTGATTCTGTTTCACACATTTTTTCTCTTTCCGTTAGGGATTTTGAACTATGATGCATCCATTCCGGTTATTTTCAAAAGCTTCACTTCATTTGAACACATTTCCTTTTCATGCACTACTCTAATGTTACAGAACTATTTATTTAAAGATATTTTAGCAAAAGGTACATGTTTAATGAGTATATGACTGAATAACTGATGTATGGATTATGGGACACAAGTAACTTAAGATTTCTTCATGGATGTTTCAATACAGTTTTCTGTTTTTCAACCTTGGACTGCATTGAAGCCAGTTTTATCACACAATTTGTAATTTCTGTTCTCCATGAAAACATGACATTCAAAAGTTTTGTCAGCCATTCCTACAAACAACATGGGGTAAAGTAACAGATAAAATAAAGCATCACTTTTCAGTGAAGTATTCCTTTATCCTCTCCTTCTGTCCCTGTAGGATGTCAATGATGTAAATTGAAATGAGCACAAAGAATAACCCATAGTATGTATGTGGTTACGACAAAATCTAAATTGTAAAAGTAACATTTTAAACATGAATAATATCAAATGAACAGCACTCCCCACCCCGACATAGTATATCTACAGCATATATATATATATATATATTAAAATTTTTATTAAGAAGAAAATTAAACCTTTTTAAACTGTGGGACAATATACCAATAATTATTTGTTGATCTCTTTGTATACCATGTTGTCAGTTCGGCCCTCTGGTTGTAACATGACCAAGCTGTGCGCTGAGCTTACTCTTGAGCATGTAACGTACAGTTGGCCATGTGAACAGTAATCTTGTTTCAAATCTCACAGCTTGGATTGCTGCTGTCATAATCGGTTGGAGTTTCATGGTTTGTTTCAATTACGACAGTATTTGTAGGACTTGTGTTGAAGTGACATTTGGCATCTGTCAAGCGTTGTAAGCACACCACCGGTTTCATCGATAAAATCACATCCAGCTTTTGAGAGTTTAAACATTCATAAACATCAAAGTGTCCACTACTGAAATCGTCACCTGTGAATCTAAGATGTTTAAGAGTCATTGGTGGTTGTCGAAAGGTGTAAAATATTTGTCTATTTCGGTACACTTGAAAGCGGCAACCGAACAATTCAGCGGCAGCCATCAACTCACATGCAGATGCATAGGTGAAGGGCTTAAGCATTTCACTCTTCTAGTGCTCCTGTGTAGTATAATTATCTCCTGTACCGTCATCAGTCCACACCTTGAACTTGTCCCAGTCATTCAATACACAAGACAGAATGTTCCTCCGGATATCAAGAGTGAGCCTGATATGGCCGTGCAATATGTAACAAAGAGAATGGAAAAGGTAGGTGGTATCTCCGGGCATGGAAACCACTCGGTAAGTGACAGTTCTTTGATCGATAGAATTTCTTGAAGATGGGCCCATAAGTAACAAAGACTTTTGAAAAGTTCAATATGGCGGCCGACAGTGGCATCATACTACCGAAATAAGTACGTACATTGGTTTCAGTTAGTGCAGGGAAGCCGCCTACCAAATTTCGAGAAGATGGAGCCATAAATAAGAAAGTTCAACATGGCGGACGTTGTTGACCGTTATGACCATTACGCGTAGAATTTCGAAATGAAACCGCTTAATTGTTGTAAGTAAGCTGTAAGGAATGAGCCTGCCAAATTTCAGCCTTCTACCTACACGGGAAGTTGGAGAATTAGTGATGTTGGAAAGTTCAATATGGCGGCTGACAGTGGCGTCATACCACCGAAATAAGTATGTACATTGGTTTCGGTTAGCGCAGGGAAGCCGCCTACCAAATTTCGTGAAGATAGGGCCATGAATAAGAAAGTTCAATATGGCGGACGTTGTCGACCGTTATGACCGTTACGCGTAGAATTTCGAAATGAAACCTGCTTAACTTTAAGTAAGCTGTAAGGAATGGGCCTGCCAAATTTCAGCCTTCTACCTACACGGGCAGTTGGAGAATTAATGACATTTGGAAAATTCAATGTGGCGGCCGACAATGGTGTCATACCACCGAAATAAGTACATACATCGGTTTTGGCTAGCGCCGGGAAGCCACCTACCAAATTTCGTGAAGATGGGGTCAGCCTTCTACCTACACGGGAAGTTTGAAAATTGGTGGCGTTGGAAAATTCAATATGGCGGCCGACAATGGTGTCATACCACCGAAATAAGTACGTACATCGGTTTTGGTTAGCGCAGGGAAGCCGCCTACCAAATTTCGTGAAGATGGGGCCATAAATAAGAAAGTTCAACATGGCGGACGTTGTCGACCGTTATGACCGTTATGACCGTTACGTGTAGAATTTCGAAATGAAACCTGCTTAACTTTTGTAAGTAAGCTGTAAGGAATGGGCCTGCCAAATTTCAGCCTTCTACCTACATGGGAACTTGGAGAATTAGTGATAAGTGAGTCAGTGAGTGAGTGAGTCAGTCAGTGAGGGCTTTGCCTTTTATTAGTATAGATATATATATATAAATGAAAAGTTTGTCTCTCTGTCTGTCTCTCTATTTCATTTTCACAAGAGAACTACTTAACAGATTTAGATTGGGTTTTATTCTATAATTTGCTTGAACATTCCAGTTGATTTTGAGACTTCTCTCATCACGCTAAGTATCATAGTTCGGTTTCCAGAAACGATTTATTAGCAAGAATCCAAGGAACATGTTGTGGGCCGAGGGGGGAGTGTGACGTCAGGGAGTGGGGAAGCCAGGCAGGGCCCACCTCACTCATGCACCAGCCTCTGTTCGATTCGGTGTACATGTTGCAGCATACGTTGCTTCCCCTTAGCTAGCGATACCTGTTTGTTTACCATCTAGAGATTAACGTTTCACGTTTTTGAGAGACAGATCAGAGCTATGTGTGTTTTACAGGGTAGCTGCTGATTGCCAGAGATATCACAGCCACGTGCTCTTCTCTCCACGCAGGGGTGCTCTCCCATCAGAGCTCAACACGATCAGATACAGTGCCAATGTTTGACATTGGTGCGTACCTACCTTCTCCCAACTTTTGAAATTTTTGGCAAAGAGATCACAGCTACATTCTTGCCCCTCATAGCAAAACCAAAAATATTGTATATGAAAAGGCCCTCGGATAAGAAAGCTATCAATATAAATTCTTCTCAATACAAATTACATTTTTTTTAATTGATTTTGAAAGTTTGTCACGTTTCACTACTACATGGGCAGAGCCGCCAGGGACAGCTAGTACAACATAAGTTCACTAAGTCTGAAGTGCCTGTTCCTGCATATTAAGACTTCTAAAGTATTTACAGTTCTCATGAAACTTATGCATCCTCCTGACTGAGAAGATGTGAGATGATCATCCCATAGCTACTACTCCTTCCTCAAATTTGAATGTTGCACTACATGTTGTCAATTTAGGTTGAATGTTTAACAGCTCATAGCCCTATACTGTTTATTTGATAATATTATTACATATAATAATATCAATAGTATATTTATTTGAAATTGACCTGTTGTGAGCCTGAGTGTGAGTGTGAGTAAGGTCCACCAAAACACTGGCACCTTTGATGCTGGTTCCTGTTGTCATATCTCATCCTCCTCTGGCTGCGATTGAAATTCATGGTTAATGTCCCTTTTGCTCATTTTTAATTCTTTAAATTAATTTATTTAAATAATGTTCATTGTTAATTTCTAATTTTGTGTATGTTTATACAGTATAAAGCCTGTATTATACAACATGTGTTTTAGAGGTGGTTTACTCAACTGCCAATGACCGCCAGGCACCGGCCTCCACTCTATAAATTGGAGTGCCCTCCATTGTTCCTGGCAGTTCCTTTCGAATGCGCTAGGGAGTGGAGTGTTTACTTGTGGTTTACCGTGCTTTGTGCTTACTGGAATTTCTTGGATTTTTGAACCTGTGCTCTGTTTTTGACTTCGTCTTGGGATTCTCTATTGCGGTTGCGTTTGCTGTGGATTGCCTTGTCTTCTCAGGCAATTCCTTTTGTGCTCTAAGGTGCTTCTTTTTTGTTAAAAATAAATGTTTTATTTTATAAAGATTTTTCAAGGCCCCTTTTGGTTCTAGTCGGTGTTCAGACGGTAATCTGCCCTAGAGGGAAATTTTTGAAAGTATTATGTGCTTTTGGAACTCCCAGTTTATGACATCTGCATTGTGCCTGGTGTTGTTAGGCTCCCTGCTGCTGTGACCACGAACAGCATTAACAGCAACAGAGAATGCACTTGATATTATGGTGGAGATTTGGGAAATATTGTCACCTGACAGAGTTCAGTTCTTGACTGAGGTGCCTTCTGTATGATTTGCATTGCTCTCCTCCAAGGACAAGAGCTTCCACTGTGATAGACAGCCCGAGCACAGACAGACAGACACCAGATGTCGAATGCCACACACGTTTATTAAACTATTTACAGTGTCCAAACAGTCCTGCACCGCACACAGTGCTCCAGCACCAAACACCCTCAAACACGGACCTTTAAATGCCCGTGGGTTGCCTTTCTTCTCTCTGTCACTGGAGCTTCATCCTACTCCAGCACCCGACTCTCACTTCTCAACTGTAGGAAGGCAACCCCTTTTATAGTCACCCGGACATGCTCCAGGTGCACACTGACGTTCTTCTGGTGGCACTTCCTGGTGTGGCGGAAGTGCAGCATGAGTACCCGGAAGCACTCCGGACATCCCTGGAAGGTTCTTCCTCTACCTTCCTAGGTGTGGCGGAAGTGCAGATCTCCCGGGCTTTGTGAGGCTTGGGATGCCCCCTGGTGGTAGGCACGGGCCCTAATGGGTTTGAGTCTCCCTGCTCCTTCCCTGTGGTCCCCTCATTATTCAGGACGGTTGGCCCTTCGTGGAGGTATAGATTGCCTTCCGGACCTTCCAGGTGTCCTGGCTAGGTCTGGCTTCCAGCCACCTGCCACACCAACTTCAAGCCAAAGAAATGCCTTTCGAATTGAACGGTTTCTCTATTTTTCTTCCAAGTGTGGGGATGCATGCAATTTGTTAAAGTCCAGGGAAGCACAGATGTACCATCAAGGGTTGGTTGCTGCCAGAATAAAGAGTTACAAAGCAGATTAATGGACAGATAATTAAAATATAATCTACAGTACCAAGGTAAATGGTATGATGAAACTCACAGTCATTCCACCAGTGGCAATTTGTACTTAGAGTTTGAAAATGTTTTAATTGACCGTGATTTCGTATGATCAAAGTTTTAACGGCTCAAAATAGTCCTTTTGAATAACAGAAGATCCAGTTCGAGGTCATGTGGTACTAGAGATCATCCCGACAGCATCAGGCATAAAGCAGAAATCAACCTGGACAAGGTGAACTTAGTATCAGTAACAGCAATCGTAGGATTAGCATTGTTGTCATGTGCTGCATGTCTCACTAACATGGAACAGTCACGTGTATATCACTGGTCACATCACGCACACACCAGCTATCTCTCTTTCCAGTTTGCACTGTCATATTCATCTAGCAATCACAATAAACACATGTTTGGGATGTGGGAGCAAAGTGAGAAAGCAAAACTGATGCAGACACAGGGAGAATATTTCTGCTCTACACAGGCTGCATCTTGGCTTTAGCTTAAACCCAAGACTATGGAGTTTTAAGGCAGTGACACTTACACTTACTTTATTATTAAATTATTGTACTTAGAGTTAAATTAATTAAATTATTATTTAGGATGGCTCTGAGGCTAAGGATCTGCACTGGTATCCCGAAGGTTGCTGGTTCGAATCTCCGTCACTGCCAAAAGAGATTCTACTCCGCTGGGCCCTTGAGCAAGGCCCTTAACCTTCAATTTCTCCAGGGGCGCTGTACAATGGTTGACCCTGCGCTCTGACCCCAAGGGGTATGCGAAAACTAACAAATTCCTAATACGAGAAATTGTATAAGGCGAAATAAAGAACAAAAAAAAATTATGCCATCCTGTTTAATAAGCCAAAATCGAAAATGATTCCAATGCAAAGAAGATGTGTTTTTTATATAAAGATCAAATTTAGCTCTAAGGGCAGACCTTTCACTCTTCAAAGTGAAACCATGAAATGAAAACCTTAATTAGCTGTACAGAACATATTCTGGGGCAGAAAGCAAAGTAACAGAATGTCAAATATCATCAAACAAAAGCCACAACTTTATATTTTTCTTATGGTTAGCCAGTTCAAACGAGCTCTACATTTTCAGCAAAGAACAAAAGGAAAATATTGCTCTATGTTCTGAAGTCATCATTGCTAAATTTACTCCATGTTTTGGTAAACTGTGGTACTATTCCACACAGCACATAGTATTTCATTTCACCACTACTTCCGTTGCCCCCAAGCTATTTTCTACCCCTTCTAAAGGATTGCTGCATTTATAATATTTGGATGCTCTCCTTTTGTCATCACTCTCAAAATAAGAACCCAATTCCTTTTAGTTTATTTTTACACTGTAAGAAAAACCTATAAGAGCAAATTTTATCTTATTGAAAGGAATGATGACATACACGATAAAAAGAACAACCCTCAACCTTTTTTCAAGATTGCATTCAGTAGAAAAAGCCATAAACCGTATCAAGTGTTGGAGAGTTTGAATTAAAAGTGTGTATGTTCATCGGCACAGGATTAAATCTCAAACATCTGTGGTTGTCATGTCAGCAGTTACTAGGAGTCAAGCCATTGTGACGGCGAGGCAAGGGGCTTAACAGCTTTACATGCAAAAAAGGTGTCAAGGCTGTGATTACAATTACTGATAAAAGACAGTTATCTGTGTTGCAGCATTCCTCTAACAAACCAAATTTACTAAACTGCCTCGGTGCTTGCTAGCTAACAGCACACTGGGAAGCCTGGACACTGGTACCTATACAGATAATTATTTCAGAAACAGATGCGAATCGCTATCTATGTCACTGTTCATTAATTGCACAGCAAAATGTGACCAATAAATATATCTGTTTCTTTTACTCCACATGGTTATTATTCCCCCCGAACAGACAAACGGTAAATAGAAAATGTGGCCTTTAGTCATGAGGCTGAAAAACAAATTATGTTGGAAAAGATTAAATCAAAACAGAGTGTTCAGTGTGTAACAATGTACTCATTTTTATTTGAGTTTGCTTGGTTTTAAAGCGGATTACTTTAATAATTAGAACAATTATGATCACAATAACATTAAGAACATTACACAAATGGAGAAATTGTGACGTCATAACATTTTACTCAACATCACATTTTCCACAAATGGGTGACGTAACATAACAATCTCAAGCCCACTTGATCCAATTCAGAGGCATCCCAGCACCACTGGATTCAAGGCAGGAAACAACCTTGGAAGGAGCACCAGTCCATCACAGGACCCTCTCACACTCACAAACGACGATTTTGGAACTGTTAGTTAACATGACCTGCGCTCCTCTGGGATTGTCGGATGAAAAACTACCCAGACTGTCAGAGGATGGCCTACCCAGCCATGTGAAAAACATAGTAATTCTACACAGACGATGACTAGGCAGAGGATTCCAACTCAGGACATTGTATCCAGGAGAGAACAGGGCTACAAATGGAAAACTACAGTACAATAAAAATAAAAACAGTGATATGCAGATTACTCTCACTGAGAATATAAGGCAAGTTGAAGTTGATTATAAGTTGGGTGTAAAACACAAATTATTTTTATACATACACGTAGCTTCTGCCTTCACACTAGCCTCATATAAAAGTTGGCTTTTACATTTTGTCAGAAATTCAAATATAATGAAATAAAGTGCAAGAAAACTACATTTTGTCAGACATTGGTAAATTACCCATAAACAAAGAATTTTTCTTTATAACTTCAAATAACAGGTTTGTTAGTGCGTTTTGGAAGAGCCCGTGTTAATTTTGTTGACGCTGATTGCATTATGCTTTCTGCGGTCTGACGCCAGCAGAAAAACTGATAATGTATGTATCGTCACGTGTTGTAAATGTGTTTTAAAACATTACAGAAAATCCAGAAATGTTCCTATTCACTAGTGTGAAAAAAAAACAATTTCAAGGGAAGAGGAAAAGGAGAGCAGCATCACCTAGTCAGTGTGGTTAGCGCATTGTTCTAACTTATCAGACTAAGAAAAACAAAAGTTAACAAAAAGTATGCAGATAATATTGGCTTAAAAACAAAACAAAAAAAATGAGTTAAGGTACAAGGAATATTTTCAAATGGTCCCTAAACGATTCTTTTTGGGTTCACTGATATTTTCATTTATATAAATGATACCAATAAATTAACAAACTAGAGAAATTTTCAGATAACACAAAATTAGGTGGAATAGTAGAATATATAGAACAAAGGGGCCTGAGATGCCTCAAAAGCTTTCAGATTGTAATCTTATTAGTTAGCCAATAAAAGGTGTCATCTTGCTTGACTTCTCATTTCATCCATAACGGCTAACACGGTACAACACCCTAGTACTGCAGGATACGAACTACAAAATCTGGGATTTAGTTCTGCAAACAGTGCAACAGTATGATGTTCATATAGCACTCCTCACATTACTCCATGGATAAAAGCACTAACATAGACCTTCAAGCACAATACTTTTAATCAGTAATTAAAGGTACACAAAATCTGCAGTTTAAAAATGTAGCGTTATAAACCAAAGGCCTGGAGGAAACAGAGGTAAACAAATCACTCAAACGCACTCGACGCTCTTTTATCGCATCACACATGGTAATAGGCTAATAACTATTATCTGTCAACAGTTGTATATTTTAACAGAGACAGAAAAACGCACAAGGTTAATTGTAAAGTCAGAGAGATACGTAAGAATTTATTTGTCAGTGGACAAATGAACTGCGTCTCCTAGGAAGAAGCACCCTCAGTGTGGAAAACAAATGGGAGGTTGCCTATACTGGCACTTTAAAGGCATAATGCAGTATTTCTATCAGTGATGAGAAGAGGATCCAATAAGATATCTCATTTGAGGGAATGGAACCCGAGAATATTAAAGCTTTTCATGGGGGTGTTCTATAAAAGTAAATATGGTAAATATCAAACAAAAAACAGCACAAAGTGATTTTAAGTGTTATAATACTTTATAATAATGAATTGAATTAAAGTGTTATGGCATTGTGGTGCAGCATAGTGGTTTATATAACACAAAATAATAAGTTATATTAAACTTAAATGTTGTATTAGCATTATACTTTACTAAGCATTTTTGACTGTCAAAAAACGGTTTTGGCATATACGATTTTTACGATTTTAAGATTCTCCTCCTAACCTATAAGGCATTAAACGGTCTAGCCCCCGCCTATTTGAGTGTCTTGCTCCATTGTCACAATCCCCCTCGTGTTCTTAGATCCGCAGATCAGCTGCTCCTAACCGTTCCCAAGGCACGTTTTAAAGCTCGTGGTGAAAGGGCTTTCTCCATCTGTGCACCCAGGCTCTGGAACTCCCTGCCCTTAGTGGTTAGGCAAGCCGCTTCAGTCGCCACATTCAAATCTCCAAAAACGCACTTCTTCACATTGGCTTTTAATTCTTAACCTTTTTCATTTTCCACTTGCCTTTTGCTATTTTCTCTATTTTATTTGGTCCCTTGACCTGTTTTTAGTATCTCTGTTTTAATTCTCTCTTAATGTTTATTTTTAATATTTTGCTTTTAGTCCTGCTTGTTGTAACTGTACAGCGCTTTGGTCAGTTGTAATGCTGTGTTTTTAAGCGCTCAACAAATAAATATGGTATGGTATGGTATGGTATATACAGAATATGCTTTTTTATTTCAGAAATTTGACACACTTATCTAAAAAATCAGCATGGCATAGTCCATATAGCTCCATGTAAATTTAACTGTAGTAATACTGCAGGAAATCACTCAATGAAATATTTTATAACACAGTAAAACCTATTGTTCAGTACAATAATATCATTAGCTTATATAATATTTCTCATGTACACACGTGAATGTAAAGTAAAATGAACAGGAACTTAATTAAAATGAACTAATCAGGTCAGGTCAGGGAGCATGTACTGGTGCAGCATGTTGCTACATTCGCCAGATGATGAAACAGCTCAGCAACCCCCCTAAGGCAGACACGTTGTCCAGTCCCACCCTCCGGAAATGACCCTCTATCTGCCAGAGCCAGGTGTTACGTGGGCGACCCCTTGGGCTGGTCCAGCCACTATGGTCCCCAACAATGAGGATCTTATGTATCACCCTCAGGGAAACGCACCACATGGCCATAGTGCCGTAACTGACTCTCTCTCACAATGCAGGTAATGTGCCTCATTCGGGTCCCCATGAGCAACTCCTCATTCGACACAAACTCAAACCAGCGATACCCAAGGATTCTCTGAAGAGGCACAGTACCAAAGAAGTCCAGTCTTCATCTCAGGTCACAGGATAGCATCCATGTCTCATAACCATATAACAAAACAGGAAGTTCCAGGACTTTAAAGACTTAAATCTTCATCCTTTTGCAGATATCAGGATCACCACAGACCCCTTTCCAGCAACCTCATGACCCCCCATGCTCTCACAATCCATCAACTGACTTCATAGGAAAAGTCACCAGAGACATGAATGTCACTGCCAAGGTAAGCAAACCTCTCGACGAGGTCGACACTCTCTCTGCAGATAGACACCCTGAAGGCTCTGCCTAAGAGGTCATTAAAGGCCTGGATCTTAGTTTTTATCAGGACACATGCAAGCTCAGACATTTAGACTCCTTACTCAGTCTCTCGAGAGCCCTAGTCAGAGTCTCCATTGACTCAGCGAAGATCACAGCATCATCAGCAAAGTCAAGATCCGTGAATGAAATGAACAACTTCAATAATATTTAATTTGAAACTAAACACAAGCTGCCTAGACTGTCAGATTGGTACAGGGTGTCTTAATGCCTCTTTACACTTTGACCTTTACAGATCTAAGTGTGCGTGTGTGTGTGGGTGTGTGTGTATGTCTGTCTGATCATTTCTTTCTCTTCATCATTAAGCATACTGTATGCTCTGGTAGGGCAAACAATCTGTCTACTGTGTTCACGTATATATTTCTTGGAGTGTGTATGTCAGCTATGCCCAGGAGGCACAAAATTTCAGAGGGCAAATGGAAGAAAACAACATAGTCAAATAACAACAGAGTGAGGGTCAGAACCAGGAGAAGAAATCAAAGTCAGAAGGACTGCAGAGAGTTTAAAAACCAGAGAAAAAAAACAAAGATTATTTCTTCGAAAGATTTGATGGGTGTGGAATCCATGTAGTTGGATGAGGAACTATACCCTTACATGACCATTTATCCCGTCACATCATGACCGGCATGACTATGATCTCTGAGAACATACCCACTATAGGATAGTCCTGGCAACAGGACTCAATAATAGCGGTGATAAAATGGTCCAAATCAAAATCAAAACCAGAAGCATTATTCCATAATAAATCAAACCAATCAATTCCTTGGGGTAAAAAAACTCAAATAGAGGCAAAGGTTTAAATAGGTTATATAGGTGAGTGTGGTGTTATGGGTCCACAGCCCGCTGAGCAAAGGCCGTTTTTTAAATAAATAATCACCGCACTCGTGGATTAGTGAGGGGGCATAGTGGTTGTAGCAAGCCGCGGGGCGATCTGCGGTGTGGGCGTTTCTCACTGAGTGCACAGGTGAGAAACTGCCCACATTCGTGATTGTTCCCGTGGCTAATGTGCTGCTGCTGCTATGGCCCCTCGCTGTATAAAAGAAGCACGAGTCGGTTGGGAGAAGGTCAAGAAAGGAAGAGAGAAAAAGAAAAAAGAACGAGAAAAAGGAAAAGAGGACGGAGGTTACAGGGAGCGAGGAAGCAAGTCAGTGAGAGAGAGACAAGGAATGTGTGGGCGAGCGAATGAGTGCTCGTGGGCAGCTGCAAGGAAGCTGGGTGTTAGGCCAACACCCAGGCGTTGGAGTTGGAAGTTGCTCCCGCTGAGCGAACAGGTAGCGGGAGTGACCAGGGAAAGGTGACTGGCCGCAGAAGGCCGGAAAGGTAGCGGGAGTCGCGAGGCTTGGTGTTACAGTCCTTGGTGTGGTTGTCCTGGAGACTAAGGAGTCCAAGTCTCAGGCCTGGGATGAGTGCCAGACCGAAGCCAGGATCGGCAGGTCTCCAGACCTGTGTGTGAGTTGAAAAGGGGAGCTGCAGAGAGCATCTCGCCTGCTGCAAAGCCCAACTGGGAGAAGCAGGTGAGACGCTAGCATAGAAGAAGCACCGGGCTACTTCTTGTTGTTTTTTTTAAAGACTGCTTCCTATATGAACGTTTTAACCTCTAGTTTTTTTAAAGGATTGTTTTTTCTATTGTTTTTAACCTCCACATTTCTTTTATGGATTATTTATTTATAAGACTTTGGATCACTGCACTATTTATTTGAACACTGGTTTTGATTGTCTTTTGCACTTTTTTTTACCATCCCCTTGCTCAATTGTTTATTGCCTCAACTGTCTAGCTCATCGGTGACATTACAGACGATGCTGGGTTCAAGGGCTCCCGAACAGTGATGGGAGCGTGGAGCCGAACCTGCATCGCCACAGTGAGATGCAAAAATATTTAAAATAGAAGACCCTGACATATGCATGCAAACATATACAGTATAATTAAGCAAATTGGGTATCTCAAAAACTACTCATGCAAAAATTCTGCAAATTAATAGACCTGGTCCCATGACCAAATAGAGCAGACTACAAAACTCCCGATTGAATTCAGCGACTTCTACATCAAAATTCTGTTGGACATACAGTAGGTCAAAGCTTTCTTGAAAGATGTTGGAATAACTAGACCCAACACAACAGGCCTGGAGCTTGTAACAAGACAAAGATGATGCAACTGATCAGGAGTTATCGCAGTATGTAGGTCTTAGTGTTAGGGCGGATATCTCAGAAACCGCTTGTTCTAAAATGTCCTGTCTTATCTGGGATGTAATCATCCAGGAACTCTACACAACACAATTTTTTGATGAAAAGCATAATTTAAAGACATTAAAACTAATTCCCACATACACACAGAGACACCATGCTAAAATCAACATTTTTTTGAACATCGAAGAATCACAATCTGAACTTAAACTCGGCAGCAACTTTTTGATTACATCACCAAACTTAATAAAACAAATTGAAGAATGACAATTGAAATATAACAAATGCAGTGCACCACCAAAATAAATGTTAATTATTGGTAGGAGGGTAAAAAACCTTGAGCATTGTTTTGATGCAAATGATATGAGAACATTAGAACAGCTAGGGTTAGGGTTAGGGTTACTGAAATTGCAATGATGATTTTTGGTCTGAGTAAATACAGTACATGCTAAAATGTAAATGCTCCCAAAAGGAAGTTGTTCACAGAGTCCATTATCTCAACTCTGAGATTCAAAAGGGAAAGAAAAATGCACAATCCTTATTACTGTTGGACTGAAACAAAATGTTGACTTTACTGCTACTACCAGCTTTCACACATCAATACCAACATCAAACCAAATAATGGATAAGTTGGAATTTTTCGCAAAATAAAGCACAAAGAAAAATCCAAAAAATTATTTGTGAAATCCTATTAAATATTTTTAGTGTCTGAAATATTTCAATAGACGCAATAAGCAATACAGTTGGAAAATTTTTCCCGTCAACTTACACATAAATCTGGAACGACAAACATTATTAGTGAAATACGCATTAATGAAAAAGGTGTATTCAATGTATAGACTAAATTGGAGATGAACACTTTTTAGTATGGTGTTTTGCAATTCACTTTACAGAATCACAATGATTGTTTGTGTCTGTGTATCAAAGAAGCTATCATTCTTTGTGAACTCACGCTGTGTGAAAATGTTGCTGTTTTTAACCCATCAAAACACATTAACCTTAAATTTTCTTGTTTTAACATTTTTTACACCTTCTTGAGTTATGAACTCCTGTAAGAATTTGGAATGAGTAAGGGATACATGGTCACCTCCTTTGGCAAGACAAGTCTTGTAACACTGTTGGCAAATAGGTGCTGTAGCAACTTCAGGTTCACTTATCATTTGCCTTTAACTGCCCTGTTTATCAAGTCAGTTGGGGACGACCAGTGGTATCAACCATGTCCATCTCTGTTTTTGTGAACTGAATTGATGAGAACTTAACAAAGCTTAGCTACATTCTTAAAAATAAAGGTGCCAAAGTAGTTCTTCACAGCAGTGCCATAAGGGAACCATTTTTGCTTCCCAAAAGGCCCATCCACATGAAGGTTCCAGAAATCAGCTTTATTTATTTAGATCTATAACAGACTCCTTACAGTAAATAAAAATGAATAGATGGTAAAAGTTTTGTGAAATACCAGTGGCTCATGACTTTAAAGGGATTCTTGCTGCATACACTAACTCCAGTTAAGTTCAGGTTTTCTTAGTCTTTCAGTGCCCTGCTACGTAGCTTACCAAACATTACAGATTTCTGTTTTGTTCTATATATTAGAAAGTTTTTCAATGGCAGATTTGAAGATGTTAAGATTTTAATTTGGTGTGAAGAGGATGCATAGGATTAGAAATGAGGACATTAGAGGGTCAGCTCAGGTTGGATGGTTGGGAGACAAAGTCAGAGAGGCGAGATTGCGTTGGTTAGGACATGTGCAGAGAAGAGATGCTGGGTATATTGGGAGAAGGATATTAAGGATAGAGCTGCCAGGGAAGAGGAAAAGAGGAAGGCCTAAGAGAAGGTTTATGGATGTGCTGAGAGAAGACATGCAGGTGATGGGTGTAAAAGAAGAAGACGCATTGGACAAAAAGATATGGAAAAAGACGATCCGCTGTGGCGACCCCTAAAAGGAGCAGCTGGAAGAAGAAGAAGAAGAATTTTCAAAGCAGAAAGAACCAACTTCATATGCAAAGGATCCTTCCCACAATGAAACAGTGCCTTGTTAAGCAATGGTTCTATGAAAAACCACACAACCCAATAAGGAACCATAAAATGCCATTAAAGAACCATTTATTTTTATGTAATTTAGTTTTGTGGTAGTCACAAAGATGCAACACCAAATGCAAAGAAATCAATTTGCCTACTCCATGCCATCTGTTGCCTTTCTTAAAGACACAGCACTTAACTTTTCAATAAAGGCAACGTAAAGCAATTTTTGTCACATTTTCATGTAGTAAGATTATTGAAATCTGCATAATGTTGGTATAATGTGATTTTTTTTAAATCTGGTAGTGCTGCACTTTTTATTATTGGTATAACATGCAACACTAATGCTTTTATGTAAGCAACATAAGTGTATGTATAGTAATGGAAACAAACCACATTAACAATTTCTTAATTAAATGTTCAAACTCACAATAATGAACTAAGAATTAAAAAACAAAGAAAAAAGGAACTTGGACTGCAAGCATTTAACATAAATCCAAATGTGATCTGCACATTTGACCTCTTAGACAGAAATCCATGGACCTAATACTGACTAACCAGCCAGCAGTCAGGACACCCAGACTGTTTCTTTCTAAACAAAACACATTGAACTGTTTGCATCCTCTAACTGATTGTGTTTCAAGCTGATACAAAGATACAGAGTTAAAATACCTAGCAGTCTGCATGATGCATCTTTCATAACATTGTTTTAGTAAGGTCTTCAAAACAAATTGCTAGACATATTTTTGGAATGTGAAACAACCTTGTCAATCAGCCCGAGAAATGAACATGTAAACATGATAACGGTTTTAAGATTATAAATCATCGGTGTAATCTTTGTCAATTCCGTGTGGAGTCAGGCTTTTAAATTTGGGATGCATGGAGCACAGAAAGGAAAAGAAACCTCAAGAAGAAAAAGATCACCACCCACTTAAATTAACACGATACAAGACTTCTGCACACTGAAGAAAATTCTGAAGCAGCTATACACCCTGGCTTGAAGGGACACATCTTCATCATCATCCGTACCTTTAAAGAAAGTATTCATAAGATCCATCCATCCATTTCCTAACCCACTGAATCCGAATAGGGTCACGGGGGTCTGCTGGAGCCAATCCCAGCCAACACAGGGCACAAGGCAGGAACCAATCCTGGACAGGGTGCCAACCTACCGCAGGACACACACAAACACACCCACACACAAATCACACACTAGGGCCAATTTAGAATCGCCAATCCACCTAATCCTGGATTGTGGGAGGAAACCGGAGTGCCCGGAGGAAACCCACGCAGACACGGGGAGAACATGCAAACTCCACGCAGGGAGGACCCGGGAAGTGATCCCGGGTCCCCTAACTGCGAGGCAGCAGCGCTACCACTACGCCACCGTGCCGCCCTATCCATAAGATAATCTTCTAAATACATTTTTTATTTTTGCTGCTAATCTTTCAACTGAATTGTATTCATTTTGTTTTATTTCAATAGTGATATTGTTTGGTTAGGTCATGATATAGTGTTAAGACCACCTAATGTACGTGCTGAGAATGGAAGGCTTTGAAAAGAAGCAGCATGGTGAGTGGGCACCTGCTTTGGTGGCACAGGTGTTGAATGACACTAAGGTCTGAAGATAACCATTTGGTCTCCTTATGCCCAGCTTGTCCGTGTTTTTGATTGAGGCAGCTGTCCACATATGTGTGGGGTGCTATACAGCAGCTATACTGAAGTACAGATGAACTGCCATGATAATACAGAGTATAATGGGTTTCAATCAAGAATTTTATAAAGAAGAGTAAAACAAAGAGACAGCTGTGACTGTGGCTTTGGACGTGTGTCTTTGACAAGGAAACTTCATGAAAAGTCTGCCTGCGTGAAAGAGGCTTCTGTGTACAGAAGCATATTGCCATCGCTCAAAAACAATAATTTTATTGTGTTATTTCACAAAAGAATTATGTTACTTTCCAAAAGAATTGTGTCATTTCGCAATAATTGTTGCCCTATTTTGCAAAAGTAGTGCGTTATTTCTCAATAACTATTGCATTATATGTTGTTTAGTGTTGCCATTATCATCATGCATGCACATGCACCAAATGTCGTGTGATGGCCAGTGAGAAACAGATTAAGGACGTTACTCGAAACCTGCAGCATGTTGTCCAGACAGCAGAAAACATTGTAGGCCTGAAACTGGACTCCATTGGGTTCCTGTCTAACTCAAGGGTCAGGAAACATGTCAGGATATATAAAGACTTACATTCACCTGGACATCCACTTCCTTCAGTGATTGAGAATTATTAGTCAGTAAAAGCAAGAACTACTAGACATAGACAGCTTCTTTCCTATTGCAGTCACTCTGATTAAGCACAATCTCTAATTCATTTCTGTCTTTTCCTGATTTCTAAACTCCTCCATCCCATCTAAATTACATTTATTTAATGCTTATTTTATAAATGTTTGCTTGATATATTACTGGGCAGGTATGTATATTTGTTTTATATTATTTGAGTTTTGTGCAATATATTTTTCACTTCTACTGTATATACTGCTTTGGTGGTGTCAAGTATTGCATATTGTGTTAATTACATTAACCTTGTTATGTGCATGAATGGAACATCAAGAAAAATTCCTGGCAACCATATTGCTTGACAGTAAAGTTCAAGTTCTAATTCTAATGATACAGTACCTCCTGAAATCACAATGACTTCCACATAGACCTAAAATTGTTGCACTGTATATCCATAATTACAGATGGTGTCTTTGATTAAGCTGAAATAACAATCAGTGACAATCAGTACCCTCAAGTGTCGAAGCAGGTAGACGTGTACCCAAGTCTTTTTATCTGAAATTGGCTATGATGTAAGAAAACCATCTATCTATCTGTCTAAATATACAGATTTACAACTGACCAATTTGAGGCCATTCATATTTATAGCCGAGGGCCATAGGAAAGCAATAGGGTAATAATGTTCTAGAAGTTACCAAAAGCCACTAGAGGCCAAAACTGCAACCTACAAATGGCCACAAACTAGCAATAAATAAAAAAAAAAAAAATTAAAAGTCATTGTGCTCACTAAGTTCCATTTTTGATTCACAGATTGTCTATTTTACATAGCATTTTTCTGAAGTATGGGCGGCACGGTGGCGCAGTAGTAGCGCTGCTGCCTTGCAGTTAGGAGACCCAGGTTCGCTTCCCGGGTCCTCCCTGCGTGGAGTTTGCATGTTTTTCCCGTGTCTGCGTGGGTTTCCTCCCACAATCCAAAGACATGCAGGTTAGGTGGATTGGTGATTCTAAATTGGCCCTAGTGTGTGCTTGGTGTGTGGGTGTGTTTGTGTGTGTCCTGTGGTGGGTTGGCACTCTGCCCAGGATTGGTTCCTGCCTTGTGCCCTGTGTTGGCTGGGATTGGCTCCAGCAGACCCCCGTGACCCTGTATTCGGATTCAGCGGGTTTGAAAATGGATGGATGGATGGATTTTTCTGAAGTTGTGCTTCACATAGCATGCACGTCTTATTTATTTCTAATATGTGTAGATGGTTCTCATTATTTTCTTCCATCAAGAAGATAAAAAAATAACTGTAAATAGTAATACATTTTTCATTATTATTACTTCATAGGTTTTCTGACTCTTGGAGGACCCCTTAAGGTTTGTTTTGATCTGGTGCTGCTCCAAACTGCTAATTCTTATGCATTCAGCCCATTCGCCATCCCTTACACAGACAAGGCATTCATCTGTCGAGACTTGAACATCGGTTTTTGCTACTCCATACCAGTAGTAGTGACCCACACCAGACCCACAAATCCTCAGTTGCAATGACCTGTACAATTTGTGACCAACATACAGCCAGTTTGATATATGCCCAAATGACCCTTTTCAAATGTGCCTGTAAGTCCACGTAAATTATATATTTATAAAATGTTAAGAGGTTGTGTTTGCATCATGAACTACTGGTGCTGCAACCTTGATTTTGGTCTTGGGGCAGATGAAGGAACAACGTGGGGCTGATAGCAACCCCTGCAAAGTCATAGGGGTTCATGTCTTTCCTATGGCAAACCGCATCAGAAAATATATCAACAGGATAGCACGGCTGAGACACAATGAAGAGCAACAATGTCTGTGCAGAATGAAGCAAATTACAGGGGCCAAAGTAAAAGGACAAAGAATATTAATAGTGCCAGCTTCCGCTGTGCAAAACCTGCTGATACTTGGAAAATCTGGCTAGTGGCAACCTCCAAGAAGATACCGCGGTTCATATCTTTTATTAATTCAAACTGCTTAAAACTAGAAACTGTGTAATTAGTTTTTAGGATTTTATTTTCTGTTGACACCTTATACCCCATAAGGTACCATTATAAAACACTAGGACTAGCTATGTTTTTTTTAACACAATTTTGCATGGCAAATGCGTGTACCGTACATAGTGTTTATGAAAAAATAACTTTGACTTCAATAACACACAACCAGCTTATCCACTGCACAATCATGTGACAGCTAGAGGCTATCCCAGCCATCACCAGCAGCAAGGCAGGAAAAACACTTGGAGAGGGGACCTGTTCATTTGCCATCATCCAGGGGACAATGTAGACTAAGTCACTAGTTTTATTATGTGCATTAAAATGAATCAATTGATCCAATGAAATTCTAATCCCATCATATCTAAAATGATTCTCAAACTCAGTCCTGGAGATCTCCAATTGTTGTGGGTATTTACTCTGACCATCTTCTGTGTTTAATTGGACACCTAGCCCAGGGGTCCTCAATCCCAGTCCTGGAGAGCCGCAGTGGCTGCAGGTTTTTGTTCTGACCTGGTTGCTTAATTAGAAAGCAATTCTTGCCAATAAAGCACTAACAAGCTATGAAATTAAATTAACTCTGCTATGTCAGCTCATTCTCATATCCTAGATTTTCTTTCCCTTTCTATCATGCAAATGATTTAAAGGCTAAAATGGACGAGTAGTTCTCAGTCCTTCACTTTTTTCTCTTCATTTTTCTTCCAAGTATTTAATTAAACCCAATAAATACACACAGGTGTAAATGTAAATAAGCTAAATGGAGAAATGCTGCTCTCTCTTGTCATTTGCATGTTATTGATAATAAGGAGCAATTAAAATAGCTGTTTAAGACAAAATTAAGCAATAAGGGCTCAAAATCACTAAAGTGAAGCAGAAGTGTACTTTAGCAATAAGTGCTTTTTATTAAGCAACTGGGTTGGAGCAAAAACCTGCAGCCACTGCGGCTCTCCAGGACCGCGATTGAGGACCCCTGACCTGGCCTAATTAAGCAAGCCGGGAATTCCAATTTCTTTGGGGTTAATGTAGCAATTACTAAACTATGTTTGACAAAGTTTTATTACAATATAAACAGAATTTGAAAATTACATTGTGTCCAATGTTGCTGGGATAGCCTATAACCCCCAAAAACTGAAATTCTGAATTAGAGTAAGCAGCTTTGTAACCACACTACATTTGCATAATGTGTAAGTATTACATACATATTACGCATATCCGGACACATCCTGAGATGTTTTGGGGGTGCTACAGATATAACAATATTATTTTACATTAAGATAGAAAATATAAAAGCAACTATAGTATACAGCCAATCACAGCATAACCTCAAGATCATATTAAATATTATATTCTATTATGAAATAAAGCAAAAATGGGTCAAAATAATGAATATGGCTAAGCAATACAGTCTGAGCAGTCACCTAGCACCACTGAAACTGCAAAAAGAAAAATTATGTAATATGAAAGCATGAGGCATTAGAACAAGATATTCATGAAACTATACAAATATATAGATTTCCTACATTTCTTCTGCAAGTGAACGCTTCGTTAACACACTATGATGAAAATAAGCAAAACATATATGAATTAGATGTAACAACAACATGTTTTTCCTTTCACTTAGTGTTTCATGTTAAATTCTAGAGAAACATTTCCTCAGATGAAAGAAATTGATCAAATGATATTTATTCTTAGCATGTGTTTCAAGCACAGCTTAGTCCAAGCATCATTTGCATTCTGTATTCTTAAGATTATTGCCAAAAATAAAGCAAAATCAGACATTACTTGAAGCTTGGTAAGAAGCACGATTGCCCAACACTCTGAAATCCAGAAACATTTTTCTACCCTCTGGAAATCTAAAGAAAATGCAGAGGATTATACTACCATCTAGTGGTGACCAGCAGAAGGATGGATAGATAGATAGATAGATAGATAGATAGATAGATAGATAGATAGATAGATAGATAGATAGATAGATAGATAGATAGATAGATAGATAGGGCACAATACAATAGGTATATAGTATCTGAACGGAATATTAATTAATAAATCTAAATTTACATTTTTTTCTTCCTCTTCATCTTTTCCCACTTCTATGTGGGGTTGATGTGCTTAATCAGCCTTTGAACAATAGTTTATTCCTGCATCTCCTCCTCAGTCAAACCCTTTTCCTTCAAATCAACTTTTACTTTATCTGTTCACCACCACTTTGGCCTCCTTTGCTTTCTCTTCCACTGCACCTCCATTTCCATCGCCTCTTCTTACTACATGCCTATGCCACTCCACCGTACTTTCCTGTACTTTCTTAGATGTCTCTCTTACGTTTAGTGTACCTCTGATTGCCTCATTTCTTTGTCATCTCTTTCTTGGTACTCCACACATTCATCTCAGCATTTTCATTTCTGCCACATCTAACTTTTTCCCCTGCTTTTCTCCCTTTACTGTTCATGTCTCAGCGCCATACAACACTGCTGGTCTTAACACTGTCTTAAAGACCTTACCTTTAACATTCACCTTAATTCTTCGATCACACAAAACCCTCGCTACTTTCTTCCAATTTTTCAATCCACACTGAACTTTATGGGTTATCTCTGCATCTAATTTTCCATCTTGGGCTACCATTCATCCTTCTTCTCTCTTCTCTGTCTGTAGTACTAGGGTGTTGTACCGTGTTAGCCATTATGAATGTTGAGAAAAGCCATGCAAAATGACACCTTTTATTGGCTAACTAACTAAGATTACAATAGTCGAGCTTTCGAGGCAACTCAGGCACCTTCTTCAGGCAAGATGGGGCCTGATTTGCCTCGAAAGCTTGCATATTGTAATCTTTTTAGTTAGCCAATAAAAGGTGTCATTTTGCTTGGCTTTTCTCTCCTCTCTTCTCAAAAGCTTTCTCTGCAGGCTAATGATTGAATCTTGATCATCATTAAAATAAATAAATTAATTAATTAATCTTCTTTCTATTTATCTTCAATCCTCTATCTTCCAAAGCCCTTCTCCAGTCTTCCACCTTCTTTTCCACTTTCTCTTTTCTGGTGCTACACAACACAATGTCATCAGCAAAAAGCCTAAACCAGGGTGCTGGTCTTCTATCTCACAAGTCAACAAACTATGACCAGATTAAATTGGTAAGGACTTAAAAAAGATCCCTGGTGCAGACCTACTCAAATTATAAACTTGTCTGTTACCTCAACGCTACTTTTAACCCGAGTCCTCACTCCCTCATACATATCCTGGACAATCCTCACATTCTTCTTTGCTACTCCTTTCCATCTCATGCCCCTCCAGACCTCTTGACATGGCACTCCATCATGAGCCTTCTCAATATCAATAAACACCATAGCCAAACCTTCCTGTTCATCTCCATGCTTCTCTATGAGCTGTATCAACACAAAAACTACATCAGTTGTTTTATCGAACCAAACTGCAAAGGGGTCTCTTCCCTTAGCCCTCCCTCTATAACCCTTTCCTAAATTTTCATTTTGTATGACATCAGATTTATCTTTCTATAGTTTCCCAGATAAATAGACAGAGTGAGTGTCAGGAAGGGTACCCGGCTGTAAAACGTAGACAAAACCTTAATGATGAAAAACAAACCAATCAACTTCGGCAAATACGCATCAGCAAAACATTCCCACCTTCTTATATAATACGCTGCCGTGGCTGTCCGTTTGTCTCTCCAGGATTTTAAATCACCTGTAGCTCGCAAACCGTTTGACCTATTGACCTGAAATTTGGTACACATATACTACATGATGTCTACTATCCACGTCCAGGGTGATTATTAAACTCCAAGGTTATTCCTCTTTTTATTTATATTTTATTCTATTGTAGAATCAACTCCAGGCAGCGGCCGCGTGGCACATGCGTACGGGCGCCATTCTCATCCCTACCACCTTTACCGTCACTTCCCCTACCTCTTCATATCTTAAATCATTCTTGAGGCAGAATGAAGACTTAAGTGCCAGCTTAAGTGAAAACTTAAGGAAAAGGTATTAAGTAATTGCAACACAAACACTGACTTAATCGGTTTTAATGCGAAAAGATGCCAACAAAAGAAGAGAAGAAGCGGGACTCTATGGTGGAGAAAAAAAGAGCTGCTCAGGAAGCAGCAAGCCCATCAACATCTGAGCAAACAAATGCTAAACGTACAGAGAAAGAGGATGAAGAGTAACTATGAATGATCAAGTCAAGTGTATTCGATGCAGGTTATCGTGCAGTCTGCCGGTACTGGTTAGAAGATAAAACTCGTTCATTATTTTTTTTCTTATATTAACACTTTTTCAAAAAAAAAAGTTCTAATTAAAAATATATATATATAAATATATACATACAGTATACTGTAAATAAAATATATAGAACATAAAGACACACAGCATACCACTTGCATGATTAAACTACAACCAAAAATGTATATTTTTATATATTTAGTGCCCAGAATGAAGTCTGCTGTGTAACTATTTATATTTTGGTTATGTTCTGTATTCTTGGCTTCTTCCACCATTTATTCAAGAGATGCCGAGCCACTTTTCTGACCTCTAAATTTGCTAGCATTTGTTCCTATGGGGTTAGCCCTTGACACAAATTATGATTTGTCACAAATAATGG
The DNA here is from genome assembly GCF_016835505.1 of Polypterus senegalus. NCBI lineage: Eukaryota > Metazoa > Chordata > Cladistia > Polypteriformes > Polypteridae > Polypterus > Polypterus senegalus. The sequence continues at coordinate 23,853,096 of NC_053165.1, forward strand.
AATTTCCGATATTTTATATAACTTCCTGTACCACAAATCCATGCATCCATTCAATCAGTGATCAAACAAACACAGGTATAAAGGAATTACTTTGTGTGATCATATTAAAAATGTATGGATAATAAATACTTGTTGGAAGAATGTTTTTCTGCTTTTCGTAGATCATTGTTCGCAGGGGAGATCTTCTTGCTTTTCATTCTCTGCTCAAAATGATAAACTTGACACAGGCTGGTGCCCACAAACTCAGTAGTACAAATCTCAACAAAACTAAGCCCAACATAATAAATACTGTACATGGGAGCAACACAGTAGTCATTTTTCATTTGTATTCTCGACTTAAAGTATCTGTGATGCTGTGCATTATAAAAACACTGCCAGTTTAAATCCCTTTTGGTCCATTAAATAATTTCAGCGTAGTATTTTATAATTTTTCATCCAAGAAAAACGGCAACGAAAGTCATACAAATTAAATTTGTACTTGCTTCACAAAACTCTACAGCAGTCTATAAATCGCACACCCTCTCTAGAAAATATGGACTTTTAAAATGAGAAGACATTATAGCATTTGTCATAGTGCATACGCCAGAGTTCTAAAAATGTTAATGACATTGAGTGTTCCTCGTGGGATCATTAAATCTCAGTGTGTGACATAACACACTGCTAATCTGATTAATGTTTTCTTTATAAATAACAGTAAAACCTGAAAACTGACATCTTTAAACCTCAATAAGCAGTTTTCCTATTCATATTCCCTCTTAAACAAAATCACAAATATCAAACCACTTTGATTCAAGCACCCTAAAGCTGCAGAGGGGCACAAAACCTGGCTGTCTTTCCAGCATCAAAATAAAATCCCCTAAAAATGCATGTAAATGTAAAACAATGTAAAAGTATTCATTAATGAGCCCCCTTCTTCCAATACGAGCTCACAGAGGATGTATAAAACAAGTTTTGATATAGTCAGGCTGGCATATTTTTGTAACCTATACAAACATTCGGGCATTTCAATACAGTGCTTAGTATATTGGGCTGCACAGTCATTATATAATTAATTATTATGTTAAAATAAATTAAAGGAAGTTGAAATTCAAATATCCTGCAATATGGCACAGAAGGGTCCTCCATGCGTGGAGTTTGCATGTTCTCCCCGTGTCTGCATGGGATTCCTCCGGGTACTCCGGTTTCCTCCCACAGTCCAAAGGCATGTAGGTTAGGGGCACTGGCAGTTCTAAAAATTGTCCCTAGTGCGTGCTTGGTGTGTGTGTGTGTGTGTGTGCACCCTGCGGTGGGCTGGCATCCTGCCCGGGGTTTGTTTCCTGCCTTGCGCCCTGTGTTGGCTGGGATTGGCTCCAGCAGACCCCCGTGACCCTGTAGTTAGGATATAGCGGGTTGGATAATGGATGGATGGTGGGATATAGCACAGAAAAGGGTTGGGTGGTCAGTTAACATTGGCTTGATCTTTTTCTATGAAGCATGCAACCCTACAGGAATATTTTCTCTGGAATTTGAGTACATTGAAGATTTGATTTCTTTTCTTCACCTGACCTTACGCCTGTGGCATCCAAGTCCAGTCCTGAGAGCCCCCTATGGCTGCAGGGTTTTGTTCCAGGCAGTTCCACAATCGGCAAGTCCTTTTATTTCTAATTTATTTCTTTTTTTAATTAGCTGATCTGGTTTTCCTTCTCTTACTCTTCTCTCAATATAAAACAATGTAAAGGAATTCATCAATGAGCCCCCCTTCTTCCAATACGAGCTCACAGAGGATGTGTAAAACAGGCTGGCATATTTTTGTAAACTATATAAACATTAAGGCATTTCAATACGGTCTTTGGTTCACTGGGCTGCACAGTGTCACACACGTGTGCATGGGAGGCAGCTGAAGGGCTTAGAAAATACTGCTTATACATCTGCCCGGGGTTCTCTGCAGGTCTTACCCGGGAAATCCCACCAGGAGCTGCCATTTCCAGGAAGGACACATCACTTCCGGTTCTGGCCCCCAAGGATGATGTCACTTCCAGTTCCGGCCCAGAGGACGACATCACTTCCGCCCTCTGTGCTATAAAGCACACTGCCTTTGCTCTGGCAGGCAGTTCTGTTTTGGACTCTGTTGTATAAACTGTTTACAATGCCTCAAAGACTTTTGCAGCCAGGAAACCGAATTAAACGGGTGGCTGCCCCAAACCTTTCCACGCCTCTGGTCTCCACTTATTACAACAGTCATCATATAATTAATTATAAGGTTAAAACACATTAAAGGAAGTTGTTACTTCTGCATTATGAAATTCATATTTTTGAAGGTACTGACATACAAGCATGCCGTTTAGCTTTGAAACCAATCATTACATCAAACACATTAACTTACTCCTGAAAAGCCAAACGTTTAGGAAAAGCACCAAAACAACGCATCAGTTCCCTAATCACTTGCAAAATGACATGAAGGAAAATAAATGAATAAAATCAATCGATAAATAAATAAATAGCATTACCATTTCAGACAAATCAGACAACACATTTTTGATAAAATCTTTTCACTATCCGGAGTAGAAATACAAAGTGACGGCTCAATGGTGGGAATAAAATGGCAGCCATGTTGCGTGGAAGGAAAGAAAGTTGGCGATCCTCGAGTCACATATAAAGACAGACTGACGAGCACAGATGTAAAGTTCTTTTTTCTTTTCAGAATATGGACCATTTAAATAGACAGGCATCATTAGAAGACTTTTTTACACTGGAATTCTTTCACATGCTTAGACCGATAGTGGGATCTCCCATAACTAACTGGTTATTTGTATGTACTTAATGTATGGTGTATACAGCAAGTATTTTCCCCTAAATAAAAGTTTAAATAATTTGAAATCTTTTTTGTATCAGGTAGTTAAAACCTACCAGCTGCCACACCACAAGATGTGCTTCTACACACCAACTCATATTCTTGGTAAGATATTAAAAAAATGATTAAAGAAAAATCACACACACACACAATTTGGCACTGTAAGCATAACATAACAATAATGAGTTTTTGTTTAATTTATACTCTCATTCAATATTTACAACCGTAAAGACAGTAGTTGCTAGAAAAAGTGTGAACGCTCAGGATTGGGGTGAGTGGCTCTGCTGTTGTAATATTTTTCTTGAAATCGTGCCAGATGATAAACAGACTTAGTCAAATGTTTCAAGCAGACTTGCAATTCAGACAGTTTTGTAAGATTTGTATTCAGTTTTCTCTGTGAAAAGCACTTTCTTATGACTTTAAATCTCTGACTATGGGTAAAATCCTGCTGGAAAAGTAGACAGCCATAATCATGTTTACTAGATTAGGGTTACTGGACAGTAGGTCATCATAAACGTGACAGAATCCAGGCCTCATTATAAATAAAAAAACGCAACCTAAATATACAAAAATACACTGCTTATCAAATGCCTTGGGAGCCGTCAGATACTTTAACACATGATGTTTACAGCCTCAACAATAAATTGAAATTCCACACTCCACTACTTTCCAAAGGTTAAAAAATATTATTGATGTGAAAATATTATACTTGAAATTCAAATATTCTGCAATATAGCACAGAAAAGGGTTGGGTGGTCAGTTAACATTGGCTTGATCTTTTCCTGTGAAGCATGCGACCCTAAAGGAATATTTTCTCTGAAATTTGAGTACATTGAACATTAGATTTCTTTTCTTCACCTGACCTTACACCCGTGGCTTCCAAGTTCTGTCCTCAGAGACCCACTATGGCTGCAGGGTTTTGTTCCAACCATTTCCACAATCAGCAACTTCTTTCATTTCTAATTTATTCCTTTTTTAATTAGCTGGTCTTGTTTTCCTTCTCTTACTCAGCATGTACAAAAAAGAGCAGCATTGTGAGGTTTACATTTATAAGAAAAAAATTAACATTCATATTTTTGCCATACTTTTAAATTATTAGCCCATTTTGTAATTCACTTTTTTTGGTGATGTTTGTTTCCTTAATGGTATCCTAATAATGACAATTAACAATGAAAGATGTAAGCAACAAGGCAGCTGGCACAGAAGGGTGAAAGGCTTGACATCAGAAATTTAAAAAGGGGGCTTGCAAATGTTGGAATGTAGCAAGCTTTTATGTAGTTCACATGAAGACATAATAATATTGCTCAATGTCAAAGTCAGTAACCTCTGTAGGTTAGGCTAACACAAAATAATACAATTTCAAATGAACGCACCTGTTTCCTGTATGGCATATGCTGTACAGTACTAACTGTCTCCCACCGCTCTGCCTGCATAGTAGTGAAACATGACAAATTTTAAAAAGCAATAAACAAACAGATATCGCTAGCTAAGTGGAGGCAAGGTATGATCCAACATGTCGTGAGATGTACAGTGACTTGAACGGAGGCTGGCATGTAAGTGAGGAGGGCCCCGCCAGGCTCCACACTCCTGACGTCCTGCATTGAAGTGAAACAGGACAAACATTAAAAATCAATAAAAAAACAGGTATCACTAGCTAAGAGGAGGCAACATATGCTCCAAAACGAGGCAAGAGGTAGACCGACCCGAACAAAGGATGGCACATGAGTGAGGAGGGCCCCGCCCGGTTACCCACTCTTGCATTGAAGTGAAACAGGACAAACATTAAAAATCAATAAAAAAACAGGTATCACTAGCTAAGAGGAGGCAACATATGCTGCAAAACATGGCGAGAGGTACACCGACTCAAACAAAGGCTGCCCCATGAGTAATGAGGGACCCGCCCGGCTCCCCACTCCTGGGGCCTGCAGCCTCTGTCTCGGATTAACATAAATAAATTGCACCTGCAAGTGAACTTTGATACCTAACGCGATGAGAGAAGTCACAAAATCAACCAGAAGGTTCAAGCAAATTATAGAAAAAAACACAATCTAAATCCATTAAGTAGTTCACTTGTGAAAAGCAGACACACAGACAGACAGACGTTGGATTTTATATAGAGAGAGATATTTTGATGTAATGAAACTGTAGCATAACATCAATCTGTTAGCAGAATACTTTTCTATGCAGATTCAATTTTGTATCACCTATAAGACATTCCCAGTAATGTACTATTTTAACCTAACTTGGGGAAAGAAATGAACAAACTTTCAATGTCTGGTGTATCAGCTTGGCATTCATAACATAGCAGAAAGACAAGGCCTCTCTGTAGACGTGGCAAAAATGAAAGTGATACTTAGAACTATAAAGTTTGGTTGGATGAAACACAATAAGTCCATTTTTAAAGCTCATGTTGAAAAGGTGGCACTTATGATTCAGATGTTTTACATTCTCTCTCTAGTTTACTCTTGTTAAAACAAGGAGAGCTTTCTGTCTTCTTTAGCTAATTAGTTTGTGATAAAATAGAATGTTAAACTATGACTGTGACATTAAATATAGTTTAAAATATACAGTATACCATATATACTCGTGCATAAGTTCTCCGCAGATAAGACGGGGCTTGATTTTACCGTATCACTTACGGTATTTTAGAATGTCGGTCATATAAGTTGAATGCGGAAAACTCACTCTTTTGATCCAAGAGATTATGACATGCTAACGCCCACCTGAGAGAGTAACCACGGAGCCCACTGTCTTTTTTTCCTATGTATTGTGCCTACATGACCACACAGTAATACCAGAACTATTCCAAAGCGACGTTTGCACTGTTTTGTGTGTTTTGTATCTCACACCCTCATACACCTTTATCGTAAGAGCATCCCTTATCTGTATATATAAAGGAGAGTTGGGATCCGAGAGACTGTGTTTGTGTGTTTGTGGAGGGATGAAGAGTTAAGGCGGGTAGGGGAGTCACGTGATCATCTCCCCTCCCATTCATGTCATTTCATTCACTTCAAATCATTTCGCTCCGAGCTGAGCTCTGCAGCTGACGTGGTCTTGCCGTTCTTTTTCCTTAGTATTTAGTCCTTTCTCCTTTACTAATTTACTGTTTAGTACACGCGATACTTACACAGTCACTTATAAAAGGGGAGAAAACTCCATGCAAGAAATGGATATTGAAACTACCTTGAAAGACATGCAATCAATGAGGCCATTAAACGGATCCCAAGAGAGGTCTTCTAGGTTGGAAAAAAAGCGCTTGGCTGCCAAAACCAGTGCAACAAGAAACGACTTCTACGTTAGAAAGAAAACGATTCGCTGCCAAAATCAGGCAGTTAAACGAATCTAAAGAAGACAGGATTTCAAGATTTTGAAAAGGACGACTTGCTGCCGAAACCAGGCGGTTAAAAGAATCTGAAAAAGACAGGATGTCTAGATTGGAAAAACTACGATCCACTGCCGAAACTAGCCGGTTAAACGTGCAGCGAAGCGCGCCAGGTCTGCTAGTCTACAATAAAGCATTCGATCAGAAGAAAATACAAAGCTGCTTTTAAAGTAAAAGTCATTGAAGTGGCGAAAGAAATTGGAAACTGCGCCGCTGCAACAAAATTCGATGTGTCTGATAAACTGATGCAAGATTGGGGGAAGCAAGAAGATGTAAAAAGAAAAAAAAAAATTAAGTGTCATATTTTTGAATGGCCGTATAAGTTGGGGTCTGATTTTATGATCGATTTTTTGGGTTTCAAGACCTGACTTAAACGCGAGCATACAGGGTAAATTAGTAGTTACGTAAGCAAAAACATCAATGTTCTGTTTTAGCCATCTCAGTCTCCTAACTCTGGTAATGTGGAAAAGTTTTGGTTTCGACTTAAAGAAATATCAACAAGACATTTCACGAAAAAAAAGAATTTTGCTAAGAAGAGTCAAAAAATCAATATAAAGTGTCATGAAAGGCCCTGGAAGGACTAGCGGAGAGAGAGTGGTCAGGGCAACGTACCCCTCAAATGGAAACAGTTTTCTTGTTGTTTTTAAAGGCATGCGGGGTGAAAATCAGGCTGGAGTACTGATCGGGGTGTGACATCAGTAGATCACAACAATCTTACAGCATGCACGCGTGAGAGTTCTGTGCATGACTGTTACAGCTCTGTGATGTCATGTTGGCTTTGCAAAGCATCATGGGGTGCTGGGAAAAAAAAAAAGTTCACCTAAGATGGCTGCAGGGTAAGTTTCTAGGAAAATATTTTGGCAAACAAGTCACAGTCGAGCACAGCATATTCCATATGGAAAAAATGATTTGGCGAATTTCATTGATCAGCACCATTCCTTATTTTAAACCTCTTTGTCAAGTGTATGAATAAATATCTGCAGTTTGCATTTGCAATGGATTAATGATAATTGAATTCACAAACAAACATCACAGGCATCATAAACCTAGAAAATGATAAAGTACCACAGGATAATGCATGAGTGATATTAACTAGTTCAAGCATCAAAAAAGATAAAAAAGATAAAGATTTGAGAAAAGTGTTAAAGTCACTCTAAATCAAAAAACAGCATATGTACAATTAGGTTTGGTAGGTGATAGATCAGTATGACCTCATGGAGAAGGAGATAAGTTTGATTTTAGTAACAAGCAAACCACAGCTAATTATATGATACAGAATTTAAAAAAAAACATAATTCCTATATTGTTTACATTTGATTTTTTTCTTTGTAGTTAACACTTTCAATCAACATACTATAAATCCAATCGCTTTTACGGTGTTTATACGGGCAGCCCACTCAAACGACAGTTGTGTGCAGGTAAACAGCAATACAATAATTAGCATCACATTTATATGAAGATCATGATATAATCATTGATATAAATAAGGTTGATGACATGAAAGTAAGAGAGTGTATTCTGGTTGCCAATTAAATGTATTTACTTTTTGTTGTCATTATAGATATAACAATTTACAGTCCTTTTTGAACATGCTAGCTAGCAGCTGTACCATCAAATAGATTTATTTCCTATCCTGTGATGGATTGGCACTACATTGAGGTTTGGCTTGTGTTATGAACCTGATGCTGCTGGGATAAGCTTCATACTCTGTGACCTTAAAATTGGATTAATTGTGTTAAATGAATCCATGTATGAATTCTTTTAATGGCAGTAAACTATATTACACATCAATGTTCCATCTGTCTTTTTTTAGCTATCTCACACAGGGACTTTGAGAAAAAGAAACATAAATTCAAAAATCATATATGAAAATCGGTCACTTCTGAGAATTAGAAATGTACTAGAATGAAGAACCATATATATAAATGTGAATCTCTAATTACATTCAGGATCAAATTCCACATCTCTTTTTATTGTTTACTCAGCCAGCTCAGCAAGTAAAATCTTCAATTTCGTGTTATGAATTCCCAAAATTATAAAATTGTGTAAGACAAAACAGGTGATGTGAACATTGATAAAGATCGTCACTAAAACATCCCTGTTATTCATTAAAAACACAAGAATTCCCCAAAGCCTCTGCCCCAGACTAGCCTTTCTATTGACCTATATCTATACAGCCAAAATTACATCCAAAACGTCTTAAAGATGTGATGGTAAGTGCACAGACGAAACAAAATAACAAAATCGCATACAGAAATCAGACTGTAAATCAAAAAAAAAAAAAATTACTCCAGAACAAAGACCTGCCTCAGGATATCACCAAGACAAAAACTGATTGAGAACAACATTTTATCAGTTCGTAAAGATGGAACAATATTATAAACTGTTAGCTGCCTCACAATCCTTGAGTTACCCACAGTAAAGATGGACCAGGAGGCCTTCCCTTTGACAAATCCAAAGAAATATTCAATGGTTAAGTGAATAAAATGATTTAATGCCATGCTCTATAGTAAATGTAGTTATCGATAATATGACAATTTAGTGTGGTAATAGAGAGCCTGGCTAAAAGGGCAGTGCCATCTGTTCAGAAGTCCTGTGATTTGACTTATCTTCAATTCTAGAGATGTACTGCACATTAAATACTGGCATCATAAAGTCCGCATTAAAAAACTGGATTTAAAACACACCAGACCAAAACTGTCCTCACCCGGTGGACTATAGCAGTTGGTACAGTTACTATGTTACTATAGTATAAGAACTCAGACTAAAAAGTTTGAAAAATATTTATCAAGTCCAAGTTCAAAGTTCATTGTCATGTGCACAGTAAGGAAACACAGTTCCCTGTATAGAGAGATTCTTTCTTTGCTGTCCTCACCAAATGACAAAACCAATGTATAAAGGTAATAAAGTATCTATCTATCTATCTAAACATAAATAATAAGTAGCAGATAGATAATAAGTAACAGAGGCAGCATAATGTATAAAAACACAATAGAAATATAAATGTCTAATGTGCTAGTAGGTACGTGATGGACAAGTCAAATACAGTTGTGCGAGGTAGACAGAATGACGTGGACCATGGTTATAAATTCCAGTCAGTTATTTAGGAGTCTAATGGCCTTGGGAAAGAAAGAGTTCTTTAGCCTGGAAGTCCTGCATTTCATACTTCTAAACCTCCTGCCTGAGGGTAGAAGTTTGAACAGTTCGTGTTGGGGGTGGGTGGGGTCCCTGAGGATCCAGGATCGAGGCAGTTCTCCTGCGGACTCTCAAGTTGTACGAGGGGGGACCCAAAAATAACCGGAAATATTTTTAAAACGTGTTTAATTTAATTTTCTGTACAAACTACAATTAGTCTCCTTCAAAGTACTCTCCATTGGCGGAAATACACTTATCTAACCATTTGTTCCATTGTTCAAAACATTTTTTAAATTCGTCTGAAGTAATGCCCATTAATGCTCTGGTCATTTCTTGTTTTACCTTTTCGACGTCAGCAAAACGCCTTCCTTTCAAGTCTTTTTTCATCCGAGGGAACAAAAAGAAATCACACGGAGCTAAATCCGGTAAGTAGGGTGGGTGGTTCAGGGTTGTCATACTGTTTCAATAACAATAGTTTCTGCAACACTTTTTTCAAGAAGAAAACAAAATTTCACTGCTGCACGTTGCTCACAATAATCAGCCATTGTAAAAACACGACGCTTGCGCAAAACTACTTTTACAAAATTCACTGAACACAAGCACAACCTTCCAGACTGATGGCACTTGGTAGACTGACTTGTGAGGAGTGTAACTACAGTACTGTAGATCGCCCTAGCGGCCCAACCACGTACTACAAGTACCAACCTAACAACAACAAAATTCTGGTTATTTTTGGGTCCCCCCTCGTAGATGCTCTGCAGAGAGGGCAGTGGGGTCCTGGAGATCTTCTCAGCAGTCTTTACCACTGCAGGCGTTTGCGGTCCATAGCAGTAGGGTTGTCATACCACACGGTGATGCAGCTAGTCAAGATGCTCTCAATAATGCAGCTGTAAATGTTGTTGAGGATCTTAGTCAACATAGCAAATTTTCTCAGCCTCCTCAGAAAGTACAGCCGCTGTTGGGCCCTCTTGACCAGCTGTGTGGTGTTCAGTGTCCAAGTGAGGTCCTCGCTGATGTAGACGCCCAGGTATTTAATGCTGCTCACCCTCTCCACTTCAAGCCCTCAGATGAACAGTGGCCGGTGAGGTCTCCTCTCTTTCCTCATGTCCACTATCATCTCCTTCATCTTGTCTGTGTTTAGGGTCAGACTGTCCACCTCCTTCCTGTAGGCCGCCTCATCCCCACCAGTGATGCATCCTATCACTGCAAAGTCATCTGTGAACTTTAGGATGATGTTATCTTTGTGGGAGGTGACACAGTCATGGGTGAATAGGGTGTAGAGGATGAGGCTGAGGACACATCCCTGTGGGGTGCCTGCGTTTGTAATAATGGTGGCTGAAATCCTATTACCAATCCTGACAGAGGACTGCAGCAGCCCTCACTGGGAAGCCATTATGGAAATATTGTTCATTTCAGTCTAGTAAAGCTAATCCTGATATGTAAGAATTGCTATGGACTCTGTAAACATGACTTCTTCTACTACTGCTACTACCTATTTGGTGGCTAAATAAGTCATTCTGTAAGTAAAATTATTAGAAATATATTTTAATTTTACTATGCACTTTAAAAGTTTTAAAACCAATCAGTCATAATAACCATATGCCTGCATGTCTTCTGGTCATGTTAAAATTCCATAAGCAGTTCAGTTTACATTATCAAGGAAACACACATTTCCCTCTTAAAACAAATAACATTTTTATTATAAACAGATTTTGCACATTTGCTGTTTAATTGGAATAAGTCAGACTTAGAAACTTTACCCTTTTGTTTTCCGTAAAATGTTAGGTAAAATGTTTGCATGAGATTGCCTTAAAGCCCTTTCTGGCAAGCTTAACCTTACAGAGTTTAATTAATAGGAAAAAATCTTATGCAAATGACACTTTATCACCTATTCCACGCACTCGTCATAGAGCATTATTAAAAAAAAATCCCTTTAGTCGTCAGTCTTAGGCTTTGAAATTAATCTCCGTAAAACTATTCATAGGATGTGAAGAAGAACTGATAGATAAGAAAGCAATGTCAGAAAAATGGCAGATGAAAGAGCAGAGAGGAAAAGAAAGGAATAATAATAATAGTTCAGATACTTACAACAGACAAATCCAAAAGCCAGGCAGTGCAAGAAAATATTAAACACAGCAGAAGAATCTTCTTTTCTTGGGATATATTACTGTTGTTTGGTTAGTTGTGGAGGTGGGGATGCGGGATTAATGCAAGAATCAGGTGAAAAACAATCGGAAATGAACATAAGAAAATGAATTTACACCGTTTACCGACTGATCCGTTTCCTTCACAGCAATTTAATCACACGCTATGTGCTTTTAAATCATTTTTGGGTGACATCCACTTATTTTTTTTAAACTCACTTATTTACAACACGTGGCTCAAGGGAATACACAATGTTGTTTGGTTCGGATCTGTAAATTGTTCTCTTTCTGGAACTCCAGGTGGTTTATATGGGATGGGCGGGATGAATGGAATGGTGAAGGTGGGCACTTTTTTGCACAAGTTGTGATAGGTTTATTTCAGTATATTCATTGTTTTAAAAGAATTTCAAAAAAGTCATCACAAATAAGGAAAAATTAATACAGGACCTATGGTAACATTAATGAGCACAGAGGATGAACCAGCCTTGAGAAAAATGCAAAAAATATCACTGAGCACACTGTCAAGCATAGGCAAGCAGGAGATATCCTCAAGGCTTACACAAGGTAAGCAATACGTCCCTGGGTAGAGTTGGAACACTGTCGTCAACTCAGTCTTCCTTTTCCTCCACAGTTCAGAGGGATGCCAGCCAGAAGGCAAATAACATCACTTCCACAGCAGCCCTGCCAGGCCCCGTCCCTTTTGGGAGTGTACTTTAAAGCCAAAAGGACAACTGGAAGGGAACATTCATTTTGGACCCACAGCTGGTAGAGACACAGCTCCTGGCCCGAAGCTCACTTCTTATGACTTTTCATGCAACTAGCAATAGCTACTATTTCTGCATCTTGCAGTGCCTTTTATTGTACTTTTATTGAACTCTTCTTACTGTCTAACATCCCATAATTTCAAAACACATATGAACAAAGACATTTCAAAGTGAGCCATTAGAGTTCAGTTTACAGATGTCAATGAACCAGACATGTACATGGAATGATGATGTTGGAGACAACCCAAGTACCAAGAGAAAACCAAACGGATAAGCATATCTATTGTGTGCAAACTTCATATAGGCTACCATTTAGGATAGGAACTGAACTTGCATCCCTGAAGGTGTGAGACAGCAGTGTTAACCATTGTGCCACCTCGATGCTTTACTTCAAATGAAATTCTAAGCAAAAAACAATCAACTGCTCATTACCAAATCACAACTTCATCACTGTAAGTTTCTTGTCTTATCAATTTTATACTGTTTCACTCTCTATTCAAAAATAAAGATGTCATTTCAGCTTTTGGATTACAAAACCCAGTACATTTTTCTTTGAGCGGTTTCCATAATCATTTAGTACAACTGGGGTCCTAAGTGATGTGCACAATTTATTGGAAATATTAGTCGGTGGATATTTTTTTTTCTTTCAAGTCAGTCAAGTACAGAATGGAGTCTCATTATATAGACAAAATGATCACGACTGTACTTGTATTCTATTTTATAACCTACAGGGAGGATCAGTAAGGCTTAGCGACTGTCTGTAATGCTGGGTGGGTTCTGGTAATTGGAGTGACCCTTTCTCTATACTGACTAACAGTTTATAAAAAATGTTTTCTGTGTCACGCTTAAAATAAATAAATGGGGAACAGTTGCAGTTCAGACCTATTAAAATTCTTACACTGGGTAACTTTTTTGTTTGAGAACTGCCTTGTTGAAACACCTTGTTTAAATTAACATGTAAGTAAATAATTTACATAGCAAATTCAGACCTATTAAAATAATTACACTGGGTACATGCTCAGTGAAATATGAATATCTGCTGAATAAATATACTGTAAAAGAGATGTGGTTTTTCTGTATCAGCTCACTTTTGCCTAGTACTGAATCCTGGCCTAAAACTTGTGGCACCCTGTTATGGTGAGACATTTTGCATACAAGTTGATAAATATTTTGTATGCCTTTATTTGTAACTTATAACACTAATGTATATCATTGATAAGAACAGCAATGGTTAGATGGTTAAGTACCCCGTCCCCCTTTTAGAACTAAGCCTCTTTGATCCTCTGCAGGACTGTCTCAGTCAACCCTCACATGGAGGCCAGCTATCTAGCTGGCAAGCTTCACCTTAACAAATGGTTTTGGATGTAGGTGTAAAGGTATTGTGTGCCCTATTAGTCTAAAGTATGACTGTTTGGAATTGGCTTGTATCAGAAGCCTTTAAGTACCATGACGCCCTATTGGCTGTAGGGTTTGGACAGAGAATCTATAAAATTGATTACTTTATCCCTCCCTCTCTCTTTCTTACCAACTGATGGAGCATCTCACACACCATTACCATGAGGAGCACAACTCGGCAGCCATATTGAGACAGGCATGCAGCCTGTTCTGAAGAAAACTGACCAAGTCTGTGTGCCGACCTGAAACTACACATCAGCATTTATCAGGTTGTATGGTTGCCAATATTCAAAAGTAGTTTCCTTATTGTTATTATTTACAGTGGTGTGAAAAACTATTTGCCCCCTTCCTGATTTCTTATTCTTTTGCATGTTTGTCACACAAAATGTTTCTGATCATCAAACACATTTAACCATTAGTCAAATATAACACAAGTAAACACAAAATGCAGTTTTTAAATGATGGTTTTTATTATTTAGGGAGAAAAAAAATCCAAACCTACATGGCCCTGTGTGAAAAAGAAAATTGCCCCCTTGTTAAAAAAATCACCTAACTGTGGTGTATCACACCTGAGTTCAATTTCCGTAGCCACCCCCAGGCCTGATTACTGCCACACCTGTTTCAATCAAGAAATCACTTAAATAGGAGCTGCCTGACACAGAGAAGTAGACCAAAAGCACCTCAAAAGCTAGACATCATGCCAAGATCCAAAGAAATTCAGGAGCAAATGAGAACAGAAGTAATTGAGATCTATCAGTCTGGTAAAGGTTATAAAGCCATTTCTAAAGCTTTGGGACTCCAGCGAACCACAGTGAGAGCCATTATCCACAAATGGCAAAAACATGGAACAGTGGTGAACCTTCCCAGGAGTGGCCGGCCGACCAAAATTACCCCAAGAGCGCAGAGACGACTCATCCGAGAGGTCACAAAGACCCCAGGACAATGTCTAAAGAACTGCAGGCCTCACTTGCCTCAATTAAGGTCAGTGTTCACGACTCCACCATAAGAAAGAGACTGGGCAAAACGGCCTGCATGGCAGATTTCCAAGGCAAACCACTGTTAAGCAAAAAGAACATTAGGGCTCGTCTCAATTTTGCTAAGAAACATCTCAATGATTGTCAAGACTTTTGGGAAAATACCTTGTGGACTGATGAGACAAAAGTTGAACTTTTGGAAGGCAAATGTTCCATTACATCTGGCGTAAAAGGAACACAGCATTTCAGAAAAGAACATCATACCAACAGTAAAATATGGTGGTGGTAGTGTGATGGTCTGGGGTTGTTTTGCTGCTTCAGGACCTGGAAGGCTTGCTGTGATAGATGGAACCATGAATTCTACTGTCTACCAAAAATCCTGAAGGAGAATGTCCGGCCATCTGTTCGTCAACTCAAGCTGAAGCGATCTTGGGTGCTGCAACAGGACAATGACCCAAAACACACCAGCATATCCACCTCTGAATGGCTGAAGAAAAACAAAATGAAGACTCTGGAGTGGCCTAGTCAAAGTCCTGACCTGAATCCAATTGAGATGCTATGGCATGACCTTAAAAAGGCGGTTCATGCTAGAAAACCCTCAAATAAAGCTGAATTACAACAATTCTGCAAAGATGAGTGGGCCAAAACTCCTCCAGAGCGCTGTAAAAGACTCATTGCAAGTTATCAAACGCTTGATTGCAGTTATTGCTGCTAAGGGTGGCCCAACCAGTTATTAGGTTCAGGGGCAATTACTTTTTCACACAGGGCCATGTAGGTTTGGATTTTTTCTCCCTAAATAATAAAAACCATCATTTAAAAACTGCATTTTGTGTTTACTTGTGTTATATTTGACTAATGGTTAAATGTGTTTGATGATCAGAAACATTTTGTGTGACAAACATGCAAAAGAATAAGAAATCAGGAAGGGGGCAAATAGTTTTTCACACCACTGTATTAATATTATCAATAATACATTATTTAAAGTGTAACTTAACCCCTGCTTGTCATTTACTACACCTAATTGATTGAGGTTGTAATTGTAGAAGGGAAGGTGGGAAGAAGTTATATGGTACAATACCTTATAAACAGTGGTAAGTCTGTGAGATTTGAGGCATTCTGACAAAGGCTACATATTAATAATACAAAAGGGGAAAGGAGAGCAATATATCACTCTACCAAGACAAAACACACCCCCTTAGACCAGATATACAGGCAGCCTAATCAGCCAAATTAAAGAAGATCTTCAGCTCCAGTGATTGAATTACTTGCCTGGTTGTGGCTCAGCCAGGACTCGTGCTAAGACTAAACCCAGTAAGAAACCAACAATACACCAATTTCATGTATTCTCTAACATTGGACTGCATACTTTTCAGACCTCAGACTAGTTTCACAGGGAAATTTCCTAAAAAATGCAAAGATGCTAAAAATGTGAGAATGGTCATTGCAAATGTAGACTAACTCTTTAAAATTTCAATAACTGACATATCATGTGCTGTGACCTGTAGAGGGCATTTCAATAATTATGCTATACACAGTCACAGGTTCAAATAAGCATTTTATACTCCTTTTGAACAGACTACTTCATCACAATGTAATAAAATATAATGCACTACCTTGTTTGCATTTCTTTCTTTCTTTCTACTCCACTGAAAAAAGTATAACATTGATGTTGTTCATTCAATGTAAATTTTCTCTTTCAATCAACTTAAGATTAGTCATTTAGTGTTGGTAGCATGAAATATTTGGTTTCAGATCTCAATCAAAGTAAAAAAAAAAATGTTTGTACCAAAGTCAGTTATGGTGGAGGGCATAAACATAAAAATCCTCTTTAAGTTAACCTAATAATTTAAGGTGTTCATGTGCTGAGGGGCCGTTTGTATATTGTTCCAGTCAAACTTTCCAGCGTGCTGGCTTTCCAACTGCCAAAAAAGAAGAACACTTTCCCGAGTGGAGTGGACGTGGCTATACCTGTCTGGTCATTTTCAGCAGCAGACTTTGATAATGGAGGATTTCTGGTAAATAACCCTGTTTCTCAAAGGTTAATTTTAAGTATAAGGACTCGTAATAAAACATACTTTCAAGAAAGCTGTAGAAACGTTTAATAATTTTTTGTTGTATATTTAAGATTTACACTGCAAAATGCTTGTGTATTTGTACTAGATTTTTAAATAAATGTAAAAAGTACAGCATTGGAATGTGTTATGTTCATAATAATTTCTAATAGCATAAAAACAGGTTACGACCAATAAACCATTTTAAATTGTAACAACTTAAAAAATAGATTTACTTCAGTATAAAACAAGTGAATTACACCCAATCACTCTAAATGATTTGCCTCAACTTAAAAATTGTGGGTTCAATAAGATAAAAAGAATTATATTGGTTCAGAATGAAAATATTAAGTGTGAATCATTACCTTAATTATTTTCAGTTGAATGAAGGTTATACTTTTGTCAGTGCAGGTGTGCTTCAATTCATTCCACTACCCACTATGACTCACTTGGTTCAGGAGGAATGGCTGAGTAAGGTACTTTTGTCCTTGTCTCATTATTACATCACAACCATGATTTTTAAGAACCCCACATAATGCAATTTAGATGCCTACTTGAATGCAAAACAGCAAACTCCATGGAATGCTGCTTTTAAATGCCTGCTACGTCAGAATATGGTGACCAGTCTTGGAATGAGATGTTGTAATGAGCAGGATCCAGTCAGGGAACAGCCACACGCATGAACCAACCAGATCACAATGGATTATGCTTTGTCAAAAATCTTCTTTTTCGCCTGTCCACAGTGAAACATCGCACGGACATTTTCAAAAGTCTCTGGCTCTGGATAGCATTTTCAAAGGTATTCCCTTTCAGCGATTGAAAAAGCTGGTGTAGTGTGCACGAAAGCAAAACTCGGAGACAGATGCCTGTGCTTTTAAATGAAAACATACTATAGTGTGGATGGGGCCAAAGACTCTTTCAATAAAAATAGGAAAGAATGGGTACTTTTTTAATAACAGTACACTTAAAACATAAAGTATAATTTTCATCAAGTGGGGAAAATGGTTTCTAGTCCACATCTAGTACAGTATCAAAATGTTTCAAAGCAACATCATAAACACAAAAGATGATTACTATTTGTTTTGTGTATTTGGTTAAACCTTAGCTACATTTACAATGAAATATATTTTATTTGTATGTAGTTTGAAGACTGCCTTGTTGAAACACCTTGTTTAAATTAACATGTAAGTGAATAATGTACATGGCAAATACATAGTAAAGGTTATCATCTCATTACTCGAAAACATAAATGTAAATAAAGGCCTCTCTTTGGTCCAAGTATTTAGCTCAGCTCACCCCAGAATTTTAGCATCGTCAGATCTGTCCATAAACAAAATCACCACTGTGTTCTCATAAAACCACACACTCCAAAACATAATAAATTATTCTCTTGCAACAAAATACATTTTTTTCAAATTACGTCACATTTCCCACAAGAATCCTAATTTGGTCAAACAAAAAGAAAGAAGCACAGGGTGAACAAACAGACCATGTAGTCTTACCCTGTCCTTTAAGCTCCATACGGGCAGAGAGTAAGAAAAAGAAAACAATTATCAGTGGACGATATCATCATGTCATGCATGAAACTCTCATGAAAAAGAGTACAGTCAGGAACAGCATGAGCTTCTATGGTTCAGCAGCTTGGAAACAGTCACTGCTTAGATCTGCCAGGTAAGAAAACAGCCGAATGGACAACAGCCTCCGGCCATCTGTATATGTGGACCATTCGTATCATTAAGCCGTGAGCCTTCACTATGCCAGTATGTTTCTTGGGCACAATCCAAAGATATAGAGGGCAAGCTAACACAGCACACACTCACCAGTTTGGCACTGATGCATAGAGGGGGGACTTAACAGAATTACCTGAATTCCTCATTCATGAGCTAAAAAATATGAAATCATCAAGACACTTGCTAGAGTAGTACGAGATGAAATGTTGCAAAAGTTTTCTATTTGAATGACGACGTATATTCCTCAAGCTCAAAAACAAGGAGAAAGCTGCTGTTACGTTTATGATAACATGAACCATTAAAAATGCATAATTAAGTAACCTATAAAACCTAAGCAAAAATGTAATCAGTTTGTTGTTTATTTTTCTGTTACCACATCAATAAAAAATAGCAGGATATATTTTTACACAGTTTAGGGGAACCACTAGAATAGCCTAATACAGAACATGGACTTTTAAAACGTGATGTTGGTACAGTGGAAGGATTCATTTAGATTGTATTCTGACTGCCTTCATCTGTAGTGCCCACCTTTTATAGGGGCACAGTGGGCTCCATCCTCACTGGCTGCATTATGCCCTGGTGCAGCACCTGTCAGGACCGTAAGAGACTGGCACTCAGAATGGGCTTATAGGGTTATTAAGCTTACTGGTACACAGCCCTCTTCTTTTAGCAGCTTTAGTAAGTATTGAATTTTAAGTTGAATACCCAAATCAGACTGAAAGGCTTATATTTTCAAGAGGTCACAAAAATAGAAAAAATAATAAAATCTGCTTTTTTATGTAAAATATAGACTTCTCCTGGAAAATAAGGCTTTATTTCTGATGATTTGGTTGAAATTATGGGTTTTTTTTACTTTTTAGAGAAAAAAAAAAAAACATTTTAGGAGATGTGGGACTCTAGATGCCTTCAGATTTGAAATACTTTACACTAGTTAAACACTGTTAAAAATAAAGGTGCCAGAGTAGTTCTTTAAGTAATGCCATAGGGAAACCATTTTTGGTTCCCAAAAGACCCCTCCAAATGAAGATTTCCAGAAAGAGCCTTCATTTATTTTGATCCATAACAGGCTCCATAAGGTAAATGACCATGACTAGATGGCAACATGCAGATGTGTGAAATACCAGTGGGTTCCTGATTTTGAAAGCACTTTTGCTTCATACAATAACAAAGGTTAATTTCAGGTTTTCTTAGCCCAGGGGTCCCCAACTCTGGTCCTGGAGGACCCCAGTGGCTGCAGGTTTTCATTCGAACCCTTTTTCTTAATTAGTGACCTGTTTTTGCTCCTAATTAACTTCTTTTGAATTCATTTTAATCAACTTGCTCTCAAAGAATTAGACCCCTTAATTGTTTATTTTTCCTTAATTAGTGGCCAAACAATAATGAGATACAAAATGAGCCAAAACATGACCAACAAAGTGTGTCCATCATACAATATCTGAAAATAAAGAAAGATGAAGGTCTCAAGGATGTTGATCTGCTCAGGTCCCCAAAACATTTTAACAGTGCTCTTAGAAAAAAGAAAATCAACAATTTCAGAAATGTATGCCACTGCATAATGAGAGCAGCAACAAGCCATGGAATTAAAGAACGGGTTGAATTAACAACAAGAATCCGTACCTAATTAAGTAAATGGTTGGAGTTAAATTGGTTAGTGTTTGAGGCCCTGACTTAGTTGGCCTTAGTTGGCTCACTCACTTCACATTTCCATCCATCCATCCATCCATTTTCTAACCCACTGAATCCGAATACAGGGTCAAGGGGGTCTGCTGGAGCCAATCCCAGCCAACACAGGGCACAAGGCAGGAACCAATCCAGGGCAGGGTGCCAACCCACCGCAGGACACACACAAACCAAGCACACACTAGGGCCAATTTAGAATCGCCAATTCACCTAACCAGCATGTCTTTGGATTATGGGAGGAAACCGGAGCGCCCGGAGGAAACCCACGCAGACACGGGGAGAACATGCAAACTCCACGCAGGGAGGACCCGGGAAGCGAACCCGGGTCTCCTAACTGCGAGGCAGCAGCGCTACCACTGCGCCACCGTGCCACCCCACACTTCACATTTCATTTCTGTTTAAGGAAAGAAATGAAGCAATTCAGAGGAACAATGAAGAAATTCAGGGGAAAAGATCTTAAGAAAACAAGTCAATTGAAATTGATTGAAAAGAAATGAATTAGCAGCAAAAACAGTGCACTAATTAAGAAAAGGGTTAGAATGAAAACCTGCAGACACTGGGGCCCTCTGGGACTGGAGTTGGGGACCCCTGTCTTAGCCTGTTAGTGTCTTGCTAGGTAGCCTATCATACATTAAAGATTTTGGGGGGTTTTCCCCCATGTTAGGAAGTTTTTCAAAGCACAAAGAGCCAACTTCATATGCAAAGATCCTTCTCCCAGCAGAATGAAATGGTGCTTTGTCAAGCAAAATTTCAACAAAGAACCAAATAACCCAATAAAGAACCATAAAGTGCCATTAAAGAACCATTCCCTTTAAGACTGAACCTTCTAATGTGACCATAATATATTATGAAAACATGATTCTTACATCATTTTTCTCATTCTTTAAAATATTTATCTTGAAATGTACACTTGAAGGAACTGCTTCTGATATTTAAATTTGTAATATTGAACAGATTAACACTTTCACTCAAGCAAAAGAAGAAAAAACATACAGTAGATAACATTAAAATGATCAAATATAATGAATCAGCTGGTCTGACAATTTCACTGTGGTCTGTACACGTGATAATATTACTACTACTACTACTTTTACTACTGGTAGACCTTCACTAATCTGGCATTGATTGATTTCTGGGCCACGACATCCACATACTGCACTCTGTTTTGGTAGCAGTGGTCCAGGAATCAGGTTATGCATTGGCACACTCTTGTAAACACAGACAAGTAACGCCTTCTTGTTTTCCTAAATTTACTGATACGCACCACTTAACGACCACATTCTCATCCCGAGCAAGTGGTTGTAATGTGATTTCCGTCATTATGGGTCTGCTGCCTTATCCAGTTCATAAACAACTTTTCTATAACCGATATGGCTCCCGAGTCTCCGCTGCTTTGTTAATCTGGTTTTATGTTTGTGTGGCCAGATTTACACAGCGGAAACCCTATTCGATAGTTGTCATGACTCCTGAGTAAGATAGTCCTCCCTAAATCTTACCTATGTCTGTACAGTGCATTAGCTACTTCATTAAAATTCTGTTTAATGTTTCTTTTTTATTTCAGGTAGTATTCAACTTTTACTGATTTATCTGATCTTTTAAAAGTGGGATGAGGTGGTTAGTTATTGTTTACCTGTTACCTTTCTTCTTATATTATACGCTACCGTGGCTGTCCGTTTGTCTGTCCAGGATCTTAAAATCACCTGTATCTCACCAACCGTTTGACCTATTGACCTGAAATTTTGTACACATATACTACGTGGCTTCTACTGTCCGCTTTTGGGGTGATGATTGACCTCCAAGGTTATTCTTCTTTTAATTTTAATTTTATTTTATTGTAGAATCAACTCTCGGCAGCGTGCAGCAGGGCGGCCATGTGGCGCACGCGTATGAGCACCGTTCTCATCCAACAACAACATTTATTTATATAGCACATTTTCATACAAACAGTAGCTCAAAGTGCTTTACATAATGAAGAATAGAAAAATAAAAGACACAGTAAGAAAATAAAGTAAGTCAACATTAATTAACATACCACCGTAAGAAAATAAAGTAAGTCAACATTAACATACCACCGTACCACCTTTGCTGTCACTTCCTCTACATCTTCATATCTTAAATCAATCTTTAGGCAGATTGAACACTTAAGTGCCAGTTTAAGTGAAAAATTAAGAAAAAAAAGTACTAAGTAATTGAAACACAAACACTGACTAGATCAGTTTTAATGCAAACAGATGCTGACGGAAGAAGAGAAGAAGCGGGCCGCTAGAGTGGAGAAAAGAAGAGCTGCTCAGGAGGCAGCAAGTGTATCAACCTCTGAGCAAACGAATGATAAACGTGCAGAGAAAGAGGATGAAAACTATACGTCAAATGTATCCACTGCACGCTATCGTGCAGTACGCCGTTACTGGTATACTTATATTACTTGTGCTTGTATGGCACATTATTTCATTTAAATTTCACTTGCTTTTCTATTATCTTTATTATTCAGCTTAAACTAATTCACATTATATTTTCAAGGTATGACGTGGTGCTTAGACACCGTTTAGAGGTGACCCTTCTGTGATCTGGCATTTTCACTAATCTGGCACTCTTCGGGTTCCAATGGTGCCAGATTAATGAGTCTACTTGTACTACAAAACAGATAGAAACCTGTGTTTTTCAGTTGTAAGTAAGACAACCAACTACTAACCTAAACGTTTTGAACATATACATTTTCCTACAAATATATATATTTAATGCTGAAGACTTGAATAAACAATGCAATTGTATTTATGGATGACAGTGATTATAAATATGATTTTAGTTTTGACTTTTTTTTCTCTATATATAAACACTTAAATTGAAGCACACATTTTAAAATTTCAAATATCTGTTGCAACTATTCTTGTTTATTATGTACTGTTTATTATGGCTCTGAGGCTAATGGACCTGGGCTGGTAACTTAAAAGTTGCCAGTTTGAATTCCAACTGTGACAGAAGGAATGCTTTTCTATTGGGCCCCTGAGCAAGGCCCTTAACCGCAATTGCTCCTAGGGCGCTATACAAATAGCTGACCCTGTACTCAAACCCTAAAACTCTGAGTAAGTTGGGGTATGCAGAAAAATAATTTCTGTATGCAAAAAATTGTAAATTGCAAATAAAGTTAATCAATTAGTTAATTAATTCTACGTCGTGAAGTAAATCATTATTAAATTATAATCACTTTTTTTTAATGATAACTATTTGTATATAGTTTTAACGTCTAGAAGTTCATGTCAAAACAATTTTGATACTCGTAATCAACAGAAAACAAAACAAAAGCTTGTTTAAAACAGCTTGCTGAAAGCAATATCAAAAATGTTGTTTGAAACAGAAGGGTGCTGCAAGAATCATCACCTCCTACATCCTACATTTCTGTCATAATGAACAGAAGACAGAGGAAGTAGTGCAGCTTGTTTCATTTTTCCAGGAAAAGAAGAGGAGACAGAGAGAAACATATTCCATAGCCCAAACTTGACAGCTTTTTCATGTTGTTTCCTTCAAATCAATCATTATGTGAATGGCAGCTACTTTAAAGAACTTTAAAGTTGAATGATGTACAGTAGTTTAGCAGGAGCACAGGAAGGTAAAACATAAATTAATAAAATGATAGCAGTGCCGTTCATTTTAATTAAAAAGCATTATCACTGTCAATCATAAATAAAAAAAAAAACACATGCACACATTTAAACATAATAAGTCTGACAATCACACTTTATTTTTTTAATTTCATCAACAAGTAATATTTGTGAATTTGTAATTCCACACATGCTGACTACAGCATTAGCACACCTAATGCGTGTTTTTCACACTTTATATACTGTTTGATGTAGTTAATATATGCTATTGTATTAATTTTCTGTTTTTTGAAATATACTATTATTCTCACTAGTACGTGGGAGACTCTGAACACAGGATGATGAGCTTGAAATGAATTCCCGTATATATTAAGACTCTTCACCAAACATTCATATTTACTCCGCTATGTGAATGGTATATTTGAGTCTGCTTTTCACCATTATCGTTTAAAATACACTGCATCAGACAAGATGTGAACAGATGATCGACCCTCTATCTCACATTAGTAGGGAGAAGCAATACTGTCAAGATGGACATCCTTCCAAAGCTTCTTTTTCTATTTCAGAGGATCCCAATATACATTAACAAACTGTTCTTTAAGAAATTAGACTCAATTATAACCTCAATTATTTGGAATTCGAAACTTCCACGCATTCAAAAGACAACTCTACGAAGACCTAAAGCAGAAGGTGGCATGGCACTACCTAACTTTCACTATTATTACTGGATGGCAAACATACTAGCTATAAAGACCTGGAACAATTGATTAAAATACACAAGCCTGGTCTGCAATGGAAATAAAATCTTACTATAAACATAGCCCTTCTTTATGCCCCAATAAATACTAACGTTCATTAACATACCAGTAATCCAATTGTCCGTCAATCACTCAGAATATGGAACCAATGTAGGATATACTTTAAAGCAGAGAAGCTTTTATCTGTTACTCCTCTACATGATAATCACCTTTTACAACCCTCTCGAAAAGACACAGTTTTAATCTTTAGAAAAAGTCCAGAATTAAAGCACCAATTGAACTGTGCATAGATAATGTTTTTGTATGTTATGAACAATTATGCAGCAAATTTAACTTTCCAGCAACACAATTTTTCCACTACTATCAAATCAGAAATTTTGCTTAAAGAAACCTACCTAATTTTCCACAACTTCTACCCATTTCTATCCCAGAAGAAATACTGATCAGTCTTAAAGACTCAGACAGCATCTGAACAATATATAAAAACATCTCAAAGTCTCTTGTTTTCAAAGATCCTAAGGAAACGTGAGGAAATGACCTCTCAGTTAACATCTCAGAAAAGGAGTGGAAGGCAGCCATGCATAGAATACTCTCTAGCTCCAGATGCGCAAAGTATTCAGTCGTTCCACTTAAAATCTTTCATCGATCACATTTATCTCATTTAAAATTGTCCAAAATGTGTCCAGGGCAAGATCCAACCTGTGAGCATTGCAATCGAGTTCCAGCCTCACTGGGTCCCATGTTTTAGAAATGCACTAAATTAAGAAATATTTTGGATAAAACTCTTTGACTGCTTGCCAGACAGACTTGGCGTCATAATGACTCGTAAACCATTAACAGCTGTGTCTGGTGGACTCCCAGATGGATGTAAAGTGGAGAAGGACAAATTGATTGTAATTGCCAATGTCACACTACTAGCACTCGTACTTATCTTGCTTAAGTGGAAGAATCCCAGCCCACCTTTTATAAGTCAGTGGGTAACTGATGTTCTGTATTTGAAAATGGAAAAAAAAATCTTACTTAAAGGATCTGTTCAGAACTTTTTTTAAAATATGGCAAGATTTAATTAATAAAATTTTAGAATATGCATTTATTATTTATTTATAAACTGTTTTTACTCGGGCTCTTGACTCTCTTCTCTTTTTCTCAGGTGGGAGTTGAATTCTGTTATTTTAGGTTCTGTCTTGGTGTCTTTTTTAACTTTGTGATGTATTTTTTTTTTCTATACAAGTCATTTGTTGTATAAGCTCAACTTGATTGTATGCAATGCTATTTTCTTTATAGAAAATACAAGTTAAAAAAAAAAATAAAACATACCGCATCAAAGAAAAACTATTTTGTACCACTAAACTTACAAACTCATAAAACATTTTTTCCAGTTTTTTTTTGCATCGCTCACTAAGTAATCAGCAGGTATGATGGATTGTGTTGTTTTTTCTCTACTCCAAAAACCAGCATCTAGTTCAAAGGTTTTCACATAATGCATTTTACTCTCAACTCAAAAACATAT
This sequence comes from Polypterus senegalus, assembly GCF_016835505.1. Lineage (NCBI taxonomy): Eukaryota > Metazoa > Chordata > Cladistia > Polypteriformes > Polypteridae > Polypterus > Polypterus senegalus. Next base: position 23,879,045 of record NC_053165.1, read on the forward strand.
TTACATTAACCTGACATATCTATGGCATATTACTGTAATATGCCTGAGCATAAGATAAGTGGGACTAGGCCTTGCACTTGACTGGTTTCCTTTCCTGTGGCTGATGTTTTTGTGATGGTCTCCACACAAACCTGTAATAGGAAAAAGGGTATGGAATATCAATCAATAATTCACTAGGGTACAGAAAAACAAAAATGGGACTGCGTAATATAGAATCCCAAATGGGAGGGTACTGACACTTTCAGCTTTCATTTCAAGAAGTCAGTTTTGGTGGTAAGAAAATATTCTGCATTCTTCCCTGTTTAAAGGAAAATAAAAAGTTAACCGAAAAATTTGAAAACAAGCTCTCCTGTCAGTGATTATGAAACCAATAAATGATACGTAACATATGTTAAGGTCCCTCCAAAATTCCACCCACACAGGTCAATGTGTCAACCAGTTCACAGCAAGAGAAAATGCACTGCGGAGTACAGTCAGCGAGAGGAGGCAGGCTCTGTGACCTGACAAGACTTATAAATCACATGTGTTTCCTTATATAATATGCACTTCTGAACTCTAATCCCTTAGGACAGTTGGCAGGTCACTATCCAGTTAGATGCTGGAAAAAAATAAACAGAAAGTATTGTACTGTTATTGTCAATTTAGAAACTGACCAACTAGCACTTGAAAGCCACTGACAAACAGAGGTTTTATATTAACTTTCTTATAAGAGCTGCAACAAATGAAATGGACATCACGCCGATTCAGGGGAAATCTACAAACCTCTGCTGAATCCTGGTACCTTAGGTGTTAGGAAGTGATAAAAAAATACAAGGACAGATTCAGGCTACATTCTAAAAGTTCTTAAAACAAACAACAGAAAGCTTGAACCAGCCCGTGACATCCTGTGGGGCTGATACCTAGCCCAGAGACATCAATATCTCAAAAAAAGAATCCAAAGTATCATGAATGACAGTTAGCACTCTGAGCAAAGCCATGCACGTTATCTTTGTAAAGAAAAAAAATCTGTGTATATATTTATTCTGTAGCCTGCTGTTTAATGACCTAAAACTACTCTAAATGATCAGTTATTGGCACTGGAATTAACCTTTAGCTAAGATGCAAACACACTGCTGAAAACAGACACTACCTTTAAACCTTTTATTGATGATTCAGGCAGCTAAAGTGTGTCTTAAGCAGAAGTACAATTACATGAACACAAATATAAATAAGCTCTCTTTCTGTGCTAAAACAAGGAATATTTTAAGCCAATAATGGCGCACTGCACATTATACACTTGACTTAAGCATTCCAAGTTTTCATTCATCTTCTTTACGTTTACCATTTGATTGCTCAGAGGTTGATGCGCTTGATGCTTCATGAGCAGCTTTTCTTTTCTCCACCCTAGTGGGCCGCTTCTTCTCTTCTTTCCTCAGCATTTTCAAATTAAAACTGATTAAGTTAGTGTTTCTGTTGCAATTACTTTCTTTCATTTTTCACTTAAGCTGGCACTTAATTCTTCAATCTGCCTCAAGAATGATTTAAGATATGAGAGGTAGGGGAAGTGACGGCAAAGGTGGTAGGGAATGAGAACAGCGCCCGTACGCGTGCAACGCACGCCTGCACGGCCGCCCTCCTGGCCACTACCGAGAGTTGATTCAACAATAAAATAAAATTTAAAAAAAGAGGAATAAAAGCCATCACCCTGAAAACGGATAGTAGAGGTCACGTAGTATATGTGTACCAAATTTTAGGTTAGTAGGTCAAACGGTTTGCGAGCTACAGGTGATTAAAATCCTGGACAGACAAACGAACAGCCACAGTAGCGTATTATATAAGAAGACAAGACCAAGACATTTTGTTTCATAAACTGATCTGGTAAATAACTGGAAAATACCATCACTACTACTGCATATACAACTTTGAAAATCTAGCTTAGCAACTGAAAGTCCACAATTTTTAGATTACTCAGTTCATGTTACAACCATATTTACACTACTAGTGCATACAAAATATGTGGAACTAGTTAAAGAATAAGTCTGGTATTATCCCAGTCACAGTTATTTCTTCACGATCATATATATTGTTTTTCCTTTTTCATTAAAGAGCACAAGCCAGTTTTAAATGGTTAAAATGGCTATAAAGTAGTAGCAAAGAGAGTGAGAAGACAGTAAGGATGCAGGTGAACTGGTATTATGGAATCTCGGCAGTGCTGGAATAAATTCATAGCAAAGCCTTCCTGCCACCAGTGTGCTCTTGCTCTGTTTTAGCTATGATTCCTCTATTCTTGGTACCTCTCATATGGCTATGGTGGTTTGCTAACCAGAGCCTTGGCAAAAGCCACTGGCTTCAGGTACACATGACAGGTCTACAGAGAGTTCCTTGGACTTCATATTTTGGATTTTGTTCTGACATGCAGTGTCAAGGTGCTCAGCTGTTTGATCAGTACAGTTCACCACAGGTGGACTCCAATCAAATTCTGGAAATATCTCAAGGACAATTAAAGCCAACAGGAGGCACCTGAGCACAATTTTTGAGTGCTAAAGTGAAGGGCATGAATACATATATATGTAAATGAGAGATATCAGTTTTTTTATTTTCAATAAATTTGCAACCCTTTCTGAAAATATGTCTTCACTTGGTCATTATAGGTTATTGACTGTAGATTCATGGTATAGAAGAATAATTTTAGGGTAACGTAGCTTTCATCTTAAAGAAATAGCATAAAGGGTTAATACATGTCAGAAATATTTGCAGGCCAGATAAGGAGGCCAGATAAGGGTCAAGTGAACAACAAAATGTACTGAAAGATGAATAAGAGATGACTAAGAAATCAGCAGATGTCATGTAAACAACCAGAATGGACAATTGTTATATTCACAGAAATTTCAAGGGTGGTAGCTCATCTTAAAAATGTATAAGAAGAACCAGAATATAATACACTTTTATTTTATGCTAGCCATTCCTGCGGCTCGACCCACGTAGTTGTGAAACGGGACAAACTTTAAAAATCAATAAACAAAAAGGTATCACTAGTTAAGAGGAGGCAAGTTATGCTCCAAAACACAGAGGTAGACCGACTCCCCACTCCTGATGTCACGTTTCCACCTCCCCTCGGCCCGCAGCCTCTGTCTCGGATTTAGAGTGAATATATCACATCTGCAAGCGAACTATGATTCTTAGCGCACTGAGAGAAGTCGCAAAATTAACCGGAATGTTCAAGCAAATTATAGAAAAAAAACCCGATCTAAATCGGTTAAGTAGTTCTCTCCTTCGCTAGCTAAGCTGATGTAAGATACGCCACAAGGCTGGCATGTGAGTGAGGAGAGCCCACCGAGTCCCTCTCGGATTCGCACAAATAAATCGGTGCCACAAGCGAACTATGATACTTAGCACGATGAGAGAAGTCGCAAAATCAACCGGAATGTTCAAGCAAATTATAGAAAAAATAAAAAACGATTTAAGTCCACCAAGTAGTTCTCTCGTGAAAAGCGGACAAACATACAAACAGATGTTTGATTTTACATATATAGAGATAAGTCGCTTGGGTGTAAACCAATTCACCAACCAGAATACAATGTATGCATTGATTGACACTTTATGTAAATTCAACAGTTTATAAAATGAACGTCTATTCTTGGTTTCTTTGACCATTCTGACCAGGCTGTAACGGACTGCTTTTGAAGAATTCTCCCTCTAAGGTATTTTGCTGAGAAGTAATTAAAAGACACAAAGAACGGCTTTTCTCCTGCCTGATAACTGATTTGTCCTGTTAGAGGATACATTTCTTTCTTTAATAAAATGTTAAATTTCTACCACAATGGGCACAAATGGAAAGTTTGTCCACTTAAAATTAAACCTACAACACAATAAAGCATTCAGAAAGTGAAGAGGTCTGAATACTTTCTAAAACTACCTAATATGAACTCAACATTGTATTTTTTCTGTTATTTGTTTAAATAAAGTATTTTTTATTTTTCATTAAGATATTTTAATGGGCCCTGTCAAACATGCATACAGGTTTCTAGTTTATATTTAATCCTCTGCTGTTTTTGTATATAAATTCTCCCTGAACAGTGGTATGTATATAAAAGGGTTGCACGTGTATAAGTGTATTGTACTGTGTTAAAGCCTGTAATATCCCTTTTGATATGCATTTATACATTAAAAAAAATAAATAAATAAATGTTCATTCCTTAAAATAAAACAAAAAAGCACACAACTGTATAAAATCAGCCATACTTTCTAGTCATAGCTTTCTTTCCTGGGGTTAACAGCCACAATTACCTCTCGCCTACAGAGGCTCAGCTTGTTGCCTGGCTGCACATTCCATACACGCACCTCTCCAATGAATTTCCATTAATGTCCAGTGTATGTCAGAGCCCAGATAAGATGCTGACAGCATGTCTTACCAGTCAGTTAGAGAATGGAACTTAGTGTAAAGCATCTTTCGGTATCTAAATCCTGAGAAAGCATTTTCTGTGCAATTTACCACTCACATACAGGACAGCTGATAACATCCTTGCAGGGCAGGGGATCCAAAGAGAAATTTACGATGATGTGTACAGAAAAGCAATGTTATCAAAAAAAATTTTCATTTTACTTAAGTTCATGAATTAAATGTTTACTCTTGCATTAGAAAGCTTGCGTATCCTATTTGTTTTATTTTTATTCAAACAAACAGCATTTAGAGCGGGTTAAAAGTACAGTACATTAATAATGTTTTAATCACCACATAATTACTAGCTTGTAGCAGCAGATACAAATTCTGTCATTCTCAGTTTTTTTGGATTAGAAGAGCTATAGGTTGACAATATAAATACAGAGATGGCGCCAACTTCTTACAGCAGTTGAGGAGTAAGCTAGAATACCTTAAAAGATTTGTAGAAAATTTGTATACAACATGTACTGACTGTACCTTTCTTTGATTAATGTTATCCATTAACAAGGATGGATGGATGTCCATTGTACTCACATGGCATCCAAATTTACTTTGAGTTTATCGTGATGTTCACATACTTCCACCCAGATACCCATATCTCCCACAGACAGATGGTAAATGCAGATTCCCTTACAGAGATATTAAAGATGATAAACTGGACATCATTTCATAGATGTCAGATTTCTAAAACAATTTTTACATCAAATGCCTTAGATATGCTGACTTGATTAAAAGTCCTCCTTAAGCTATTCACAGAGATGATGAATTACTTGATGGTATAGCCAGTCTCATGGAAGATAGATTTTCAGTGCAATCAATTTCAGTATAGAAAGCATTAAGGCCATATGGAAGAGAGGGTGTGGATGCACATTTCTTTTTGTAATCCATAAGCATCTGTAAACACTGCCACAGTTTACAAACATCATAACTAATGTTGTACTCAGTCTCTAGTTTAGCCATTTGAATTACTTTTCTGCACTTAAACATTGTAGATGCCACATGGGCTGGGCGAGAATCCTGTCCAAAAGAGGGGACGGTTTGTTACCCAGATAGGAGGCTCCTAACAGGCAGATAGGCATCCTGGCCGAGGAAGAGAATGGGATCAGACTTGGAAGGAAGGACGGACCAAAAGGGATGGACGGACAGTCCACTGAAAATAGAAGATGTCGCTGGTTTTTTTTACTTCCCCAGTACATTAGATGGCGGCAGCAGCCTGGATACCAGTGCCCAGTGGGAAGCCAGCAGGGCATGCTGGGAGATGTAGTCCGACAGAGCAGCCCTCCTGGGGTCACTGGGTGCAGCAACAGGGCGCTGCAGGGAGACAAGCTCCCTGTTATAATGGACTTCCACATCACCTGTAAGTGCTTGCATCGGGCAATCGCTCTGGCACCGGAAGTACTCCTGGGTCAATAATAAAAGGGACCGCGCTCCCTTTTCTAGGTAAGTCAAAGCTGGGAGTGTGTGGAGCAACACTTGGTTGGAGGAGGACAGTGTGGTGGTAATGAGAAAAAGGTATTGTGGAGAGAGAAGACTTGTGCCTTTGTGCTTTTTGCAAGTTTGTGGAAAAAGTGGTTTAATAAATCTTCCATTATTTGGACCCAGGACTCACTGTGTGTTCATGTTTGGGCATTTGGGGCTCACTGACGCCCCTGGTTCCATTACAATATGCATTTATTGTGTGTTGCCATATCTCCAGCCTGTAATTACAATCCTTCAGTATATTTTAGATGTCACTGCCTTCTTTGTAGGTTTATGGGGTCATTTATGTATAGTGAAATAGGAATGTATAGTAGGATAGCGAAATTGTTACTTGCATTTGCTAATCAAAATGCAACAAAACACAAAAAAAAATGAAGGGAAACAGAAATAAGACTGTTCAGATCTCTAGGGAAAAAAAGGTCCATAGAAAGATAACTTATAAAGAAAGGTAAAACACAGTAGAAAGACATGGATTCAACTTTGAAGGCTTGGAAGAAATTTCAGAAATGATCAAGCTGCAGAGCAGTTCATGGTGCCCTTATTTTAAAAATTTAATATGGTAAATTTGCCCACATTCTGGTAACACTAAGATGTTATTGGTAAGCAGACCATGAACAGAAGTGACAGCTCTGTGACGCTGCTCATTTTACACAAATAACCATATAAACAAATCACATTTAAACTGCAAAAATTTTAAAGTTTTCTGTTGCCAAAGATCTGAATAAACTGTGATCTACGTAGAAAAAAAATAAATCATTGATAAAGCCATTCATAGTGTTCAGACCATGACTAAATTTCACCTGGTCACTTTTAACCTCATGCCAACTTCCTATGATGAAAACCACCACTGCACCTATCAAGTTAGACAGGTAAATCACCATCAGCGTGGGATTGACATTTGTTATGGACATGTCTACAAGAAAGCTGTCCACATGGTGGCAGGAGGAGGGTTAATGACTAGGACATTCAAAAAATTAGGCAAATTGGGAAAGACGGAAAACTTGGTCACACCACCAGAAGATATTGAAAGAACCAAAACATCAAACCAGAAGCACAGTCAGAAAAATTATCACACACATTATCAAACTAGCTGGTATAAATTGCCCCAAACTACCACTACATGTAACATTTATTTTCCTTTACAAATCCAAAACTTGAATGCCATCTCTTATGCTGCCATATCTCCAACCTGTAATTGCAATCCTTCAGTATATGGTTGATGTCACTGCCTTCTTTGTAGGTTTATGGGGTCATTAATGTATAATGAAATAGTAATGTATAGTAGGATAGTGAAATTGTTACTTGCATGTGCTAAACAACATGAAGCTTTCCACTCGCTGGCATCATGATTAACGAAGTTAACTAGCTTACCTTGAAATTACTGTTCTCCTTACCTTAAATAACTACAGTATCTTACCTCAAAAATTCTGTCTTCTTTCCCTGAAAAAAAACTAAGAGAATTAACATGAACATTTTTTGATTTTGTTAATACTTCAAAAACTGTTCCTCCCTGGCAGGTGTTAAATACCAGAATGCTCTTTTACTTTGGTATTTTTCCTCCACAATTTAATTTACTTATGCAGAGAAACTGTTTTCTCACCTGTAACAGGAGGACGAGGCAGAGTGAAAGAAACACAGAAGCTGATGCTGAAGTAAAGTCGATGGGGCAGCTCCACAAGAAAACAACAAAAACCGAGCTGTCACCGAGGGATGTCCAAATTGTCCAATCGTATGAAAGACAAGCACACAATTTTCAACCTTCAAGATTATAACTTAACCACTTGCTTTTGGAAAGGATGCTAGTGAGTCACGTGGCATAAGAAAGGACATAGCCTCTGCTAAGCGTAATAAATCAGTAAGACACCACGTCTTTGTGCGCAAGGGGATGTCTTCGGAGATAAGATTGTATTTTCTACTTCAGCTGGCAAAAACAACCATTTTTAATGCTTAGAAAGCTGTGTATCAGTTTTCTTCCCATTGGCAAGAGCTAAAACATTCCAATCAGCACTAAGGCATACCTGCTGGACATTCTGAAGGGAAGCATGATGTTCTGACACCCAATTTATACCAAAAATTTAACAGATTTTTTCTTGATTTCTGCCAATTTGAGTTCTACAAAAGAAGAGGGTATACAATTCCATATTAGTTGCAGAATGTCATTTAGGAAGCCCAGTAAGTTATGACATAAGGAAGTCTGTGAAATTCTGAACCTCTCAGAATCTTCATTATAAAACTCATTCAGTTAATAAACACATAGCGACCAGATTTTGAAAACATGATAAAGCACCATGAGACCTGGTTATGATTTTTTTATACTAGTTTCTACAGATCACAATGAAAATCCACCTAGCAGATAAAAGTATTTTATTGTCCATTTATTTACAAATGGATTAGCATAATCTTGAAATATGTAACCTCTCCTGAAAAGTTACATTTACTATATCCTCTAACAGTATGAGATCTGCCAATGTAATCAGCTATTAGTTTCTGAGTAAACCATTATAGACTTGTTAAAAATTACCCAAGTAATTCGACATTTTTTCTACAAATAATAATTACATTTATTGTAAGATGAAGAAACCAACTGAAACAAAAACAGTACCAGGTAATGAAATATTAAATACCAGTAACGACGCACTGCACGAGAACATGCAGTGAATACATAGATTTCATAGTTTTCATCCTCTTTCTCTGTACGTTTAGCATTCGTTTGCTGCTTTCTGAGCAGCTCTTCTGTTCTCCAATCTAGCGGCCCGCTTCTTCTATTCTTCTGTCGCCATCTTTTCGCGTTAAAACTGATTAAGGCAGTGTTTTTCTTAATTTTTCACATAAGATGGCACTTAAATGTTCAATCTGCCTCAAGAATGATTTAAAATATGAAGAGGCAGAGAAAGTGACTGTGAAGGTGGTAGGGATGAGAACGGCGCCTGTATGCATGCGCCGCATGAGAGCCCTGCTGGCCGCTGCCGAGAGTTGATTCTACAATAAAACAAAATAAAAATAAAATAAGGAATAACCTTGGAGGTCAGTCATCTACCCCAAAAGTGGATAGTAGACGTCACGGAGTATATGTGTACCAAATTTCAGGTCAATAGGTCACACGGTTTACAAGGTACAGGTGATTTAAAATCCTGGACAGACAAACGGACAGCCACGGTAGCATATTATATATTACTAGCCATGTGCACCAAACTACTTTGTGCGTGTTAAAGTTGTCTGTGAAGGGCTCCCTGTTTAAACACGGCTGCCAGTCGTGAACTGGGCCCTTCGTCGCACAGCATTATGATTTTTTATAAGGGAAACAAAATTACAAAAGAAAACCCTTGGACATTGATTCGATAGGAACGGCCTACTTGGAATCACTGTCTGAATCGTAATTATATGGTGGTGTAGGAGCATTTCTGCTTCTGTCCGTTCACAGTCCGTCTCGTTTTCACGACGCTATCGTTTCCTCTCACGATGTCTTCTCAACCTTTCTCCAATCTCGCAGGTTGCTTTGTGGCAATCCAAAGAGTAAGGCAATATACAGGGAGCAATGGTTATAAAAGGGGGACACATAGGTATCCAGTCTCTTTAAAGCATAAATAGGGATCACTTCACTGACATGTGAGCAAGCCACGGTACAACTGTGAGACGCGCAGCACTCGCCGGCTACAACATAACATTTTACCCACTGTCTTCCTTTCATTCATATGTTACGTAGGCACGTACCTTTTATCTTCGGCAATCTCATTCTCTAACCAGGCTTCAAGAGCTAAGTAGTGTAACACTGTCCACCACCCCTTTCGTTATTCTGGCACATTGTTGACATCCGTGAGTAACAACAACGTATTAAACTGGAAAGTGGTCTACGCATGCGTGGAATTCGCAGACAAACAAAGATCAAGATCTAAATGAAGATCTCTTTAGTTAATTTTAAGCACAATTTGTTTAGTTTGAATGTCTGTGTTTTGAGGTGTGACTGGAGTACTACAGTCTTCAGTAGTATAAGCCTGGAGGAGATTCTTAATGCAATGCCTATGTTTTAGCTGTCTCTCTACTGACATCTAGTGCTTCTTCTTCTAATTCATTCGCGGACAAACAAAGATCAAGATCCAAATGAAGATTATATATAGAGATAAGAAGATAAAGGAAACCCAAGTAGGGACACATGTTGGAACCAGTAGGGGGTACTACTGTAGCATTACTGGTTTAATGGAGGGCACACATGGGTTGGCATACATGTTGGGACGGTCGGTGGTATATGTGAATGCTCCTAAAGAAGGAGAGATGCCGATCGCCACAGAATTTTTCAATTTGTTTCTGCAACAGTTAACTAACATAACACTTTAATTGTAACGGAGTAGCAAACAGAGTTCAGGCTGTATGGAACCCTAATAAATACTTCATTAGGAAAACAGCACAATCACAGTGTCACATAAGTCGAACTAGAACATAAAATGATCCCTCAGAATTCTTTATTCTAATATGAATACATATGAATGAATAAATATTTTTAGTATAACACATTTAAATCTTAAGTATGGTTTCTGGTGGTTCCCCCTGCTAAAATGATTATAATTCAATCAGAGGGCTGTTCAGTTTTAGTTAGTGATTACAATAACTGACATTATTAACTCTGTTTTCAAATAATAATAATAACTGGGAATGATAATTTAAATATTCCATAACACATTTGTGTCATTGCAAAAGATGTTAAGATCTTACATTTTAACTTCTTGGATGTTTTGCTACATTCACAAAGCTTTCTGACTGTGGATGTTGCCTTTGCAGACTTCAAACCTCATAATGTATTGGTAACTGGGCAGACAACCAAAATGCTCTAAAGGATTTTCAAGTTGTTTGCATTGATAATGTCTGTTTATCTAAAGCTACTAAATACACATTTCATTTACATCATGGCTGTTTGGACAGCAAGGCAACACAGTGATTAGTGTTGCTGCCTTATGGATCCAGCGTGCTGGGTTCCTAACTCAAACTTGTAGTCCGGTTGGTGGCGTTTGCCCATTCTCCCTGTGTCCTTGCCACGTTAGCAAACACATTCCAAAGATGTGTTAGCCAGGTGGCCTGACAGTTGCAAATAATTACCATGTAAGTGTGAGCTTGAGAGTGTCTTGCCATGGACTGTCACCATTCCTGCTATATTGTATGTTTTCTGGCTTGAACCCATGATAGGCTCTGGCCTCCCGTAACTCAGAATTAGATTAAGCAGGTGCTGGTTTTATGTTATGTAGATGAGCTATAAGTAAAATAAACATCAAAATCCTGGCTCGTAGTTTATATCACTGCATCCATTTGCAATTGCCAAAGCGCAAATGTTACTGATGAGTAGATTTTTGCAGGTTTCTGAATTACAGACCAGTGGACTGAATAATCAGCACGTCAGGCATAAAAAGAACAACCCGATCCCAGTTTTAAAGTGAGAAACACTTCCCAGCTGTGCAGCAAGATGTAATAAACATCTGGAGTCGTATATAAGAAGGCAAAACAGCGTTTTCTTATCCAAGGTAGACCAGTAATTGAATGTCTGCTGATATCAATGTATAAAATTTTGACAAAATCAACTTTACTGTGGTCAGGCTGAAAAAGTAAGAAATAAAGATTTGTTTCTGCAAAGATTTTTTTTATTCAGATTCTCTCCTACGGTTCACATAAATTTAATAGATTCTTTATTAACAATTAAGTAGTAAAAAGAGTTTGTTCCAGAATTTTAAATGTATCATCTATATTAGTTTTATATGTTTGGAAAACAACTGAACAAAACAAGTAAAAAATAAGCAACAGTTGCATCTACACCAAGTGTTATCTGGAATAATGAGACTTGATCTGGTATTTATAAGAGAAAGAAATCACAGTCCTTTTGCGAGTGCCATGGAGCACAGACGGGTATTCTAGTGGACACCAGCATGATCTCTTGCCAAGTTGGAAGGTGCCAGGGGCTGGACAAGCAGACGACCAAGGCCAGGAGCAGTCCCATCTCCCATGCATTAGGTCCATTAGGGGTGTCCCAGTTTGGACACCGATAGTGATTCATGGGAACTGGAGTCCGAAAGTGTAACCCCGTCAGGGCCTAAGCTAAGAAGCCTCCAGTGAACCACTGCCACTTAACGTATGGTGGATGAAGCTGCTGCTCTCCTCCGGCTTCTGCTAGAGCATCCCCTGGCACCTTCCATCTTGGCAAGAGGTCATGCTGTCATCCAGCCGTGAAAACTGTCTGTCCCCCATTGCACTCGCGCTTTATGCACTGTTCTGTTTTGAAGTCTTAACAATTACATATATACTCAGCAAAAAAAGAAACGTCCCTTTTTCAGGACTGTGTATTTCAACAATAATGTTTTAAAAATCCAAATAACTTTACAGATCTTCATTGTAAAGGGTTTAAACAATGTTTTCCATGCATGTTCAATTAACCATAATCAATTAATTAACATGCACCTGTGGAATGGTCGTTAAGACCTTAACAGCTTACAGAAAGTAGGCATTTAAGGTCACAGTTCTAAAAACGCAGGACACTAAAGAGACTTGTCTACCGACTGTGAAAAACACCCAAAGAAAGATGCCCAGGGTCCCTGCTCATCTGCGTGAACGTGCATTAGGCATGCTGCAGGGAGGCATGAGGACTGCTGATGTGGCTAGGGCAATAAATTGCCATGTCCGCACTGTGAGACGCCTAAGACAGCGCTACAGGGAGACAGGAAGGACAGCTGATCATCCTCGCAGTGGAAGACCACGTGTAACAACACCTGCACAGGATCGGTACATCCGAATATCACACCTGCGTGACAGGTACAGGATGGCCACAACAACTGCCCAAGTCACACCAGGAACACACAATCCCTCCATCAGTGCTCAGACTGTCCGCAATAGGCTGAGAGAGGCTGGACTGAGGGCTTGTAGGCCTGTTGTAAGGCAGGTCCTTACCAGACATCACCAGCAACAACGCCGCCTATGGGCACAAACCCACCTTCGCTGGACCAGACAGGAGTGGCAAAAAGTGCTCTTCACTGATGAGTCACGGTTTTGTCTCACCAGGGGTGATGGACGGATTCGTGTTTATCGTCGAAGGAATTGAGCACGTCTGGGACCTGTTGGATCGCAGGGTGAGGGCTAGGGCCATTCCCCAGAAATGTCCAGGAACTTGCAGGTGCCTTGGTGGAAGAGTGGGGTAACATCTCACAGCAAGAACTGACAAATCTGGTCCAGTCCATGAGGAGGAGACGCACTGCAGTACTTCAAGCAGCTGGTGGCCACACCAGATACTGACTGGTACTTTTGATTTTGAGCCTCCCTTCATTCAGGGACACATTGTGAAACATTTTTAGTTTATGTCTTATGGTGTTGACTCTTTTAGTGTTCATACAAATATTTACACATTAAGTTTACTGAAAGTAAAAACAGTTGAAAGTCAGAGGACGTTTCTTTTTTTGCTGAGTATATATAACATTTTTTAAAAACAAGAATGTCTTGTTTAAAACACTCTACCACAGTGTGTACCAGATAATTCTAAGATTAAAAATGACAATGACATGATGATTTTGCAATGTCATTTAGTGGCAGTGCCAAGGCAAGAGTTGTGTCTGTAAGTAACAAAACAGATAAAAAAAATAAAGCCAAACAGAATTAAGACTGTTCAGATCTCTAGGGAAAAAAATGTCAATAGAAAGTTAAAATACAGTAGAAACACATGGATTCAACTTTGAAGGTTTGGATGAAATTGCAGAAATGAGGTTTTCATGGTGCCTTTATTTAGTAAACTAATATGGTAGATTTGCCCACAGTCAAGTAACACTAAGATGTTATTTGTAAGCAGACCATGAACAGAAGTGACAGCTCTGTGACGCTGCTCATTTTACACAAACAAGCACATACACAAATCACATTTAAACTGCAAGATGAGGTTTTCTGTTGCCAAAGTTCTAAATAAATTATTGATAAAGCTAGTCAAAGTGTTCAGACTATGACTAAATTTCAACTGGTCACTTTTAACCTCATGACAACTTCCTATGCTCAAACGAAGACTTGTGTTTAGACCATCACTGCACCTATCAAGTTAGACAGGCAGACTGTACATCACCATCAGCGTGGGACCAACATTTGTTATGGACATGTCTACAAGAAAGCTGTCCACATGGTGGCAGAAGGAGGGTTAATGACTAGGAGATTCAAAAAATTAGGCAAATAGGAGCAGACTGAAAACTTGGTCACACCAACAAAAGGTATCGAAAGAACCAAAACACCAAATCAGAAGCACAGTCAGAAAAAATATCACACACATTATCAAACTAGCTGGTATAAATTACTCCTAACTACCACTACATGCCACATTTATTTTCCTTTCCAAATCCAAACACTTGAATGCTATTAGCTATTCACTGCCATCCCTTAGGGCTCGTTAATACTTCACGCTCAGAACGCGTACGCGCACACATCATGGCTTCCACGTGTTCCCAGCATTCATTTGACGCTTCCTCTGAGCAGGTCCTCAGAAATGAACGCGACGTGTGCCCGAGTTGCAGTACCTGCAAAAAGTCAGGGGGCACAGTGTGATAAAAGTCAGAATGTGACGTCAGAGTCTCTGTTAACTATCTACATTTGCTAGAAAGATGCTATGCGGTTCCTATGGGATCGATGAATGGCTCAATGTGGTGAAGCAAAATGCATTCGTGGTGCTTTTATATTCAAGCGTTGCATATTCTCGATCACAATGACACAATACATTTTAAAAGTCGCACATACCATCTTTTATTCCGTCTTTTTTCTGGGGTTTCCTCCTGACCTGACAGCAGCGGCAAACATCAATAGATCACCACACAAAACACATTAAATGTATGATATTCCAACTCTCTGCACATTTAGAATCCTTAGATTTATACTTGATATCACTTTCATGATGAAATGCAATAAAGTATGTATGTTACATTTTACAGATAAATCATTAATTTCAGTTAAATAATGAATACCGTTAATAATTACACACATGGAGTGACACGGTGGCGGAGCGGCAGCACTGCTGTCTCGCAGACAGTCACGTCGTTGGTATTCCCTGTCTGGAGTTTGCATGTTTTCAGCTGGGTTTCCACAGTGTGCTCTGGTCTCCTTCCAAAGATATGCAGATTTGGTGACACTAAAATGATGCTAGTGTGTGCGAGTGCTTGTATTCACCTTGCGATGAGCTGATGCCCCCGACTGTTTCTGCCTCGTGCCCAATGCTAGCTGGAATGGGCACATCCCTGGAATGAGTGATTTAATCATTAAACATCCTTTTCAGAGATATTGCGGTAAGGTGTCATCAGAATTTAATGGGTGTTCCAGGCAATTCACAACACAGAGAAGCCGAACCAGTTCTCACTGTGATAGTATCTCGCACCACCCACCGCCTGGTGGATTCTTCCAGATTTACATAAAGTACGCGCGCAAGTATAAACAGTAAAAACAACACGTCATGTTGCGTGAAGTATAAACCTGGCCTTACAGGTAATAAGTAATGACACAAGATGCCAAGAGGCATAATAACCGCAAACAATATGGCTGTAGCCATTCAGAGGTGGTTATAAAATCCTACACATTTTGTTATCCTACAAAAAATAAAACACAAAAAAATATAAACGATCAGACAATGATACATAACCAGTCCAAAAAGGAGAAAGACTGTGTTCAAGAATGTCAAAAGCCCAAATGTCTTATAACATTGCCTGGAGTTTCTTTGCTCCAAATGATTGAAACAGAACTCTTTAATACACAGTTTACAAAATACTGTAGTATCAAAACAGATATTTGTATAGATATTTGTAATGCCTAAAGATTCACATTAGAAGAAACAAATATATATACTTGCTGTACTACAGCACTTACGAGAACTTTGGCCTTTTGAATCTCTTCGACAGTGGAAGCTCTTTCTTGTAAAATGGCAAAGTTCAGGTTCTCCCTGGCAGCTGCTCTCTCTCTTTGAGCAATTCTGGCCAGCTCCTCTTGTACCAGTGCTTGTTCTCTTTCATACCTATGCAAATAATACATTTTAGTCAAACACAAAAGTAAAATTATACAGAGCATGCGTATACAATATACAGAGCACCCTGTACAATATCTTTAGATGCCGCACAAGAGGCAGAGCTTGAATTTTACCTTATTAAAGCTTTCCACACAGCCCGGATAGTAAAACGAGAATGATTTAAAGTATTACTGTGGTAACAAAGAAGATAAAAATTGTTTTGAGAACAGCTAATCCAACAAATACTTTCCCTACCAGATTCTGAAAGTTACATCTTGAAACAATCACTCGTCGTCATCCACAATGCTGATTCAATGGCCATGTTTTGGGTGTGCCTACTGTACAGCTGGTTAGCCAATTGCCCCTCAAATCTGTTTCCTCCATACTCACTAGTCTTAAACATCCTTTAGGATGAGATCAATTTTTTTTTTCATAACATTTGAAACCATATATTTTTTAACCTCCTCTTTGCTCCTTGTCCCCACCACTTCCATCATGGAGCACTTCACCCAATCATCCTTCGCCTTTCATTCCACATACCCAACACCACCTTAGTTCCTTTCTCCTCAGCACAGCATCTACTGCCTCCACACCAAGTCTGTCTCTTAATTCAACATTCAACTCATTCTGTGGTTCTCAGCACATCCATCATTCTCTTTTCTGCTTCTTGTTCTGCCTTCATTGACCATATCTCACTCTACTCCTTGCACAGCTTTCATAAATATTTAATCTTTCATGCCAGAGATACCTCTTCAGAAGTCAGATATGGGGGACAGCTCCCGGAATTTCTTCCATGCACCTTTCCCCCTTCTTATCGCTGCCATGTTGGCACATCTATCTACACTCAGCATATTATTAACTAGTAGAGTCTCCCATATTTCTCCAAAACACCTCCATTGCTGATATCTAGATCTATATGTGCTACCATCAGCATTCCACAATCCTCTTACACACAAATGCTGTACCCACTGCCTGCTTACTACCTGTCACACCACTAGTCCTTGTGTGCACTCACATCTTTTTTGTTAAGATCACAATTGAGCATATAAGATTAGCATAGCAAATACAACAGTATGCTTCAAAATTAAGACCAACAAAGTATGCTTTGAAAAAGAGTTCATCACAGACTCGGTGTGCTTATTTTAGGATTATATTAATAGGTTCTTGCCATGTTTTGAAAATGTTCTGAACAGATCTTATTAAGCAAAATTTGATTCATTTCAATATAAAATAATATAATACATTGCTTCCTCACTGAGGTACAGGAGGTGGATATGGCTTCTTCCAATTGACATAATGAAGTCTATATGTCATTTCTGAGCCCACTTCTGACCAACCATGCATTGGATTGAGTTTTCCCTAACATTTCTGTTGCGCATGCTGCATGGTTACGCAACCACTTCTTCTACACCTCCTGTATATGCCTCTGTCCATCACCTTGGTCCTTCCTGCATTTACCTTGAGGCCTTTCACTTCAAAGCTAATTTTCCATGTCAATATTTTCACCTTCAAATCTGCTTCTTTGCTATCAATACAAGATTATCACTTTACAAGAGTTCCCATGGTAGTTCTTGACATACTTCTCTGGTTATCACTTCCATCGCTACTACACAAAGTAAAAATTCTAATTTTGTAGACTCCGAATGTACTCTTGGAGCGGCCCCATCTTCACCTTTGAACTTTCACTATCCCACCGTCTCTGGTTCTTTATACATTGACATACTAAGCAATCATCCACACTTAACTTTCATAATATCCACCTCACCACATTTTGTGCCACTTTGTTAAATGTCTTCTCTAGGTCTACAAATGCATAATGCGTCTTCTTTCCTGCATTTTCCCGATGGCGAAGAGCACATCTGTTGTTCCCTTTCCAGGTATGAGACCAAGTTGCAATTTGCTGGCTTTCACTTGATCCCTGATTGTTTTTCCTAGTGCTCGCTTAATCACCTCTGAAACAACACTCTTTGACCAAATCATTTTTAACATCATTTTTGCTCTATTCTGAATTCATCCCCAGGTATATTGTTAAGATACAGCTAATGAGGAAAGCAAGCTTCATCTGTTTCTCCCTGGAGCGGTACCAATTTAAACAAATCCTCAGTTACAAAGCGGAGAAGTTATGTCCTGTGGAGAAGGGAATAAATCACACCAGGCCACCAACAAGAGAAACCCTTACAAGAAGAAAGAGAAGGAAACTCTACAGAAGACTGTGACATGGAGCTGAAGTAAAGTGCAGAGGCTTTGTGAATCAGAAAACTACTAAAACAATTTTTTGAAAAGACAGAAAAATATGCAGAGTACAAATCTCAATGTTTCATTAATTCTATTACAGTTATCACTGCAACAAAGAAACTGCACTGTACATCAACTACTAGCATAACATGGAGGGCTACTGTGGTTAATTTCCCCATAACATTAGCCAGTCAGTCAGTCAGTCAGTGTCCAACCTGCTATATCCTAACACAGGGTCATGGGGGTCTGCTGGAGCCAATCTTAGCCAGCACAGGGTGCAAGGCAGGAACAAACCCCGGGCTGGGTGCCAGCCCACCGCAGGGCGCACATACATAACAAGCACACACTAGCGACAATTTAGGATCGCCAATGCCCCTAACCTGCATGTCTTTGGACTGTGGGAGGAAACCCACGCAGATACAGGGAGAACATGCAAACTCCACGCAGGGAGGACCCGGGAAGCGAACCTGGATCTCCTAACTGCGAGGCAGCAGCGCCACCGTGCCGCCCCATAACATTAGCAGTATGTGTAAAAGCAATACTTCGTGGCATGGTGTCAACTATTAACTACACAACTTAAATTCATATAATTTTTAAGCACAACTAACCAAACAGATATTATTTATTAAAATGTGTCTAAATGTATTCACTATGCCAATGCACTTCTTTATTCAACAAAACAGTCTGCATGCTTTTTACATACAGTATGTTCACGTGTTCCTTGTTATTCTGTTGCTGCTGTCCTTTATCAGTTCATCACCCTTCTTGCTCATTTGATACGCAAAATTTGTAATTTAAAGCAGTTAAACTTACTTAATTATGGCTAAAACATGACCTACACATTTACTGGAATTTTAATATGAAAATTGTAAGTAATTCAGATTAAATGTTGCCATATTTTTTCACTACATACATAATATTGGCTAACACAATGGTGGAATAAATAGATAATTTCAAATAATAATTTTGTGGCTAATTTCTAGGCGCAGCCAGGGTGTTGAAGGGGTCCGGTTTGGTGGACTCAGGATTGGGTCACTGCTTTTTGCAGATGATGTTGTCCTGTTTGCTTCATCAGGCCGTGATCTTCAGCTCTCTCTGGATCGGTTCGCAGCTGAGTGTGAAGCGGCTGGGATGAGAATCAGCACCTCCAAATCCGAGACCATGGTCGTCAGCCGGAAAAGGGTGGAGTGCCCTCTCAGGGTTGGGAGTGAGATCCTGCCCCAAGTGAAGGAGTTTAAGTATCTTAGGGTCTTGTTCACGAGTGAGGGAAGAACGGAGCGTGAGATCGACAGGCAGATCGGTGCGGCATCCGCAGTGATGCGGGCTCTGCATCGGTCTGTCGTGGTGAAAAAGGAGCTGAGCCGTAAGGCAAAGCTCTCAATTTACCAGTCGATCTACCTTCCTACCCTCACCTATGGTCATGAGCTATGGGTAGTGACCGAAACAACGAGATCGCGAATACAAGCGGCTGAAATGGGTTTCCTCCGCAGGGTGCCTGGGCTTTCCCTTAAAGATAGGGTGAGAAGCTCAGTCATCCGGGAGGGGCTCAGAGTAGAGCCGCTGCTCCTCCGCATCGAGAGGAGTCAGATGAGGTGGCTCGGGCATCTGATCAGGATGCCTCCTGGACGCCTCCCTGGTGAGGTGTTCCGGGCACGTCCAACCGGGAGGAGGCCCTGTGGAAGACCCAGGACACGCTGGAGGGACTATGTCTCCCGGCTGGCCTGGGAACGCCTTGGGATTCTCCCGGAAGAGGTGGAAGAAGTGGCCGGGGAGAGGGAAGTCTGGGCCTCTCTGCTTAAGCTGCTGCCCCCGCAACCCGACCTCGGATAAGCGGAAGAGGATGGATGGGTGGATGGATGAATTTTGTGGCTCGAAAATAAAATGTAAAATACCATTTAGAGTAGTGGTTCCCAACCTTTTTTTGGCCATGGCCCACCTAGGCCTCTCTAAAATCATGATGTCCCCCACTGTAACATATACCTTATTCTTATTATTACCTATTCAAAAAGTGAACTCCTACTCACGTGGAGGAAGCCCATAATGTTATTAATTTGGTCTAAACAAGCTTCCAAAGAACATGGAAACAAAAGAGGGAAAAGGATAGTTGAAGTACTGACAAAGAAATCACTAAGAAATTGTTAAAAAAAATAATATAATATGAAGTAATATGAAAATACAGCAAATACAGTTTTGAAAACATATAATAAGAGGCGTGATATTCATAAATATAAAGTAACTTTAATGACAGCTTTGTCTGTAATATTTTGATCATTTTATATTTTTGTTATATTGCAAAATTTTATAATCATTGTTACAACTCATATTATTTTAATGGTAAAAAAGATTTCTAAGTAGAAAAACCAAATCATAAATTAAAGTGTTCTTCACCATCCCTTCTATGTTTACATAAATACATAAATGTCTCTGTAAAAAAAATACATATATATTTGTTTATTTTTTTCTATCATTTTTAACAATGAATTTCTGTTTTTTCATGTGGTAAATTGTTTAGCATAGCTAAATTCTCAAACTGCCCCACGTTAGGAATCAGCGATTTAGAGTGTAAGGAATATTACCATGCCTGTACTTTCACGTTTGGCCAGAAGATGTCAGTACAATTCTTTCAGCACAGAAATGCATACTAAATAGAGAGGACAATTTTGTTTATGTAGTACTGAATGTGGCAATTCATAAAGGTGGCCAAAAACCGAAACAAAATACTAGACTCATACCTTCGGTACAGCTCCTCTTCTCGTTCTGTGTATGTTTTGCCTGAGCGACCTTCTTGTGATTTAGAAGGACCTTGAAAAATATTAAAGATAATTAGATACTTTCACAAAATTAAGTTTTAAACTACTGTATTTTAATAAATTAATGGTTTAATAATTCAGAGAGTTACAAGGTTACTTGCAAATATTTTTTTTATTAATTAGGAGAGATACTAAACACTGCTTACAAGTCAATGATTGATGTACATTAAGTGAATAGAACTAAAGAATCCAAATAGCATACATACAGCTGACATGGTATAGTCCTAGGCTTGGATTTAATTTCTGAAGAAAGAAAGAAAGAAAGAAAGAAAGAAAGAAAGAAAGAAAGTATATAATAGATTAGAATAGAGCATCAGCTGCACTGGAATTGGTAACCCAGAATTTTGAAGCCAAGAGAGCCATCAGGCACAATGCTGACCACTGCACCACCATGCTGCCTTATTCCAGTAACTGTATTGTCAAATTTGATTTTTCTTCTTTCCTCAAATACTATCCACCCCACTATCAGTTCAGTCTGACATTGGCAGGGTATACCTCAAAGCAGGACTAATACTGTATCTAGCATTTGAATTGTGCCCAGTTTGTTAAAGAAAGAAAGAAAGAAAGAAAGAAAGAAAGAAAGAAAGAAACTATATGACATATGAAAGGCACTATATGAGATAGATAGATAGATAGATAGATAGATAGATAGACAGATAGATAGATAGATGAAAGGCACTGTATAATTAGATAGATAGATAGATAGATAGATAGATAGATAGATAGATAGATAGATAGATAGATAGATAGATAGATGAAAGGCACTGTATAATTAGATAGATAGATAGATAGATAGATAGATAGATAGATAGATAGATAGATAGATAGATAGATAGATACCAAATAATACCTGTTGCACTTGGACCCCCCTCACTCCTTTCTGAAGGGGGTGGCTTTGACTCAGGTAAGGAATGAGACCGATCTTTTGCACGTTGTATAACAGCATCTGACAACTACAATGAAACATATGGAAAATAATTAAATATAGCATAATATCGGAATTAAAAGATTGTGTTAAATGCCACCATTTTCTGAACACATGCCCTCCGTAATGGGGTTGCAGGTAGCCAACACCTACTTAATTGATAAAAACGAACAGAATGCATTAGATGTCATAATTTTCTGTACAGTCCATAACAGGGATTCAAGTAGCCAAAACTTATCCAATTGCTAAATTTAAGAGACTGCATAAAATTCTGTCATTTTCTGAATACATTTAGTCCATAACTGGGTTTCAGTTAGCCATAACCTATCAGGCAGAATTGGATGTAAAGCAGGCTGTACCCTGGGCAGGCCACCAAACTATCGCTGCACATAGTCATAATAATCTTACAGTCACCAACTAACCAAGCATTTATTTGAGTGCAGGAACAAAACTAAGTGTCCAAAGAAACCCCGCATAGATTGGGACAAGGAAGGAACTGAGCCTAGGACCCTGAAGCTGTGATCCAGCAGCACTAACAGCCATGCTATATATTAATTTCCATTTATCAAACCTGCTTAAAACAATTTTAGGCTCACAGGGTGCAAGAGCATATCTCAAAGGTATTAAATTCAATGTTCGGACCATCAATTCGACCGTTCATTAATGCACCTACAGTACACTCACTCATTCAGGGACAGCTTATATAAGAGATGATGCCCATTGCTGAATTGGATGAAATCTCAAGCAAGACACGAGAAGAACATGCAGCCTCCGTACACACTGATACTGGGCCGGCATTTGAACCCCACTTCTTGTATTCGTGAAGCAGCAACACTAACCAATGCATACCATTCCATCATAATTTTAATTTGTAAAAAAAAAATGCAGTGGATCAAAAACTAAAACCGCAGCAAAGTTGTTCAAATTGGCTTTTTTGTATCAGTGTATATTCCCTCTTGCTGACACACCGAAGGAGAAAAACTTTTAAATCTAAATCAATTATATCTTCATATGTGTTTAATAAAGCAACGATCCCTTTTTGAGACAAATCTTTCCTGTGAGAAAAAATCATGAAGACAAGTAACCTAGAGCCCACGAAAGTTATTTATGACAAACTCAAGTATGGACAAATTGCTAAGCATGCCCGTGGTCGACGTCAGTGACGAATGTCCCTCTGTTATCCTTGTCAGAATGACTGATGCCTTGACAGCAAATGGAACTTTACCTACTTTTAGCGAAACTCAGAATTCTAAAGGAGGAATGCACAAGAGCCATATCATATTTTATTTTGTTTTCTATTATGCTTAAAATAAGTTTGGCGACGTTATAATGTATTAATGCAAAATATTACTTCTCTTCTGGGCATCCATGCATACACCAACAAAAGAGTCAAAACAATTAGAGGTGATCTGCTACAATACAAATATGCACCTATGGTAAAGTCAGACAATAGCGTTATCCGCAAGTCGAGACTATTTATGCGCTTAATGTGACAATTGTAAGTTTACTGCGGGACTTTTATTTAAATATGTTTCGAGCAAGAGGAGAAAAACATTACGGCCTGTTGGCTGCAAAACTGAGGCTGGTCCGTTTAGCGATCCTTCAGTAGATTGCTTCGGTGTCCCTTGGATGGGCATCTTTCCACAACTCCGCTCTGGTGGCTGTTATGCTTGACCGACACACTTACCTTAACGCCGGCGGGCAGCACCCTGACTTTGTCCTCTTCATCCATGGCAAACGACACCTTTCTAACAGTACTTTCGTTACCTCCCATGGCTGCAGAAAACCTAAATAAACAGACTTGATAAACTACGTAAACTGGTGTATTTATTTCTTTTGAAAACACTCTCTTTTTTATACTCTTTTAGAAGCTGTCGATTTCTATAGAAATACAGGTTTCATATTCAGCATGCCAAACGTCAAAACACATATCCAAGCAGCGCCACCCGTGATTGGTGAGTAGCAACTGACTGACCAATCGCAATTCAATTTACTAGAGAAGAAACGTAGAGCGTGCTGGGGATTGTAGTTGCTGTATATCCAGCTTAAGGTTTAAATCAAAGTTGTAAACTTCCCAGGTTATTAAGTAGTCCTTAAAAGCACACCTTAATCGTCAATATACCAGATTTCTTTTGATAAAAATAACATCAATTGAAGAAAAGAAACAGAGGAGAAAATGAAGCACCAGTAAGCGTGCACCGAGTTTATTCAGTCAGTGCTGTCAATGCAACGCCTCTGACAGCTGCTCCCTTTACGTGAAAGAGTCTTTGAGCCACTGCTACGAGCAGCATGCCAGTTGGTTATTTTCTTAAGTTTTCTGAAGGGTGAGATGGTTGCTATTCTTTTTTTGTCATATTTAACATTTAAATGTGGTAAATCCCTTCTTTAAAACATTCTAATTTGCATAAGGTACACACCTTTCCTCTACTGAATATTAATAAGGGATCATCTAGTACTGTACAATACTCGGTAGTATTAGGCTAATATATTACCCCGCTCTTCCGGTTTGATTCGATTATAGAGAAAGAACAAGTTAATTATAGGTTGTGAAGTGCCCCTTTTAAAGAGGTTAGTTTTTCTGTGATTTCTGAATGAGATTTGGGTTTTTTTAGAAGTCTGGAAGATCTGGTGGGTGTGAAGGTGGAGACGGTATAACCTGCTAACAACGATCGTGGGTCGCGCTGCAACTAACATACCGGCCAATAGTAGTTAGGACACTTCAAGTACATTGGTCGCGAAAAAGGCACTTCATTATTTCACCGTTTATCAGATCATCTTCCTCAATTTCGGGCTCATAAATAGGCTGCAAAGTGCTGGGTTCTCCCAAAAAATAAGAAACATTTTGGTGTTCTCCTATTTATTGATCACTTAATCCAGCATGGCGTTTCCGAACTTTTTTTTTGTGTGGTGGTACAGTTTTTGTAACCAAAATCATCTCAAGACCCACCACTATTTTACTAACCAAAAACATATCTCATACACGTGCTCAAATGACCGAAGTAGTGGGACCACATAGTAGCCTGTAAAACAGCCAATCCGAGCACGCTGTTTGCATACATGCCACTTAGTGAGCGCTTTGGTGGCATTTCCCAGCTGCTTAGTCCCTTTGTCCACAACCCTCCCCTACCACCCAAAAAAAAAAAACCCTTCCTCAGAGGCAGCTTGTATGCCCACTATCCACCAGGCCTTTTAGCCTTGCTGGCAACCACACACCCAGGCGAATGGACTCTACCAGCCAGTATATAGTCCGAAATGTTCTAACGTAGTGATTGCGGAGCTGATTTTATGCCAGCTTCTTCCAGGCAGTTCTGTCATCCTCAGACAGGTCTCGGGCACCTGCGGAGCTTAAGACCCTAGTGCGCTACACCATCATTTCCACGGTACACTGGGTCGCTGTCACGGCGCACCGTTGAAGAGCACTGCTCTGTGCTGATGACATTACCAAGACGCAGACCGAATATCTTGCTTGGGAAAATTCTTTCTATTTATTTATTTGATATTCCAATATAAATATTTAAAATGGGACATTGAGAATAGGAGAACTGAAAACGATTAATAAACAGTACCGAATAAAAACGAGTATCTGAAGTGTATGAGTTTATGCTTGTCACAAAAAAAGACAAGTTATTTTACGAAAGTATTGTGGTATTTCACGATAATTACTGCGTTATTTTGAAAACATATTGCATCATTTCGAAAAGGAACGGCCTGCTGCTGCCATTATCGTCATGCATAATGACAGCTATTAAGCCTGCAATTAAGTGACAAGAACTGAAAAATAGTTATACTATAGATTTACATTTCGTTTTTATCAGGTTAAAGTTTAGTAAGTTTAGTACAGGTGTTCAAACATTGGCAGAGTGATATCGTAGAGCTTTCATTCCTGCCTTACAGTGCCAGGGACTGCATAGAGGTTGGATGTTCTCCCTGTATATTTCTGGATTGACTGGTATCAGAGTGTGTTTAGCTGCATGTGATTGTTATAACACAAAGTATTTGTCAGTAATGCTTTTCAATTAACAAAATATGTTTAGTCCTTCATGTACTGTCAGTCAGTCAGTCATTGTCCACCCCACTATATCCTAATACAAGGTCATGGGGGTTTGCTGAAGCCAATCCCAGCCAGCACAGGGCGCAAGGCAGGAACAAATCCCGGGCAGAGTGCCAGCCAATCGCAGGGCACACACACCCACACACCAAGCACACACCAGGGACAATTTAGAATTGCCAATGCACCTAACCTGCATGTCTTTGGACCGTGGGAGGAAACCGGAGCACCTGGAGGAAATCCACGCAGACACGGGGAGAATATACAAACTCCACGCAGGGAGAACCCGGGAAGTGAACCCAGGTCTCCTTACTGTACTGTAAACCAAATAATTTTTCATCTCCTTCATCCATTCCCAACCCAAACCCCCAAAGATTTGAGGTAGGAGCGCTAGCCACTGCACCACCATTTCAAAAAACAGCAAACAACTGGATTAAAACCAAACAAGAAAACGTTTTCCTGATTGGCTGTGCAATGGAGCCCTGTGAAGGACTGGCATGCTGCCCACCATGACTGCTTCTTACCTTACACCCATTGTGACTGGGATAATCCCTGCCTCCCTGTGACCCTAAACTGGGCAGATTCAATTTACCCCCAAGGCATGCAAGATTAAAGGTATGCCTACAGCATCAGTTAAGTTCTTTTTAGTTGAATACATGCTATGCAGGGGTGGCGCAGTGGGAGCACTGCTGCCTCTCAGTATGGAGACCAGAGTTTGTGTCCCTGGTCCTTCCTGCATGGAGTTTGCATGTTCTTCCCATGTCTGTGTCAGTTACTTCCAGGTGCTCTGGATTCCTACCACAGTCCAAAGACATGCAGGTTAGGTGGATTGGTGACATTAAATTGGCCCGATGTGTGTGTATGCCCTGCGATGAATTGGTGTCCTCCTGTCCAGTGTTTGTTCTGCCCAATGCTAGCTGGGATGATCCCCAGCACCCCATGAGACCCTGTTCAGGACAAAATAAGCAGGGCAGGCTCTAGGCATAGATCTTGTGACTTTCATAAATACAAGGTGGCTGGTGTAGTACTCTGCCAACATTACTCCTGGACTGGTTATGTTATGCTGTGCCATAGTAGTAGTAGTAGTACAGTGAAACTCTTACTTGCATATCCAACCAACATGCAACACCCTGCCATGTCAAACAAGTATGTATGCATTGAAATACAAAAATTAATTTTATTTAAACATCAGTCAGCTTACTTGTTTTACCTCGTATTACCCTGGGGACTTCAGTTTCCCAAATATTAGCTAGAATAGTTATAAAATTGTGGAGAAGAAGAACAGGAGTTTATAGGCATTGTCAGTGGCTGTTTTAAACTCAGTACATGTATGTTAAAATACTAACAAGAAGAGAATCCTGTTTAGATTTAGTATATTGTAATAATCAGGATAGAATTCAGAAACTTTGTAACAATTGAATGAGCACATCTTCAAAAACTGAAGCTTTTATTAAATGTTTAATTTCAATAGGGTATATTATGCTATTTAATTGAATAGATTGGATTACTGAAATGGGAGTATCTACGTAAAGCCAGATGGGAGCCAAAGTCCATCCTAGTGGTGTCTCTGTAAGCTGGGCCAGGTCACTGCACACATTCAGGCCGTTAATCATGTGTTCCTTCATCTTAAGATCCTGCTAACGCCAGCGCTATTTGACAGGGAGACACAGTCCATTCTGGCGGTTCTGACCATAAGGATGGGATAACCCTTCACTGCAGGGCCCACTTAGGCGGAGTGGTGGCTCTGAGGCTAAGGATCTGCACTGGTATCTGGAAGGTTGCTGGTTTGAATCTCGTTACTGCCAAAAGGGACTGAGCAAGGCCCTTAACCTGCAATTGGTCTAGGGGTGCTGTACAATGGTTGGCCCTGTGCTCTGGCGCCAAGGAGTAAGTAAAAAAGGAAAAATCCTAATACAAGGCAAATAAATAAACCTCACTCATATTTACTCATACAGTGAGTTGCTATTTCAGCAAACCTGTTTTATCTTTGGGAATGTGATGGAAAAATGAAAAACCATGAGAAAACATAATACTTAAACAGGGACAATGAAGATAATGCAAAAAGACAGGGATGTGGGCACTAAAACTTCATTTATTACACTATGAGACACTAATAACTACACCATGTTCAGTTTAAAATAAACTTAATTTTTGAAAATCTTTCCATTAACCAACTTCTCCATGTTAAATAAGAATAAAATAATAAGGTCTGACTTTGGTGCAGTTTGAAGAGAAGACTCCAGTAAATAGATTGAATCACCTAGGGTAGTATAGTGGCTACTGATGCAGAATCCCAAATCCACTGTCTTGGGTTTGAGCACAATGCCTGCAGTCTCTCCATGTGGAGTTTACACACATCCATATAGTGCTCTCTAGTTGTTCTGTCTCATATCTTTATTTTAACATTTTATTGAATTTATTAAAACTAAGTAACATCCCATACAAGAAAGTCAAGCTTGACAAAACTAAGTTCAAATCAACCCTCACCCGTGAGAAAGAGAGGAAGTTCAACAACCAGAGAAAAACTTTGCAAGTAAAAAAAAGGGGGAGAAAATCGTCTTCCGCAATTTTAGTGCTGTTTCTAAAATGTTATTGATTAGATCCTGCCAGGTTTTTAAAAAGCTTTGTACAGATCTTCTAAGTAAGAATTTGATTTTTTTCCAATTTCAAATAGTATAAAACATCAGTTACCCACTGACTTAAAAGAGGTGGACTAGGATTCTTCCAGTTTAGCAAGATATGCCTGCATGCCAATAGTGAAGTAAAGGCCATTACAGTTTGTTTGTCCTTCTCTCTGTGAATCCACCAAACACAGCTGTTAATGGGTTAGGAGTAATTGTGACACCAAGGCTATCTGAAAGGCATTTAAAGATTTTGGTCCAGAATGATGTTAATTTGGTGCAGGCCCAAAACATGAGGCTCAGTGAGGCTGGAGCTCGATTGCAACGTTGGAAGGTTTGATCTTGTCCTGGAAACATTTTGGACACTTTTAAATGAGACAGATGTGCTCAATAAAAGATTTTAAGATGAATAATTGAATGCTTTGCACATATGGAGCTCGAGTGAATTCTGTGCACACCTTTTCTAAAATGTTGAGTGACAGATCCTTATCCCACTGTACTTGTGATGTTGGGAGGGTCATTAAAATACACAGAGAGGACTGGTTGTAGATTTGCTCCTGTGACAGTTGGAGGATGCGCACTGTAAGAAAACGGTAGTAGTAAAAGTTTGGAGTTTGGAGAAGCAACTGGTCTTGTGTGTTTTTCGTAGCAGACACAACAGTCATGTTAGGTTCTTTGGTGCTTTGAATTGTGAGTCTTCTCTGTGATGGACTGTTGCTTTTTCTAGGATTCCCTTCTGTCTTGAGCCTCATATTATTTCTTGCATTTGTTCTCCCTGCAAGTGTTTTTTTTATTCTTGACTTCTTAACAGAGCCTGTTAAAGCCCATTGAGGAACTCCTTGTGTGATTTTGGGTTATATAAGAAATAAATTGCTGTTGTTGTTGTGATATTAGCAGGATAGCCTGTGACCCTGCATTGGATTAAATGGGTTCAATGATAAGTACTTTAATTTATTCAAGGTAAAAACACAAAACTGGAGAGAAGGTTTGTTTCTTACCAATCTATCACAGGGCACATCAATATCAGCCCATCACAGGGCACCAGCATGTCCTTGGTCTGCACAATATAAACTAGCAAATTCAAAACAAAATACTAGGAATTGTGCTAGGGTGCAAGAGGTAGCAATGCCTCCTTCCAATCATTGTATACCATTATAGAATTAATCCAGTTTTTTTTCCGCTACATCTTATTCAGGACATGACAGGGCCATCTTAACATATGGGCACGATGGTTGCCACAAGAGCTTAGGGGCCCACGATGTTTCTGATGGGTATGCATGTTTCTGTTTTGCTGTCAAAAAGTGAACCCAGTGCATTACTTTGCCCGGAGCTTATGATGCTGTTAAAATGGCCCTGTATGATGGAGAGATGAAGTCTGCCAGCAAGTAATCCAAAACAGTAGCTTACCCTGTCTAGGATTCAATTTCTAGAGCGGACACTATCCATCCATCCATCTATCTTCTTCCGCTTATCTGAGGTCGGGTTGCGGGGGCAGCAGCTTGAGCAGAGAGGCCCAGACTTCCCTCTCCCCGGCAACTTCTTCTAGCACTTCCAGGAGAATCCCAAGGCATTCCCAGGCCAGCCGGGAAACATAGTCCCTCCAGCATGTCCTGGGTCTTCCCCGGGGCCTCCTCCCGGTTGGACGTGCCCGGAACACCTCACCAGGGAGGCGTCCAGGAGGTATCCTAATCAGATGCCTGAGCCACCTCATCTGACTCCTCTCGATGTGGAGGAGCAGCGGCTCTACTCTGAGCCCCGATGACTGAGCTTCTCACCCTATCTTTAAGGGAAAGCCCAGACGCCCTACGGAGGAAACTCATTTCAGCCGCTTGTATTCGCGATCTCGTTCTTTCGGTCACTACCCATAGCTCATGATCACAGGTGAGGGTAGGAACATAGATCGACTGATAAATTGAGAGCTTTGCCTTACGGGTCAGCTCCTTTTTCACCACAACAGACCGATGCAGAGCCCGCATTACTGCGGACGCCACACCGATCCGCCTGTCGATCTCACGGTCCATTCTTCCCTCACTAGTGAACAAGACCCCGAGATACTTGAAGTCCTCCACTTGGGGCAGGATCTCTCCCCCAACCCTGAGAGGGCACTCCACCCTTTTCCGGCTGAGGACCGTGGTCTCGGATTTGGAGGTGCTGATTCCCATCCCAGCCGCTTCACACTCAGCTGCAAACTGATCCAGAGAGAGCTAAAGTTCATGGCCTGATGAAGCAAACAGGACAACATCATCTGCAAAAAGCAGTGACCCAATCCTGAGCCCACCAAACCAGACCCCCTCAACACCCTGGCTGCACCTAGAAATTCTGTCCATAAAAGTTATGAACAGAATCGGTGACAAAGGGTAGCCCTGGCGGAGTCCAACTCTCACTGCAATGCGGACCAAGCTCTGATTCTTGTTGTACAGGGACCGAACAGCTCTTACCAGGGGGTTCAGTAACCCATACTCCTGGAGCACCCCTGACAGGATTCCCCGAGGGACATGGTCGAACACCTTTTCCAAGTCCACAAAACACATGTAGACTGGTTGGGCAAACTCCCATGCACCCTCCAGGATTCTGCTAAGGGTGTAGAGCTGGTCCACTGTTCCGCGACCAGGACGAAAACCACACTAAATCCGAGGTTCGACTATCCGACGGACCCTCCTCTCCAGAACCCCCAAATAGACTTTTCCAGGGAGGCTGAGGAGTGTGATCCCTCTGTAGTTGGAACACACCCTCCGGTCCCCCTTTTTAAAGAGGGGGACCACCACCCCGGTCTGCCAATCCAGAGGCACTGTCCCCGATGTCCATACGATGTTGCAGAGACGTGTCAATCAAGACAATCCTACAACAAATCACAGTGCTTATTTGCTTAACGTGGTCCATTGACAATGCAACAATGAGGACCATCACAATATACAGTAATGTAACTATTTTGACAGAATCTCTGGAAACTCTGACCTTACGCAGGCTTCAGACCAGATGTCAATCGCCAACACTCATGTCTGTATTCCATTTCAACTACGAAAAAGTGAAGACAGACCATTCAGTTACCTTTAAAGAAAAGACATTAGCACATTAAGAAAATCTCCAAGGTCAAAGCCAACCAGACAAAAACTGTAGAAGAAAGCAATACACTCAATTCCCTGAAGGTGAGCCTAATGTTTTCTAGTTTCAAGTCAGTATAACAAACTGTTCCAGAAATATGGTGGCAAGCTATCCATCACATATCGATCCAGATGGGTTTTTGTCTTCCAAATCCACTGATCTTGAACGACCTTCTGTCAAGTGACATCTCATTGCAATGTGAATTTGTTTGCAAGTGCGAAGAGATTCATCATCTCTGTCTGTCACTGGCTCCTGTCAAAGTCAATGAGCCATTTTTCAAACCATCAGGTGTTTCTGAGGGTCTCTGGTGCTTCTGATAGCAAAAACAATCAATAAGAAAGGAGCTGATGTGTTCAAGCCTCAATAGCTATTAACAATCTGCGATAGCAAAGAAACAGCGAGAGAACGGAGTCCAGGTGTTAGTGCAGAAACTCCATCCATTGAGACCACAATGAAGACAAAGTGAACTATATGATGATCTTTAGGAGGATTGGTATCTACATAAAGATGGTGACATCTGTCTCAAGGCAGTATGCAGGAAGTCCATTTGAAAGCACTAAGAATTAATAGTAAGAAACCCAGCATTGGGATAGTTTTGTCCTTAGTCCTAGTTTTGTGCCCATTCTTGTTCCTTATAATTCACAGAAGGGAAAAGTGGATGTAAAATGAAGGCAATAAGATATGGTGTTCAGGATTAGTCTTTGAATGACTGGCCAAGTGGACAGAGATTTCTTTCCTGAGGTTCATAAATGGAGTATAAAAGGCTGGTATCTAAAACAGTGTCATTGATTTAACTTCCATTTCTGTTGGTACCTGGACACTTTAATTTATGTCCTTTTTAATAGCATGTTTTATGCCGAATATCATTTTAAGTTGTTTTGAAAAACTGTGATGAACAAGGGTGCTTTCTTTCAGATTTGAAGCAAAACTGAGGCCCTGATTCTTTGTGAGTAAAGATACCCTGATCCTTTCTAGTATACCCCCATCATCCCCTGTCTTTAACTGGTTGACTATTTCTCTCTCCCTTTTACCACCTAAAAGTTAGTGTGTAGTAAGCATACTAGTCCAAAAAAGGCTACCATCACATCATCCAGGTGGATGCTGCACATTGGTGGTGGTTGAAATGGCTCCCCATGGTCTATGTAAACCACTTTGACTAATATGAAAAGCATTATAAATGTATAGAATTATTATTATTATGGTTTTGTTTTGGTCGTGGTCAGGGTGGTGGGCACTTGTCCTAGCAGCACTAACTCTAAGCCCGAGAGATTTAATGTTTTAGCTTAAAGGGCAGACAAAATCATGAAAAGACTATCCTAGAATTGAATTACCAATCATACTTCATTGATCCTGTCACACATGCATGCCAGAGAATTGCCTTCCAAGTACCACCCCGGGACAAGAGAGGGCACTGTTACAAATGGTCCAGTCTTCATTTCCCTCACAGTTCCAAGAAGACAAACAGTGAGGACAACTAAGTCAGAGAAGCCTCATCCCTACCAGTCCAGACCATATTAAAGCAGAGATCCTTTGGAAAGTAACGTCACATTTTGGACCTGAGCACCTGAGAGACTGCAGCTCCCCAAAATCCTGACCCTTTTGTGTAATTTAATGCTGCTTTAGGGCAAGACTTGAGGTGATTGCTTATGATTGTTTATGTTTGAGAGCCATCAAGCACTTGGTGGTTTATTTAACGTCCTCACTGACGGTTGGCACCTCAATCTGTCTCTGCCATTCATTCTACAATGCATTTATTTAAGAAACGTTAAATAAAAAATTATAATAAAGAATAATTAAACAAGAGAAAAGAAAAACTCCAATTAAAAATACAGTTAAAAGAAAGAGACCCCTTATTAAACTTGACTCAAAATTAAATAAAAAATTAAAATCTACTAACTAAAGGAATGGTAAAAATTCAGAAATAGTTAAATTAGAAAATTCTAACTACAATAATTACAAATAAAAACCCAAAAGGAGTAACTATATAATCAATAAACAAGACAAATGTCAAACCCACTAAACTCAAACTAAATAAGATATTTTAGAACAACCAAGGATCTACTCATCGAAGAGCCCAAAGACAACGTCACAATAAAGAGCCGATTCTTTTATTTTCCTTCGAGCTGCTGCAGCTCCATTAGGCGCACTTGAGTGCCAATGACCACTTGGAGTCTCCGCCCCTTTAGACGCAAGACTTAAGGCGACGCCCACACTACTAGTTTTTCATTTAACACACAGCCATTAGTCTTAGTTTACCAGTGTTAAAAATGCTGCTGTAGTGAAGACAAAAGTTGAGCCCACTTAACTGAGTTCAGGCAGCAGGGGCTGGAGACAGGGGGTGTATTGATCAAGGGGATAAGACAGAGTATAGGAGTCAGGTGGACAATTTTGCTTCTTGATGCAAAGTGAATCATCTGCAAATTAACATCAGCAAAACCAAGAAACTGATAACTGACTTTCACCACACCAAAGACCCTCTATGTCCACTCACTAGTCATGGAGTGGATGTAGAGGTGGTCCACTCCTCTGCCTGGGGGTCCACATTAATGACAGGCTGGATTGGCCACCAAACTCAGACGAGCTTTAGAAGAAAGGGCAGAGCAGATTCTTTTCCCTTAGGAGACTGTGATCCTGTAATGCGAGAAGTAACATCCTCCACATCTTTTACAACTTTGTGATGGCCAGTGCCATTTTCTAGGCTGTGAGGTGCTGGACTAATAATATCACTTTAAGAGAGGCCCACTGAGTCAACTAGCTGATTACAAGGGTAAAATCAGTAATAGAACGCACTCTGGAGCCCCAGAAAATTGCAGCAAATGGGTGAATTAAAACAAAACCGAGTGCCATTCTGAACAATGCTGCACATCCTCTCCATGGCACACTGACACTGAGGACTTTTAGCCAACGAACCATTCAGTAAACGTCTCTCAAAAACACAATGGCGGCTCCTTTATACCAATGGCAATACACCTGCATGATGCTTCACTGGGATTGTGAGGGCCAAGCCAGACTTTTTCTTTATTCCCCTTTCTATCTATCTATCTATCTATCTATCTATCTATCTATCTATCTATCTATCTATCTATCTATCTATCTATCTATCTATCTATCTATCTTATCCTGCCTACTATACTAAAATCTATCTATCTATCTATCTATCTATCTATCTATCTATCTATCTATCTATCTATCTATCTATCTATCTATCTATCTATCTATCTATCTATCTATCTATCTCAGTAGCATTCAATACAAGGCAGGGGTCTGGGTGCATACACACACACACACACACTGTCAACCAAGTTACATTCAGCGTGCAGCATCATTTTGCTCACACACCCATGTGCTTGGCTCATAATTCTGTGCGCCGCCTTTATCAATTTAGTTGTTTTCATCGATTTACTAGCCCAGGCATAAGGACTTTGGATATGCAAATCAAACAATGTGAGCCCCAAAACAACACAATCGCATGCATTTAAAGGTTGACAGTACCCAAGAGCTTTGAATAATTTAAGTTTCAATTATTGCTTGGTTTCCCAAAAGCAGAGATGCTTGACAGCTGTTTAACAAATATTAATGGCCTTTGTTGTTGCAAGCTTTTTTTTTAATAGGTGTAAATGTAGACCACCCATTGTGAAAGTATTACACACTCCAATTACTCCACAATTAATTGACCATTTAGCCTGCAAGGCAAGCTGCAGCACTTGTTGGATCTCCCGTGGCTCAGATAAAAACCTCTGAATGTAATGTCTATCATCTATTATGCCGATAGCTTTAATGAACTAATGAATATTTGTTTCTGAAAAACTACTTTAACTGTCATGAAGTGTGCAGATTGATAGAGAAGGTCAAGAAGGGACCTGGACTTGGTGTCAAATGGCACACGGACATCTTAGGGCATCACAGGCCTGTTGTTGCTCAATCTCATGTTTTGCGCATGCACGACAGGCCAGAGACTTTTTTTTCTCTGCAGCACACGACAGCAAATAGAACCCTCTGATGTCCATCCCTGTCCCATCCCTCATTCTGCAGTAAGGACCTTACTCACAAATACGTGTGATTACACTGTGAGTGGTAAAAAATGGATTACACTTTTAAGAGGAGAGTCATTATTCATAAGGACAAGGTAGACAATTAAATGTGTTGTGAAGGAAACTGTCAGCAAGCCCAAACCCCAACACTAACACACAAGCACAGTCCTGGGTTCAAATAAAGGTTGGTTTATTACACCACACACCGTTATAAGTTACAAAAAAGCACAAAACACAGTTTCTTTCTCACCTTACTCTAATTTCTCTCACCACTGCATTGCCCTCCTCCAGTCGAGTGTTGCCTCTGTACCACCCAGCTCCGACTCGCCTGGATAAGGTAATGCAGTCCCTTTTATTACAGACCTGGGAGTACTTCCGGTGCCAGGGTGATTGCCCGATCAAAGTACTTCCAGGTCACATGGAAGTCCATCAGAGTAGAGAGCTTGTCTCCCTGAAACACCCTCTTGTGGTACCCAGTGACCCCAGCAGGGCTGCCCTGCTGGACTATATTTCCTGGCATGCCCTGCTGACTACAATTAAAAAAAAAAAAACAGCAATATCTTTTCTTTTAAAAGGGCTGTCCTTCCACCCTTTCCTGTCCTTTCTTCCAGGTCTGCTTCCCCTCCTGGCAGGGATGCCCGTCCAGCCAATGTGGCATCTACAGTGTATAATGTCACATGTCTGGGAGTTCCACATGAGCATTTTAACATAAATACGTCTCTTCTGAGGGATCAAAGAGATGATGACAGAAGGATAGTGATGGAGGAAGTCACGTCAGAGATCAGGACATGTGTGACCATTTCATCTGGATGTAATCTATGAATAACACCAATCACTAAATCATAAACTGCCCAGGACAACATCCACTCCTTGACATTTCTGATTGTCAGTAAGTTTTTCTAAGACTGTTTATATCTAGACTTTGCTATCTGTTTTATTTTCTATTACATTTTCTTCTATTTCTTATTGTTAGACCAGGTGTCTGCAACCTTTTTTACCCTAAGAACTCCTTTTATAAAATGAAAATGGCCGAGAGCTAGTCATGTTTTCTAACATTTATTCTCATAGCTTATTTCACCCAAACAAACTGAATAAGCTTGTTTTGCCTGAACATTTACAAAATGTTGGTGTTCCCAACTCACATTTTGCATTAAAACATCACAAAAAATATTGAGTTCACCTGCAAGTGCATTTTGTATGTCTGTATGCATTTTCAAGATGATCTGATACTGTTGAATTAAAACATTAATGCTGTCAAAACAAGACAATGCAATTCCAAACACACAGTGTCACACACGTGTGTTTAGGAGACAGCTAAAGGACTTGAATGAATGTAATTCCACACCGGGCCAGGGGGTGGCGAAGTGTGCTAATTCTCTCTCTCAATCCCTTGCAGACCATTCTCGGGAAATCCCGCCTGTTTCTGGGGCAGTCAGTGACGTCACTTCCGCTTCCGGACCTGATGACATCTCTTCCCTTACTGGCCTATAAAACAGTCACAAACACGTTAATGTCACCCAACACACGTTTATTTGCCATTATCTATTATGTACAAGTGCACACAACAACTCCCAAAGTCCTGGCCACAACACAGTACCTCACTTCTTCAGGCCGCCTCCTTGCCTCATCCACCAAGCTCTGTCCATCTACACACCCGACTCCAGTCATTGTCTGAAGGGAGGCAGCCCCTTTTATATGCACCCGGATGTGCTCCATGTGTCCTCCAGTGACCTTCAGCCGACACGCCCCTGTGTGGACCGGTTGTGTACCCAGAAGCACTCTGGGTTTCCCTGATCCTCTTCCCCCAGAACTTCCGGGTGTGGCAGAAGTGCTGAGGTCCAGGGCTCTCTAGGAACAGGGGCACCCCCTGGCAGTGACCATGGGCCCCTACAGGGTAGAGCTTCAAAGCTCTGTACCGGTGGGCCGCAAAGGAACCAGGGTGGTCGCCCCCACGTGGTCTGAGGTGGACGTAAACCCTCTTCCGGTCCTCCTGGGCATCCTGGCCAGGTCACCACCCCAGTCATCTCCGACACCGCCATCTTGCCTTCAGTATATCAGTTCTGTTTTGGACTCAGTTGTGTGAACATATCTGTTTCGTGATAAGCATTTTTGCAGCCAGGAAATATTATATGGGTGGCTGCCCCAAACCTTCGCAATGTCTTTGTGTCGTTCTTGTGACAACAGATATGACTTATTCATTTGTCATTTTATTCCATGTCACTGTTTCACTTTATTCATGTCCTGTTGGATATGTAATGTGTTTATATTTAGTGAGATGACTGACAGTGCATGAGGTCAACAAGAGAGGCAGGTGTGTGGTGGAGTGGAGCCACTTAGGTTCACTCTTATGGAACTTTTCTTATCTGAACTTTGATTTCATGACATTCATGTCAGAAAAGGCCGACTCACAGAGGTATGGAGACCCAAACAAAGCAGATATTCTCAGAGCTGCTTGGTGAAGATTCTTATAGATATCTGGCTCTAATAAGCTGCAGAAATGCTAAGAATGCTGTTGAGACTTTAAGTGCACATTATTCTGAAGGTTTACTGACATATAATATATAAAATCCAATGTCTGTCTGTCTGTATGCCTGTCCGCTTTTCACGAGAGAACTACTTAACGGATTTAGATTGGGTTTTTTTCTATAATTTGCTTGAAGATTCCGGTTGATTTTGCGACTTCTCTCATTTCGCTATGTATCATAGTTTGCTTGCGGTATTTTATTGCTTGCGATTTATTTGCGCAAATCCAAGAAACACGCAGTGGGCCGAGGGGAGGGGCCTTCCTCACTCACTCGCCAGCTTCGGGGCGTGGTCTTTAACTCCGCTTAGCTAGCGAACAAGAGAACAACTGAATTCAACTTTGTTTGATATTTAAAATAAAATGTTACTTAGGTCTTGATGGGTTTGAGTCCGGATATTCTCTTACAGTAAATGTATGCCACATTGAAAAGATAGATTACAATTCAGATTGTGGATTGTGATTTTGTGTTAAAAGGATCATGATATGATTTTTTGGAAAGATCGCCCACCATTAATTTGACTAATTAAGTTTTCAGATTTATGTAGGATTCATTAACCCTTTGGCGAGCTACTCGAAAAGGGGTGGCGAGCTACCGGTAACTTGCGAGCGACATGTTGGAGACCCCTGTGTTAGACTTTAATAAATATCACAATGTTTTTATATTTTCTGTACTGTGTCTTCTATCTAGAGTAACTGAAGTAATAAAAGGGCACTAAGTGTGGGGAGGATTGATGCTTTCTTGCTCACAGAGTTTCTCAAGGCTACCGAGGTGGTTCCTCAATAATTAGAACAATTGCAGTAAAATAAGACATCGTTTGGTTGGAAAGTGGCATATAAACAAGAGTTGTGCTTTTACATGCATCGCGATTACACCCACATGTTTGTTATTGCTGGTGATGATGAGTCCCAATGCAGAGTATTGTGGAGTGACTGGTAACTGGTACCACTTGAGACCTTTTCTAGCTAGGATCATGATGACTATGTGTTGTGAGGGATTGCCGGCCGTGTATCCCAGCCAACACCCCCAAACCACCAGATGGAGCCATCCCTACAACATGAAAGGACCCCGAATTCCAGCAGGGTATCATGGAACTTGGAGTTTTTCACCACAGCCTTGCTGGATACCATGGGGGCCACAGGAGGACACTGCAGGGAGGCCCTTATACTTTCCTTATAGCCCGGAAGTAATTCACGATTACGGAAATATAAGGAATGATATACTTCCGGGCTGAAAAATAAGAGAATTACCCGAACCGGAAGTGTTGGATAATCACATGGATTGAGGGCTCAGACACTTCCGGGTCAAGGAATATAAAGGACTGTGGGAAATCCCAGACGGACGAGCTGAGTTGGGAGGCTGGGTGGCTAAGCGTCTGGGAGTTAGGAGGATTGTTATTGGTTTATTGTTTATTGAGTATTGTGGAGAGGAGCGTGCTTTGTGCACCTATTATTATAATAAATAATAATTATTTGGACTTTTACCTGGTGTCTGACGTGGTGTCTGAGGGTACAAGGGTGCGAGGAAGCCCTAATCTGTCACAGTGTGTGTGTTAATCTTCCAGCATACTAACCTACTAAACATTCCTGGTAAGTCTCACAAACCTCACAAAGCTCTCTTCATCATGGCAACGGCAGAAAGTTTTGACAGTGGTGGCTGTGGGGTAGGGGTTAAGGGGCAGTTGCAGGGCAGGATAGGGCAGAAACAATTCCTGGGAGCTGAGAAATAAACAACTAAGAACAAATGATGTACTCTAGGCAACGTGTTAATTTTGAAGCTAAACATGTTATAATTAAAGTAAGTTAAACAACTTCCACCTCAGGACGTGCGAAAAAGAAAGTTTCATTGTGCCTGTGGTAACCTAATAGGGGGCTATGTGGTGGTGTGATATAGAGGGTCCCCGGCTCAGAAGGAAAGGCTAGTTTTTCAATAAATAATTGCCGCACTCGCAGCTTAAAATGGGGGTGTGGTAGTGTGGTTGGAGTGGTTCCTGGGCGCAATACAGGCTTGGGAATTTCCGCACTGAAGTGCACTGGTGTGGGTACGCACGCACATGTCCGTAACTGAAGCCGGGAGCTGCTGATCGCCACACCTGTGCCATGTCCCCATTATAAGTAGGAGAAGCATGAGTGCAGAAAGGGGAGAAAAGAAAGACAGAAAGACGGAAATTAAGAGAGAAGAAGGTAGGAGGCGAAGAAACCGGTGCAGGAGTGAGTGAATGAGCAAGCGAGCAAGAGCAGGCTCACTGTAATGAGGAGAGGCAGCTGGGAAGCGAGCCTTAATGGGGTGCTTAGCCAGCATTTAGGGGCAGATGGATTGGGTCATTCCTGCTGAGTTTTGCAGAGGAGCAGAAGTGACCACGATCGAGGACGGCTTGCCGCGTAAGGCCTTAGAAGGCAGTGGGAGTCGGAGGCCTGGGAGGTTGAAGCCCCAGTGTGAGTGCCCTGGTTGCGGGGTAACCCAAGTCTCGGTCTGGCAAGAGCCGTATGGAGCCAGGGATCGAAAGACTACCAGACCAGAAGGAGAAGGTCAGCTGCGGGTAGGGTGTCTCCCCTCTTGCAGGACCCGGATGGGAGACGCAAACGAGCTGCCAGCTAAAAAAGGCAGCGTGTTTTTAAAGAAGGGTCTGCTTCCAGCCAGTATTTTAACCTCATTTATTTATTGGGACTCTCGTGTTATTTTATGTCTTAAAGTCATGAACCTGTCGTTTCCTCAGCAATGACACAGAAAACCTAGAAAATAAACACATTTTATTTATATTAGTCTTATGTAAAAAAAATGCATAGCAAATTTCCAAGACGTTTGAAGCTGCTCACCCATTATCTTGTAAAAATCGTGAAACGTTAATTACAGAAAGCAATTATAAAGCAATAAGCATCAAGCTTGAAAAGAGGAGAAAATACACAAGCTGCAGGCACCATTCCTAGCGTCAAGCGTGAATAGCTGGAAAATTTTCAATCATTTTTAAATTAGGCTAGAATTGTGGGGCAGCTTTAGATCATTTTGCAAAGATGGATGAAGATTTTTTGAGCACTCAGGAGTGTCTTATTTTACATGAACAAAAGCAAATAAGCAACTCAGTGGTAATCGAAAATATATGGCTCTGCAGGGCATTGCTTATAAATTGACCACTTTCAGATGTTTATAGAATAAACACACATAACCGAACTGGTGTTACATTTCATTTTCTTTGCATTTACAACATATTACAAATCCCACCACCTTCCCTCACCGAAACACCATCAGGAGATGGATAAATCAGTGCAAAGATTTGATCTCCTATGTGTACTGTGCATATATATGCATAGGTAGGGTTACCTACCACATAACGCATGTGGTTGGTCAGCCAGCCGGCGTACACCTGATGTGCCTCAATTAGGACGATACATGTGTTGTGTGCTCTTTGTATTATTTGGCAGGTACTCTTTAATATATAAACGTATGTATAAACAGGTAAAATTCCGTTACAGCGAATATCTTTACAACAAAATTTTCAGTACAACAAAGTATTTTTATGGTCCTGACAGCTTCCCCACAAGACACGAGTCTATAGAAATCTTGTTACTACAAAATACATTCAGCAGATACTTTCATTACAACGAAGTGCATAAAAGACCTTGAAATGCCTGAATGAATCATCTACAGAGCAGTTAGTTCTGTGGTCGCAGCTCAGTTGTGCACAACGATCCTCGAACAGAAACATTGTAATTTTTTTTTGTTTCTTCAAAGTTTTCCTTGTACTGTTTTTGGTTTTTTTGCCTTTTTTGTTTCCCGCTATTTTCAGTGATAACTTTTGCTTATTGCTGGTCAACATTTGAAAAACATCCATTGGAATTTAACTTATTGTCACCCTCCTATAGAAACGGCAGACACATAAAAACGATAATAGTTCATACTAGAAAAAAAAAATGTACATTTTTGCAGCTCTCAATTGTGGCAAAAAGAAAAAAGATGTTGTCAGTGAATTCGGAATTTCGCTATCGACACTGTCAACTTTCTTGAAAGACCGAGCAAAAAAAGAAGAAAAATCTCAGGTTGCAACGTTTGTGAA
This sequence comes from Polypterus senegalus, assembly GCF_016835505.1. Taxonomy (NCBI): domain Eukaryota; kingdom Metazoa; phylum Chordata; class Cladistia; order Polypteriformes; family Polypteridae; genus Polypterus; species Polypterus senegalus. The sequence continues at coordinate 23,921,277 of NC_053165.1, forward strand.
CTGCTGCATTTGATGATGTGGAAAAAGACGTTTTTATGTGGTTCAGTGATGCTTGTTCAAGAAACATTCCTATTAATGCGGCACTCATTCAAGAAAATGTGAGGTTTGTAAACTCTCTTGGGACATCCACCAAGTGGACAACACGGCAAAGAGCGTCCCGAAGTGCGATCTCTGCGTCTGTATGGGGCAACAGCAGGCTCACAGCTATACTGCATCTCTCAGTCAAAGTAAACAGAAAAGATCTCGATGGGTGATGCAAGGTTAGTAGCATGTACATTGTAAATGCTGATAACAGGATTACTTGGTCACTGACCTGGCCACAACCCTGCCTGACTGCTGTGTCTGTGTATAGCAGAGTGGCAGATCACGCTACAGTAAATAACTGTGCCGTTCCTGTTTCAAGCTGAATAAAGCTGGTTTTGCTAAAGTACTGAGACTATGCCTTGTGTTTTGGGGTGCAAGACTGGGAGTTATAGTGCGACCCCGATCTTTTATGATTTGCTTCTGTGGCGCTGCACTTTAGCGCTGTGAGACTATTGTTGCCCTGCCCCAGCAACAGACAAACAGTCTTCCACAGACGCTGCAATCGCGCTTTGAGACGCACTTCAGTGTGTCGATCCCGTTGGGAGGAGAGTTGGGGGGGATTCCAAAAGTGTTCAGAAACCTCACAATATGAAGAATAAAAGGATGATTCGGCTTCTGATTGATAACTGTGCTGCACACAACATGCTTCCACATTTAGATAATGCTTGCATTGAATTCCTCCAACCCAATTGCACAGCAGTGCTTCAGCCATTGGATTTGGGCATCATTCGCATCCTGAAAGTGTATTATGGCAAGGAAATGCTGAGAAAAATTCTCATCAGCATAACTTGTAGGCAGGAGGAGATTAAAATTAACGCGAAAGAAGCTATTGAAATGATTGCAAACACCTGGACGCAAGTTAAAGAAAGCACTATAGTAACAAATACAAAATCTCATTACAACAAAATTTTCATTACAACAATATATATATATATATAGTGGAAGGATCAGCCTCGACACATACAGACAGGCGTTGACTCGGAATGTCCCATAACACACACGTTTATTTTTTCCCTTCTACACAATGCATTAATCAGCCACAATTACTCAGTCCTTTCTCTTCTATTATATTTCTCCTTCTTCTTCCTTTTTCCTGCCGCTTCAACTCCTTTCTTTGCAAGCTCCATCCTCTGCCTCCTGGCTCTGGCTCCTCGAACGGAGTGAGGTGGCCCCTTTTATAATGCACCCAGATGTGCTCCAGGTTCTCCCTGACGCTCTTGCTGCAGAACTTCCTGGTGTGGCGGAAGTGCTGCAGTCCAAGGCTCCAGGATTGTCCAAGCAGCCCCTGGTGGTGGCCACTGTCCCCAACAGGATTGAGCTTCCAAGTTTCAGTCCCTTGGCCCTGATGCAAGCCAGGGGAACTGTCCTCTTGTGTCCCGGGGAAGGTATTGCCACTCTCCAGGTGTCCCGGTGGGGCAAGGTCCCCAGTTGTCTGCCACAATATATATATATATATAAAAATATAAATGTGTGCATGTATCTATCTATACAGAACAATGCAGAACTCTTAGACACTTGACAAAAATGCTGTAAAGTGAGAATGCCTTCAAAAATAATGGCATGAATCATTTTTATTAATTATTAAACTTCCTGGAAAGTGCAAAGAACAGAAAAAAACCCAGAAATTAAATCAACAAATGGTGCCACAGCCCATTGCCTTAAAAACAGCAGCAATTCTCTTAGGTCCATTTGCCTGGAGCCTCTGAAGGTTCCTCAATGGCTGGTTGTTCTAAGCCTCTTGTTGAACTTGCTGCAGTTCAAATGAAGTCTTTGGTGGTCTTACTTGTAATCCCAGACTGGCTTGATGATGTTGAGATCAGAGCTCAGTGGGAGCCATACCACTTGCTTCTGGATTCCCTAACCCTCTAGTTGCTACAGATCTTTTTGTGATTTTGTTCACATCTTTGGGGTCATTGTCATGCTGCACAATGAAGTTGGGACGGATCAGAAACCTCTCTGATGGTATTGCATGATGGATAAAACCTGCCTGTTCTGCTCAGTAGCGTGGGGTCCATCAGTTTTAATCAAAGCATCAACTGTGTTTGTGGAAATGTAGCCCAACCCTGTAAGGACCCATCACCTTGCGTCACTGTTACCTGTAGATATTCATCCATGCACCATTCTCCAGCCCTTTGGTGGACAAAGTGCCTTCTGTTAGAGTCACATTTTTCAAATTTTGACTTGTCAGTTAAAAGCACATGCTGCCATTTTTCTGTACGTTCTTCCTTAAGTTTTTCAGCATATGTGAATTATTAGGCTTTATTTCCACCTCAAAAGAATGACTTTGTGGTCTTTACCATGAAGACCACTTCTGATTAGACTTCTCCGAACTGCAGATGAGTGTACCAGGTTCCTAGTGGATTCAGCCAGTTCTGAGCTGATAGTGATGTAGGACATCTGATTTCGAAGCAAAGTAAGCTTGATGTATTTCTCATTTGTTGCACTCCATGGCCAACCACTGTGTTTTCCTTCCGGTCCTCCATCTTGCCTCTTTGATTATGCTTCTGCAGAAGAGATTAAGAAGCACATCTGGGAACACCGGTCTGCCTGGGAAAGATCTTGATGATGTAGGATGACCACCTTTTCTCTTGTTGCTATGCTCACTATTGCCATGGTGTAAGGTCTGAAGGTGAAACTCCCACATCCACGTCAATCTCACCTTTTTCAGCTGGTTGTCCTTGCCCAGTTTCATTCACTCTTCATAGCGGTTTCTGTTTCAGTTCATCACTTTGGTTCAACCTAAACATGATGCCATTGATCGTTAGTACCTCAGTCAAGCACCAGGCTACGTGCTTACAAAGATTGTGTGCTTTTCAGCCTAGAAATGGTCTATTACTAGGTTAGTTTATTTCTTTAAGGAGATTCAAATATTTGAATGCTTCCCTTTTTGAATAGGACTGTTGAAATTCTAAAATAGGTTCTTTTCTTTTGGCATACTACAGTAATTTGAAAGACACAACTAGCTAAGTCTGAGTGTGTGGGCTTGTGAGTGTCCTGGGATAAAAAAACAAGATCCAGGACCAGGAACCAAGATTTAATGACCTCTTGGGCACAGCTATCAGCAGTGTGTCCGTTTGCAGAGAGAGTGTCGACCTTGTTGAGAGGTTTGCTTACCTTGGCAGTGACATTCATGTCTCTGGTGACTCTTCCTATGAAGTCAGTAGACGGATTGGGAGAGCATTGGGGGGTCATGAGGTTGCTGGAAAGGGGTGTGTGGCCCTCCCGATATCTCTGCAAAAGGACGAAGGTCCAAGTCTTTAGAGTCCTGGTGCTTCCTGTCTTGCTATATGGTTACAAGACATGGACGCTATCCAGTGATCTGACACGAAGACTGGACGTCTTTGGTACTGTGTCTCTCCGGAAAATCCTTGGCTACCGTTGGTTTGACTTTGTGTCGAATGTGCGCTTGGTCACAGAGTCCAGAATGAGGCACATTACCTGCATTGTGAGGGAGCGTCAATTACGGCACTACGGCCATGTGGCGCATTTCCCTGTGGGTGATCCGGCTCATAAGATCCTCATTGTTGGGGACCTGAGTGAGTGGACCAGGCCAAGGGGTCGCCCACGTAACACCTGGCTGCGGCAGATAGAGGGTCATTTTCATAGGGTGGGACTGGGCCGCGTGTCTGCCTGGGGGGTTGCCAACCAGAATCCCAAGCTGTTTCGTTGTGTGGTGGGTGCAGCAATGCACTGTACCACTGCATGCTCCCCAACTTGACTGGACTTGACATTTTTAATCAAAGGAGATGTGCATTAAAATGCATGCATGCAATTTAAGCAAATTTTCTTTTGGAAAAGAAAATTATAAAGTTAAGCTACCAAACAGGATGAGCCAGTGAGAAAGGTGGGTGGGCATGTGGTCACCATGCCAGCTTAAAAATCACTTTAAGATCAGAAAGTTCATTTCACAATATCAGACTGTAAGTAAATTCAGGTGAATAAAACAACCGACACAGTTAATAGATAGATAGATAGATAGATGGATGGATGGATGGATGGATGGATGGATGGATGGATGGATGGATGGATGGATAGATAGATAGATAGATAGATAGATAGATACTTTATATTACTACAGACAAGTCAGCACGGGTTGATTTTGCTAAATGACTTTAAGAATCTGAAATTCAGATTCGAATATGTACGCTACCCAAAGGCTTTCATAGTTTTTATTAGCCAGCATTATTTGGTATTTTGCAGTTTGGTACACTGCATCACTGTCAAACAGTCGAACCTCAAAGAAAAGAACTGGTCGGTGCTCCTCAGCCAGAGACTTACTTTGAGCTGACGCCACCATCACATCATTCTGAAGTTTTGCTGGTCTAAGTCTTAACTAGAATCAAGAAAAAAATCGGAACCAACAAATGCTTGTGCTGCCCACCTCTATTTTCAAACCTCTGCCGCATCACATTCAACACAGTTGTACGTATGTGTTTATTTATTTGAAATCAGAGTCATTAAAAACAGTTTGCAACCATTAAGATACAGAATTCACAAGATCTCCAGATGCAGTACAGATAGTGTTCATGTAAGTCAACGTTAAGATTAGCAACAACTTCTGATGGCAATCATTTGAAAAATATGACACAACAGAGTATAAAAATAATAAATTTGTGCATAGTACATTTGTTTGTTATATTAACCTCCTAACACTTAATTCAATTATAAAAGACCCTCTTTACCCAAGAACGAGAGGAAATTACCTAAGCTCGTCCACCTTTACATCTCACTGACACTCCACTCACATTAAATTGTGTAACGCCAGCGGGAGCACAGAAATACTGAGGATGGCTGGCATTGCTCTGCAGGAGAAATGCAGGAAAGGCAGAGCCTTAAACTCTTCATTGGAATGACCAAAATGAACATAAACCCTAAACCCAAGATAGTATCAAAGTGCAGCAGTTTCTCTTCTTCAATCACGTTGGTTACAAAAAAGGTTTAATTTCAAAGCTAAAACTAAATTTGTTTTAATGTAGGCATCAAAAAAAAAATAAAAAAAATAAAAAACCGATGAACAGACTAACCTATCCCTGTTTAGCAATGGAAACGTGATACTTCCAAAATTATAAATGAAATGATAAAAGTTATCATTTTCAAAGGACTGAAGATTTGAAAAACAAAGCTACTATTTTACATGTCTGGCACTGTCAACACAGCACATCCACACAAGTGGATACTTTTTCAAAAATAACATATTATATATTTATATAATATATCCATCCATCCATTTGCCAACCCGTTGAATCCGAACACAGGGTCACGGGAGACTGCTGGAGCCAATCCCAGCCAACACAGGGAGCAAGGCAGGAAACAAACTCTGGGCAGGGCGCACACCCACACACCAAGCACACATTAGGGACAATTTAGGATCACCAATGCACCGAACCTGCATGTCTTTGGACTGTGGGAGGAAACCCACGCAGACACGGGGAGAACATGCAGACTCCACACAGGGAGGACCCGGGAAGTGAACCCAAGTCTCCTAACTGCAAGGCAGCAGCGCTACCCACTGCGCCACCGTGCCACCCTATATAATACGTGCTACTGGTAAATTTATAAGACTTGGGGCAAACAAAAGACAAAGCTTTGAATCAGAATCTTCAATAATCATTCAACTGGTAACTACATCTATAAGATTTAAATAAGTATATGATACATACATCCCTATGCATATATACAAGGACAACAATTTCCCCGTTGCTCCTTCTCGAAACACGTTGTTCCAGTGTCATCGCTCAGCAGATATTTCCGTAGTCCTACCTCGAGAACATTTGTGCCCCATAATTCCATTCCATTTAATGATTTTTTAATTTCATCTTTAGCTGGGAGATCAGCAAGCCCATGCAACATATTCCCTTTCTCATAAAGGCCATGCAACTCTGAATTGCATTAAATAAGTTTGAGAACAGTTGTTAACTTACACTGCCACACATTAAGGAGTTACTTATAGCACTTGTCTTTATTTTTATAATAAAACACGTATTCATTTGTCTGGGTGATTTGCCATTTAAAATCATGATTTCAGGTCATGGATGTATTTTTAACAGACCCATTAGAATGCCGTTGAGATTATGTCCATTATTATGAACACTTTTTGACTGTCACAGTACAAGAACATTTTCTATATTAAAAAAATAAACAAATTAATGAAAAAAAAACCCAGCTACCTCCCTATTCAGAGTTGATTCCTGCTTTGTACCCAATGCTGATGGGAAAGGCACTGGCACCCCACAACCCTGAACTGATAACCATATTAAACAGAGGTAAAAAATTTAAAAACGTCTCATTGTGGTAATATTATGTTTGATTCATGCATTTTTGGAATCCATAATTTTGGTTTTTATTCGGTAAAGGGTAACAGACAACTGAAGCCTAACTAAAGCGAGAGGCAACCCTGGTAAGATGCCAGTGCAATGCAGGGCACACTCATGGCCATCCACAATTTACATTGCTAATACAGGATGTTAATTTGTGTCAGAAATTGCTATTTTCATTTTTTTTATTTCAGATTAGCAATGCTGCACATAAAAAAAAAATCAAATATATTTTAACAATGTTTTAAGAGTGTGGGAAGAAGCCTTTCATTTAGTTAATCTTAAATACAGATAGTAATAGTAAAAAGTGTTACCCAACTCAGTTGTACAGCAAATCATAAAAACACTAAATGACTCAATTATTTGTACATATTTTTCCCACATTAAGAAATCCCAATCTTCATTACTTGTTTAAAGGAATTCTTAAACTTTAGAGTTGAATTTTCAACCCTACTTAGGTGGTAAAAAAAAAGAAAATAGAGAAAAACACCAGATTGTATGTGGGTGTAAAAAAAAAAAAAAGAAGAACATTTGTACAAATAAAGGATTTTTAGGATCCAAACGTAACAATTACAATGCCAGTATTCATAAAAATGAACCAAACTCCAAACAACTGGAGGTTTTCCATAATACACATTTTTATGACAATGCTGATAAGCAGTCCCGTCTTGTGTCCCATTCACCTTCTACCAAGGTTTGGGGGATAGAAGATGGAGAGGTGCCACGTGCCAGGGGGCACAAGACCACCAAAAGGCTCTGCTGATCTCTGTTCTCTCCCATACTCTACCCTAGAAGCGTAAAATTGAATTGAAATCCTCGTGTTCAACTCACATTATATTTTATATCTGAAACACCTTGTTTTAGTGCCATGTGATTTGGAATTGGAAAGCTAATTTCCTCTCTTTCTCCGTCTCTCCCATCTTGTTCTGTATAAACACTTAAGACAGAAATAGTTAACTATCAAATACTGCACATAAATGTCAGTAGCCTAATATACTATTCGTGCATTAAAATCATAACTTTTCAAATGTTAAAGTTTCTTGGACAACTAATAGATCCTCACTGCACATGAGGAGGAGAGCACAAAATAAAAATGTGCCTCCCAACAGTAGTCCGAGGGGTTTACCGAAGACGGAATTGTCTATTTTGACATAAAAGGCTCAGAAGCTTCAAAGCTGATCGTGAACAACCTGATGCTCGCCCTGGTGCAAAGTGCAAAAGATCCAGTCACATTTCTCGAGGACATGAACGTCATCAAGGTGGCTTCTTGAAGGAAAAGGAAAGAATTTACGGAGGGAACAGCAACGTCTCTTGATCTTCTTAGGCTCAGCCAACCGGAATTGCGTCTAAGCAGTCGAAATTACCTGCTGTTGTGTACAAAGTGCCTACCTAGAAACATCGTAATGTCATTAATAAATAACTCAAGTAGTCAAGACCCAAAGTGTTAGAATTTCGGAAAATGAAGATAATTTAAAAAAATGATTCTAATTTTTTTTTCTCAGTATTCCCATGTCAAGAAGTCGTACCGACTTCCTGATATAACACAAAAGACAAAAAATTCATCACCATCATAAAATACAGTTTCATGCAGGAATCTTGTGCAAGAAACTCTGTGATAACCGACTGGTGCTTAACAACTAATTGGACATTCCGATTTCACTTTTTTTTTTTTTTTGAAGACTCTACAATATGGCAAAGATATTAAGACCCCCATTGAGCAAGCCTACTGATGCGTCCTCTCAACGGGAATTTTTAAAAAGGTTTAGAAACAAAATCTATGGTTGCACTTCTGCAGTGTTGTCCTTTTTCTGAAGTGGCTCAGTAGGGAATGCTTAACCCAGAATGCTTCTTCTTCACAATGACTTTCTAAGCACACACTACTGGGCTCTAGTGTGTTAAACACATTGTAAAATTGGAATTATCCACAGAGGGTTGATCACACGTTTAGAACGAACCTCCAGGGTCAGGCCTAAAGGGCCAGTCTGTAAAAACGGAATTACCTGCACACATTCAGTCATACTGTTATTGGGCTTGGCAAGCAAAGAACGGCATCATGCACTTCAGATAGGAATGCTACAGAACACTGAAGTCGAAACTTTACAGTACCTACAGATGATGATAATATGTTCAATTTGCAACCGTAGGATTGAGATGTTGGTACAATTAAAAAAATAATAAAATAAATAAATAAACATCCTCCCATAATGTTTGATTAAATAAAGTCTCGTATCGTCAGGGAGTAATACCTCACTCGAGTAATTAATGACGCCTTGCAGAGGACTCACGGTTTCATATTTTTTGCCAACGGCAGATTTGGCAGGAATACGTATTTTCTTTGTTTTCTGAAGGATGGAATGTGTTGATATTTTAGAAAATATTCGCAAAAATGGAAATTCTTCACATATCTTGTGCAACTGCTTCTTGCAAGCCAATAAGCCTAGATCATATAACCTCATGAATGTGTAGTCCGATTCCCCGAAGGGGGACAACATGCTTGGGTAAATGGATTTATAAAATCCTACAAGTTCTTCAAAATTTCATGATTGAAATTGGTGCCAGTGTTCGCCAACCCTTCACTTTCCACGCTTTGTTTTCGTTCCTTGTAGTCCTAGGAGTTAATCATTCTCCAGCGGTCACTGTCAATACTGTTTATGCTTCCCACTGGGTAGGGAATGGAGGCAATGTCATCCAGATAGCCCCCCGAGCTGTCTATCTGTGTGCTGGAGTAGGAGCTGGGGTCATAAGCATCCTTCTTACCCACACCGTATGTGGGAGGCAAGTGAACATCTGTGTCCTCTGGCTCATCTACTTGAGATTTGTAGGAGAACAAAATCTTCGGCTCTGACCTACAAGACAAAGAAAGAACATTATGTGCCGAGACTGAAAACTCTTTTTACACCTGACCTGACCAATGCAGCCAGTCAACTGATGAAATGACAGGCACTTTTGTATTATTAGGTAGGAAGCGTGCTGTAGTAGCTAAGGCATTGAAGACACAAACATAAGAAACTCGACAAACAAGAGGAGACCATTCAGTCTATCAAGCTCATTTGTTTAGCTAAGTTGTCCCAACATCCTATTAGATACTTCTTAAAGGTTGTCAGGATTTCAGCCTCAACTCCCTTTTCCTTGCAGTTTGTTCTAGATTTCTATGGCTCTTTGTGTGAAGAAGTGCTCCGTGTCTTAAGTCCTAAGTTTACTTCCCCTTAATTTACACTGATGTCTTTGAATATGTGATTAACTGTTAAATTGAAATAATTCTGCCAGATCTATTTTGTCAATCTCTTTGTGAATTGTGAAGTCCTGAATTAGTCCCCCAGTACTATTGTGTGGTATACCAGTACTGAAAAACTCAGTATTTATATTGATCGAGCTAATTAAAAGGGCAAGCACAATTATGGGATGCACTCTGGACCCCCTGGAGGTAGTAGAGAAGGAGAGAAATAAAACAAAACTGAGTGCCATTATGAACAATGCTGCACATTCGCTCTCTTGACACACTAATACTGAGGGCTTTAAGCCAATGAATTACTCAGCATATGTGAGTCAAGAGACATGATGGGGGTTCCATTATACCAACAGCAATACCCCTGCATAATGCCTCACTGTGACAGAGGTTGCCAAATCTGAAGTTTTCTTTCCTGTTAAATCTTCTTCCTTTTTAGTCATTCTGGTGTGTGTTTAGACCATTGTGTGTGTGTATTTATTTATCTATTTATGCATTTATTTATTTAAAGACCTTCTGTTAAATAAGCCAAATTTCCCTATCTATCTATCTATCTATCCATCCATCCACCCACCCACCCATCTGGCCCAATCGATGATAAAGTGTAGACTATTGGACAGGCACATATACCTAAGTAAAGAAGTGTCATCTAATGGAAATGAATTAAACAGAGTGTAGCTACAGTTCACAATAACAACAATGTCACTCATGACATGCTCACTCAAGAATGTCATTCTTGATAGGCCAACTCTAAGGAGTTTGTCACCTGTACTAATTAAACACATTGCATTTTCCATTCCAATGCATGCTGTATAAACCTGACACTATTACCGAATAAATGAAATTTTAAATATAAAACAATGATAGAGAAAACCTAATCCCACCAGAGTGTACTGATTATCACATAGAGGGAAGTACCTGATTGTATGACTGCAGGGGTCTCAAAAAGAGATCCTGTGAGGCCAGCATACACTCCTTGTAACTGTTAATGGAATGTGTATATTTATTGATTTACATGATTTATTCTTGGTCTCATTTGGCTACATTAATGAACCAGAATGTTTAAAGGACTCTAATGAGATTAGTACTCCCTATATCATTTTTTTTATTTCCTTATCTGCTTTATTTTCATATCCTGCTTTGTCCAATTCACAGTCAACACACAAGGCGACAACAGGGTACTAGCCAATGCAGAATATGTTCACTTACACCATGCCCAACCATTAATTAACATAACAGGCACGCTTTTGGGATGTGAAGAGAAAAATATAATACATGAGGAAAAAAAAAAAAAACACATGCAAATGTAGGAAGAATGTGCAGACTCCACATGGATATTATCTTGATGCAAATGCAGTGGCTGAGAAGCTAAACCTTTACAAGGGTCTTGATTCACCTCCTTACCCTACTGAGTAATCCTTGTTAAGTAACTGAAAAAATATCTATGAAGAGCTTTAATGTATTCTGATCTTACAAGTCACACAATGGTCAAAGACGTCCACAATATATACAATAATGATAATGCTAGCAGTAAACATGCATAATGCCGTGCATAGAATTCACACTATAACATGGCATAAGCACAAAAGCGTAAATGTGCTTCAGCACAAAAAAATCCAGATGCATACACCTGCGAGTTCGACAGCTTCCACGTTCTTCCGCTCCATAAACCACGGTCAGCGTGAAAAGTAACGCACATGCACGCGCCTGCTGTCCCCCCCGAACTCCTCCCAGAATTACACCTCTTTGAATATGCAAATCAACATAAATAGCCATTAAGCTCAGCGTTTTGTGAAAAGACAATGGCAAAAGCACAGGGGAAAATAGAAGAATTTCAGCGAATACCAAATTGAGGCAAAGGAAAAACGTACTATTTATTGGTTTAAACAGTGGTATAAACAACAAAAGGAAGTTGATCGAGTGACATAAAGTATCTGAGAAAGTCAAAAGCTCAAGTTCACAAAGTTGTACAGTGCCCGAAATAAAAAAAGAAGTCATCAGATATCAAAGTCACCGTGAAAATCAAGTCATAGCCCACTATCTGAATGTCATATGAAAGCTTATTAGGGTACAGAGAAAAGAAAAAAAAAAAATAGGGACACAGTGGGGAAAAAGGATGAAATGTCAACTTTAATCTTTAAATTTCCACTTTAATCACGTAGTTTATGTCACTAGCAAAATACCCGCACTTCGCAGCGGCGAAGTACTGCCTTAAAATTTTTATTAAGAAGAAAATTAAACCTTTTTAAACTGAGAGAAAATATACCAATAATTATTTGTTAAGGATCTCTTTGTATACCACATTGTGAGTTCGGCCCTCCGGTTGTAATATGACCAAGCTGTGCGCTGAGCTTACTCTTAAGCATGCAACGTACAGTTGGCTATGTGAACAGTAATCTTGTTTCAAATCTCACAGCTTGGATTGCTGCTGTCATAATCGGTTTGAGTTTCATGGTTTGTTTCAATTATGACAGTATTTGTAGGACTTGTGTTGAAGTGACATTTGGCATCTGTCAAGCGTTGCAAGTATACAACCGGTTTCATTGATAACTTCACATCCAGCTTTTGAGAGTTTAAACATTCATAAATATCAAAGTATCCACTAACTGAAATCGTCACCTGTGAATCTAAGATGTTTAAGAGGCATTGGCGGTTGTTCAAAGGTGTAAAATATTTGGCCATTTCGGTACACTTGAAAGCGACAACCAAACAATTCAGCGGCAGCCATCAACTCACATGCAGAACCATAGGTGAAAGGCTTAAGCATTTCACTCTTCTAGTGCTCCTGTGTAGTATAATTATCTCCTGTACCGTCATCAGTCCACACGTTGAACCTGTCCCAGTCATTCAATACATGAGACACAATGTTCCTCCGGATATCAAGAGTGAGCCTGATATGGCCGTGCAATATGTAACAAAGAGAATGGAAAAGGTAGGTGCGCCGTGCATGACCTTCGATGAAATCATTTATTGCAGCAGTTCATCACATGTAAATACGCGCTTTATAAAGTGGCTCAGGTTGTGGAATATTATAACTGTATCGCAAGTTACAGTGAGGTAACTGTACTTATACGTACAAACAGTTCTACAAGAAGCACTTGGACTGACTGAGTGCGTTTATAGTTCTTGGGATGAAACTGTTTCTGAAGCTCTGAAGCATTTGCCCTATGACAGCAGTTCAATAGGCAGCATGGCTGAGGCAGCGTGTGCTTGATGCTGTATCCCAATAATTCTCTTCCCAATCAGCTGCTGAGCTGTGATTCCCCACTCAGATACAGTGATATAAATACTCCGAGTGGTGCAGTGAGAGTAATATGGAAAAAGATGATCCACTGTGGCAACCCCTAATGGGAGCAACTGAAAGAAGAAGAAGAAGAAGAAGGTGCAGTGAGAGTAACAACGCTAAAGCAGTTATGGTATTTAGAATAGTTTGACCATTCTGTGGACCATTATATTGTTATAGGTTAATTGCAATCAAATGCATTAAACTAATAAACAATACGCGGTTAGTTTCAGTGTATTTATAAAGTCGCGTCAGGGATGAGGATCTAACAAAGAAAGGGTAACCACACAGGAACAGTAGCACTGCTTTGACGCTGGGTGCCGCCAGTCTGCAAAACCGAGCGGAGAACTTGTGTACGCCAGGTTATGAACTACCGTGGACATGTGCGTGGCTTTACGGCAAGTTTAGGTTTTATACATCATGATTTGAACGTGGAAATGGGTTTACGCCACATTTTTGTTTGTACGCACCATTAATACATGAGGCCCCAGGACTTATTTTTTTACTTACCCAAAGAATCCTTTCAGGAAAGTTGCGTAAATGAGTGGAGCAAACACAGAGAAGTACAAGAATGTGGTTGCATCAACACAGCTGTAGAGGCAAACAAAAAGATAATTTTCAAATTATACTTTTATAATAATAATACCATTTAAGTGAACATGAACAGAGATATGTAGCTTTAAGAAAAGAGGTTCAAAAGATTATCACTTTAAACATTGTAAGTTTCAGCAAACCCCAATGGTCTTGCTTGTGTTTTGCAACATTAATATTACAGATGATCAGACATATAGTGGCTTGGGAGTGGGACTTAAAATCATCTTGGTAAAACTGACGCCATATCAGACTCCACTAGTCACATAACTAACCTGGTAAATACTATGCAGGAAAATCAAATGTATCTATCGCCTATCATCTGTTATATTTTATAATGTACTAGCAAAATACCCGCGCTTCGCAGCGGAGAAGTAGTGTGTTAAAGAAGCAATGAAAAAGAAAAGGAAACATTTTGAAAATAACGTAACATGATTGTCAATGTAATTGTTTTGTCACTGTTGTGAGTGATGAGTGTTGCTGTCATATATATATATATATATATATATATATATATATATATATATATATATATTTACACACACACATAAACATATATATATACATATCTATACATATACACACATATATACACACACACATATATACATACATATATATATCTACATATATACACATACATATACATACACACATACACACACATATATACACACAAATACATATATATATACATACATACACACACATATATATAAACATATATATACATGTACATACATATCTACATATATACACACACAGCTATTTCGTATCAGTGCAATACGCTGCTTGTTAAAACGGATAACTCCGCTCTTACGTGCAAGTCTGCGTGGATATTATGAACTATCGTATTTGTTCAAGTTCTATTTAAATTTTAAATAGAAGGAATTTTTATTTAGTCGACAGAAATATCTTTGGTAGGAATGGTAAAACAGACAGGAATATTATTCCTGAATAAATCAACTCAAACCTTAAACAACTTATAATATTTTGCTCTCCATAAAAATATATCCTGTCTAAATTATACAAGTTAGAAATAAAGTAAACGTTAAAAGAACAAACATTCAAATTTCTTTACTCTTATGTAATTTTATATAAAAAATAAACTTAGATTTTAAATATCCCAAAAGATTTTGCTCTCCATAAAAATATATCCTGTCAAAATTATACAAATTCAAATATGAACATGCTGCATAACAAAACCTGGAAATATAAATAAAATGTGTTCCTTTCAGCAATAACAAATCAAATCATTCAGTTGTCTTTGCTCATATGTCATTTTAGAGCTGGACGCCTGGCATCTTTTTTTGGCAACAGGTTCGTTTCTGTTTGGTGTGAGGTTCTGTGTTGTGGAGATTCTCAGGATGGATTGCAGGTGCTCATCAGTGAGGCGACTCCTGTGTGCTGTTTTGTTAGTCTTTATCACTGAGAAGAGCTTCTCGCACAGATATGTGCTACCAAACATGCACAAGGTTCGAGCCGCATGTAGACGGACTTTTTGTTCTTCAAAGTCACCAAAGCGCCGTGCAAACTCAGTGCGCTCAGTTTATCAGCAAAGTGCGTATTTGGGAACACCGTAGTGACGACTTGGTTTAACATTACTTGGCAACAGGGAAAGTGGGGCAAGTTGCACTGGTGCATTTGTGTCTCCCATAAAAGCAGCTTCACTTGAAATCACTTTGTGATTGTGCACGGTAAAACGTCCGCTGAAGTGTCAGATTCTTATTTAATTCTTCTGCTTTCTGTATCTTCTGCATTGCATTCAGGTCTTTCAGGTTACCCTGATGTTTTGTCTCATAGTGCCGTCTTAGATTAAATTCTGTAATTACAGCCACATTAGCTCCACAAATGAGACACACGGGTTCAGTAAACATATACTCAGCCTCCCATCGGTTTTAAAGGCTCTATTTTCAGAATCAACTTTTCTCTTCAGCATCGTGTGAGCTAGCTTCGCAATAACTTGCAGCATCATAAGCTAGACTTGATTAACGCGTAAGTGTTCGCAAGGCAGCTGAAGCGCTGCATTATGGGATCTGTAGTTTATTGTGTTACCAGCGCTTCATATACCCGGCTTTAATAACAATAATACAGTATATAAAATGATCTCGGGCGGATATAATTACGCCGGGCGGATGTGGCCCGCCCTTGAGTTTGACACATATGGACTAAATAGAACTTGAAAAGATATATTTTTTCAAATGTGATCGCAATTCAGATAGAGTTGACGCAAGACTACAGCCTGCATGCCTCAATAAGTCATCCTCGCCTCGCTCTTACTTTTTACCGTTCATCTAATGAATACACTGAGTATGGCTTTACCAAAACAATCATTGATGGCGAATAAAGTATCCATTATTCGAGTATGTAGATCGGGATATATATATACATATATATATACCCGCGTATCGAGCGAGAAGTAGTGTGTTAAAAAGCTAGAAAAGAAAAGGGAACATTTTAAAAATAGCGTAACATGACTGTCAATATACAGTATTTGTTTTGTGAGTGTTACTGAGTGTTGCTGTCATCAAGGATTTGATTATCATTATTTCTTTCAATCAGGTTCGTATTTGTAGGATGTGTTGTGTTCAAGTTACATTCCGTGTTTGTCAATCGCTGTAAAGATGACAGGTTTCATTCATCGATTCGTTTCTTACTGCATCAATAAACAGCTCGTCTTCTTCTTTATCTGAGACCTGACACACTGCATGCACGGGTTTTTTACACTGTCTTCCTTTAGCGGGACATTGACTTTTTCCACGTGTGCTTTGTTTCCGCAGTAGCTGGATTTATGAATATGCTTGTATGTATCAGACGCTTCATATTTTTGCTGCCTTTTCAATTGTGTAATTCGTTTTGTTCAGCTCTTTGGAACTGTTGCTTTTATCTGTGCACTGCGCCAGTTCACGTGAGCCGCCGGTGTACATGCATCGAAGGTTCCCAGCTGTGCTGGTGCCATCTCGTGCTATGTCCATGGCTGTATTTAATGTTACCTTAGTCCTGGCACTTAAAACTTTCTCTCGCAGTTTCGCTGAGTTTGTGTCAAACACCACCCTGACCATCTCATCTTCCTCTCCATAAGCACAGTCCTTCACCCGTGAATATTTAGTGGAGTTTGCTATTGGATTGCCGCTGACGGACGGCCTTATATGGGCAGGCACTAAATTACAAACGCCAGCGCAGCCTGTCTATGAACTTAATTTAAAGTGTAGGTTTACATCGTGCTTTGTTTCAAGTAGCAGAACTCATGAATATGGTTGTATATGTCACTTTCGCCGCTTCTTATTGTTTCGCTGCCTTCTCAATTATATAATGCATGTTTTCTTCAGCGCTTTTTGGAGGTCTTCCTGGTTTTCTATGTACTGCGCGATTACGTGGGAGGCGTGATGATGTCACACGGAACTCCGCCCCCACGCCGTTCAAGCTCATCTCCATTACAGTAAATGGAGAAAAACAGCTTCCAGTTATGACCATTACGCGTAGAATTTCGATATAAAACCTGCCCAACTTTTGTAAGGAAGCTGTAAGGAATGAACCTGCCAAATTTCAGCCTTCCACCCACACGGGAAGTTGGAGAATTAGAGATGAGTCAGTGAGTGAGTGAGTGAGTGAGGGCTTTGCCTTTTATTAGTGTAGATTAAATAAGGTTTACATTGCCAAAAAAAAGTTTTCACATTTTATAGTTACACAACCCTGAATCACAGTGGATTTCTTTTGACACCGATCAACAGAAAAAAAGAATCTTTATTGTCAAAATGGAGAATTTGTGGAATTGGCAAAAACTGCACCCATGCAACCTGACAGAGCTTGAGCGTTTTGCAAAGAAGAGAGAGAGGTTAGGAGCACGCGCCGGGGAAAAATTAAATGTCCATACACCTCTATAAAAGCTGACAGTAGACACAATGGATACAAGACACAGTAGACACAAGTGTTTAATACATCCAGATTTTACCTTCAGAATTGTGAATGTAACTTGAAACATATAGTTTGAAGCACTTCTTTTTAGCTCCAGACGTTTGACACAATGCTTCAATAATGCAACTTGCATCATTTGCCGTACGTCTGGGCACGTCTTGAAGCGATGAGGTGAAAAACTCCATAGCTAGTTTGTTTGGATATCGGTGTCGGAACTGAGGTAGCTGGCTGACGTGGAATCCAGAAGAGAGAGTGCATATAATCTATTAAATCCCAACAATTCCTGTTGTTCTGAACTGGTCCGTTATCTCTGGTCACAATCAGTACATTTAAAAGGTGGCACCATCAAATTCAATTTGACAATATTTTCAATGCTTTAGGGGAATATGAAATGTCAGCCTATGATTGGCTTAAATCCTGCTTTTGTAAAAGGATTTGTTTTCTTTTGAAATATAAGTGAACAATAGCAAAGAAGTAATCAGATGCATCAATCTCCTTACCACTTGAAGTTGATTTAGAGGGTTAAAGCAGGAACTAAGAGAATGCTGACTTACTATGAGACACAAAAAACATAGTGGCTAAAGAACTGGACACATAATGTTGCTGGCCATGCAAGTTGCCTTAACTATTACAGCAGTTATACATCTGAATAAATCAGCCATATTGCTGGTCCTTTAAAAAGCATTTCTTAGGCATGTATGCTACCTAATGAGCAAAATATAATTTCATTTTACTTTCTCACTAAGTGAACTTTAACTAATTAGACATCAAGCTATGGAATAAGAAGTGTGTTTAATACAGGTGAGGAGTTAGCTGTGCGACCAAAGCATTCACATACAGTTTAATTTACAATTATTCTTTAGAAAATACGATGGCAAGTGTGTATTAATATAAAATTCTCAAAACTGTACTGATATCACAAATGTACTGAGAATTTTTCTATCAGCCGTAATTTTGAGTTATTTCTTTTTTAGGCTGTATATTTAGTATATAAACCCTTATTAATGTGTGTGTTTTTTTTTAATTAAAGTTAAATTCAGGATTAAAATGTGAAGATTTTATCTTTCCAGACATTTTCTTTGGTAATCTCAGAGTGGTCAGTGACAAGCAAAGTGAATGGTTTCATCAGGACATTTCTGAAATGGAAAAGCAATGACAAAGAAGCTGGAACCCTTAAGAGGGCTTGTACACTTCTATCTTTCAGGTGAGATTCTGCCAGCATTAATTTATACATACATACACAAACACACACACACATATATATATACATAAATATACATATATATATACATATATACATACATATACATATATATATACATACACACATACATATATACATATATATATACATTATATATATATATATACATTATATATATATATATATATATATATATATATATGTGTGTGTATATATATATATGTGTGTGTGTATATATATACACTGTATATATATATATATATATATATATATATATATCCATCCATCCATTTTCTAACCCGCTGAATACGAATACAGGGTCACGGGGGTCTGCTGGAGCCAAACCCAGCCAACACAGGGCACAAGGCAGGAACCAATCCAGGGCAGGGTGCCAACCCACCGCAGGAGACACACAAACACACCCACACACCAAGCACACACTAGGGCCAATTTAGAATCGCCAATCCACCTAACCGGCATGTCTTCGGATTGTGGGAGGAAACCGGGCGCCGGAGGAAACCCACGCAACACGGGGAGAACATGCAAACTCCACGCAGGGAGGACCCGGGAAGCGAACCCACAGGTCTCCTAACTGCGAGGCAGCAGCGCTACCACTGCGCCACCGTGCAGCCCTATATATATATATATATATATATATACCCTTGTGGCTCTCCAGCTGCAAATATGCAAAGCGTATCACAGACCTTTGCTTCCATATACACTGCTCACAAAAATTAAAGGAACACTTTAAAGAAACACATTGGATACATCAGATCTCAATATGAAGTTGGATATCTATACAAATAACGACAGGGCAATGTCTTAGGAACAAAAGGATGCCAAGTCTTTTAATGGAAATAAAAGTTTTCTGCCTACAGAGGGCTTAATTGTGTAGACACCCTAAAATCAGAGTGAAATGAAGATGTGGCAGGCTAGTCCATTTTTCAAAAACTTAATTTCTGCTACTCAAAATGCTTTTCAGTATCTTGTGTGGCCCCCACGAGCTTGTATGCATGCTTGACAACGTTGGGGCATGCTCCTAATGAGACGACGGATGGTGTCTTGTGGCATTTCCTCCCAGATCTGTATGAGGGCATCCCTGAGCTGTTGTACAGTCTGAGGAGCAACCTGGCGGCGCCTAATGGACCGAAACATAATGTCCCACAGATGTTCTATTGGGTTTAAGTCAGGGGATCGTGAAGGCCATTCAATTGTTTCAATTCCTTTGTCCTCCAGGTACTGCCTACATACTCTTGCCACATGAGGCCAGGCATTGTCGTGCATTAGGAGGAAACCAGGACCTACTGCACCAGCGTAGGGTCTGACAATGGGTCCAAGGATTTCATCCTGATACCTAATGGCAGTCAAGATGCCGTTGTCTAGCCTGTAGAGGTCTGTGAGTCGCTCCATGGATATGCCTCCAAGATCATCACTGACCCACCACCAAACCAGTCATGCTAAACAATGTTACAGGCAGCATAATATTCTCCACGGCTTCTCCTGAGCCTTTCACGTCTTTCACATATACTCAGGGTGAACCTGCTCTCATCTGTGAAAAGCACAGGGCGCCAGTGGTGGACCTGCCAATTCTGGTATTCTATGGCAAATGCCAATTGAGCTCCCTGGTGCTGTGCAGTGAGCACAGGGCGCAGTAGACATTTGGGCCCTCAGGCAACCCTCATGAAGTCTGTTTCTGATTGTTTGGTCAGAGACATTCACACCAGTGACCTGCTGGAGGTCATTTTGTAGGGCTCTGGCAGTGCTCATCCTGTTCCTCCTTGCCCAAAGGAGCAGATACTGGTCCTGCTGATGGGTTATGGACCTTCTATGGCCCTCTCCAGCTCTCCTAGAGTAACTGCTTGTCTCCTAGAATCTCCTCCATGCCCTTGAGACTGTGCAGGGAGACACAGCAAACCTTCTGGCAATGACACGTATTAATGTGTCATCCTGGAGAAGTTGGACTACCTGTGCAACCTCTGTAGGGTCCAGGTATTGCCTCATGCTACCAGTAGTGATACTGACTGTAGCCAAATGCAAAACTAGTGAAGAAACAGTCAGAAACGATGAGGAGGGAAAAATGTCAGTGGCCTCCACCTGTTAAACCATTCCTGTTTTGGGGGTCATCTCATTGTTGCCCCTCTAGTGCATCTGTTGTTAATTTCATTAACACCACAGCAGCTGAAACTGATTAACAACCCCCTCTGCTACTTAACTGACCAGATTAATATCCCATAAGTTTCATTGACTTTATGCTATACTTTGATTAAATCCTTTAATTCTTTTGAGCAGTATATATATATATATTTATATATATATATATCTCCATTATCCAACCCGCTATATCCTAACAACAGGGTCACAGGGGTCCACTGGAGCCAATCCCAACCAGCACAGGGCACAAGGTAGACACATATACATATACATATATATATGGTGGCGGGCGGCTAGGGATCCCACCCAGCAGGGATGCCTGGAAGCACCGGGACAGGGGCAATGCCTCCCCTTGGCCACAAGTGGGCAGCCGCCCTGGTCTGCATGGGGGCCACAGGATCAGAGCTTGGAAGGTCATCCCTGTTGGGGCCTGTGGCCACCGCCAGGGTGCATCCGGAGTATCACGGAGCTTTGGAATGCAGCACTTCCAACACACTCGGAATATATGTTAATTATAAATTCGAATCATGTGTCACTTTAAATCTTTGAATGACTCTGATGAGTTATTTGAATTCAGCACGAAACATACTGTAGGATTCACTTGTATCGATTTATATGATACAAATGGTTACATTTTGTTATCCAGCGTTATTAAATGTTTGGTCACAAGTGTTCCACTGTTTAAACTCCAAAAATCACATTACTTCAAAATCTGGAGGCTTTGCTTTTGCATTTTAGAACACACTGCTTGGCATTCTGCTGTGAGATGCCAATGCTGTCTGTGCCTTCAGGGTACATTCAGTGTTGTCCTTGAAGAGAGGTCTCAATGTCATTTATAAAAGCATAAATGGTTACCTGGGAGATTAAAATGTTTAACTTGAGACAACACAGTAAAGGCAGAGTACAGCATAAGTCAGTGTAAAGTATGCTGGAAATATAAAAAGCCAATTCTAATTCATTTAAAATCATCTACTGCACACCTAATTAGTTGTGCAAGTCTAAACTCTATTTTAAAACTCTGTCTTAACATAACATTCTCAAAACCAAGTAATTCAGCTCATGGTGGAGGGGAGGTTGAAGCCTACCCTGGCAGCACTGGGTGTAAGGCATGAATCAGCCCTGGACTGGCTGCCAGATCACTGCAGGACTATTAAATACAGTGGGATGCAAAAGTTTGGGCAACCTTGTTAATAGTCATTATTTTCCTGTATAAATCGTTGGTTGTTACGATAAAAAATGTCAGTTAAATATATCATATAGGAGACACACACAGTGATATTTGAGAAGTGAACTGAAGTTTATTGGATTTACAGAAAGTGTGCAATAATTGTTCAAACAAAATCAGGCAGGTGCATAAATTTGGGCACCGTTGTCATTTTATTGATTCCAAAACTTTTAGAACTAATTATTGGAACTCAAATTGGCTTGGTAAGCTCAGTGACCCCTGACCTATACACACAGGTGAATCCTATAATGAGAAAGAGTATTTAAGGGGGTCAATTGTAAGTTTCCCTCCTCCTTTAATTTTCTCTGAAGAGTAGCAACATGGGGGTCACAAAACAACTCTCAAATGACCTGAAGACAAAGATTGTTCACCATCATGGTTTAGGGGAAGGATACAGAAAGCTGTCCCAGAGATTTCAGCTGTCTGTTTCCACAGTTAGGAACATATTGAGGAAATGGAAGACCACAGGCTCAGTTCAAGTTAAGGCTCGAAGTGGCAGACCAAGAAAGATTTCGGATAGACAGAAGTGACGAATGGTGAGAACAGTCAGAGTCAACCCACAGACCAGCACCAAAGACCTACAACATCATCTTGCAGCAGATGGAGTCACTGTGCATCGTTCAACCATTAGCGACTTTACACAAGGAGATGCTGTATGCGAGAGTGATGCAGAGGAAGCACAAACAGAGCCGCTTGAGGTCTGCTCAAGCACATTTGGACAAGCTAGCTTCATTTTGGAATAAGGTGCTGTGGACTGATGAAAATAAAATTGAGTTATTTGGGCATAACAAGGGGCGTTATGCATGGAGGAAAAAGAACACAGCATTCCAAGAAAAATACCTGCTACCTACAGTAAAATATGGTGGTGGTTCCATCATGCTGTGGGGCTGTGTGGCCAGTGCAGGGACTGGGAATCTTGTCAAAGTCGAGGGACGCATGGATTCCACTCAGTATCAGCAGATTCTGGAGACCAATGTCCAGGAATCAGTGACAAAGCTGAAGCTGCGCCGGGGCTGGATCTTTCAACAAGACAACGACCGAAACACTGCTCAAAATCCACTAAGGCATTCATGCAGAGGAACAAGTACAACTTTCTGGAATGGCCATCTCAGTCCCCAGACCTGAATATAATTGAAAATCTGTGGTGTGAGTTAAAGAGAGCTGTCCATGCTCGGAAGCCATCAAACCTGAATGAACTAGAGATGTTTTGTAAAGAGGAATGGTCCAAAATACCTTCAACCACAATCCAGACTCTCATTGGAACCTACAGGAAGCGTTTAGAGGCTGTAATTTCTGCAAAAGGCGGATCTACTAAATATTGATTTAATTTCTTTTTTGTGGTGCCCAAATTTATGCACCTGCCTGATTTTGTTTGAACAATTATTGCACACTTTCTGTAAATCCAATAAACTTCATTTCACTTCTCAAATATCACTGTGTGTGTCTCCTATATGATATATTTAACTGACATTTTTTATCATAACAACCAACGATTTATACAGGAAAATAATGTCTATTAACAAGGTTGCCCAAACTTTTGCATCCCACTGTATGTTGTATTATAGCAACAATGGTAAACCACTTGGAAAAAAAAATAGATTTTAGCATTAATGAGTTGATGAGTTGATGCCGCTTTACTGTGTATTTTATAAATGACATTCAATCATAACCAAAACTACTGCATGACACATTATTAACACTCTCAAAGCTGATTTAATACTCTAGGTAAGTGACTTGAACAGCACTGCCTGTGACTTTCCTAAAGCTCAATGTGACACATGACAGGAAAGTGGTAAGTGTGAAAGTGTATCTTGCATCCATTTTACTTACTTTGAAAAAGGAAAAAAATGGAACCCTTTTTTCTCAGTGAATAAAATTACATATTTCAGGAATCAGGATATTGTAGGATAAAAAGTATACGACTTGATAGTGTTACCATATGTATAGTAATATATATCACAATATTATTTTAGGTTATATTACCCATTTAGAGTGGTAGCCATACAATTAAACACTAACACCACACTGATGATGTGTACTTTTTTCCTACTGCAGTCACTCTGGTTACTCATCATTTTCAAGTCACTTCTGCATCGAACCATTCCACCCAACTTTTATTATGTTTAACCTTACAAACAAGTATAAGTATGGGGCATGTGGGTAATTCTATAGGGTGGTCCAGATCTAATTATGCAATTTCCATTACACTATAACTTATTAAATTTATCCATCCATTATCCAACCTGCTATATCCTAACTACAGTGTCACGGGCGTCTGCTGGAGTCAATCCCTTATTACATAGAGAATTCACAAAAAAAAAATTTTTTGTTGCCAATAGATGGCAGTACCTGCTCTGCATTCCAAAATGGCAGGGGGTTGTCAGTCGAACAGCAGGTGCGATGTGTTCGCCTTTTCATAATTGCATAATTAGATCTGGACCATCCTGTATTGTGTATTATATTGTCATTTGTTGCAGTTGCATATAAAATTGCACTTATGTCATATTTCATACTGTACTGCCTACTGTGTATTACTATTGACACGTGGACAAAATTGTTGGTACCCTTCAGTCAATGAAAGAAAAACTCAAAATGGTCACAGAAATAACTTTAATCTGACAAAAGTAATAATAAATAAAAATTCTATGAAATTTAACCAATGAAAGTCAGACATTGATTTTCAACCATGCTTCAACAGAATTATTTAAAAAAATAAACTTATGAAACAGGCCTGGACAAAAATGATGGTACCCCTAGAAAAGACTGAAAATAATGTGACCAAAGGGACATGTTAATCCAAGGTGTGTCCACTAATTAGTATCACAGGTGTCTACAATCTTGTAATCAGTCAGTGGACCTATATATAGGGCTCCAGGTAGTCACTGTGTTGTTTGGTGACATGGTGTGTACCACACTCAACATGGACCAGAGGAAGCGAAGGAAAGAGTTCTCTCAGGAGATTAGAAAGAAAATTATAGACAAGCATGTCAAAGGTAAAGGCTATAAGACCATCTCGAAGCAGCTTGATGTTCCTGTGACTACAGTTGCACATATTATTCAGAAATTTAAGATCCATGGGACTGTAGCCAACCTCCCTGGACGTGGCCGCAGGAGGAAAATTGATGACAAATCAAAGAGACGGATAATACAAATGGTAACAAAAGAGCCTAGAAAAACTTCTAAAGAGATCCAAAGTGAACTTCAAGCTCAAGGAACATCAGTGTCAGATCGCACCATCCATCGTTGTTTGAGCCAAAGTGGACTTCATGGGAGACGACCAAGGAGGACACCATTGTTAATGGTAAATCATAAAAAAGCCAGACTGGAATTTGCCAAACTACATGTGGATAAGCCACAAAGATTCTGGGAGAATGTCCTATGGACAGATGAGACAAAAATTGAACTTTTTGCCAAGGCACATCAGCTCTATGTTCACAGACGGAAAAATGAAGCATATCAAGAAAAGTACACTGTGAAACATGGAGGAGGCTCTGTTATGTTCTGGGGCTGCTTTGCTGCATCTGGCACAGGGTGTCTTGAATCTGTGCAGGGTACAATGAAATCTCAAGACTATCAAGGGATTCTAGAGAGAAATGTGCTGGCCAGTGTCAGAAAGCTTGGTCAGTCGCAGGTCATGGGTCTTGCAACAGGTCAATGACCCAAAACACACAGCTAAAAACACCCAAGAATGGCTAAGAGGAAAACATTGGAGTATTCTAAAGTGGCCTTCTATGAGCCCTGACCTCAATCCTATTGAGCATCTTTGGAAAGAGCTGAAACATGCCGTCTGGAAAAAGGCACCCTTCAAACCTGAGACAACTGGAGCAGTTTGCTCATGAGGAGTGGGCCAAAATACCTGCTGAGAAGTGCAGAAGTCTCATTGACAGTTACAGGAATCGTATGATTGCAGTGATTGCCTCAAAAGATTGTGCAACAAAATATTAAGTTAGGGGTACCATCATTTTTGTCCAGGCCTGTTTCATAAGTTTATTTTTTTAAATAATTCTGTTGAAGCAGGGTTGAAAATCAATGTCTGACTTTCATTGGTTAAATTTCATAGAATTTTTATTTATTATTACTTTTGTCAGATTAAAGTTATTTCTGTGACCATTTTGAGTTTTTCTTTCATTGACTGAAGGGTACCAACAATTTTGTCCACGTCAGCATAACTAAAGTCAAGACAAATTTCTAGCAATTATACTGTCTGCCTGCTTCAAACGAAACACAAGAAATCTGACAAACAAGAGGAGACCCTTCAGTCCATCAAGCCCATTTAATCTGACAAACAAGAGGAGACCCTTCAGTTCATCAAGCCCATTTGTTTAACTAGTAGCTAAGCTGTCCCAATATCTGATCCAGAATCTTCTTAAAAGTTTGTCAAGGTTTCTGCTTCAACTCCATGTGTCGGTAGTTTGTTCCAGAGTCCCACAACTCTTTGTATAAAGAAGGGCTTTCTGGCTTCAATCCTACGTGCACATCCCCTCAATTTCCACTGATGTCCTCAAGTTTGTGGTCAACCTATAAGCTGAAAGAATGTTGCTGGATCTACTTTATCAAAGCCTTTGAGGTTTTTTAAATACCTGGATTAGGTCTCCCTGCAGTCTCCTCTGCTTGAGACTAAACAGATTTAATTCTTTGAGTTTGTTACAGAAGGACATGTCCTTAAATCCTGGAGAGCACTTGGTTGCTCTCCTCTGCGCAGCTTCATGTCTTTCTTGTAGTGTGGTGATCAGAACTGCATACAATACTCCAGATGTGGTCTTGGTAGTGCGGTTATATAGATTGACCATAATGTCTCTTGACATAAGTTCAACAGTTTTAATGATATAATCATTTTACTTACCTTTTTAGTTGTTTCAGTACATTGCTTAGTTCATGATGATTTTGTGTCAATTCTTTTCAGTGGTTGATTCCCGCATGGCGGGAATGGTGTGTTCCATCTTGTATTAAGAATTGATTTTCTTTTGCTCATATGCAGCACTTTTTTTTTTACATTAAACTGCACTTTCCAAGAGTTCACCCAGTTCTGAAGGTTGTCCAGATTTTTTGATTTATTTTTGCTGCCTTCTCAGTGTCTGCCATCCCTCCAATTATAATTTCTTCTGTTTACTAACTATACTAGAATCATTGTCATTAATATAAATCAGAAAAACTAAGGATCCAAGGATGGACCTCTGAGGAACTCCGCTGACGATTTAGGTCCATGTGGTACGTTCTCCCCTTACCTTTACTCTTTGTCTTGTGCCAGTTAACCAACTAGGGGTCCAGATTTGTACGTTATCTCTGATGCCTACAGCTCCTAGTTTCTGAATCAATCTCTGGTGTGGGACTGTATTTGATGCTTTTTGAAAGTCTAAGTAAATTACGTTGTATGCATTGCTTTTGTCCACTATTCCAGTTGCTTATTCACAAAAAATCTAAAATGATACTTTGCTGCACAAATTATTCACACTATGGTAAGAGATTATGAAGAAATGAGAAACCTTCACCTACCAGAGACCTTCAATGATGCCAGCACAAAGCAATGCACTTCCCAGACCTTGAACCAAATTCAGCAGAGACAGGACTGCAGCATACACATAGAAACTCTTGCGGGCTGCGGGACATGAAGAGCAGTTCATCAGGCTGGCATCCAGCTTCACATGAGGAGCATGACTACCACATTATGAATTTGTTTGCACAAATGTTGTTTCAGATTAGTGCACATTGATCCTTAAGAATGCCTTCAGCCTAATAAATTCAAAGTGTGTGAGCAGAACATACCTCTCTGTTGCTTTCAATACAGAAAAAGCAGTAGACATTTGGCCTCCAACAGGATCTATCATTGCCTTACTTATTAACTAACTGAGCTAATTCACACAGTTCAGTTTTACTAGTGATACTAAGCTTGCACAGCACTTTAACAGAGACAAAACACAGGCCGTGCAGTTAGTTAGACTGACTGATGCATTTTGCATTTGACTAAAGTTCTCTAAGCTTTCTCCAAACCAGCAGTCAGTCAGTACCCATTTTATCAGCTGATAACGAAAACATGGGGAACGATCAAAAATACAATTGAATTCAAATGATAGCTTGAAAAGCCAGCACTTTGTCATTTCTATCCACCGCAACACTTTGTTCAACAGCAAAATAGATGGAGTAGGCCACTCTATGCAACTCCATATCATGAATTATTAAGGAAATCACAGTTATTCACTAAAATTATAAACTTTACATTGTTGCTTTAAAATGTATGGCTGCATTGTGACACACTGATTAGTGCCATTGCCTCAGAGATCCGAAGTCCAGAGTCTGAATCCCACCTGGGCACAGCCTATGTAGATTTTATATATACTTCCTATGAATCTATGGGTACATTTAAAAAAAAAAAAAGTGCAATAACTGACAACTCAGTACTGGTCCAAAACTTAAAATGGATGCACAATAAAAATATGTATCAAAGGTAAGCATTTTTTTAAAAAGCAAACAATTAAAATTAATTTGTTACTAAAAATCACACAAAGTGTATATCAGATAAAAATGACAACACTGCAAGAGAAAACACTTGATTCTTTTCTAATGATAAGTTCACATCAGTTTTTGAAAACTACTATCCTGTTGTTTTTTGCCCCAAAGTTCCTTCAATATTGATGTTATAATTATGAAGTTCCTTTAGTAACGTAAAACAAATAGTGGTTACAGATTGACTAATTTACATTGTTCATTTTGGAAGGATTTCTGTGGCTAAATTTAAAGAAAGCAAACAGATAACAAAGTATTGTTCTTTTTTTTCTCCATTTAAGAGAGTTTCAAACATTCATTGGGTAACTAAACTGAGTTCTACTGGGTGACATATACAATGGACCTCAAGGATATGTGAGATTGTGTGATTTATTAAAGCCATGTTTGAATGGCAGAAACAAAACTTCATGAGGTGCATAAGGAAAAAGGAATCCATACAATCTTCTAGCCATCCTATAGGGTGGGCTCCTTCATAAGAAAAAAACAGCTCCATGTTGCCTACCTAACACATATGCAAGAGACACATGAACACAAGTAGTGGGCACCGCTACCTTTAGCTTAATTTGTTATATACAGCCTAGGACTCCAAACCCTGAGATGTAGATTAGTCACACTGGTGCATTTACACCAACTGCCACTTAGTGCCTTAAACACAGTGCTGTTAGTAGTATTAAAAACGATAAATGATCAGTGGAAAGCTGGATATAAAGAGGCATTAGGTGGTTCCAATACAACTTGTAATGCAAAGCTAAATATTTCCTGGTGATTAAATAATCTCGTTACAGGTACATTTTTTCAGAATCAGCAAGCACAGAAAGCTAATAAGAGTTTGTAGTCTGTAAAATCATATTCAACTTACATGGAAGAGAGATTCGATCTTTCAGAGGAGTTTTTGGCAATATTACAATCAGCGAATAGACCTGTAAGAAGAAGGCATAATTAGACCATTAGACACATGCTGAACTTTTGAATATATTTAACATGCTTTTGGAGTCACGCCTTCATCTTCATCTAACGTCTCATTTTCATTCTGTATTTTCTTTCCTGCATTTCTATAAAAAAAGAGTTACATCTAATGTCTCATTTTCATTCTGTGTTCATACCTGCATTTTTAATGTAAAAAGTTACATCTAGCGTCTCGTTTTCATACTTGTATTTCTATAAAAAAGTTACAACTAATGCCTCATTTTCAAATAAAATATTTTTTGCAGTTTTAGAAGCACTGTTTTTTATACAGGTATTGTCAAGCTACAGAGTTGTGTCACAGAGTCGTGTCAAAGAGTTTCACGAGAGATAGGAAGATGACCTCGGGTTTTAAAGGAAAATACAGGTACTTTATTCCTGTATAGAAAAGGCAGGAACAGTCTCAAGACTTCATTCAGAATAGGAACTGTTCGAAGCCACGGCACGGGTGATCGTCCTACTTAATTCCCATCTTCAGATTAGAAGAACACCAGTGGCTTGGAATCACCACTGAGGTAGATACAGTCTGGAGAAGACAGATCAGGACAGTGTGAGGAACAGCAGATCAAAGTCCAGTATTAAATGTTTAACATTGTGCGACAAGCATGGTAAGCAGTAACCCTAATCCTGCAGAGAACAACCAATTGCTTTGCCCTTGGTTTACTGTTTACCAGACCCAGCAGAGCAAGCTACGGAGATATTAGACACTGCCGATCGCTGGGGCCACAGTCACAATACTATATGTATTATAATGAAATTTCTGCTATATACGGTTCTGTGAGTTTTGTTATAACAGGATTCCACCTGTATATATATATATATATATATATATATACACACCCACACACATTCTTTACATATATGTTCACATCTGTGGATTTTAAACAGGAACCCCAATTATTTAAAAAGCCTCCAAAACAGAGGACCAACAGTTATATTCTTCCACTTCAGGCATTAGAGAAAACAACCTAAAAAGTAAAAATATTCAATTCTTTACATGAGCCGCCTCAACAAGCAGTCAGTAAATGTCATTGCTGTTTGTAATAAGTTAAACTAAAACAAGTTGTGTTAAAACTTTACTTTCTGCTAATGGCTATGGAGGAATAAAAAGCTAGAACATACAGCATACAACAAACCACAAAAAGAAACACATGAGTGAATGACATATTTGGTACATTTTATTAATCCAAAAGGGGAAATTGTCTTTTCACGTGACCTCTGGAAGTCAGAGCGCAGGGTCAGCCATTATACAGCAGTCCCGGAGCAATTTTAAGGATAAGAGTCTTGCTCGAGGGCCCAGTTTAAACAAATGAAAATCTAATAATGATAATAATATATACTCAAACTCCACATTATTCTTACTGGTTACCCATTTAAATTCAAAAGAATACACTTTCCTGTTAAATAAAGTCCAAGTCAATAGGAAACTGATCTAATGAGGAATGTTTTACTCTTGGAAAAGTGTGTACAGCATAATCAAGAGTTAACAGCTCCAGTGACCTCATAATATTACTACAGGTCAAATCCAGTTATAGCCAATACTGACATAATGAAATTTTAAGAACAACAAATACCCTGACAAACATTCATACAACATAAAGTTAAGCGGATTTCATTTTAACAAAATTAAAATTTCAGTGTAACAAACATTTTTTTCGACCAAAAATGAGATGCAAAAAAATACTTAATGCTGCACCTACTCTTTCAACGAATCTCGGGAAACCTGAAACAAGCTGTCTCTTTCTTGTTAGACCAAAAGAAAGTGTCAGTCTGCTGTGAAATTTCTGGTCTCGGGCAGTCTTGGTAAGACTTAGCATGAGAGTAGACGAGACATCATAGACAAAGCCAAATTCTGAGTCAGTGCTCCACCTAGCGTCCGGATGGGTAGTTGTGTTGTGTGCAGATACTATACTATTCAAGTTTCATAGTGCTTCTCAAAGTTTTCTTTGCGATGAACGTAACAAGTGAGAAACGGTGTCAGTTTATGCTGAAAGAAAAATTACAATGCTGGAAAAAGGTGATTCTGGAATGAAGAAAAATGATGTCGCGAAAGCATTCGGAATCGCGCCTTCAACTTTGTCAACAATTCTGAAAGATCAAAAAAAAAAAAATAGAAGACAAAGATCGGCATTTGGGACCTGAACAAAAAAAAATTACAAACGCATTTGTATTTCTATAAAAAAGTTACACCTAACGTCTCATTTTCATTTGGTATTCATGTCTGTTATACAGGTTCTGTCAAGCTTGGGTCGCAGAGTCTGTTGCACAAGAGACAGAAAGGGGAGTGCAGGCTGGGCCTTAAATGTTGTGAACATCGTGTGATAAGCATGTTACGTGGTAAGATCCAGGAGAGCAGCTATGCAGCTGTCCTTACCCAGTTGCTGTTAGAAATGGTGAATTGCGGACGACACTGGTCACAATAGTATATGTACAGTGATCCCTTGCTGTATCGCGCTTTGACTTTCGCGGTTTTGCTCTATCGCGGATTTTATATGTAAGTATATGTAAATGTAAATTGCGGATTTTTCGCTGATTCGTGGATTTCTGCGGACAATGGGTCTTTTCATTTATGGTACATGCTTCCTCAGTTTGTTTGCCCAGTTGATTTCATACAAGGGACGCTATTGGCGGATGGCTTAGAAGCTACCCAATCAGAGCACGTATTACATATTAACTAAAACTCCTCAATGCTATAAGATATGCCTCCTGCGCGGTGCTCGATTGTTTGCTTGTCTCTACCTCTATCTCACCCTCTCTGACATTCTCTGTGCCTGACGGAGGGGCTGTGAGTAGAGGTGCTGTTTGCACAGAAGCTGTTTGCCTAGTGGATACAGGCGCTCCTCTAAGAAATGCCGCTTTATCGAGGTGCGTCCAAAAGCACACTTATTGATTTTTTGATTGTTTGCTTTAATCTCGCGCTCTCTATCTCTCTCTCTCTGACGTTCTCCGCGCTTGACGGAGGAGATGTGAGCAGAGGGCTTTTGCACAGAGGCTGTTTGCTTAGAAGATCACGGACGCTCCTGTAAAAAATGCTGAAAGGCTACCTTCGCATTGATCCCTTCATTGCCGCTGCTTTATCAGCGGTGCTTGCATACTTAAAAGCGCAACGGCCCTATTGATTTTTCATTGTTTACTTTACTCTCTCTCTGACATTCTCTGCTCCTTACGCGCACGTTGAAGAGGAAGATATGTTTGCATTCTTTTAATTGTGAGAAAGAACTGTCATCTCTGTCTTATCATGGAGCACAGTTTAAACTTTTGACTAAAGGGTGTTATTTCATGTCTAGAGGGCTCTAATAATGTTAAAAAACGTATTTAGAAGGTCGTAAACCGGTTTTCTATGCTCTAACTGTGAAAATATTAGATTTATAAATAAAGAATCCTACTTCGTGGAAATTCATTTATCTGTCTGGAGCGGATTAACCGCGATAAACAAGGGTTTACTGTATAACTGTGCGGAGAATATTTATAAAAAGTGTGGGAGAGTTTCTAAGGGCTTAAAATACATAAAAATAATCATACAAACATATGGTTTCTACTTCGCGGATTTTCACCTATCGCAGGGGGTTCTGGAACGCAACCCCCGCGATCGAGGAGGGATTACTGTATTTTCATTATATTCACTACAACACAATTTCTGTTATAACAAAATATTTTTATAGAACCATTAAATTTGTTACAATGAAATTCAACCTCTATTACTTTTTTTTTTGTCTGACACCTTTATCCAAGGCAACCTTCAACATTTGAAATACAAAATTGGTTTAATTTCTTTTGTTTTTCAATTAGTGCACAGGCAGGTCAATTGACGTACTTATAGTCACAAGAGTCAGTAGCAGGATTTGAACCTAAAACCTCAGGGTAGGAAGTCCAAAGCCTTAACCATTACACCACACTACCTGTCAGTAACATTAGACTTTGGCAGAGGACACAGAAATTCTGAAGGACAGGTGGGCTAATGTTTTATGTTGTGAAAAGTTGATAGAAACGTCTTTAGAGGTATACTAACTGTTCTAGCTACCAGAGGGGGTTCAACAAAGTAAAAACCTGAGGGAGAATTGTTAAAAACAATAATAATATAACTCAAGAAACTGAGATGTCATTTACTAGTATGTTTTTCTTTTTGAGAAGAATCCTCAAAAGAATGTCTGACGCAGAAATTTCTAAATACTAATACAGCAAAGTCTTAGGCTGTTTAAAAAAACAAATGATGGATAAATGCTTTTCAAGGCACTGTGTTTGCCAGATGCAGTTCCACATATGAACTACATGATATTTTGCATGTTCATGTTTCTTTTACTCTTTGATCAAAAACCTTCTCTTTTATTCAGGCAGACTAACAAGAAAAGGCTGCCAAACTCACCAGAAAGAAAAAACATGAACTGGCAAGCCAAAAGTGTCTTCCCCCATGGCCATAGATGTTGAAGTCCTCTGCTGACAGATGTGCATCAGGATAAAGAATCTCCAAAGTCCCCTGCAGGAACACAACTCAAATGTAAAGTATAAGTATATGGAGTAAGCAGGCTGCTATTCAAACTTGTTTTTAGCATTTCTTTATCTCAAACACCATCTAGATGCGTTTTTAAATGTATGTTTAATCTTCTGAAACTGAAAAAAAAATACTTGTTAAAGCTGTCTAGTTACTAAAAGCCTCATGTACTGTAGCACAGTATGAAAGAAAAATTAAAGATCACTCTAAACAAAATACTCAATATTTGTGAATGAGAAGAAAAAAAAAACTCAATTAAGCAGGCAGAAATATTCAGCAGCAGAGGAGTAAGCTGTTTCTAGCCCTCAGAAAACAATCCAATGTAACACTTTTGAAGCTGAATGATGGCCACCACCTAGTCCTCCCACATGCCGCTCTGTTCTATGTGTCTGAGCAACAGCTATAGAAATTCACACAATAGTCTAAACTAGTGGTTTTCAAGTTCGGTTCTGGCAGACTCCCGTGGCTGGAGATTTATATTCCGACCAATTTCACAATGATTGTATGATTTGAACAAAAATCTTCCACTTTTTGCAGTCACTAATTCTATGCAGTAAATACTGTAGCTCCCTCCTGTATACGGGACATTTTTTAAGTAAACTGCTTTGGTGGTTTCACATCTTAGCTTTAATGGAGAGGTGTGGCTTATTTAAGGAGGTGGCTTATTATGATTTTTAAGTATAATGACTTGTTTTTTTGATAATTTAAAATTCTCTCTTTAATTACATAAGCTACTATAGACAGCGACGTCTTAACGCATGAGCACGCTGGGCTGTTGCCTGGGGACATCACGAGCATATGGGCCCCACGCTAATCTAGGTACCGTATATACTCACGTATAAATCAGGTCTTGAAACCTGAAAAATCGATCATAAAAATCAAAACACAACTTATATGCCCTTCAAAAATGCGACGCTTAATTTTATTTTTATGTCTTTCTGCTTCCTCCAATCTTGCATCAGTTCTCAGACACATCGAATTTTGTTGCAGCAGTGCAGTTACCAATTGTTTTCACTACTTCAATGATGTTTAATTTAAAGCCAGCTTCATATTTTCTTCTGATCAAATACTCCATCGTAGATATGGGATGCTCTTACGATAAAGGTGTATGAGGGTATGAGATACAAAAAACACAAATCATGCAAACATTGCTTCGGAGTAATTTGGGAATTACTGTGTGTTCACGTAGGCACAGTAGAAAGAGAAAAAAAACGGCCATGTGCCCTACGGTTCTCTCTCAGGTGTGCGTTAACATATAATAATCTCTTGGACCAATAGCATGAGTCTTTCGCATTCAACCTATACAACCAACATAATAAAATACCAGAAATTATACAGTAAAATCAAGACCCGGCTTATATGTGGGAGAACCTATTCATGGGTATATACGGTATGTTGCGACTTGCGCCGAGAGGTTGTGTAGGTAGGAACCCCAATGCACTTCTTTGCTCGGGGGCCTATAATGCTGTTAAGACGGCCCTGACTACAGACGATCAATTATGTACATCACTCCAACATGGACAACAAAACTAAGTTAAAGGATGTAAACCACTAGCCACAAACCCTGAATCAATATCAGTCAGCAATGTTGTTGACAATGCCCCGGGCACTCACAATGAAAAACTTTTCTTTTTTAAGTAGAGGTGTTAGGATGTTTATTCTCTCTGATAGCTGGCCATGTATAAAAACTGGTAATGATAAATAAATAAATGCCAAAAATATCTTAAGTGTGCAGAGTTGAGAAGATGAAGGAAATGGCACACATGATTGCACTCCAAAGTGTAGTATGAAAGAAATTGCATTAACACGGTTATAAACACACTTTTCTCAACTAGCGGTAAAAATTTGTATTCTTTACAAAGGTTGTCCAGATTGGTGTGTCTGATTCATGTTTACTACTACAGTGGTGTGAAAAACTATTTGCCCCCTTCCTGATTTCTTATTCTTTTGCATGTTTGTCACACAAAATGTTTCTGATCATCAAACACATTTAACCATTAGTCAAATATAACACAAGTAAACACAAAATGCAGTTTTTAAATGATGGTTTTTATTATTTAGGGAGAAAAAAAAATTCAAACCTACATGGCCCTGTGTGAAAAAGTAATTGCCCCCTTGTTAAAAAATAACCTAACTGTGGTGTATCACACCTGAGTTCAATTTCCGTAGCCACCCCCAGGCCTGATTACTGCCACACCTGTTTCAATCAAGAAATCACTTAAATAGGAGCTGCCTGACACAGAGAAGTAGACCAAAAACACCTCAAAAGCTAGACATCATGCCAAGATCCAAAGAAATTCAGGAACAAATGAGAACAGAAGTAATTGAGATCTATCAGTCTGGTAAAGGTTATAAAGCCATTTCTAAAGCTTTGGGACTCCAGCGAACCACAGTGAGAGCCATTATCCACAAATGGCAAAACATGGAATAGTGGTGAACCTTCCCAGGAGTGGCGGGCCGACCAAAATTACCCCAAGAGCAGAATCGACTCATCCGAGAGGTCACAAAGACCCCAGGACAACGTCTAAAGAACTGCAGGTCTCACTTGCCTCAATTAAGGTCAGTGTTCACGACTCCACCATAAGAAAGAGACTGGGCAAAAACGGCCTGCATGGCAGATTTCCAAGATGCAAACCACTGTTAAGCAAAAGAACATTAGGGCTCGTCTCAATTTTGCTAAGAAACATCTCAATGATTGCCAAGACTTTTGGGAAAATACCTTGTGGACTGATAAGACAAAAGTTGAACTTTTTGGAAGGCAAATGTCCCATTACATCTGGCGTAAAAGGAACACAGCATTTCAGAAAAAGAACATCATACCAACAGTAAAATATGGTGGTGGTAGTGTGATGGTCTGGGGTTTTTTTGCTGCTTAGGACCTGGAAGACTTGCTGTGATAGATGGAACCATGAATTCTACTGTCTACCAAAAAATCCTGAAGGAGAATGTCTGGCCATCTGTTCGTCAACTCAAGCTGAAGCGATCTTGGGTGCTGCAACAGGACAATGACCCAAAACACACCAGCAAATCCACCTCTGAATGGCTGAAGAAAAACAAAATGAAGACTTTGGAGTGGCCTAGTCAAAGTCCTGACCTGAATCCAATTGAGATGCTATGGCATGACCTTAAAAAGGCGGTTCATGCTAGAAAACCCCCAAATAAAGCTGAATTACAACAATTCTGCAAAGATGAGTGGGCCAAAATTCCTCCAGAGTGCTGCAAAAGACTCATTGCAAGTTATCGCAAACGCTTGATTGCAGTTATTGCTGCCAAGGGTGGCCCAACCAGTTATTAGGTTCAGGGGGCAATTACTTTTTCACACAGGGCCATGTAGGTTTGGAATTTTTTTCTCCCTAAATAATAAAAACCTTCATTTAAAAACTGCATTTTGTGTTTACTTGTGTTATATTTGACTAATGGTTAAATGTGTTTGATGATCAGAAACATTTTGTGTGACAAACATGCAAAAGAATAAGAAATCAGGAAGGGGGAAAATAGTTTTTCACACCACTGTATCTACATATTCACTGCATTCATTTCTGCATGTTGCATAGCTTTATGCTACATGCTGCTTTGGAGTATACATGCAAGATTTAAATTTGTGTCATCCATGAGCCCTACATAGAGTTAGGCACAGGGAGTGTCTCACAGGCTCAAATCAAGTAAGAACTATGGGGATTGTTGTGACACTGGAGCTAGCAACATTCCCTTCTTTGAATTTACAATGGACAATTAAAAGATGGTGTTCTAATCTACCTCTGACATCCTTGGGAGCATTCACATTGTGCTGGGGAAGCGAAGATTTTGACTTTACTTTTGATTCTCAATCAACTGCGTCTCCAGCATGGACGCCAACACTTCATTTTATTTTGCAATAGAAGTAAAATTAAAAATAGGAATTAATTTCTGATCGAGAGACGAGCAGTTATGAAAATTTGCAATATCATGACTGCAGCGAAAAAACCCTGACATTGAAGTCTACACTCTAACCCTACATTGAATCACTTCAGTGTCTGGGATGACGGGGTAGTCTTAAGGAATTTGTCCCTTACCACTGTTTCAGAAACGTCAAAGCAATGCTGAAATGGATGGATTTTTGCAACAGATGGGGATTTGAGTAAGTTGCAGATATCATAGGCCAGTGACTTTTGTTTGGGAGTATTATGAGGAATGGGGGAAGGACAGCTAAATATCAATATTTGTTCCATTAATACAATTAAGGTCCTACATCAATTTGTCCATTTTCTATGTTACTTGTCTTTATGGGGTCTGAATTTATTTTTCCAATGTAAATGTATTAAATCATTACATAATTGTTCACAAATGCACTAACTGGATGTAGGCCAGATGATACATAGGCTATGCGCTTGAAATGTACGCTTCACTTAGTGCACAGAGTCATCTTCTCTTACCTGTGTAATAGAATACGCCAGAGCCAACACTGCAGTGATTGCCAGAACTCGCTTTATGCTGGATTTGCTTTCAAGGTGACCTGCCAAAGAAACAGTAGCCCTTGTGAGATCATAAACTGGCAGATGCTTTGACTCTTAAAAACTCATCAACCTTTGGCTATTGTGGACATGTCGCTAGGTAATGAGTAGCCCTTTATTCACACTAGAAAAGAAGAGCAAAACTCAACAAACTTTACACAACTGAATACAACCAATCCACTCACCACACCACACACTGAGCAAGTTAGAAAACATGCTTCAGCTGCACAAATTGAACCCACAAACAAAAATTTAGGACAACAGAAAAGTTTGGTAAGCCTTGTTCTTCCCTTCTCATTTTTACTGCTGCAATCAATGTATGACACCTTAAAACTGCCATGAAACACTTATATTTAGGTCTTGAGTGTCCCACTTACCAAAAGCAAGTCCCAAGATAATCACGCTGAGCTCAATTGCCAGCAAGAAGAAACGTGTGATCTCCCACAGAATCTGTAAAAACAGTTAGAGCAGTGAATACATGCTGATAGTCTGACCAGGCAGTTTTAATATTTCCTTGATGCAGATATGGCACTTACCTTATCAATTATGGTAGCAGCACTTGATGCACTAACTGTCATGGAGACTATGGCCCTTGTAATCCCAACAGCTGCCACAACAAATACCTACAACAAAAGCAATAGCACCTTATAAAAAAGTGTGGGCAGATAGTGTTGGCAGTCACTGCTGTGGCAACTAGCTGTCGTCTGTAAGTAACACTGCATGTATAATATTCATTTATTTCCATCTATATCCATACAATTTCTAATTTACTAAAGCCTATAGTGGTGGTCTTGGGAGTAAGGCCACAACCATCTCTAGGAAGGTCACCAGGGACACGCATGCAATAACCCAAACTCACTCTGCCCATACCACCTGTGCTTCAGAACAGGTCACCCTCCTGACTCTAAGCATGTTTGGGTTCTGCCAGTACTTGAAAGGGAGACCAACTGTCTGTGTGTGGATCCCAATGTCCCAGTGCAGTGACACTCTGCTGTAAATATGGTGTTGTCCTTTGGATGAGTTTACTGTGATTTGGTCTGTCAGGAGGAAACTACCCCTTGCCATGGGGTGAAAGGTTGTTGCACAGGAAGACTAAGTGCTGAGCTATTGTACACAGCTGGTCTTCTTTTAAAACGACTGAATCTCATAATAATGGTGTTTTAGGTTCAAAATTGAAACATACAAACTATTTTATAATGTGTGTGTAATCACAAGATGCGGATCAGAACTCAACAACTGTCTTGGCTTGAAAAACTGAAATATTTGGCACGTTTTTAAGATTTTCCTCCATGCCCCTCAGACTATAATGTAAAGTGCCAGTGCGGACAACATATATTTTTAAATCCATAGAAAGGGAATTAACTTTAGAACACAACTTAATGAGGCAAATGCATATATAACATGTTTCTGAAGAAATAACTTCGACTTGAAAAGTACCAAACGTATCCTTTAAGCAGCTTGGATAACAGATAGATAAAGGGAACTTTAAGAAGCAAAAAATGTTTTGCAAAATAATATGTTGTTCTGTCTAAAGTGGCTGTGAAGCACAGGAAAACTTTAGGACCCCTGATGCAGCACATCAGGTCTGAGCAGAATGATACGTCTTGCAGCCGGGCTCATGGAGTAAATTTATGTTATGTTATTTTTTATTTGAGAATGTAGACAGTGTTCAGAAGCCAATAATAAGGTGAACAGAATGTCAGGTTATATAGCACCTTGATGTACAAGTCCAAGGAGGTTCTGCTCAAGCTTTATAACACACTGGTGAGGCCTCGTCTGGAGTACTGGGTGCAGTTTTGGTCTCAAGGCTACAAAAAGGACATAGCAGCACTAGAAAAGGTCCAGAGAAGATGACTAGGCGGATTCCAGGGCTACAGGGGATGAGTTATGAGGAAAGATTAAAAGAGATGAGCCTTTACAGTTTAAGCAAAAGAAGATTAAGAGGAGACATGATTGATGTGTTTAAAATTATAAAGGGAATTAGTACAATGGATCAAGATTTTAAAATGAGTTCATCAGGAACACAGGGACATAGTTGGAAAATTTTTTAAAGGTAAATTTCGCACAACCATTAGGAAGGTTTTCTTTAGACAAAGAACAATAGACACGTGGAATAAGCTACCAAGTAGTGTGGTAGAGAGTAAGACTTTAAGGACTTTTAAAACTCGACCTGATGTGTTTTAAGAAGAATTAAGTAGATAGAACTTTGTTGGGCTGAATGGCCTATTCTCATCTAGATTGTTCTAATGCTCTAATGTACTTACCAGTATGTAGAAAGTGATAAATATGGGACTGGAAGTAACCCTTATTTTGGCCCTAGCAGAAGGCAGCTTCCACAGAAGAAACACGAAGAACGCTACATTGGGCACCAATAAAAGAAGATCCCAAAAGCGAACCCTACAAAAAAAAAGAAGCAGAGAGAACAGGCTTTCTGTTTAATTCATAAAAAGATTCACTTACTTTTACCTTGACACAAAGACAGCATTGAATTATAAGAAACTGAGAACCGTTTGGTGTTATAGAAGCTTTTTATGTCTTTATGTCAGGAAATGTTTTTTTATGCTAACTCTCAAGAGGAGTTGATACACCAGCTTCAAAATATTCTTTTAAAGTGCTTGAAAATGTGAAAGGTACTGATGCATTTATTTGGTGACATGTGGAATTTTTGTAAATTTTAGCCCATATTTTTTCTATTATTAATGTTACCAGAAGCCTTTATTTAAAGTGACTTCCAGAAACTAATATTAATTGTTCTCCACCCTTGGCTGATTCCTGGTTTGCATCCAAAATGTGTTGGTATCTTTCAGCACTTCCTCTGAACTAGATAAGCGAGTTAAATAAATGGAGGCCGAGTTGAATATTCATTACAGTGTTTAGCAAAAGAAACCCTGAATGACATTTAAATCAAAACACAACCGGTTAATTTTTGCAGTTTTACCTAGGACTTCTGTTATATTAGTGACAAATCATTAATAAAATTAAAGGACCAGAAGACCAGGCATATGAAAACAAAGCCAGGGTAAAACAAAATAACTGTTGTCAAGGCCAAACTGTTAAACAAAAATCAAGGTCAAAACTTCTGAGAGAAAAGAGAAAACACCAAAAAGACTTCCATCTGCAAACTCAGATTGGTAAAGATTGTCACCGTTGAACTTTTAATCCATCGAATCAATGAAGTCAGAAGTCATGACCTCAGAGACTATGCCCCCACCCTAACAATGACACTCAAAATTGTGTTGGAAAATAATTTCCAGAACTTCAGAAAAAGCACTCAATCTCAAAACTGACTTCAAATATGGATTCCGCATACTTGAAAACCTCCATAAAAAACCTAACCAAATGTCTAACAAAAGTAATAATGACGTTCATAATGCACTTGGTAATAAACTAGCAGCA
The DNA here is from genome assembly GCF_016835505.1 of Polypterus senegalus. Lineage (NCBI taxonomy): Eukaryota > Metazoa > Chordata > Cladistia > Polypteriformes > Polypteridae > Polypterus > Polypterus senegalus. Next base: position 23,963,109 of record NC_053165.1, read on the forward strand.
CAATAAAATCAAAGTTAGTTGCTCGTGGATTAGGTCAGTTCTAGTAGCTGACCCCTAAGGCACAGCACGGCAGAAGACGGCGTAACCAGCACGAAAGCGCTTTGTGAAAAATTAAATGTATTAACAGTTTGAATGATCATGAGAACCTTCTTCCACAGTTTAAGAGCAATAACTGAGAAAGATACATTTGTGCAATTGTCTGGAAATAAGAAGCAGGTGGAAGCATGGGGAGGTTAATTTCTTGATAACCATGATAATGTCAGATCTTTGCAAAGCCCCCTGAGGCAGTGTTCACTATGAAAGGTTCAATATGAAGATGTTTGGCCCAGCACTAAAGGTGGACACTGTAGTATTTCATTAATACAACATCACATTAGTAAACTATATGGACTGTAAGGCCAGGTTTATACTTCACGCAACGCGACACATGCTGCAGTGGACGCTCCTGCTACGCAAGCGTTTTACTGTTTATACTTGCGAAAGTACTTTACAGAAATCTGGAGGAGTCCACCAGGAGGCAGTGCGGTGAGTACAGGTTTGGCTTTGCAGTGTTGTGAATTGCCTGGAACACCCATTATATTCTGATGACACCTTACCGCAAGGGATTTGTCCATTCCAGCAAGCATTGGGCACGAGGCTGAAACAATCCCTGGACGGGGAATCATCTCATCGCAAGGTGACTACAAGCACTCACATACACTAGAATCATTTTAGTGTCACCAAATCTGCATATTTTTGGAAGGAAAGCGGAGCTCCAGGCAGGGAATACCAGCGACGTGACTCCCTGCGAGACAGCAGTGTAACCCCCATGTGTGTAATTATTAACAGTATTCATTATTTAAACGAAATTAATGATTTATCTGTAAAATATAACATAATACTTTAATGCATTTCATCATGAAAGTGATATCAAGTATAAATCGAAGGATTGTAAATGTGCAGAGAGTGTGGTGATTTGCCCTTAGTAGCAGGACCGGAGAAAACCCCAGAAAAAAAGATGGCACAGAAGACGGTATGTGAGACTTTTAAAATGCATCGCGTCATTACGATCAGGAATATGTGACGCTTGAATATAAAAGCACCACAAATGCATTTGTATGTCGGCATTTTTCTTCACCACATTGAACCATTCATCAAACATTGAAGCGCGCACATCGATCTCGTAGGATCCGCAAAGCGGCTTTCTGTCACATGTAGATGGTAAACAGAGACTCTGACGTCACATTCCAACTTTTAGCACACTGCAGCCCCGACTTTTTGTAGGTACTACAACTCACGCATGCATTGCCTTAATTTCTGAGGACCTGCTCGGAGTATGCGTCAAATGAACGCTGTGAACGCGTGGCAGCCATGATGCGGGCGCGTATGCATTCTGAGCCTGAAGTATAAATGAGCCCTAAGAGGGTCATTAGACCAAAAAGTAATCTGTTGGTAGATTAAAAATGAATGACAATCAGTTATCGTGTCTCAGTTTTCGAGAACTGTCAAAAAAGTATTTTTTCAGTGCAGTTGGGTAAATCTGGCAAACATACAAAAAAATGTCCATTCATTACCAAACCCAAATCAGTATTATGTAAAGCACAGATAATCTTTTCAACAACAGGCACAAGGGATGAGGTACTGGTCCATTACAGGGCACAGTTTTGCACACACCATCAATGGGACAATGTAGATTTCTTAATCAACCAGAAATGCGTGTTTTTAAGGAGGTTTTGGGTGATTCAACCTGCCAAAGGCAAAACATACAAACCTGTGCAAAGACTGGAATTTAAACCCAGGATTTTGGAGTTATAAGACAGCAGCCCCAACCACTGTGCCATCATGACATAGTAACACAGAGGTTAGCACTGCTACCTCCCACATGTAGTGTCTTGCATTCAAATTCAGCATTCAGCAATCTGTGAGGAGCTTGCGTGTTCTCACTATGTTTGTGTGGAGTTTTCTCTCATATGTCCAAAAATGTGCAAACTAGGATAACTGCTGATTTCAAAGCAGCTATGTGTGAAAGTGAGTGGGGCAGTGTGTAAAAATGGATCCAACGATGCACTGAGGTGTCTGTTGGGATAGTCTCAAACAACCCACTATCCGGAAATGGATAAAGTGGGTCTGAGACTGCTAGTCAAAATTAATCTGATTTGGCTTTCTTTACAATGAACAACAGAAAAAAAAACATTTAATATCAAAGTGAAAACAGGTCCCAGCAATTAATTAATTACAACTACAAAACACAAAATAATTGCATAAGTATATGACACACCTAAATCATCACTGGAGCAAGCAATTGGTTTTAAAAGTCACAGAACTGATTCAATGGCCATCACTCGTCTATAGTCAAGGGGTTTCAATTGACTGTGGTGGAAATGCACCTTATCTGAAAGGTCCAATTTGTAGTCAGTCAGTATGGTGGCCTAAACTTACACAATGAAAACTAAAGAACAATCCAAGCCACTCTGTGAAATGTGACAGAAAAGCACAAGTCAGGGGATGGAGACAAGAAAGTCTCCCTTGGAGTCCAGTTAAATCCATCCATCCATACATTATCCAACCCGCTATATCCTAACTACTGGGTCGCGGGGGTCTGCTGGAGCCAACACAGGGCGCAAGGCAGGAAACAAACCCCGGGCAGGGTGCACACCAAGCACACACTTGGGACAATTTAGAATCACCAATCCACCTAACCTGCATGTCTTTGGACTGTGGGAGGAAACCCACGCAGACACGGGGAGAACATGCAAACTCCGCAGGGAGGACCCAGGAAGCGAACCCGGGTCTCCTAACTACGAGGCAGCAGTGCTACCCACTGTGCCACAGTGCTGCCCTCCAGTTAAATCAGTCATTGGAAAAAAAAGAAAGAGTACGGCAGAGCTGTAAATCTGCAGAGAGCAAACAATCCACAAAAACCAGTAATTATGCAAGTGAGCGAGGCAGCCAAGAGACCTAGGAAGGCTTTGAAGGAGTTACAAGATACAGGGGTTAAGATTAGAGAACTTGTGTAGACAACAACAACAACAAAATTGAGCTGTTCTGTATCAAAAACACAGCATCCCTGGAGTGAAGCATGGTGGTGGCAACATCATACTGTGGAGATGCTTCTCTGCAGCAGGCCTTAGAAGGCTGTTGAGGGTGGAGGAGGAACATTATTACTACAAAACACAGGAAAATCCTGGAGGAAAACCTGATACAGTCTATAAGAAACCAGCACCTTTGAAGAAGATTTGTTTTCCAGCAAGACAACAGCCTTAAACATCAAGCCAAAGCTACACAGGAATGGCTTAAAAACAAGAGTGCTCAAGTCAGAGCCCACATCTCAGTCCAACCGAAAATTTGTAGCAAAGGCTGTTCATTCAACCTGCCAGAGCTTGAGAAGTTTTGCAAAGAAAAATGGAGAAAAATATGCAAAGGTTATAGAGACAGCATCTGTGCACACAAACTGTGGGCTGCAATGGCTACCAAATGTGCACCTACTAAATACTGACTTTCGCTTCCCGGGTCCTCCCTGCGTGGAGTTTGCATGTTCTCCCCGTGTCTGTGTGGGTTTCCTCCCCAAGACATGCAGGTTAGGTGGATTGGCGATTCTAAAATGGCCCTAGTGTGTGCTTGGTGTGTGGGTGTGTTTGTGTGTGTCCTGCGGTCGGTTGGCACCCTGCCTGGGATTGGTTCCTGCCTTGTGCCCTGTGTTGGCTGGGATTGGATCCAGCAGACCCCATGACCCTGTGTTTGGATTCAGCAGGTTGTAAAATGGATGGATGGAAGTACAACATACAGTATCTGTAACTAATTTAGACCAATCTGCACAGATCCGTTTTCACTTTGACATTAAAGAGTCTTTTTCTGTTGAGCATTGTAAACTAACTCAGATTAAATCCATTTTGATTCCAATTTGTACAGCAATAAACTGTGAAGACTTCTGAAGGGGTGAATACTTTTTATAGGTACTGTATTGTGAGTTGCCCTAAAACTATTGTGTTAATTTGAATTAATACTAAATAAGTGCATTGACCATACTAAAAACAACAACTACCAAAATCCTGTCAGATCATACATACATTTATACAGTAGATCAGTGGTCTCAAACTCCAGTCCTGGTGGGCCGCAGTGGCTGCAGGTTTTCATTCTAACCCTATGGTGAATTAATGACACTGCTTCTGCTGCTAATTAACTTCTGTTGAATTCATTTTAATTGACTTCTTCTTGAAGACTCAGACCTTAATTGTTTCTTTTTCTTTTTTTTAGCAACCAAACAATAACGAGATACAAAATGAGCCAAAACAGGGCTAGCAAACTGTGTCCATTGCACAACATCTGAAAAAAGGTCTCAGGAATGCTGGTCTGCTCAAGTCCATAACAGTTTCACAATTCCACAATGACAGCAGCAACAAGCCATAGACATAAAGAATGGGTTTAATTAACAACAAGATTCAGCACATAATTAATCAACCGGTTAGAGTGAAATTGATTGGAGTTTGAGGCCCTGACTTAGTTGGCCTTCAGTTGGCTCACTCGCTTCACATTTTCACTTCTGTTTGGGTGCCATTTAAGGAAAGAAATGAAGCAATTCAGAGGAATGATAAAGAAATTCAGGGGAGCAAATCTTAAAAAACAAATCCATTAAAATGAAAGCAAAAGGAGATACTTAGCAGCAAAAACTGGTCACCAATTAAGAAAAGGATTAGAATGAAAACCTGCAGCTACTGCGGTCCTCCGTTGAGACCCATGTTATAGATCAGGGGTGTCAAACTCCAGTCCTGGAGGGCAGCAGTGGCTGCACGTTTTCATTCTAACCATCTTCTTAATTAGTAACCAGTTTTTGATGCTAATTAACTTCTTTAGCCTTAGCTTTAATTAACTTGACTCAGGCCCCTTACTTGTTTTTTCCTTAATTAACAGCCAGACAGTAATGAGACATAAAACAAGCAGGACGTGACCAGCTCACTGGTACCCATCAAACAAAATCTGAAAATAAAGATGAAGGTCTCAGTAAGGTTGATCCCTCAGGTTACCAAAACATTTTAGGAGTTCTTACAAAAAAACAGAATATCAACAGTTCTGGAAATGTCTGCTGTGGCAGAAAGAGAGCAGCAACAAGGCATAGAATTGAATAACTGGTTTAACTAACAGCAAGAATCAGCTTCTCATTAAGGAACCGGTTGGAGTTTGAAGCCCCAATTTAGCTGGTCATCTGTTGGCTCATTTCATGTCTCATTTCTGTTTGGCTGTCATTTAATGAAGAAAAGAATCAATTCAGAAGACTTAATCCTTAAAAACAGGGCTATTAAAATAGAGGGAAAAGAATTTAATTAGCAGTGGAAACTGGACACTGATTAGGAAAAGGGTTAGAAAGAAAACCTGCACCCACTGCGGCCCTCCAGGCCTGGTGTTTGACACCTGTGTTATAGATAGTTTAAAAGGAGTAGCATTTATATTATTCATGCTTCTCACGATTTTTAACTACACCCATTATTGTTTGAGTAATCACAACCATCTCCAGAATGACAAGTGCAGAGATTGTGTAATAAAAATGAGTTCATTTGTATGAATTCCATACTAAGCTTACCTATAAATGACCTTACCTAGAATCCCCAATATCTTTATAAAGGATCAGGAGACACTTGTGAGGCTTAGTGATGTTGGTCTCTGTATCTGAATGCCAGGTTGGAGCCACTGAAGTATTCTCAATCGCTGGTGCAAGTGATGTTGTGTCATTGCCATAGGCAGCATACCTCACCACATAGGTCACAGATTCCAACATCCTGCCGCAGAGTTAAAGCTAAAAAGAAAGTAAAACAAATAAAATGTACACATAATAAGCAATTATGAGTGCTGTTTTCATAACTCCATAAAACACTGCAATCCGAATGATCAAATATTCCACTAAAGTAAACCCTTCATTACGACTTCCGCATATTCTACCATAATAAGGAAAAACTTGGTGATTTACCACTATGTGTCACAGACTGTGGTCAGGGAAATACCCTGTGTCACTTTCTATTCAACTTTATATGCTGTAACTAAACTAAGCATTCAATTTTGGGTATTCCCAGTATCAGCTGCAAGGCTCAAGGCAACCACAGTTTGTGCTTACAGTATGTACGGCGCCCAACCCCCAGTAAAATCTGTAAATGTACAAAAGAAAAATTATAATTTATTCAAAATCACAAAATTCTATAAATATCCATCCATCCAACATCCAACCTGCGATATCCTAACTACAGAGTCACGGGGGTCTGCTGGAGCCAATCCTAGCCAACACAGGGCACAAGGCAGGAAACAAACTCTGGGCAGGGCGCCAGTCCACTGCAGGGCGCGCACACACAAACACACCAAACACACACTAGGCACAATTTAGAAACCGCCAATCCACCTAACCTGCATGTCTTTGGACTATGGGAGGAAACCGGAGCGCCCGCGCAGGCACAGGAAGGACATGCAAACTCCACGCAGGGAGGACATGGGAAGCGAACCCGGGTCTCCTAACTGCGAGGCAGCAGTGCTACCCACTGCGCCACTGTACTGCCTGTGTATAAATATGTAAAAGAAAAATTAATTATTATTTAAATGGAGTAAAAATCATGAAATGAAAATAAAATATTTACTCTCTTACCAAATTGAGGTCCATATTTTAGTTTAGAATTTAAAAATGGAATCTGAAAATCTAACAATATCACATTAAAGTTTGATAAATTCTGAAAAGAATGATACCAAACATATATATGCAGGTTTTAAAATAAGCCAGATTTAAAGCGTGACATAAAACTGTTGCACAATATATATATATATATATATAAACTGCTCAAAAAAATTAAAGGAACACTTTGAAAACACATCAGATCTCAATAGGAAAAAGAAATCCTCCAGGATATCTATACTGATATAGACTGGGTAATGTGTTAGGAACGAAAGGATGCCACATCGTTTGATGGAAATGAAAATGATCAACCTACAGAGCCCTGAATTCAAAGACGCCCCAAAAATCAGAGTGAAAAAATTATGTGGCAGGCTAGTCCATTTTGCCAAAATTTAATTGCAGCCACTCCAAATTGTACGCAGCACTTTGTATGGCCCCTGTGTTCTTGTATACATGCCTGACAACATCGGTGCATGCTTCTAATGAGATGACAGATGGTGTTGTGGGGGATCTCCTCCCAGATCTGGACCAGGGCATCACTGAGCTCCTGGACAGTCTGAGGTGCAACCTGGTGGCATTGGATGGACCAAAACATAATGTCCCAGAGGTGTTCTATTGGATTTAGGTCAGGAAAGTGTGGTGGCCAGTCAATGGTATCAATTCCTTCATCCTCCAGGAACTGCCTGCATACTCTCACCACATGAGGCCAGGAATTGTCGTGCACCAGGAGCCACTGTACCAGCATAGGGTCTGACAATGGGTCAAAGGATTACATCCTGATACCTAATGGCAGCCAAGGTGCCTTTGTCAAGCCTGTAGTGGTCTGTGTGACCCTCCATGGATATGCCTCCCCAGACAATCATTAACCCACCACCAAACTGCTCATGCTGAATGATGTTACAGGCAGCATAATGTTCTCCATGGCTTCTCCAGACCCTTTCACTTCTGTCACGTGCTCAGGGTGAACCTGCTCTCATCTGTAAAAAGCACAGGGCACCAGTGGTGCATCTGCCAATTCTGGTATTCTATGGCGAATGCCAATCGAGCTGCATGCTGCTGGGCAGTGAGCTCAGGGCCCATTAGAGGACATGGGGCCCTTGGGTCACCCTCATGAAGTCTTTCTGGTTGTTTGGTCAGAGACATTCACACCAGTGGCTCTGGCAGTGCTCATCCTGTTCCTCCTTGCCCAATGGAGCAGATACTGGTCCTGCTGATGGGTTATGGACCTTCTATGGCCCTCTCCAGCTCTCCTAGAGTAACTGCTTGTCTCCTAGAATCTCCTCCATGCCCTTGAGACTGTGCAGGGAGACACAGCAAACCTTCTGGCAGTGACACGTCTTGATGTGCCATCCTGGAGAAGTTGGACTACCTGTGCAACCTCTGTAGGGTCCAGGTATCGCCTCATGCTACCAGTAGTGATACTGACTGTAGCCAAATGCAAAACTAGTGAAGAAACAGTCAGAAAAGATGAGGAGGGAAAAAAGTCAGTGGCCTCCACCTGTTAAACCCTTCATTCCTGTTTTGGGGGGCATCTCATTGTTGCCCCTCTAGTGCATCTGTTGTTAATTTCATTAACACCACAGCAGCTGAAACTGATTAACAACCCCCTCTGCTACTTAACTGACCAGATTAATATCCCATAAGTTTCATTGACTTTATGCTATACTCTGATTAAAAAGTGTTCCTTTAATTCTTTTGAGCAGTATATATATATATGAGAGAGAGAGAGAGAGAGAAAGAGAGTAGATGAGGCACAAGATAAGAAATTCTGGACCCAAAAACTAGTCCAACGCAAGGCACATTTACCCTCTAAATAGAGTAAGCACATACATTTTTATTGAATGTTATTATCATGTGTTCTATTTAAAAAATTTCATGTTTGTAAATATGAACATCACTATGATATTGCAACTGGTATGTGCAATATACAGAAATAAAATGAATGGTATATACACATCTTTACATTGAAATAAAGGGTGAACGTTATAAACAGTCATATTAATACTGACAAACTAGGTAAGTACTAAGCTCTGCCTTTAAATATCAATCAATCAATCAATCAACATTTATTTATATAGCACATATTCATACAAAAAAAATGTAGCTCAAAGTGCTTTACAAAATGAATAGAAAAATAGAAGACACAATAAAAAATAAACATAAGTCAACATTAATTAACATAGAATAAGAGTAAGGTCCGATGGCCAGGGTGGACAGAAAAAACAAAAAAAAAACTCCAAAGGCTGGAGAAAAAAAAATTAAAAAATAATAGCTCATTTTATTTTGTCCCGACATTCCTTTTGATTGACTGGTGTCTTTTACTGGTTTTGCTCCTGCCTTAAACCCGATAGTGCTGAGATAGACTTCTGGTCGCTGCAACATGGAATTGAAATGATCAAAACCAGAAGCTATCAAGACAGTGTGTACGGTGCTAGGCTGTGGATTTGTGTGTTGGTTTTCAAGTTTACTGTCCTGGCACTTTTTTTTTTAAGTACAGTTTATGTTGTACACTGCAGCCAGAGTGAGTGAATTTCCTCTCAGGGATACCGAATACTGAATACATATACAGTATGTCACGAGCACAATATGTATTTTAATTGTTTTCTTTGGCTTACTATTCCCTCTCTTTTTGGTACACTTTTTGCTGTGCATGCAGCAGCCTTTTGACAGAAGCTCTTTGTTTCTCACTGTTTTTCTTTTTTTTTTCTGAACTTATTTACTTACTTATCTATCTATTTATGTGAGTGTCCATAAAAAGCCAAATTTCCCCCTAGGGACAAATAACATTCTGTCCATGTTTTCTTTATCATTAAACTGTAGATCTTCTATTTATTATATGTTTTTTTCTTGTTTCATATACTGTATCTGTGTAATTGTTGGCAGTTCTTTTTAATGTCTTTTGATTTACATGTGCTTTCTTTGATTATGATCGGCTAATCCAACATGTGAACACAATTCTGTGAGTTTCCTTATTTTTATAAGCTTTGTTTTTCCTCTTACTGTGCTACTGACAGTCTTTTATATATAATACTTGGTGTTTACAGTTATTTGCCAATTAAATCATATCTTGTTCAGTTTTTCTTTTTTTTTTACATTTTCTAATCATCTTAATGTCATACTTTAATGACTCAGCACATTATGTTAATTAAATTTCTTAAAACTTACTTGAACAATATTTGATTGGTTTACAATTCTAAAGAATATATTTTGACAGATTTTCTCTAGTTTTTTGTTTCTTATGCTATAATTTATAAACAGTGCTGTATTATCTGAAGACAATTTTTTGTACAGCATTGGGAGAAGGGGAAGCCAGGCATGGGCAGCATGACACACACACCTACATATATACCTGTACATACATGTATATATTAAATGTTTTTATATATACATGCTGTATATATCACACTTGGTAAAATCACCTGATGACAATTAATAATATAATTTTACAAATGTTCAAAGGTTTAGCATGTCCCTAGGAACCAAAACAGGACAGGGAGTCACATGTCACAACTGTGAACACACCAATATAAACACAGGGTCAGTGTAAAGTTATCAATTAATTTAGGATACATATCCTTAGGGTGTAGGAGTAAAACATAGATAAATACATACATTCATACGTACATACATAAAAAGAGGACACACTGGAAGGCTCAAATACAGAGGAACAAGCCAGCGCTGGCCAGGTAATCCCAGGGCCGGGCATCTAAACCCGGGACTTTGCAACTGTGAAGCCAAGCCCGCCACTTCGAATCGGATTAGACAGACAGACAGATAGTTAGATGCTACATAAGACAGGTTGGTCTCTAATTATACAGGAAGCTAGACCAATAAATTAATGATTGATTCTCAACACTAAAGGCGGATCAAGAAGAGACAAGTTACCTTTCATTGATCACTAACACTATGGCCTAGCGTGAGGCTGATCAAAATAAATCACGCTTAGAAAACTACAAGCATTAATCAGCTATGTAAATCATTTTTAGGCGGATCAACTCCCAAAACAACTACCAGCATGGTGACAGTTGCAAATAGAAAAGAGCTACTTCATCATTTCATTGTTACATAACCTGGCAGAGATCGCGGTAGAGATGTGCAGAAGAAATCTTGGGAAATGTCTATGTCTTTTGGAGAGAAAGCATTCAGAACGAGCCTCTTCTTTTGATCTCACACCTTTCGTATCGCTGAAATATTCTGACAGCCCCGATCCCCGATTTTGTACGTGGGATAACCGCAAATCTTTTCACCTAGCTGATTTGCAGAAATGCATACTCACACTTTACGTCCAAAACTCTGTCTCACTAAACGTCGTACAACACAACGAATCCTGGTAGCACTGATCAGAAAATAAATCAAAATGCAAAGAAAAAGGTAAATGGAATCACTTGTTTATAAGACATACATACCCACTCCTGTCACCTGACTGATCGGGGGAGTGTGTGGGGGAGGGTCACTTCTTTCGCTTTCTCTTCCTCCCTAACGGGGACTTCCTTCCTTAGGGAGCGTCTATTAATCACGTAAATTAATAAAAACGGTAGCTTCAGAAACAGCCCCAGCCCCCCCATAAAACACCCTCTGAGAGTGAGAACCAGAGAGAGAGAAAGAAAAATTGGATCGACCACAATTTCTCTGTGTGTGTGTCTAATAAGTAAGTGCCACAGCCATCTCAAATACTACTTATTTTTGCCTAGTAGTCTACAGCGACTACAACGATTGTTCTGATATAAAGGCACGATTACTAGCAAAGTAGAAAATCTTTTTTATATATAACACAGGTCTTTTCTATGAAATATAAGAAAACAACCGCTTTATATTTTATGACATGTGTTGTAACATTCATGTTAATAACGCCAATCTTTATATTACCGTAGCTTTCGCAAAGCTTTGTCACTATCCATCGTCTCCCACAAATAGGAAATGTTCTCAACCCCTAATTGTGGAACATTTTGATTGACAGAAGTTTAAACCAATAAGAAGGGGAAGCTGCGCTGCCGTAATTCTAATCGAACCAATCACCGCACGCCTAAATATAAAACACACTTCGAAATGCAAAGCAAAGCAATTTCTAGAGAAGACTGACTGTTGTGGTGGTTATTTGTCTATAAGCACTCTAAATCCCGTTCGTACTATTTGAAACTGAATGTGTTATTACATAAATGGCAGGCAGAATGAACAGTGGAATTTTGGAAAAATATTTATTTTTTACTCATTATTCAGTCCATACATTTATATGTGGCATACATACACGCTAAATTTATATTAATGAAGTTTTGTTCACCGATGTAAAGTAATTTTTTTAAATCGCTCCTAAATTACTAACATTTTAATAATTTTGGATACCTACATATATTTAAACAAATATATTAGGAAAAAGTAAAACAATGTAAATGAACTTGTTTTGTATTAATAAAATATACAATGACCTCATACTTGTAGATAGTTTGTCTGAAAAGCTATTGTATGTACATGGAATATTGTTTTAGGACATGTATGTCCTCATTGCGCTGATCCTTCGGATTTTTTTCTGCACTAAACGACATCATTTTAATATATTAATAACTCGTATCACCCGACGACATACCCTTCCTTTTAACAATACCTGTAATTTCCATTTACCCGCCGACACTGCGGGGAAAACCAATGGATTTCTCCCTTTTTACTTTTTGGGCGGGGCAAAAAAATCCGAAGCCAATGAATGAGATGAATATTTTGTATTTGTGATGTAGAACGGTATGGCTTCTTTTTATCCAATAGACAGTAAGCCTTACACAGTCAGTGTAGTTAATATTCATGAGAGTTCGCGGGCTTTGATAGATCACGTGATTGTTTCGCGCGAAAACGACAAGGTGGCACTGTTCCGGCTACTGAAGGTGGAAAAGTTATCTGTGCACCATGGCTGTAAGTAGAACATTGCTATTTTATGAATTCTCTTGTATTCCTTCTTTGAAATTGGGAGAGTGAATGGTGTGCATGCTACTTTAATCTGTGGGGTCAAATGATTGCTAGATAACTTGCTGATCCAGTTTATTTAAGACAGTACAATAACGCTCCCCTCCTCCAGCCACAGCGTGGTGCATGTGCTGCACTTTTCCTCCGGAAAATAAAATCTTCCGTGTTACTCAGTGTTTTTCACGCATGAGATTCTCCGTTTTTATTTAAAGCCTGTTTACACCGCGATGTGTGATAAAAGATCTTTTTAATTTAATGGCACAGTCTGATTCATTTTTATCATGCAATTAGTTTTCTTTGAATATTCGGATTTTAATGGCCGTTTCTCTTAAAATGATCGATTCAGGACAATATTGATAGCGTATCAATAGCGATCGTTATGAGTTTAGAAATGCGTCCGTAATCCTTGCTTTTAGCGAACTAACATTTAATGTGTTGTGCTAGTTTCGAGTATGCGAAAGCCAAAGCAATCCAGTGTTTTGCAGGTTTAATTTTTTTTTGTGCATCCTTTCTCATTATACCGATTGACTAGTCCGAGAGAGAGAGAGGAAAACAAGTATAAGGTGCATACTTCTCAAAGAATACATCCCAAAAAATGTATGTAATTTTCAACTGTCCTGCCCCTGTCATAAGTGCGTAGTTTAGCCTACAGTTTGGAGTGCAGTTGGTTAGAAAAAAGGAAAAAAAAAATTACTTTTGTGCATTTCAATAACGGTTCTTTTTTTAAGATGGGTATACTTGAGCTACAACATTACACCACCTTATTTACACTTTCTTATTTTAGCTGACGCCTTTTATGCAAGGCGAACTTACAATATTTATGATACAATTGGTTACATTTCTTTTTGTTTTTCAATGGAAGTAACAGGCAGGTCAAGTGACTTGCTCAGGGTCACACAGTGTCAGTGGCAGGATTTGAACTCACAACCTTAGGGTTATATAGCTATAAGTAATATGTGTGTGTACATGTATGTTTTTATTCTATATATATATACAGGTATATATGAATTATCTTCAATTCTTCAGGCTTAACGTTCATTTTTTCTCTTCCTAGGATTCATCTGAGTCTTTCAACATTGCAACTAGCCCTACTCGGGGCTCCAGACGGGGTGACCTCACGTCTAGTCCTGGCCGCGATCTTCCTCCTTTTGAGGATGAGTCTGAGGGCCTTCTGGGAGCCGACGGACTTCCTGATGAGGAGGAAGAAGATGGAGAAGACCTGATTGGAGATGATATGGAAAGGTGAGGCCACCATAAATAGCTTATTTCAGGATGATAATTCATGTAACAAAATAAATTTGATTTATTGATGACATGTAATGAGGTAGTTTATGAAAATTCAAAAACTTTGAAATCAAAATTAGTTGTTTTTTATTATTTTTGTTCGCTAATTCAGTGTTTTCAAACCTTTTTTTTCTGTGGTGACACACTTTTTGTAAACCGTGAACATCCCAAGGCACATCACTGTTCTGCTCCGCACAAACACATTAAATCTCCTACTCGTGCTCAACTGTCTAAGGAGACAGGACTACCGGAGTAGCCAGTTAAAATAGCAGCTCCGAGATTAGCGTTCACAAACACGGCACTTAGTGTACACTTTGCTGGTATCTCCCAGCTGCTTCGTCCATTTTCCATGCCCTTCCCTGGCTTAGAGGCAACTCGTATGCCAACTATCCACCGGCTCCCCACGAGACTCGCTGGTGACCACAGACTCAGGCAGATGGACTCTTGCAACCAGGAGATGCATCCAAAGTGCTGTGTCAGCAACACAGCAATTGCAGGATTTCTTTTATGCCAGCTTCACCAGGTAGTCCTGTCCTTCTCAGATGGGTCTTGACCACCTGCGGAACTTGTTTCTCCCAGGTGCCCTGCACTATTATTTCCACGGCACAACTCTCTTGCTGCAGTCCACTGTTTGAAAAACACTGCCCTAATTGGCTTAATCCAATTTTGAGTAGTGGGATGCCATAACCTATCCTTGCGGCACTGGGCACAAAGCAGGAGCCAACCATATATGGGGCACCAATTTATCACAGGACAAATTCTTGCACACATGAAGATTCACACAGGGTCTAATTTAAAATTACCAATGAATCTAAAATGTGTGTTTTGGAGGAGGTAGGATGAAAGCTGGTCAATGTGGAGGAAAAGCCATGCAGACAAGGGGAGAACATGCACACATTTCATGGGCATAGCGTTAGGACCTCAAACACTTGATCCATGAAGTGACAGCGCTACCTGGTATGTCATCACACCACCCTCTGTGATGATGATGATGATGATGTACCAGTAAAACTGAAACCAGAAATCTAATTTGAACAAAGCATCATAGAACCCTAACCCTGATAATGGTCCTTACTTTACGTACATTGTGAATTGATAATATCCCTCGAAGGTTTTGCATATTTATTTTCCTGAATTTTTTTCACTCTTGTTACTCATTTGTTCTTGTTAAAGTTCTGGCATTTCCATCTCATGAACTCTTATGTTTGTTGTTGTGTTGATTTTCTTTGGAGTTTACTTTTGTCACAAATGTAATTCCTTAACTCCTAGACTGGCAGACTACCGCACATCTTGGCAATGAACTTACAGTTTTATCATTTTTTAGTTTTGCACACCAGCACCAGGCAATTATAATCGTGGATGGACAGCAAAAAGTGTGTAAAAGGGATTGCCTAAACACACATTAGCCAATCTTTTTAGAATTTAGATCTTAAAATGTATGTGTTTTTTCTTTCTTATATAGAGATTATCGGGCAATTCCAGAGCTTGACATCTACGAGGCTGAAGGACTTGACGACGATGAGGATTTGTCAGAGCTTTCGCCTGGTGCTCGAGCTGCGGCTGAGGCAGCCATGCGTCGAAGAGACCAGGAAAGAGGGCTGAGCGGGCGAATGAGAAGGGGACTTTTGTATGGTAAGTGGAGGAGAGGGTTTGTTGGGACCTGGGCATATGCTTTGTCTCTGTGCCACGGATTGTTTTGTTATGTTTTGTATTAAAAAGAAAAATGTCCCATCAAAAATGAAAGATATAAACCAACTAAAATGAAACCTAATATTCTTGGGCCTTTTAATGGACAGATCCGTATTCGACAAGCACCTAGTTAAGCCCAAACTGCAGCCCAGCTTCTTCTTCAGGTGTCTTGACTGGTTCAACCTTGGCCGCTGGAGCCGACTTTCACAAGCAGATTCTTGGGCTCATGCTGTGATTATTTTTTTGGGTGTCTCACTAACTTGTATTAGCTAACCTAGCATTTTGAAAATTATGTTCTTCTTTTTTTTTTGTCCGTTGCTATATTTGCTATTAGCTGACACTTTGCTCTTGTTTTCTGAACTTTGGACTTCTGAGATTATAGATAAGTAGCATGTCTTTGCAGATTTTGATTAACCCTCTGCATTTGCGTAGACGGAAAAAAAATACTCCTGGTAGAGAGGTTTAGTGCCCAGACAGTTGGTCTTCCTGTTGTGTATTGTTCTTGTGAACCTTAGTTTCTCTTTGTCTTTGTCTTTCAGACCCCTAAGGGTAACATCTAACCCTTAATTAATATGAAAGTCACTCTGGCTGCAGCTCCAATGAGTGTGAACTGGAGTAATAGGGCTAAAAGATGAATGGATAAGTTATTTCCATGGTGTAAATGTAAAATTAAAAGATGGTTCGACCCACATGCTTTGGTTGTGGCACCTTCTGTTCCTTTAATATTTACAGCCAAGATGGGCTGGTGGATAGGGGGGGTCTTTATTATGTTCTCACCCTATGCCATACATCAGTTTTGTGTCCTTTTGCACCTTCCAGCTACTAACACCCAGTGTAACGGGATAGGTTCCCCATGTCACAGTGTAGTTACTGTATATGCAGATGTGTTCTAGACAGTTGCCTATGTGGCCTCGACAATGGATGGTACGAGTGCTAGAATACAGGATGACTTGTTGATTTTTTTCTCCTATTAGACAGTGAAGATGAAGATGATGAGCGCCCAGCTCGCAAGAGACGCTTGGCAGAGGTAGCAGCTGATGGAGCAGCGCCAGATGAGGATGAAGAAATGATTGAGAGTATCGAAAACTTGGAGGACATGAAGGGGCACTCTGTCAAGGAATGGGTGTCCATGGCAGCACCACGGCTAGAGATCTACCACCGTTTCAAGAACTTCCTAAGGACTCATGTGGATGAGCATGGGCACAATGTCTTCAAGGAAAAGATCAGTGACATGTGCAAAGGTAGGGATTGGCAGGGAACTCTGAGCTTTCTGAACTGCATTGGCTGCATTATTTAAAGTAGGAACATTAAGATGGCTATCAGAGGGTTAGTTAGTTAGTTGGTTGGTTGGTTTCTCCTTTCTTTCTCTCTCTCTCTCTCACACACTCACTCACTCACTCACTCACTCACTCACTGTGGGAACAATTTCAATGCCAGATACAGTGTTAGTCCTGCTTTGAGGTACACCCTGCCAAACTGGCCACCAGCCAATGTGGGGATGATCTGATAGGGGTTTCAATAATGGGTGGATAGTATTTGAAGAAAGAAGAAAAATCAAATTTGACAGTACAGTTACTGGAATAAGGCAGCATGGTGGTGCAGTGGTCAGCATTGTGCCTGACCACTCTCTTGGCTTCAAAATTCTGTGTTACAAATTCCAGTCCCCTCCTTGTGCACAATTCTGCCATACCTGTGACACTCTTTACTGGATAAGCAAGTTAAAAAAAAGAGAATGGATGGATGTTTGAAATCCTATATAAAGACATCATTTGCATTTGGTGAATCCTTTAAGAAATGTTAAATTGTGTAACATTCTGAAACCAACTTAATTACTTTCAGGGTCATGGGTCCTGACTGAATCCTTTCCTGAATATACTTTATGTAAGGCAGAAAACGATACTAGATGGGGCACCGATCCATTGCAGAGCCCACTCACTTTGATACCTACACTTTCACTTACCGTGTATACTTGTATTTAAGTTCTACCCCAGATAAGTCGGGGCTTGATTTTACTGTTAAACTTCTGGTATTTTAATAATGTCGGTCATATAAGTCGAATGCAGAAAACTAACGCTATTAGTATATCTTAATCTCTTGGACCAACACCAACCTGAGTGAGTAACCACGGACCACATGGCCTTTATTTTCTATGTATTGTATCTACATGACCACACGGTAATACCCAAACTATCCCGAAAGCGACGTTTGCACTGTTTTGTGTTTTTTGTATCTCACACCCTCATACACCTTTATCGTAAGAACATCTCTTATGTACGATGGAGCGTTCGATTAGAAAAAAATGTGAAGCTGGTTTTAAATTAAGTTGTTGAAGTGGTAAAAGAAATCGGTAACTTTGTTGCTGCAACAAAATTCAATGTGTCTGAGAAACTGGTGCGAGATTGGAGGAGGCAAGAAGATTTAAAATTTAGTGTTGTATTTTTGAAAAGGTGTATAAGTTGGGGTCTGATTTCTGTGATCGGTTTTTATTTGTGTTTCAAGACCCGACTTATACACAAGTATATACAGTATATGTTTGCCAATTTGGAAATCGTTAGTTAACTTAAACAGCAAGTCTTTGGGGATTTATTTTGTTTCCATGGTTTCTTTTATTCAGTTTTTACATTTAAATCTAGTATATATATATATATATATATATATATATATATATATATATATATATATATATATATATATATATATATATATATATATATATATATATATATATATATATATATATATATATATATATATATATATATATATATATATATATATATATATATATATATTTCTCTTAATTTTATGAAATCAATCGATTAATAATACTCGCTAGGGATTCAAAATGAAAAATAATCATGTTTTTGAGATAGTCAGTCATTGTAAGGCCCTTACTGTGTTTTGAAAGGAGCTTGCTTTCCTTTTGTTTTTTTTGCTGCACAATTTTGAAGATGGGCCCACTAGCACCGACCCGTCTGACCAAACACAGCCTGCATTTTACATTTGTGTAATCGCACTGAACAATGCATTTCTCTGTCTGAATGATGCTTGTGAACAAGTAGAAGAATTTTTTTTTTTCTTTTTTCAACAAATTCATTCCACTAAATTTTACAGTCCCAGCTTTATGTAGGGAAAGTCATGTCATGGACACATCATAGTGTTTGTTTTTTTTTTTTTTTTTTGTGTTATTAACATGTGTGCACCTGCTTTTCATCACAGAGAACAGGGAGAGCCTGGTAGTAAATTATGAGGACCTGGCAGCCCGAGAGCATGTCCTAGCGTACTTTCTGCCCGAGGCTCCCACAGAAATGCTGAAGATCTTTGATGAGGCAGCCAAGGAGGTAGTACTGGCCATGTACCCAAAGTATGACCGCATTGCCCGTGAAATCCACGTCCGCATCTGTAACTTGCCTTTAGTGGAGGAACTGCGTTCCCTCAGGTAAGAATCTACATTTTTGGTTGTTTTCAAAGTGGGTCTTATTTTTCTACATAAGTGTCGGATTAGTTTTGGTTCCTCTTTAAGGATGTGAGCTTCACTGGGGTACTCTTTAAATATTTGTTTTGTTAATATCTTGTATATAAACATCTATGTGTGGAAGTGTCTGTGTCTGTCCGGCCTGGAAGTGAGAGGTGGAGGCGGGATAAGGGCTCCACCTCCGAGGATACCCAAGCAAGGCAAGCATATCAGCAAAACAAAACCTCAGAAGAAAGTCACTTGCATAGATAGCTTCTAATACAGAAGTGAGGCGAGCACATCGGCAAAACGGCATCCCTTTTACTTTTCCTCCCATCCCTAATACACAAGCGAGGCGAGCATGACAAGACAAGACAAAGTCGCTTAGCCGCTAATGCACAAGTGATGCAAGCACACCGGAAAAACACAACCTCCTAGGAGAGAGACGCCCAGAGGAGTTCCTTTCAATTACCTGACATCTCTACATTTAAAGTTTTTTTTCTGATGATTTCAATAGTTTCTAGGACCCCAGGCTTTTTACAGCACGGGCTTATACAGCTAGCATTTTATCAGTCATTTATGTCTTTGGTAGTATTGTTTTGACTGTTTGATTGAGTTTCTGTTCTTAGAAAATGCCTGAGTGAGAAGTTCAAAGTGCTTACACTGATTTGCAAATACAAAACCAGCCAACATTTACTTATAAGACCAAATTATGTCAGCTGCTTTTATAGGTGGAATGTAGGAACATCACTTTAACACCTGGAAGCAAAGTTTAACAATATGGAAGAATTTAGGGTAACTGAAGATATGACTAGTAAGCAATGTGTTTTATTGTGGAAATGCTTCAACCCCTTTTCAAATGTGCAGATTATTTTCCATGTGCACCTACGGTGTTTTGTTTAATTCTCTGTCGCCGCTTTAGTTTGTCTAATCTTACGTTTACCGACCTCTGAGGATATACAGTTCACAGATGCAATACACTTACACCCAGGACTGTGGTCCACCAACGTCTGTCAGTAGACCGCCAAACTTCCCCCGGGGTTTGATTGTCACTGCAGTCTTCCTATTGGGAGTGTTTCCTGTCCCACACTCGGGACTAACCTAGCTAAGTAGGAAACTTGATTCTCATCCCTAGGCGATAACATAGATCAAATGTGCAGGTAAAAAAGCAGTTTTAATAAGTTTAGATTTTTAAGCGTTATTCAAATAGTGTCATAAGTGAAAGCAAAATAAAGGGTTGTAATGCACAATACAACTTTGTCCTGCAAGATTTTTATTCTTTCCAGGCGGCTTTTTTCTTGCATTGCTTAAAACGTTTTAGTAATTTTGCTTTTTTGGTTTGACTTTCCCCCTCCTCTGTTCTTGTCTCCTTATTTTAGTGATCTTATAAAATGCTTTGTGTTATCCAAAGTTCATAAAAATAAAATCATGTTTTTGACAATCGGCGGATTTACCTGACACTGCTGACATCATAAATGAGAGCCAACAGAGCGGCATGCTTGTTTAATTTAGAAACGGCAGCAGAATTCAAAAAGTGCTTTTCAAATCGTATGTTCGTTACGGTAGAAGTTCTGCATTGTACAGTTGAGAACAAGCAGTTCTTATCCGCCATCACCAAAAACGTATAGCCAAGCAATACCTTAGGCTTACAGTATTTTAGAACGTATTGCACTGTGTAACATATCTGATTATCCACATATTAAGGTCACTCTTAAGCAAGCACAAAAGCACTAACAGACGCGGTTCAGTTTTCAGTGGCCATGTAACAACACTGTTTTAGTATAATCAACTGTTTCGGCATATAAAAAGGAATGAAGTGTCTCTTTAAACAATACAAGAAAAGTTCTGTTCCTTCCTCCAATGGTAAGCATGAAAACAAACCTCCTATTGTGTTCATGGAAATAATAAAATATTGTGATGCTGTAGGGTTGAGTGCATGATCTGTTGTCATGACCAAAGCCAAAGTTTTGCTCATCTAGGACAATAGCCGTTCACCTATTTAAGGCCATACTTGTTGGAAACAGAGCACTGGGGTCCTGTCTTTTCCATGTCATCTACAGACTTTCATTTCTCTGTGGAGTGAATGTGCCCCCTACATGAGCTGACTTGGCTAAACCTGCACTGACCAATTGACCTTCTTTTAAATTTTCTTTTTGCTTGCACTTTCTAGGCAACTGCACTTGAATCAGCTGATCCGAACCAGTGGGGTAGTTACCAGTTGCACGGGCGTCCTCCCTCAGCTCAGCATGGTCAAGTACAACTGTAACAAGTGCAGTTTTATTCTCGGACCTTTCTTCCAGTCACAGAACCAGGAAGTTAAGCCTGGCTCATGTCCAGAGTGTCAATCTGTGGGGCCCTTTGAAATCAATATGGAGGAGGTAACTAATGTGTTTTGTATGTATCTATAAGGGAAGTGTGACAGTGGTGAGGTCTGCGGTAGGAGTGATGGATGCATTCAATGTGGAGGATTACTTCAGGGATCAGCTCTGAGCCCTTTCTTATTTGCAGTGGTGATGGGCCAGATTGATGGATGAGATTAGACAGGAGTCCCCTGTAGACGGTGATGTTTGCTGATGACATCAGTAGTGATAATAGGGAGCAGGTAGAGGAGACCCTAGAGAGGTGGAGATATGCTCTAGATAGGAGAGGAATGAAGGTCAGTAGGAACACCAAGACAGAATACATGTGTGTAAATGAGAGGGAGGTCAGTGGAATGGTGAGGATGAGGGAGTAGAGTTGGAGAAGGTGGATGAGTTTAAATACTTGGGATCAACAGTACAGAGTAACGGGGATTGTGGTGAGGTGAAAAAGAGTATTGGCAGGGTGAAATGGGTGGAGAAGAGTGTCAGGAATGTTTTGTTACAGACGGGTATCAGCCAGAGTGAAAGGGAAGGCCTATAGGACGGTAGTTAGACCAGCCATTGGTATATGGGTTGGAGACGGTGGCACTGACCAGAAAGCAGGAGACGGAGCTGGAGATAGCAGAGATAAAGATGCTAAGATTTGCATTGGGTGTGATGAGGATGGACAGGATTAGAAATGAGGACATTAGAGGGGCAGCTAAAGTTGGACAGTTGGGAGACAAAGTCAAAGAGGCGAGATTGCGTTGGTTTGGACATGTGCAGAGGAGAGATGCTGAGTATATTGGGAGAGGGATATTAAAGATAGAGCTGCCATGTAAGAGGGAAAGAGGAAGGCCTAAGAGAAGGTTTATAGATGTGGTGAGAGAGGACATGCAGATGATGGGTGTGACAGAGCAAGATGCCTAGGACAGAAAGATATGGAAGAAGATGATCCGCTGTGGCAACCCCTAACGGGAGCAGCCGAAAGAAGAAGAACAACAACAACTATTGTGTTTTGTAAGTCTTGTGTAGGCTGGCTGGTTGATGTAATTTTAAAGAGTTGTGGTAATACCTTCCTAGCCAAGCCTTACTTTGTAATTACTTGAATGAATATTGTCATTTTATTTGAAAATGGTGCTGGCAAATATAAAAGCTGTTTGATAATAAAATGTTGAACGTGATGGATGAATTTAATGATTGTTTTCCTCCAATATTTCCCTTGTATTTCAGACAGTTTATCAAAACTACCAGCGCATCACAATTCAAGAGAGTCCTGGGAAGGTGGCTGCAGGTCGCTTGCCACGCTCAAAAGATGCTATCCTGTTGGCTGACCTGGTGGACAGCTGCAAACCTGGGGATGAGATTGTAAGCATGTGTTCACGCTTTTATCTTCTTAATACTTTATCGTCCTTGTCATAGTTTGCTATAATCAAAGACTTCATGTCTAGCACAAACTTACATGTATGAGCCCTCTATGAAGAGGAGACATCCCTGCAGTCGGAAGACTTGAACTGACCGAGTCGCTTTTTAACTTGACTAAAGCTAATGCTTTTAGCACTTACATTAGTGGCCCGGAAACCCAGTGGAGACAACCGGTGTGGAATTTTGTTTGAGGAAAGAGAACCAGATTG
This sequence comes from Polypterus senegalus, assembly GCF_016835505.1. Lineage (NCBI taxonomy): Eukaryota > Metazoa > Chordata > Cladistia > Polypteriformes > Polypteridae > Polypterus > Polypterus senegalus. The sequence continues at coordinate 23,986,083 of NC_053165.1, forward strand.
CACATGCATACTACAAAAATGCCACCATTGATTCATTATTTAATCCGCATACCTACACTTATTTTGAGCTGATTTAGTGTTACCTATTAACCCAACACCGATGTTTTTGGAATATTAAAGGATATATGAGTACCTAGATCAAACCCACATGGGCAAACTATGAATGTGTTTACTTAACACAGACAGTGACTAAGTTTTGGATTTGAACCCAAGACTGTAGCTCTGCAATGTTAAATTTCAGTTTTTTCTGTTCTGTTTTAGTCAAAATTGTGGTTTAAGGAGTTGCTTAGAGGTTACGGACACATGAAGAGTAGAGGTGACCATACCACTGTCCTGAACTATTCAAGTATGAAATAGCATTTGCCGTTCTGGAAGAAGTGGGGGCCTGTTCTTGGTTTTGATAGTAAGAAAATTTCTCTATGGAAAGGCAGGGTTACAGTTGGAATGACTTCACAAGCGGCATCAAAATTATTAAAAGTCATAGGCAAGTAATAGGTGTGTACAGTATTTCAGGGGTCACCATGCTCAGTAGTTTGGCCCTGCACCTAGATGGTGTGCTTGTCTTGCAATAAAAATAGAAACTATGCCTAGGCACAATTGAAGCATCAGGTAAGTAACTCTGACTCCTCTATAACTGACACTGGTCACCTTAATCGCTAAGGTTTGCAAGGCCCCTGTTCATCTGCAGTGAGCAGAGCCCCTCCATTGTGCCACACTCTCAACTCTATCTGGCAGAATCCTTATTGTGGATAGATTTGACCTTGGAATACCATGCAATTGATGCGGTTCTGGTGCATCTCAGTACTTTTTAAGAGTTTAGTACTTGACTCTTTGCAATAGGCCAGTACAATAGCACATTATCTAGAGCTGATGTCCACCAGTTCCAGTACTCGGGGTTCAAAACCCATCCCTAGTTGATCTTTGAGTGGTATTTATTCGTTCCGCCTATTAGTCTATCTGTATAAAGTTTTCTCTGGTACTCCTAATATTTTGTCCAGGGTTAGTTTCTGGCCTGGAACTAATGCTGCAAGCATAGACTCCAGCCTTACTTACCCCTGAATTGTGTTAAATAGGTTTATGAATATGTCATTTATATAATAAAAAACAATATGGGGTGCTCATGCAGAGAGTACCATAACAGTGCTGACATTATGGATGGATAGGCCATCTACAAAACGAGCTACATGCTTGGCATTTTCAATAGTGTGTCTGGATATGGGAGACGCTGTGCTTGTGGGTGACTACTGGTCTTTAGAAGGGACTCCTTAACCTGAAGATAATGTCATATTATTGTGAGAATAAGTGCAGAGTTATACATGACATGCGTGCTTGAGGAGGAGGATGATGTTGCTGCTATGCAAGCAGTGTACTAACTATACGTGCGTGCATGTTTTAAGTAAATCTGTAGGATTTCACCAGGTGGCAGTGAGAGATATCATCATGCTGAGAAAAACAATGTCCAGTTTTGCCGTGTTGTGAGTTGAGGGAAGATTCTGATGCTGTTGCGAGTATGATATGTGAGACCTTTAAATATATGACGTCATTACAATGGGGAATATGCAGTGCTTGTATTGCGTATGCGAGAAAAGGATGAAAGAAAGCACCATGAATACATTAGCATGTGAGCATTTAAGTTTGATGATTTGCTTCACCGCATTGAAACATCCATCAAACATCAATGCATGCAGATTTATCCTGTTGGCGTGGCATTGCGGCTTGCTGTCGAAAACGATGCTGATGTTGGGTACCAAAACTTGAATACACACACCTCCCATATTTTTGCTGCTACTGTTACTCATGCATGCGTTGCGATAATTTCTGAAGATTCGTCTAAAGAACGTTGGGAACGCATGTCAGCCATGATGCGTGCGAGTACGCCTTCTGAGCTTGAAGTATAAACCGGCCGTAAAGTTGATTTGACACCTGTAGGGGATGAATGGTGGAAGGTACTTAGATTTTTATATTTCTGTAGAAATACCTTGTAAGAAGAATACTCTTCTTCCTTTGTTACTCTGTATATGTTTTTCTCTATTTACTCTGGTTTTACCCATACTTTGCAAATGTGTGTGCACTACATTAATGTTGACGGTGAAGAGACCCAAGCTGAATGAGCTCTGCCATTTAATTAATTCCCTCTTCAGAGATGGTGCTTTGCTTGACTTTCTTGACTTGGCATATACTCTTGTAGAATGAAAGTAGTTCTACATTGAAATTAACAATTTTAAATGATTAAATTAAAAACCTATTCACGTAATTTCTTGTTCTGCTTATAAATTGCGATGCATTTTTACTATTCAGTCTGTGAAATAAGTGCTTTTTTTGTAAATTTCCCTTAAAGGAGCTGACTGGCATTTACACCAATAATTACGATGGTTCCTTGAACACAGCCAATGGTTTCCCAGTGTTTGCCACAATCATCATGGCCAATCATATCACAAAAAGAGATGACAAAGTGTCCATTGGTGAAATGACCGATGAAGATGTCAAAGCCATTGTCGCACTGTCGAAAGATGAGCGCATTGGGGAGCGAGTAAGTGCAGAATGTTTGTCCTTATTGTCGTGTTCATCATCTTCAGATTTTAACAGACATAACACTTTTAATTTTCAACATGATGCTGCATTTATTTTCATATTCTATTTGTAATTATTATACAACATAGTGGACACGTGAATGAATGTGTCTAAGAAGAATAAATTTGAAGTAAATTTTATTTTTAATTGCAATCTGTTAACATACAACAACAACAACAACAACATTTATTTATACAGCACATTTTCATTTAAACAATATAGCTCAAAGTGCTTTACAGTATGTAATAAAAAGGAAGTTAATATAAAGTTAATAAAGAACATAAACAAACAAGATTAGGCAATAATATACAGTATGTAACAAAGATAAAGGTAAGTTTGGATGGCCAGGAGGACCGCAAAAACAAAACTCCAGTCAGTCTGGGAAAAAAAAAAAAAAAAATCTGCAGTAGTTCCAGAGCCAAAAGGCCGCCAAGCCCCAACTGGGCATTCTACCTAACATAGACGGGTCTCAAACAGTCCTCATGGTTTATAGGCTTCACAGGGAAGAATTTAATGATGATGGGCATATGAAATTGTTGGACAGCCACCATTCAATCCATAAACACAGGGAGCAGCATGGCATCTTAATCATGCCAGCACTGAAGAACTGGAAAAGACTGCAGAGGATAGCACAGATTAGTACATAATTGCAGAACCCAGAGGAAATACATAATTCATTGCGAATAAAGACAAATAGGGGTACAACTAAAATGTAGCTACAAAAAAGCCATTTTAAAATAATGGGGTGCTTCACCAGTTCTTTTCAGGTTGGCACTTGAAAATATAAGCAGACCCCCATTTGAAGATCCAAGGTTATGACTTGTAGTGTAAGGGGGGAATCATTCCAAAATATAGAACTGAGAGAGTGATTACTTAATGTGTTGGAAACCATTTAGCAGTATTTTAAAGTCATCTGTAAATGACACATAGGTAACCTACGTAACTAAGTCTGATGAAAGGTGCTCAGATTTTCTTTTTCTAGTTAAGATTCTGGCTGCTGCATTTTTGTAGTAATTGTAACCGATTGAGGTCTTACATAGGTAGTCCTGTAAGGAGAGCATTGCAGACTGAAAACAAAAGCATGAACTAAATTTTTCAGAATCTTGTAAAGTTATAAGATGTCTAACTTTAGCTGTATTCCTTAAGTGAAAAAGTACTAGGACTACAATCTGGTTAATATTTATTTTAAAATTAAGGTAAGAATCAATAGTGACCCCAAAATTCTTTACCTCCAAATGACTTTTAAGCCTAACTAAGGGGATGAAGTTTATTTCTAGTACCATCACTATATCCATTTTGCCAACAACTGATTTCTGTTTTCTCCTTATTTAGTTAGTTTCTGTTTAGACAGACTAGTGAAAATGTTTGGTAGTAATCTGTAACACAAGATGCACTGTAAGCCATTTGGGAAACATTAGGCAGATGGATAGCTTTATAGCAGTGGTGATTTTGCTTTTCTCTTTCTACTTCAGATTTTTGCAAGTATTGGCCCCTCTATTTATGGCCATGAGGAAATCAAGAGAGGACTTGCTCTGGCATTGTTTGGAGGAGAACCAAAGAATCCAGGTAACTGCCCCTGATTACTTCTTTCTGCCATCCAGTTTTTTTCAACCAAGTTATATATAAAGTTGATTTTGTTTTATCACAGCCAACAATAATGTGATTTGTTCATCCACACATTTGTATTGATAAGAGTTTCTTTTCACTTTGTTTTTTTTCCAGGTGGAAAACATAAAGTTAGAGGGGACATTAACATTCTTTTATGTGGTGACCCTGGCACAGCGAAGTCTCAGTTCTTGAAGTATGTGGAGAAGGTGGCCAGCAGGGCTGTGTTCACAACTGGCCAGGGCGCCTCAGCTGTCGGTCTCACCGCCTACGTCCAGAGGCACCCTGTGAGCAGAGAGTGGACCCTAGAAGCTGGAGCTCTGGTGCTGGCTGACCGAGGAGTGTGTCTCATTGATGAGTTTGACAAGGTATAGTCCAAAAAGAGTACCAAAGTCACAGGTGAAGTGGATCACCTCTTTTTGAGAAACATCATTTGGTTTTCTTATTTTCTTATTTCTAAATGCAGTAAAATTCAGATGATGGGACACCACTTGACCTTGAGCTACATTTGTTTCAGGGAAATTCGTTGATAATGGATAGAATGTCTGTAAACCGTATTCACCCCCTGTGATTTTATTTTATTGTTCGGAAACATTGAATCACAGTGGATTTAATTTGGCTTATTTGACACTGATCAACAGGAAAAGGACTCTTTTTTAATGTTAAGGTGAAAACAGATCTCTGCAGAGTGGTTTAAATTGATTACACTCCCTTCAAAACGCTGGGATTTAATGTTGTAGGACAATAAAATTTGAAAACTTCCCTGAAGGTTGTGTGAATACTTTTTAAAAGGCACTGTAGATGAACCCACGTAGGGTTGATATCATTTTTCAGAGCAGAATGTTGTAGTGAATTTCATTGCCAGCTTACCCCAAGACTGAAAACAGTTTCATTTCAAGTTTTTTCAGTCTGTTATTACTGACACATTTCTCAAACCCAATTAAGCCAGCGTTATTGTGGGGTATGCAGTGGCCGAAGCCTGTCCCTACAGTGCTGGGTACAAGACAAGAACCAGCCCAGGGGTGAGCACATGCAGCTTCTGTCTTAGTGCACGTTTATTTGTGATAAATTAATGCAGTATACAGTATGTCATCTATGCTACTTTTTCTATTGACAGTTTCTGTTTTTGTTAGTTAAGAACAAAGTTTGTTTTATTTCAATTTTTTTTGTGACCAACATCCTAAGATACATTACAACTATATATAGTATATGTAAATAGATAGAACATTATTTGTCCCCAGGAGGAAATATGTTTTTTTACAGAAGCTCTTTAAGTAAATAAATACATAAATAGATAGATAAATTTAAAAAAAAATACTGTATGTATTTATATTATATTATATTTATATATACTGTGTGTGTGTGTATATATATGTATATATATATATATATATATATATATATATATATATATATATATATATATATATATATATATAATATAATATATATACACACACACACACACAGTGGTGTGAAAACTATTTGCCCCTTCCTGATTTCTTATTCTTTTGCATGTTTGTCACACAAAATGTTTCTGATCATCAAACACATTTAACCATTAGTCAAATATAACACAAGTAAACACAAAATGCAGTTTTAAATGATGGTTTTATTATTTAGGGAGAAAAATCCAAACCTACATGGCCCTGTGTGAAAAAGTAATTGCCCCTTGTTAAAAATAACCTAACTGTGGTGTATCACACCTGAGTTCAATTTCCGTAGCCACCCCAGGCCTGATTACTGCCACACCTGTTTCAATCAAGAAATCACTTAAATAGGAGCTGCCTGACACAGAGAAGTAGACCAAAAGCACCTCAAAAGCTAGACATCATGCCAAGATCCAAAGAAATTCAGGAACAAATGAGAACAGAAGTAATTGAGATCTATCAGTCTGGTAAAGGTTATAAAGCCATTTCTAAAGCTTTGGGACTCCAGCGAACCACAGTGAGAGCCATTATCCATAAATGGCAAAAACATGGAACAGTGGTGAACCTTCCCAGGAGTGGCGGCCGACCAAAATTACCCCAAGAGCGCAGAGACGACTCCTCCGAGAGGTCACAAAGGACCCCAGGACAACGTCTAAAGAACTGCAGGCCTCACTTGCCTCAATTAAGGTCAGTGTTCACGACTCCACCATAAGAAAGAGACTGGGCAAAAACGGCCTGCATGGCAGATTTCCAAGACGCAAACCACTGTTAAGCAAAAGAACATTAGGGCTCGTCTCAATTTTGCTAAGAAACATCTCAATGATTGCCAAGACTTTTGGGAAAATACCTTGTGGACTGATGAGACAAAAGTTGAACTTTTTGGAAGGCAAATGTCCCGTTAAATCTGGCGTAAAAGGAACACAGCATTTCAGAAAAAGAACATCATACCAACAGTAAAATATGATGGTGGTAGTGTGATGGTCTGGGGTTGTTTTGCTGCTTCAGGACCTGGAAGGCTTGCTGTGATAGATGGAACCATGAATTCTACTGTCTACCAAAAAATCCTAAAGGAGAATGTCCGGCCATCTGTTCGTCAACTCAAGCTGAAGCGATCTTGGGTGCTGCAACAGGACAATGACCCAAAACACACCAGCAAATCCACCTCTGAATGGCTGAAGAAAAACAAAATGAAGACTTTGGAGTGGCCTAGTCAAAGTCCTGACCTGAATCCAATTGAGATGCTATGGCATGACCTTAAAAAGGCGGTTCATGCTAGAAAACCCTCAAATAAAGCTGAATTACAACAATTCTGCAAAGATGAGTGGGCCAAAATTCCTCCAGAGCGCTGTAAAAGACTCATTGCAAGTTATCGCATTGTATATATTATATATATAATACACACACACACTCTCTTTTACTCTGATCACACAAGTAATATTCTTTACATAATTTTGCAATATTTTGGAAAGACAGGTTAGGTGACTTGTTTAGTTTAAATTTGCATTGTCTGTCTGTCTGTAATGGCGCACTGAACAATAACATGCAGTAAATACACTTGACTTGATCATTCCTAGTTACTCTTCATCCTCTTTCTCTGTACGTTTAGCATTCATTTGCTCAGAGGTTGATGCGCTTGCTGCTCCCTGAGCAGCTCTTCTTGTCTCCATCTTAGTGGCCTGCTTCTTCTCTTCTTTCATTGCCATCTCTTTGCATTAAAACTGATTTGTGTTGCATTTAGTACGTTTTCCTTAATTTTTCACTTAAGCTGGCACTTAAGTCTTTAACCTGCCTCAGTAATGATTTAAGATATGAAGAGGTAGGGGAAGTGATGGCGAAGGGATGAGAATGGCGCCCGTATGCATATGCCGCACGGCCGACCCTGCTGGCTGCTGCTGAGATTTGAATCTACAATAAAATAAAATAAAAAGAGGAATAACCTTGGAGGTCAATCATCACCCCAAAAGTGGACAGTAGAGGTCACTTAGTATATTTGTACCAAATTTCAGGTCAATAGTTCAAATGGTTTGCGAGCTACAGGGGATTTGAAATCCTAGACAAACAGCCACGGTAGTGTATTATATAATATAAAATATTGTACTGTATATATAAAATCCTAAGCCTAAAAGTGCAATGCTTTTATGTGACTTTTTTTGTCACGCTTTAAATCGGGCTTATTTTAAAACCTACGTTCTTTTCAGAATGTATCGAACTTTAATGTGATGTTGTTAGATTTTCAGATTCTTATTCCATTTCTAAATTATAAAATAAAATATCAAAGTCGTGGTTTTTGGTCTGTGTACTTTTTGGTATTTGAAATTTTGTTTCAAAAGCAAAAATGAAAAAACAAAAATGAAAGGAATTTTCAGATTTTGATTTTTGATTAAAAATGATATGGGGGAAAATAAGGTATTTTTTAATTCTATGGTAACAAATAGCAGTCAAACTTAAAATTGTGTGTACTTTTTGGTATTTGAAATTTTGTTTCAGATAATATTTAAAAAAGAAAAAGAGATACTTATGTGATTTTCAACTTAAAAGGGAAAAATGAAAAACACAAAACAGTTACTTTTTTCCTTTTGTTCTTTCACACATCAGAAAAGAAAAATAAAAGAAACGAGAAAATGGCCTTTATTTTTTTGTTTGTCTGAACCGGAAGTTTTTTTTGTAGGTCAACAACCTGGTCAGGTAATGCGCCACTTGCAGCAAACACTGGTCACTGGTGTGTAGACTGGACCATCATCATGACGTTTAGAGATGGCAAAACAAGGCCTGTCATCGAAAATTATATCTGAGCGTTTGTCATATGAACACGGACAAGCGAGAGGGTTTTCTGCGAGAAATGTTAGAAAGATTTGTGCTGAGCAAATCTCAGGCTGTCGACTCTCTGACACACATTTGGAAAAGAGGTGACAAAAGCTATAAATGCGTCTGTTTTGTTGTTTTTGAGCTATTACACTTTCATTATTTGCATCACAAATAAATCCAGAAAAGTATGTGTAATTTTAAGTTTATGACTGCTATTTGTTACCATAGAATTAAAAAAAAAACACCTTTTCCCTCATTTTATTCTTTAATCAAAAATCAAAATCTAAAAATTCCTTTCATTTTCAGTTTCTCGTTTTTGCTTCTAAAATGAAATTTCAAATACCAAAAAGTACACGGACCGTTTTTAATTTCAATACTCCAATCGGTATGAGAGTAAATATATTTTATTCTCATTTCATGGTTTTTACTCTGTTAAATAATAACTAATTTTTGTTTTACATATTTATAGAATTTCGTGATTTTGGCCGCAAGTGGGGTGGCCTACCAGGCCGAAACTGGGGGTTGGACACCAAAGGTGCAAGGGGGCTTGGCGCCCCTAGTATTAAATATAAAAAACAACACTTTTGTAGACCTGTTTAGTCCAAGGCTGAAATTATTGTTAAGGCAGTGGAAATCTGTTGTCATAAAATCACGTCTGTAGGAATTGTCCAACCAGGTTCATAATTATGTGTACAGAGTTTAAATATAAGTTAAAGAAGTACTTCGTAGACTATTCATTGCTGAGCTTCTGTGAGTCAAATCTTAAATATATCCAACTTGTTTATCATTGAATTTCCTTAATGCATATTTCCCAAAGCTATATTAAGCAGTAGTCTTCACTTTTCATCCACCCTTCTATCCATTTTTAATTCCTGGGCAAGCAGTTGGTTGAAATGTATTAGAAATCTAGTTTGTAGATGTCACGTGCTACCAGATTTTATTGGTGGTGCACTTTCTTTTAAAAGTACAAAGACACAGAAATCATCTGATTTATTTTTTTCCATGTGTAGATGAATGACCAAGACAGGACTAGTATCCATGAGGCAATGGAGCAGCAAAGCATTTCTATCTCCAAGGCTGGCATAGTCACGTCTCTCCAAGCTCGCTGTACTGTTATCGCAGCTGCTAACCCCATTGGTAAGGGCCTGCTATTGCTGTCATTCTTTGTGACTTCTGTCTTTTTTTGTTTAGATCATTCTCTTTATGGGGTTTGTGCCTTTTCTCCTTGGTTGTCTGGTTTTTCTGGCAGTTGTACCAGTTGAGTGCAGCATTCCAAATAAGTGCATGTTAAATTAATTGGTGATTAGTGTGGGCTGGGGTGGATGTGTATGTGTGCCCTGCTTTGGAATCTTGTCGCATTCACAGTTGGCTCCTGCCTTGTCATAATATGTTCAAAATCTCTTAAACTCTTTTACAAGTTTGAAATAAGCTTAAGTTTAGAACATGAATACGGAAAATAGTTTGATCAAGCCTTGGGGTCTCTTTAGTTTAGAACATTTGAGGTGGGATGGAGGGAGTGGGTGGAGTATGAAATTCCTGATGGTTGGTTATTCATCATGGCTACAGCCCAAAAACTGTTCTGTTGTGTTTTGTTTTGTTTTTTTTTTTGATGGAGAGATCTATCTATTTATTTGTTTTTTTACCCATTCCTTTTTTTCTCGCTCTCTGTCTCCCTCAGGTGGCCGTTATGACCCCTCTCTGACCTTTTCAGAAAACGTTGACTTAACCGAGCCAATTGTGTCTCGTTTCGACATCTTGTGTGTCGTTCGAGATACTGTCGATCCCGTCCAGGTAAGATGCCTCCTTATTTTTTTGTGACTCTCAATTGATTATTGGTTTCAAAATGCATGGAAAATGTTGAGACTATTTTTAGTACGTAGGAGTGATACAAGCGTTCAAAACTAGTTCAGATTTTCTGATTGACTTAAGTATTGTGGCCACCAGGGGGAGCACCAGTTCCCTAAACTCGACACAGACAAGACACCAGTCACAAGTCCAGCAACACCCACATTTTATTTTTCCACTGGGGAAACCCTTTCCTTCGTTCTCCAGCTGCACAGTACACATGCACCAAGCACAGTGAAGCACAACAATGGCATCTTCTTCTTCTGTCTCCACTCTTCCTCTCATAAGCTTTTATGCTGCCCCTGGGAGTGTTTCAGGTGGCTTGTTACTGTGCTCTGGAAGCACTCCCAGGTTTGGTGAAAGCCCCACAAATTAGGGATCTGCTGCTCCCTCTGGTGGCCCTCTTGGCACCCAACAGGGCTGAGTTACAGAACTCCAATTTCCATGATGCCCTGTGGGGGGACCCCTGGAGCTGCATGTGCACCTGCCAATTAACACACCGGGGGAAGTAGTGCCCTGTCCACTACCCCATTATGGCGGCGTCCCAGCTAGGAAAGGGCCCCGGCCATCTGTCACACTATATTTATATACACGGCGAGAGAAAGAGATGATAAATGTATAAACATTCTCCATACTGATTTTCAGTTCTTAATATAACGTTACATTCTCAAGCCCACTTAATCCAATCCATTGGGCACAACGGACCTGGACAGAGCGCCAGGCCTTCACAGGGCCCACATAGACGCCTAAATGTACCGCCAGTTATGCTAACAAGCAAGTCTTTGGGGATGTGGGAAGAAAACCCACACAGACTGAGTGAGACTCTGTAAGCTTCATGGGGGTCTCTAAGCCATGACATTGAATACATGAGGTAGCAGCACTACCCATTGTGCTGCTGCGCTGTTCTTTCTTAAATGTGTGTCTTTTAAGTTTGAGGTTATGCTCTGATTTCCCTTCTACATGAACACTCAATATGTTAGGTCTACAGCAAAACAGAGTGATTTGAATTTAATTAGCATGAGCAAATCAACAGAATAAACCTGATATTTGAAAAATAAAAGGTTAAATAAATATTAGATTTACAATTTTATCATTTTTATACAGTTTGGGCAGTATTAACCTCTTAAAATGCTTTTCTTGTAGGATGAGATGCTTGCTCGCTTTGTTGTGGGCAGTCATGTCAAACATCACCCCACAAACAAAGAGGCTGCCAATTACAACTTGGAAGAAGTCATCCTGCCCAATACTTATGGGGTAGACCCCATCCCCCAGGAACTGCTCAAGAAGTACATCATCTATGCGAAAGAGAAGGTGCACCCCAAGCTCAATCAGATGGACCAGGACAAGGTGGCCAAAATGTACAGTGACCTGCGCAAAGAATCCATGGTAAGTGCTTACATCAACCAACACAAGCTTATTTGGGGTTTTGGGGGCAGTGTTTAATATTCAACATGGTGGGCAGCATGTTGGTGCAGTGGATAGCACTACTGCCTCATAGCTCTGGAAAAGTGGGTTCAGAACCCAGCTCAGGCGTTGACTGTGCAGACTTTGCGTGTTCTCCCTGTGTCTGCAGGGGTTTTTCTCTAAGCGCTCCAGTTTTCCTCCAACATCCTAAAAATGTGCCATTTAAGTTAACTGGTGATTCCAAACTGGTGCCCCTTTTAGTGCTTGTTCATGTCCTACACCAAATGCTGCAACCCTAAACTGCGCTACCATTGTCCTTTTTTTTTTTTAATTTATAATTTGTTTCTGTGGCACATCTAGCATAGCAAGGAAAGCCAATGATAGGAACCAAAATTATACTAAACCCAGAGCAGAGCAAAAACATCTGCCACATAACCCATTTTTGGACAAAAGTAGTGCAAGTTCTTGGTATCCTGAACCAAAGTCAGGTTACAACGACATAAGCATCTTCCACCATATCAATAAATTATAAGAGAGAAAATCTTTTAACACACCCACCATACAGAATCCAGGTGTTTTTTTTTTTCCAAGGTAGACCATGCTGAATGGATTACTTGGAATAAACATCGCTTGGCATCACACAGTGTCCCACCCCTGTCGTGTTGGCATTCAGTCCTGGGCCAGGGCTGGAGAAAGAAAATTGTTGACTTCACTTGAGCGTTCCTGATGGTTGTATGCTGGAAAATCTCATTAAGGAGACCTGCCAAGAAGGGTTATATGATGGAGTCCCACCTCAAAGAGTCATAAGCCCTCAAACTTTCCATGGTGTCACCTAGTGATCTGTGGACATTTTGCTTGTTAGGAAAATCAATAAAACAAAAAGAAAATGCATATGGTAGAAATCTTGGATGTATGCAATGGACAGCCAGGCCTGAGGTGATATTTGAGGATGGCAATCAGGCTGGTTTTCAAACTTATTTTATGTTTTATTTGATTTTATGTAATGTAGTGTAATTTATACCTTACAGCAAGTCTCATTTAATGTTATCAGTAGAAAGTTAAATGTGCCCCAACTTTCACGTAAATGCCGCACTCACTCGCTATATAAATAAAATGTATTTATTATTGTTATTATTATTACTCTGAAGTTACATAAATCTTAGGTTTAGCAATGTTATATTTTAGAACGGACTACATTTTTTTTTTTTTTTACATTTTTATTTTGGCACCTGTCTTGCAGGAATGTATTCTCAACTTCTATTCTGTGTTTCTGCATGGGCAGAGTGGTGGCTCTGGATTTGCACTGGTAATCGGAAGGTTGCCAGTTCAAATCCCATAAACGCCAAAAGTGACTACTTCGTTAGGCCCTTGAGCAAGACCCTTAACCTGCAATTGCTCTGTCCTGGGTATGACGTTAATGTGCATCCAGCCCTGCAGAAATGGCGCTCCAGCCACCATAAAAAAAAAAAAACCTCCCACTGGTTCATTCCCTCTGAACTTGTGTGGTGCTGAGGTGTCACCCGTTACATGGCTGCATTCGTGTCCTAATCAGGGATCCTGAGTTGGTTTGTCATGTGGTGGGTGCGTCAATGTGCTTTATCAGCTCTTGCTCCTAACCCCTCTCTCCTCTGCGTTTCTACCACAGGATTTTTCCCCAACCCTGTAATTTGCTTTACTTTCTAAAACTTTGGTGTTTAGAAAGTCACTTCATTGCTACTAACTTATTTTTTTTTTTTTTTTTTATTACTAAATTCAATATATATATATTTTTTCTTCCTAGGCAACTGGAAGCATTCCCATTACAGTGCGCCACATCGAGTCCATGATCCGCATGGCGGAGGCTCATGCCCGTATGCATTTGCGTGACTATGTTGTCGAGGATGATGTCAACATGGCTATTCGTGTCATGCTGGAGAGTTTCATAGATACACAGAAATTCAGTGTCATGAGGACCATGCGCAAGGTAAAGCATGCAGGCAAGCAACATTGGTGGGTCCATCTATACCAGGGGTGCTCAATCACGGTCCTGGAGGGCCGCAGTGGTGCAGGTTTTTGCTCCAACCCAGTTACTTAATAAGAAGCACTTATTGCTTAAGTAACACTTCTGCTTCACTTTAGTTGTCTCGCTTGTTAAGATTTTGAACCCTTATTGCTTATTTTATTCTTAAGCAGCTGTATTCTCAGTTTTTAATTGCTCCTAATTAGCAATAAGATGCAAATGAGAAAGAGACCAGCATTTCTCCATTTAGCTTATTTCCATTTACACCTGTGTGTGTTTATCACGCAATATTGGGTTTAATTAAATGCTTGGAAGGAAAGTGAAGAGAAAAAAGTGAAGGACTGAGAATTACTCCTCCATTTTACCCTTCAAATCATTTGAATGATATCCTTAGAAAGGGGAAGAAAATCTATGATATGAGAATGACCTGACATAGCAGAATTAAAGCACTAACAAACCAAGAAATTAAATTATTGGCAAGAATTGTTTTCTAATTAAGCAACCGGGTTAAAACAAAAACCTGCAGCCACTGCGGCCCTCCAGGACTGGGATTGAGGACCCCTGATCTAAACCTGCAAACATTGAAATGGGAAACTGTTGTAATAATGGATTTAGTCCACTAGATGGCAGAAATACACTGCCTAATCAATAGAAGCCTAGTTAATGTCGGTGGTCCCTGAACTTACAGGTCCATTCAATGACTTTTTTAAAAATGTGACTCCTGATTTGAAGTCTTCGACCAAGTTATGAAAGATACCACAATGGCTTATATTTATTCTTGTATTAAATCATTTTGTTGTGCAAAATCATGACACGGTTTCCTACTAACCTGATTTCACAAATATTAGAAGTCAAAGCTGCAGCTCACTTGTTCAAGAGTTTAAACCAGATGTATGCTGAAATAAAAAGGACCAGAGCTGGATAGTACCTTTCACTTTCAGTGGAAGAGGATAAAAGATTTCTCCAATTTTTGTTTTGTTGTGGGATAAACTTCATCCTGCCAAATCTACATACATAACTGTTCTTCAGCATTCCTAGCTGTCATGTCTCAGCTCCTCTTTGCTTTCCTTGTAGACCTTTGCCCGTTACTTGGCATTCAGAAGAGACAACAATGAACTGCTACTTTTCATCTTGAAGCAGCTGGTAGCAGAACAAGTGATGTACCAAAGGAACCGCTATGGGGCACAACAAGACACCATTGAGGTACCAGAGAAAGACTTGGCTGACAAGGTATGCACAGGGTTTGCTCTTGAGTCTTGCCTCATCATTGGGTGCTATGCATATAAACCTAATTTGAGAGGGGCATTCAAATATAAACAGGAATTTATGAGCTACATTTTATTTATTGAATACAATTAAACGACTTGCACATTGGTTTTCTATGTAGTCTCCTGCCACTGCAATCCACTTGTTCCAACGCTCAGGAAGCTTCTTAATCCCAGAAGAGTAGAAGTCTTTTGAGCGCATGTTGTCCCATTCTTGCACAGCATCAATGACCTCCTCATTTCTTTCCTTCTAAAAATTCCTTAAGTGGGCCGAAGACATGATAGTCCCTCTCTGAACGATTTGCACCAATCGTACACTCTAGACCTAGAGAGACACTCATCCCCAAACTAATTTTTAAGTTTCAAATAAATCTGACATGGAATGACTCCTTCTTTTGTCAAAAATTTTAAAATAATTCGCTACGCAACACTACTGTGTACCTCCTGCTCCAAAATGTTGATTATAACTGACAGGAAGTGGGGAAAGAGCGGCTAGCACTACTAACAACAGATTCAGATATGCACGTTTGTCCAAGGAGTCATGTATACCTTTCACTCTTTATAAGAACAGTGCATGAAAGTTCCTGTTTATAATTGAATGCCCCTCGTACTTTTTGTTTAATAGGCCACTTTCACATAAACCCAAAGAGCTGTAGTTTGCGGTGCATCCTAAGGCTGGGATTTTGAAGTGTTACTCTAATGCTTAACTCCATTTTTAAATTTACTATGGAGCTTCGCTCCCTGCTCACTTTGCTTGCCAACCCCTTTCCCTCCGGCCAGCGCTGTGCGCCGTTGTGAAAAGGAAGCTCAACACACCCCAAGGAGACGCGGCCGCCCATCTGAAACCCCTCTTAAACGGTGATAAAATGGGAAACAAATAACAGTTGTTTTTTTTTTTTTTACCTCCTCTTTGCTCGATCAGCTGCTGGCTTGCTACTGTTGCCGTGCTACGTGATCTGCCTTTCGTGTAGCGCTTTGAACATTTAAAAGCCTATACAACAGCTGTCCATTTGTCTCACTGCCTTGTGTATTTTCTTCACCCAGACATCCTCAAACACTAGTCGATTTTTTTTTTGCTGTTCCGTTATTTCACCGAGTAATATTTTCTGTTTGTTTGCGCTAATGTGATCTTTACTCTCCTTTTTTTGAGACTTTCGAATTTTCCTACTTCCATTATCTCTAACCTGCTCTGCATGTGTATCACGGGACTTGCTTCCAAAGGTTGTAAGTATGATGTGACTTGACCATCTCGAGGGATGTGAAAGTGTCTCTCTGTCTCTCTTCAAAAGATCACGTCTCGTCGCAGGAAAAAAGTCTCATCTCGTCGCAAGATTTATTTTTTTTTTTTTTAAAATAGATAGATGTATCCTAAGCTTCTTAACCACAGCCAGATTTGTGCTTTGGAGAAGTGCTGTAATGCAAAATTGTCTAAGATTGATTCCAGAGCATGCACAGTATAGAAAATAACGTGTAAAACATTACTTTCAAATTCCATTGTCATTACTATCGGGTACATACGGTTTTTTTCACACTTGATGAGATATGAAGAGACGCATATCCAGAATTATTGCTAACAGACTTATCAAACCAATGGTTTTATTATTACGATAATTATTTGCACCATTATACTTTCTATGCATAGTACTTTTAGTAATTTGCACTTTTTACAGTACAAAGATGAGATTTAATAAAAATGTCATTTTTTCAGGCCAAAGAATGCAACGCTTTTTACATGTTGTGTTTTTTGAGAAAAAACGTAATGTTATGGAGGTTGAGAATGAATGTGTTATAAATGAGCTCCAAAATAGACCTCTTTTATTTACACCAACTGGTGGAGCCCCACATGCTTTATTCAATGCAACATGGCAGAAGTCTAACAGAACAGCTTTCTTTAACCTGCTAGGTTTATTTACATATATTAACAACGGAAGCCTTTCAGTTACACCAGACAGAATACGGATTCACCACCAACTCCCCTCAGCCATTAAATATCATTTAAAGGTTCCCAAATATGTAATCTTTAAAAGCCTTCTTGTATGTTAATTGTTGTAGATGTACCCTCATTTTCTAATTTAAATGTACTGGTGCAAATTGTGTGAGAAATGGATGCTATCCAGTGACCTGAGATGAACACTGGACTCCTTTGGTACTGTGTCTCTTCAGAGAATCTTTGGGTACCGCTGGTTTAACTTTGTGTTGGTCATGGAGTCCCGAAATGAGGCGCATTACCTGCATTGTGAGGGAGCATTGGTTAAGACACTACAGTAATCCCTCCTCGATCGCGGGGGTTGCGTTCCAGACCCCCCCGCGATAGGTGAAAATCCGCGAAGTAGAAACCATATGTTTCTATGGTTATTTTTATATATTTTAAGCCCTTATAAACTCTCCCACGCTGTTTATAAATATTCCCCACAGAGTTATACAGCATAATCCCTTTGTATTCTCTTAGATATTAGGTAAGATTCATTGAAATTATGTATATAAACACACTGTTTATATACAGTAAAACCTAAATATTATTTTAAAGATATTGAGTGTCTCCGATATCACATGTTACAGCCATTATGATAGACAGGCCACCAGCAATAAATACATACAATGCAACAAAAATAGTATACAGTAAATGTGTGTGTACAGTGACACTAAACGTACGTACATGTACTAAGTACTGTAAGTAGAAAATTAATTATGGTTACTCACCAACAATGACACGATGACTTGTCCGATAACTGAGTTTTATTTTACTGCACAACAAAGGAGAGCGTTACAGCCCTTAAAGGAGCCACTTCAGGCGACTGAGTAGCACTGCCGTTGTTCTTCTTCTGGCAGTCTTCAATCCAAATCCCTAAAGCAGATTCCATCCAGACTACTGCTTTATTACATCCACTTACAACTTGTTTTGCACCCTGGTTAAAAGGACACTGCGGCCGTAGATCTTATATTCCTTTCCTACTTTTTAAATAAAAAGAATCGTAGCCTTCAACAAATCCAAAACGTTTACCTTTTCGGCAATCGTTAACATCTTCTGTTTGCGCTTGGGCACGGCCCCTGAAGCAGTAGCAGATCGTTTTGGAGCCATAATGAAGGGCTTGACTATGCACAAAGATAAACACAAAAGAACACAACTCTTTACACAGCGAAACACGTTGATGCTGAATGAGCGAGACGAGACTTCCTGGTTAACACTGCACTCAGCAAGCAGGAACTTAACTGCGTGCTCTGATTGGTTAGCTTCTCAGTCATCCGCCAATAGCGTCCCTTGTATGAAATCAACTAGGCAAACCAACTGAGGAAGCATGTACAGGAAGTAAAAAGACACATTGTCCGCAGAACCCAGCGAAAAATCCTCGTTATGTATTTAGTTATGCTTTCTTATAAAATCCGCGATAGAGCGAAACCGCGAAAGTCAAAGCGTGATATAGCGAGGGATTACTGTACAGCCATGTGGCGCGATTCCCAGAAGGTGATAAAGGCTCGCAGGATCTTCATTGTCAGGGACCCGAGTGGCTGGACCAGGCTAAGGGGATGCCCACGTAACACCTGGCTGTGGCAGATAGAGGGCCATTTCCAGAGGGTGGGACTGGACCGCGTGTCTGGGGGGATGCAAACCGGGATCCCGAGTTGTTCCGTCATGTTGTGGTTGTTGCAACAAACTGTACCAGTGCGTGCTCCCCAACCTGACCTGACCTGTGCAAATGTTGGGATGTTTTAGTTAAACGGGCAGGCAGTTTCAAGCACCTTTTCTCCCCCTTACAGTTTCTCCGTTTTGTTCTCTTAGAACAACTAGCTAATCAAAGTTTTTAACTCTGTTTTAACATCCTAAAAGTCACCAGATTTATCCCATGTCTCAGTTTGAAAAGAGGTTTCATTAAATATAGTACAATCTTCTTGACATAAGCACATCCATAATAAGAATGTGCATTGCTGTCGCTAGTATCTTGCTACCATCTAGAAATATAATTATGATCATTTTTAAAAAGTGTTTTGATATTAAAGGGCGTACCCAGTCTGGTTTATAATTTGAATTTGAATCTTTGTTGCCCTTTTCCTTCTATAACTGGGGGGCTGTGGTAGTTTGGAGTGAACAGACAGAAATGCCACACGTTCAGCCCAACCTGCAGGACATGGTGAAATTTGAAGAACCCCCACCCCCAGGGTTTAAGATACCAAACTGTTATGGAAAATATTTCGTAGTAAGAGTAAGCACGGAGCCATGATTATAAATGAACTACAAAATGAACGTCCTATTTACACCAACTGGTGGAGCCCCAATGTGCTCTTGTTTAATGTAACATGGCAGACTGAAGAAATCTGTATAACTGTATAAGTCGTGTCTTGAAACCTGAAAATTCGATGATAAAATTGGACCCCGACTTATACGCCCGTTCAAAAATACGACACTTAATTTTTATTTATTTATTTACATCTTCTTGCCTTCTCCAATGTCACACCAGTTTCTCGAACACATCGAATTTTATGGCAGCAACGCAGTTACGAATTTCTTTCTCTACTTCAACGACTTTTAATTTAAAACCAGCTACATACTTTCTACTGATTGAACGCGCCATCGTAGTTAAGGGATGCTCTTACGATAAAGGTGCATGAGGGTGTGAAATACAAAAAACACAAATCAATGCAAACATCACTTCGGAATAGTTCAGGTATTACTGTGTGGTCACGTAGGCACAATACATAGGGGAAAAAAAAAAAGCTGCGTGCTCTGTGGTTACTCTCTCAGGTGGGCGTTAGCATGTCATAATCTCATTGAACCAATAGTGTGAGTTTACCACATTCGCCTTATAAGACCGACATTTTAAAATGCTGGAAATTATATGGTCAACTCAAGCCCCGACTTATCCGCAAGAGAGCTTAAACGAGAATATATACGGTATTTATTTTATTGATTTTTTTATTAAAATCAAATAACATTCCATACAAATAAGTCAAGTTTTACAAAAATTTGAAACAAATCAACCCCTACCCCTGAAAAAGAGCTAGGCCTGCAGAGTAAAAATTTAAGCTAGTAAAAATAAATAAGTAGATAAATTAATAAAGATGAATAGAGTAAAAAATGGAAAAAGACCCTGATTTTAAATGCTTATTCTAAAATGTTATTGATTAGATCCTGCCAGGTTTTCAAAAAGTTTTGTACAGATCCTCTAAGTGCGAATTTCATTTTTTCCAGTTTCAAATAGTATATAACATCAGACTTAAAAATATGAGAGTTAGGATTCTTCCAGTTGAGCAAGACATGTCACTAGGGAGCATTTTAGGTACACCAATCGGCATACTGTACAGATTCAGGTGGTCTGCCGTGTGGTGGGTGCGTCAATGGCCTGTAATCAGCGTGTGCTCCCAACCTCTGTCTAGCACAGTAACACCATGGTGGTATGTAATGGTATCGCCATTAGGTACAATTCAAAGGTCCCAAAATAGATACTCATTAAAGGTTTTAGGAAATAAATTCGGCATCTTGTATGTAAACTCTTATCGGAGAACAAAATACAAAGTTAAATGGTATATATACTGAATGATGTCGCTTTCAAATCTAAGTGTACTGCGGCAAATGTCTGGGTGTCCTAGTTAAACAGGCAGGCAGTTTCAAGCACTTTCTCCCTTACAGTACCCTTTTGTTTTTCCATGTGGCTTATTTTATTTTCCATGCCCCACCATTTTTTTTTTTTTTCTACATGTTCCTTGCTCAGCCCCCTACTGCATAGATTGAGACTTTTCTATTTGTGAGGCTTTCTGCACTCTAAGGGATTAGAAATTAAGATCCCAGCAGGTGATGCTAGCTCAGTGAAGGGAAAAGACACTGATCTTTGCTTGAAAGAAACAGGAGTGGAAAATATGCCTTCCCGAAGATTGTGTGGCTGATGCAGATCTCAACTGGCATTCGGATGGCCGTAAGCTAGCAAATCTTAGTGGGACAGTAGGCTTCTGATCTGGCTGCACTTTTAGTAGACGGTGATGAAGAGATTAGTATTCACAGTGGCCTCCTTTGCAGCATCCTGTCACATTTAACGTTTTAAAACCAATAGCAGGCATGAGTTTGTTTTTTTGTTTTTTTTTGTTTGTTTTAACCTCCTACTTGTCTTTCTAATTTCAGGCCCGACAGATCAACATACATAACTTGTCTGCCTTTTATGACAGCGATGTCTTCAAAATGAATAAATACATCCATGACAGCAAGAAAAAGCTCATCATTCAGCAGTTCTAGTTCAACAGACTTTAAGACTCTGCAAACGGATTATGATGATGATGATGATAATGCTGTGACCTCTTCTGGGTGACAGCCAAGTGAAGCACTGAACCATCCAATTGAGACATTTCTGTGTTTCCAGATTCAGACTTTAATCATGTGTGCAGCAATCCTTGCTTCTAGTTTTGAACAATAAGCAGTTTTCACTGTTCTTCATGCACTTTCGATGAAAGAAAATGAATCAAAAAGACTTGAGGCTAAATCCCCCAGCTCCTCCACATTGCTTTGCTGCAGTGTCACCACTTATTCTTTGGTTGATTGGTGGCTTAATAGTAAGAGTGCATCTGTCAATTTACTGCAATGTTGTACTTTTAGATAACGTTCTGTATTATTGAACTAATCTGTTACATTTGGTGCCAAGTGTGACTTGAATCGATACATCCAAAGCCTTGTTCCTTTACGCTTTGCCCACCCTAAAGGCTAAAGCTGTTAAGGTGTATTCTTGGTGACCATCCTTGACACTGAATGTCCTGTTAAGTCAAGTGCAGTTTCTTACGGAGGTGAATATGAGAATGATACTGATAAAGAGCGATGGGGAGCCCTATCTGTATTTTTTTACAGGTATGTATCAATAGGCAAAGTTCTGGAAGAGGATACATTTTTAGCTCCACATTTTTTTTAAAGGAGCTTCTGGATATTTTTTGTATCATAGATTATACAGTACGCGTTTGTTTTGTAAAGTATTCAATAAAGTTCATCAAATAATTGATCTAAAGACAAGTGTATTTCTTTCCATCCTCTCATTACTGACTTTATTGAGAGAGCATGGGGGTCATGAGGTCGTTGGAAAAGGGTGTGTGGCGCTCTCGATATCTATGTGAAAGGACGAAGGTCCAAGTCTTTACAGTTCTAGTGCTTCCTGTTTTGCTATATGATAGCGAGACATGGACGCTATCCAGTGACCTGAGACGAAGACTGGACTCCTTCAGCACTGTGTCTCTTTGGAGTATCCTTGGGTACCGTTGGTTTCACTTTGTGTCGAATTAGCGGTTGCTCATGAGTCCCAAATGAGGCACATTACCATCATTGTGAGGGAGCGTCAGTTACGGCACTATGGCCACGTGGTGCGTTTCCCCGAGGGTGATCCAGCTCGTAAGATCCTCATTGTTGGGGACTCGAGTGGCTGGACCAGGCCAAGGGGTCGCCCTCATAACACCTGGCTGTGGCAGATAGAGGGTCATTTCCAGGGGCTGGGACTGGACCTCATGTCTACCTTGGGGGTTGCCAACCAGGATCTTGAGCTGTTTCGTTGTGTGGTGGGTGCGGCAGCAAACTGTACCAGTGCATGCTCCTCAATCTCTCATTACCAGCCCCCTTAAGCCAGTTCAGGGCTATGGTGGGCAGCATTCAGATGAAATGGAGGAATCAGCCTTGTACATGGTGCCAGAGGTGAGGGCCGATTCAGTGGTACTTTTTAATCATACAAACTTACCAACAAGTTTGTGTAGTGTATGGTAAGGCAGGCAGACAATGGGTTAAAGTGCAAAATCCATATAGATATACATGTCGGCCCTTGTGATACACAGGTTTACGATTCACATTTCTGCCTATTCGCTGGATTGTCATCAATAATTTTATTGAAGTTACTTTGAGTTTTATGATCTGTTGTGGAAAACCTTGGATGATGCTGTAGCACTACTGCTTAAATGGACTGCAAATCCCAGCATCCCCAGGAGTAGTGTCTCTTTGGGCACCTTCACTGATTGTTATGAGGGCTGCTGAGTGAAAGATGAGGGCGTTAGGCTTAAAAGCAAGTCATACGAAGCCAAAGGGATTGCAATTGATGATGTTGTTTTGTTTCAATGCTTCATTGTGCATCAGGAATAACAATTACACCCATCGATTACTATTTTCTCTCCATTTATGTTCATGTCCTGTCCCTGCTTATTCATGTAATTTTGTCTGAGTTGGAAAACATCTTTGTCTGGAAGCATCTTCCAACTTCCACTAATCTCCACATACGTCGGCATCATAGAAGGATAAAGATTTACAAATATTTCAGAAGGCTGTTCGCAGGGGATTTCATTTCACAACTACACCACCATCATCTGCAACAGTGAAACTGGACTGTGGCGTCAATGTCTTTATCATTGTGTGCTTAGCGTTTCTTTGGTTTCTATAAAGATCATTTTTGTCATGTATTACCATTAGTATTCACACACATTTATTATAAGTTAAAATTTTTAAAAGTTCCAGATCACTGAGGAACTGCTAGACTGCACACTTTGAGTGGATTCCACACATCTTTGTCTCAGCAGTCAGCCTCATGCATGTGATTTGCTAGCACAGTGATTGTTTTGTCTTGCGTTTTTGTCAAATTTGCATCTTATTTAGCGCAATACATGTAGATTATACCGCAATCATGGGCCCCTACTGCTGATCTTAGCTCTGTATATTCAGCTCATCAATATAAATTTCATGATCTCTGAAATACTAAGACCGATTATTTCAGTGAGGAGAAGCAGTAATGTGATCTCCCAAACATTTGCCTCTGGAACTTTTGTGGGCCCTTCTACCTGCGGGTGCTGAAAGCATGTGCAAAGCAAATACATCCACAACAGACAAAATCCTTAATAGTAACTCAGTTAAGGGTTTACATGACCGCATAATTGGATTATTCACAGAGAGCTCTACCTCTGTTAATCAGGAGGCCAATAGCCCAATATCTCTTATAAATTTGTACATGGCATTTTCGAAATCAGGTTTTTGTGAACAATCTGGCTAATGAAATACATGTAACGACACTATATGTGATTATTTAATTTAGTTGAAAGCATTCAGGTCAGTTTATTTATGCTTGTATTCTTGGATTATGTCCCTGTACAGCCACACAGCCAAATGTGTTCAGATCTAAAGAGGTTTAACTCCTGTGGCCTGTCCCAGTAGGACATTCCCTTTAGTCCTGGGGTGGCATTGACTGCTCTTCTGTTCACAGTTTTTGTAGTGTGTTGACCACAAGTGTATGCAAGTATCCAAATGTACAGATTATGTTGATCAGTGGAATGCTGCACTAAAGTAGAAATTGGTTGTCTTGGCTTAGTATCTTTTTATAAACTGCTCAAAAAAATTAAAGGAACACTGAAAACACGTTAGATCTCAATGGGAAAAGAAATCCTGCTAGATATCTCTACTGAAATGGACTGGGTAATGTGTTAGGAACGAAAGGATGCCACATTGTTTGATGGAAATGAAAATTATCACCCTACAGTGGGCTGAATTCAAAGTCACCCTGAAAATCAAAGTGAAAAAATGATGTGGCAGGCAAGTCCATTTTGCCGAAATTTCATTGCAGCAACTCCAAATCCTACTCAGTAGTTTGTATGGCCCCCATGTGCTTGTATACATGCCTGACAACGTTGGGGGGGAATCATGCTCCTAATGAGACGGCGGATGGTGGCCTGGGGGATCTCCTTCCAGATCTGGACCAGGGCATCACTGAGCTCTTGGACAGTTTAAGGTGTAACCTGGTGGTGTCAAATGGACCAAAACATAATGTCCCAGAGGTGTACTATTGGATTTAGGTCAGGTGAGCGTGGGGGTCAGTCAATGGTATCAATTCCTTCATCATCCAAGAACTGCCTGCATACTCTCGCCACATGAGGCTGGGAATTGTCGTGCACCAGGAGGAACCCAGGACCCACTGCACGAGCATAGGGTCTGACAATTGGTACAAGGATTTCATCCCAATACCTAATGGAAGTCAAGCCTCTCTTTCTCTCTGGATCGGTTCGCAGCTGAGTGTGAAGCGGCTGGGAATCAGCACCTCCAAATCCGAGACCATGGTCCTCAGCCGGAAAAGGGGGGTGGAGTGCCCTCTCAGGGTTGGGAGCGAGATCCTGCCCCAAGTGGAGGAGTTTAAGTATCTCGGGGTCTTGTTCACGAGTGAGGGAAGAATGGAGCGTGAGATCAACAGGCGGATTGGCGTGGCGTCCGCAGTGATGCGGGCTCTGCATCGGTCTGTCGTGGTGAAAAAGGAGCTGATCCATAAGGCAAAGCTCTCAATTTACCAGTTGATCTACGTTCCTACCCTCACCTATGGTCATGAGCTATGGGTAGTGACCGAAAGAACGAGATCGCGAATACAAGCGGCTGAAATGAGTTTCCTCCACAGGGTGTCTGGGCTTTCCCTTAAAGATAGGGTGAGAAGCTCAGTCGTCCAGGAGGGGCTCAGAGTAGAGCCGCTGCTCCTCTACATCGAGAGGAGTCAGATGAGGTGGCTCAGGCATCTGATTAGGATGCCTCCTGGACACTTCCCTGCCAAGGTGTTCCGGGTACCTCCAACCGGGAGGAGGCCCTGGGGAAGACCCAGGAAGAGCTGGAGGGACTATGTCTCCTGGCTGGCCTGGGAACGCCCTGGGATTCTCCCAGAAGTGCTGGAAGAAGTGGCCGGGGAGAGGGAAGTCTGGGCATCTCTGCTCAAGCTACTGCCCCCGCGACCCGACCTCAGATAAGCAGAAGAGGATGGATGGATGGATGGATGAATGGATGATTGCTTTATTAAATTGCACAAAGCACTTTTGCATCAACTTGTTGCTTGTATGTGTCCTCACTGCATTAGTCCATCATCGGTTTCTTGACTGTTGATGTCCCTGGAACAGATTGATGCCAGGCTGTGGGCATCCTGGGGACCATAAGCAAGTCTTTTCACTGCGGTTATGTTCCAGTTGGAAAAGCAAAATAAATGTAAAAAAAATGGAATCTGAAATGTTGTTAAGACACCTTGGATAAAGGTGGCAGCCAAATGTTAAGTAGTAATAATAATATCAAAACATTATTGACCAGCATTGATCACCATAGACCCCAGTTATAACAGAATCTTTGTTATCTCAATTCTGCACATCTGAGTTCTGCGATCACATTTATTTTCTTAACCATCAGGAGTAAGTAACATAATAAAGGTATTATTTATGGGTTGAGTATTCCTTTATTTGTTAAGTTCAAATTGGTCCAGTGTGTGTATCTATGATGCACTTTCACCCTACTTAAGTTGTTTCCCTCTCAGTGCCCGTTGCTGCCAGGGTAGAGACTGCAGCCCAGCTCTGAAGTACACAAGTGGGTTAAACTAGACAGAAATACAACTATGGTGTACAAAAATAATTGACAATGCAAAATCATTTTCTAACACCATGTAAAGCATCTCCTCGCCACTCATTTTGAGACTCATTTGCTTCTCTCACTTTGAAATGCCAGCCTTGAAAAAAAAATATACAAGAGTTAAATTGATCTTTGACTGGCCGCAGCTTGGTGCTCAGTTTAGGCGGCTGACGTAAATCTGTTTTTGCCCTAATTACAGGGAATGTCAGAAAACTAGTGAGTGCTTCCTAATTATTTCCATTTGCACTGTTCTCGACCCAGATCCCATTCATGCTGTTATTTAGGACCAGGGCTGGATCTTTACAAGTGCTCAGCTATGCCATGTCTCCAGTTGGGCAACGTGGTCGAAAGGCTGCCACTTCAGTCCTCTTCTCTAACAGGTAATTCACTTAAACTGCCAACACTCTAAAAAAAAAATTAAGCGAATTATTAGGAACTCCTATGCATCTGCTTATTTATGCAATTGTCTGAATGGACAGTCACCTCCATGATCAAATTGTGGTGAGACATAAATCAGGGCAAGGGGAATAAACCATTTCATAAGCTTTGAATGTTCACAGAAGTTGTGAAATAAAACCACCAGAATCTTCCTAGAGTTAGCTATCTGACCAAAAAGAAGAACCGGGAAAGGAGAGCCTTGGTCAGGGATGTGACCGAGAACCCAACAGTTACTCTTAAGAACATCAGAAGTTCTCTGCTGAGATGAGAGAACCTGTCAGAAGGACAGCCTTCTCAGAAGCACACCATCAATCAGACAGAAGCCACTATGAAGTAAACGATCTGTGACAGCCTGCTGGGAGTTTGCAAACAGCTTTTAAGAGACCATGAGGGCATGAGAAAAATATTCTCTGGTCTGATGAAACCAAAATTGAGCTCTTTAGGCAGAACTCCAAGCATTAGATCTGGTGAAGACCAGGCACGCCTCATCACCTGCCTAAGGAGACTCAGGTCTTTTGATGTGTGCAGCAAACTACTGGAAATGTTCTACCAGTTCATAGTAGCCAGTGTGTTGTTCTACACTGTAGTCTCCTGAGGAAGTAACTTGAGCTCAAAAGATGCACAATGTCTGAACAAACTTATCAATAAAGCCTGCTGCATCACCGGATGAACCCTGAACATACTGGAAGCTGTTGTGGAAAAGAGGATGGTGGCAAAATTAGATGCCATCAAGAAAAAATCTCCTCCATCCCCTCCAGGAGGCACTCTCTTGGAGTACATTTAGTCACAGGCTCATTCAATCACGGTCTGCTAAGAAGCACCTCTGGGGGGCTTTTCTGCCCACTGCTATCAGACAATTCATTGCTTCCTCCCAGGGCACTCAGTAAGCTTATTTTGAAATATCTGAATAATATGTATGTATGTATGTGTGAATGTGAGAAAAGCACTATATAAATGCAAAGAATTATCATTATTACATTTCGATTGATTGATTGGCTGTATTATTTGTCCGGTGAGTCTGTATCCTTGATTTTATGTTTTTGGTCCTGTATGCATGTGAATTTCCCCATGGGATTAATAAAGTTTATCTAATCTAATCTAATCCAATCTAAACTATTCTAATTGAATCTAGTCTAATTGAGTCAAATCTAATCTAATCAAATCTAATAGCAGCAGCATTTGCTGTAATTCTATAACAGATTTTCATGTACAGAATGTAGCTCAAAGTGCTTTGCAAGATATCAAAGAAACAGAGTCAAGAAAAGGAAAACAAGTTAAAGAACAATAATGAATAAGTAATACAAAAATAAATCATTACACACTTACATAATCTACATATATAAAAGCCAAATACAACTGACATGATGAGTGAGATAGATAGATAGATAGATAGATAGATAGATAGATAGATAGATAGATAGATACTATCTATCTATCTATCTATCTATCTATCTATCATAGAGTGCCTTTCATATCTATCTATCTATCTATCTATCTATCTATCTATCTATCTATCTATCTATCTATCTATCTATCTATCTATCTCACTCATCATGAAATATCCCAAACCATGAGGACTTGGGACTTAAAATTTGGAATGTAGGTTACCTGAGGTCCATAGGTGCTCACTAAGAAATGGTTTTAAAAAGTTTGTGGTCCAAATGCGAAATTTCACAAGTTTTTTAGACCCATTTGTATGTCTGTTCGCTTTTCATGAGAAAACTACTGATTTAGATCAGGTTTTTTTCTATAATTTAGATAGATAGATAGGATTTATTAATCCCAAGAGGAAATTCACATAATCCAGCAGCAGTATACTGATACAAAAAACAATATTAAATTAAATAGTAATAAAAATGCATGTAAAAGCAGACAATAACTTTGAATAATGTTAGCATTCACTCCCCCTGGTGGAATTGAAGATTTGCATAGTGTGGGTGAGGAACAATCTCCTCAGTCTGTCACTGAAGCTACTCCTCTGCCTGGAGATGACACTGTTCAGTGGATGCAGTGGATTCTTCATGATTGACAGGAGTTTGCTTAAAGCCCGTCGCTCTGCCACAGATGTTAAACTGTCCAACTTTACTCCTACAATAGAGCCTGCCTTCTTAACAAGTTTGTTTAGGCGTGAGGCGTCCTTCATCTTTATGCTGCCTCCCCAGCACACCACGGCATAGAAGAGGGCACTCACCACAACCGTCTGGTAGAACATCTGCAGCTTCTTATTGCAGATGTTGAAGTGCGCCAACCTTCTAAGTAAGTATAGTCGGCTCTGACCTTTCTTACACAGCGCTTCAGTATCGGCAGTCCAGTCCAATTTGTCATCCAGCTGCAGTCCCAGATATTTATAGGTCTGCACCCTCTGCACGCAGTCACCTCTGATGATCACAGGGTCCATGAGGGGCCTGGTCCTTCTAAAATCCACCACCAGTTTCTTGGTCATGCTGGTGTTCAGGTGTAAGTGGTTTGAGTCTCACCATTTAACAAAGTCCTTGATTAGGTTTCTGTACTCCTCCTCCTGCCCACTCATGATGCAGCCCACAATAGCAGTGTCACCAGCGAACTTTTGCACGTGGCAGGAGTCCGAGTCATATTGGAAGTCTGATGTATATAGATTGAACAGGACCGGAGAAAGTACAGTCCCCTGCGTCGCTCCTGTGTTGCTGACCACAATGTCAGACCTGCAGTTCCCAAGACGCACATACTGATGTCTGTCTGTAAGATAGTCCACAATCCATGCCACCAGGTATGCATCTACTCCCATCCC
Organism: Polypterus senegalus; assembly: GCF_016835505.1. Classification (NCBI taxonomy): domain Eukaryota; kingdom Metazoa; phylum Chordata; class Cladistia; order Polypteriformes; family Polypteridae; genus Polypterus; species Polypterus senegalus. Next base: position 24,015,568 of record NC_053165.1, read on the forward strand.
AGTCAGCTTGTCCCTAAGGAGCAGAGGTTGGATGGTGTTGATGGCGCTAGAGAAGTCCAAAAACATAATTCTAACAGCACCACTGCCTCTGTCCAAGTGGGAGAGGGATTGGTGTAGCATTTAGATGATTTTTTTATTCAAAAAATTTGTTTGAACATTCTGTTGATTTTACGACTTTCTCATTGCGCTAAGTATCATAGTTTGCTTGCAGTATTGATTTATTAGCGTGCATCCGAGAGAGACTTATCGGGCTATGGTGTGGGGGGCAGGGCCCTCTTCATTCACGTGTCTGCCTCAGGGCGTAACCAATACTCCGCTTAGTTAGCGAACAAGAGAACTAGTTAACAGATCTTTTTTTTCTATAATTTGCTGGAACATTCCGGTTGACTTTGCGACTTCTGTAATCGTGATAAGAATCAAAGTTTGCTTGCAGGAGCGACATATTCACACTAATCTGAGACAGAGGCTGTAGGCTGAGGTGAGGGGAAAGAGTGATGTCAGGAGTAAAGAGCTGGTTGGGACCCTCCTCACTGTCCTATTTCACTAATACACGAGCAAAGCCACAAGGGATGGCTGGTATAAATTAGCAAATGTAATTACCAGAAATGTACAGTCCTTAATTATAAGCAATCTCTTCATCCTTTGGTGAAGCATGGTGGTGGCAGCAGTATCATACTATGGATGTGTCCCTCAGATGTAGGGATAGGAAGACTGCTCAGAATTGAGAGAATGATAAATGCAGCCAAATACCTGCTCCAGAGTGCACGCAACCTCAGACTGGTTTGCCTTTCATCATGACAATGACCATAAGCATACAGCCAAGACAATGCTCTAGTGGCTATGGGACAAGTCTCTGACTGTCGTTAAGTAGCTCAGCCAAAACCCCATAGAACATGTATGGAGACACCTGAAGATGGCAGATCATAGACTCTTCCAATCCTATCTAACGGAGCTTGAAAGCATCTGCTAAGAAGAATGGGCTACATCCAGGTGTGCCAAGATGGCAGACACTAACCAAAGAAGACTCAATGATGTAATTACAGCTAAAGGGCCTCCTACAAAGTATTGAATTATGAGCCTGAATACTTATACCAATGAGATATTTCAGTTTTTGGTTTTTAATAAATTTGCAAACTTTTCTGAAAACAAGTTTTCACTTTGTGATTATGGGTTATTGAGTTTAAACTGATGGGTAAAAAAGGCAAATGTATTCATTTATAAAAATGAATTTACCATACAATAAAGTGCGCAGAAAGTGAAAGGGTCTGAATGCTTCCTGAATCCACTGTACAAATATAATAAAAGTAACACTTTACCCACTGAATATTACTGAGGGGAGAGAAACAAATCACTTTCTAGTACAAGTCCGGCATGTAGCGCTCTGCTCTAGGAACCTTGAATGTGAAACTGTGCACCCTTCATTGATTCCACAGCACTATAAAGCGAATTAAAGCCCTTAGACAAAGGGGATATTCATTCAGATCAGGAGGCAGTAAATCGTGTCACCCGTCATATTCCTTCACACCTGCTCGCATTCACTGCATTAAGCATTGTGATGTGCAGAATGAAAAGGCAGACAATCAAAGCCATGTGAATATTACAAAGCACGTTTATCTGAAGGGTCATTGATGGCACATTTTAAAAGACGTTGGTGTCAAGATTCATAACATTGAATGAAAGAGATCATCCAGGCTTGCTCTGATTACCAGGAACTGACAAATAAAATCTCTTTTTTGTGCCTTCACTCAAGATGACCTTTACAAGGCATTTCATCTGAGCTTCGGATTGTTTGTAGTTTAATAGATTTTCTAAATTTTGCTATAGCATTACCCAAACTTGTTCATTGATTTTTTGCACTCTGAAGACACTTTGCTGGAGTGACATTTTAACAGACAAAGGTCCGTCTGTAGGCTGCAGAGAAAGTGCCAACAAAATGAATGTCCACTTTAATTTTGTGCAATCCAAATGACTTTACTTTTGGAAAGCAGAACAACCTCCTAGGCATCATAGATTCAAGTGTTTAATAAAAGCAGAGCAATGAAGAAATGTTTTAAAAACAGCTTTGTATTGGCACTGTGGCTAAAGATGTGTGCTGGTATCTGGAAGGTCGCCGGTTCAAATCCTGTTATTCCTGGAAGGGATCCTAGTCTGGTGGGCTCTTGAGGTGCTGTGCAATGGCTGACCTTGTGCTCTAACCCCCCAAAATATCATGCGAAAAGAAAATCCTTTTCTTAAGGATTAAAAAAGTATATCAAATCAAAATCAAATTTGATTACCAAATAAATTGGCCAAAGCAGTTTTTTTCTAATATATTCCAGGTTCTCTCCATCCATGATGTTCCAAGTCAAGTCAAGTTGGGGAGCATGCACTGGTACAGTGCGTTGCCGCACCCACTACAAATCGAAACAGTTCGGGATCCCGGTTAGCAACCCCCCAGGCAGACATGCGGTCCAGTCCTACCCTCTAGAAACGACCCTTTATCTGCCGCAGCCAGGTGTTACGTGGGCGACACCTTGGCCTGGTCCAGCCGCTTGGGTCCCCAACAATGAGGATCTTATGAGCCGAATTACCCTCGGGGAAATGCGCCACAAAGTCAAACCAATGGTACCCAAGGATTCTCCAAAAAGACATAGTGCCAAAAGAGTTCAGTCTTCGTCTCAGGTCACTGGATAGCATCTATGTCTCACAACCATATAGTAAGACAGGAAGCACCAGGATTCTAAAGACTTGGACCTTCGTCCTTTTGCATAGATATCGGGAGCACCACACACCCCTTTCCAGCGACTTCATGACCCCCAATACTCTCCCAATCCATCTATTGACTTCACAGGAAGACTCACCTGAGGCATGAAGAATGTCACTGCCAAGGTAAGTAAACCTCTCAACAAGGTCAACACACTCCCCGCAAACAGACACACTGCTGATGGCCGTGCCCAAGAGGTCATTAAAGACCTGCATCTTGGTTTTTATCAGGACACTCGCAAGCCCAGACACTCAGATTCCTCACTCAGTCTCTCGAAAACCCCGATCAGAGCCTCCATTGATTCTGTGAAGATCACAGCATCGTCGGCAAAGTCAAGATCTGTGTATCTTTCTTCACCAACAGATACCCACAGCCGCTGGACCCCACGACCTTGCCCAACACACAGTCCATACAAGCATTGAACAGAGTAGGAGCAAAAACATACCCCATGACAAACCCCAGAATCAACTGGGAAAAACACCACTCTGCACAGCACTCACAGTACCAGAGTACACGCCGGCCATGATATCCAGCAACCTTGAGGGGATCCCGCAAACCCTCAGGATGTCCCACTGGGAATCAACTGAGTCGAACACTTTGCGAAAGTTGACAAGAATGTAAAGAAACTCTGCTGATATTCACATTTGCGATGTTCCACCCTGGAAAAAAAAGGCAGGGGACCAGGGGACGCACCAGCTCTACCAATCTACTATTTATAGATCTATTTTATGTAAGTCCATATTGATTAATATTTTTTGTTTTTAATCCTATGTAATTTTCTTGAATCAAATTTTTTAAATATTTGTAAATACCTTTTATGAAAATGTGTCATAGAAATAAATGTTTTTAAACTGATACATTTTGCAATACTGGCCCTGTGACAGGCGCCTGGCATCCAGGCCCAGCCGGGACGCCCCTGCACACTGTATTCAGGGGGAGCAGCCCTGGACAGTGCAATACCTCCCCCTGGACGCTAGATGGCCGTCCTCCTGAGCTGGTGTAGTGTCTCGGTTTCCCACAGGGCTCCCTGGGAATTGGAGTTGGGGGCAGCCCTGTTGGGTCCCGCAGGTACCGCCAGGGGGTGCTGTGTTTGGGACTCCTGAGCCCGTGTGGGCAACAGCTTCATCACACCTGGAAGTGCCGCCGGATCTTGGTGATCAAACACCTGGAGCACTTCCAGGTGACCTATAAAAGGGAGCCAGCAACCATCACTCATTGGCCAGAGTCGGGTGGAGGAGGACAAGGTTGTGAGGGAGGAGCGGTGGTGCCAGAGAAGAGTGTTTGTGATGTACTGGTGTTTGGGACTGTGTTGTGGCTGGGGGGAGTACGGGGAAGACGTGCCCTCCAGCTGAATTATAATAAAAATCCTTTTATTTTACATGTGCCTCTCGTGTCCAATCTGTGTCGGGTCAGGTGCTATATAGTGCCTTTCACAGCCCTCAATAACTCAAAATGACAAAGCGAAAAACATATTTTTGTAAAGGTTTACAAATGGATTAAAAAATTATAAAACGAAATCTCTTATTTCTATAAGTGTCCAGACCCTTTGCAGATTGTGGTGAGGTACATCTGGTTTGCCTGAATTCTACTTGAGAAGTGTCTAGAACTGGACTGGAGTTCACCAGTGGTGGTTTGAATTTATTGGACTTCATTTAGGAACGATGAGACAAGTCTTGAAGTCCAAGGGAACTTCTGTAGGATTCTACTGTACAGTCTAGACAAAAATTTTAAAACTGAATTTAAATGATGTTCATAAAAGAGATGTAAGGTGCAGGGCAAACAGTTACTTTCTGAATGGGTGGGGACAGCAGAAGAACTTGGATTGGTTAGTTTACTTTGTCACACGTGTATTTGAGGATCAACATCTAAGTTCTTCCCACATATGTGATACCATCCCAGCCCTGCGCTACACGTTAGCCTCTTTGTGGTTCTGCCACTCGCGTATGGGGATGCTGATGTACAGTTTAAACAGATTGTTATTTTCATGGGAATTGTTACATATGCATAATAGAATTAATTATTTTACAATACAGCGAGTAATTAACCATATTAAAAAATAGTAAAACGTCATAACTTGAAAGTAAATTATGTTTCATGTTGCGTTAGAGGTATTCGTTGAGTAATATGATTTTGTTCTGTTTGGCTGTGAAATTAACACACAAATACTTTTTAAACTTACACTTTTACTGTAAAACTTCAGTAAAAATAATTTTTTGCATAAAATTTCTCTCAAATTCACATTGAATTTTGATTCTGTGTTTGGACTGTCATTGTGACAACGCAACGTATAACTGCCCGTGATTGCATTTAGTTTCTTTCTCTCTATTAAATAAAACTTTTGGCTCTGAGATTTGTTAATTGTCTTTGCAAAAGCTATTCTAACGGGAAACTGTTAACATTTTAATATCAATGTCATATCAAGATCTCTTTGTTGTCTAATGTTATCCACGTAAGATGTACTACATTTCCTTTCTTGGATACATCCTTCTTTCTACAGTCATTTGTGCGGTGGAGGACTGAACGGTGTTAACGGTTGTAGATATTCTTTGGGATATTGTAAGTTGATGTTTTCATCTTCCGCACAATCAACACCAACTGTTTCAGCATAGTCTATCGATATGCATTTAACCAATTTGCCGTGTAGCCGATCGACATTTTTGGCATTAGTTCATTTGACTTCATCGTTTCTCGGTGCTAGGATTGCCCGTATACTCATTTTTTCTGTTGATAACCTTTAGGGATGAAATTCTTCAATAAGATTTGAACATAATACATCTTCTTTAATTGGGAACTTAAAGTGAGGAAAATGTTAAAATTTATTAGAGTACGAATGAGAGGTGAGAGTACCGTGTGTGTAGTTGAATATGGTTGAGAGGAGGGTGTGACTTGAAAAAATCCCATGGCCAAAATCTCTTCAAAAAAGTCTCATCTCATTGCAGGATTTTTTTATATAATAGAGAGATATCATTTTGTTTTTTTACAACGCCCTCTACAAGTCACGTGACTCGTCTGGTGACTTAGCCATCTTGAACCTCCTCCAACCTCTCCTTCAGCCACCATTAAGGTGAATTAGGTATTCACCTAGGGCGCAGATCATAAGAGGAGGAAAAATACAGCCGGCGTGGGTTGGCTATCAGAGAGTCAGTTGGCTCGCTAGAGCACAAAATAATTTCATTCTACTAATTGGTATGAGCCAACGCAGCATTCAGTCATGATATATAATTATCAAATCAATAAATCCATAGGCCTACTGCAACACCCATAAAGAATTCAACCATAAAGCTTTAAGCAAACACCCATTACAATTAGGCTAAATGGTTCTGCCACTGCCATCCTGAATCACAAAGTCATTTTTAATGGCTTTCTCCATGGACCATATTGCAAAGGTATCCCAAGAGAATTAAAATGAAACGGGGGGTTTGTTGGGATTGTGCGTCTGTGCATGTAGTTAACTACTTATCTATCAATTTCAATTTCTCAGATGAACATGTGCTATGGATCTTGTGGCAACATCTCATCAGCTATATTTGATTATCTTCAGAATGTGGTCTAAAATCGACCTGACTGCTGCGGTAATTAAAAGATTGGGCTGGACATCATACAAAAGGCGTGTGCATTGCAATTAAAGTACGCAATGACATCTGGCGCATGAGTACTCTTCTTCTTGTTCATGGGACACATGCCGTCTGTTTCTTATTGGCTATGGCTCATGTCATCGTGGTTCACATACTGCAGATGCAATATGACAAAAATCATTATGTGAACGTCCTTTATAAGGATAGTTTTGTTGCAGTAAAGCCTATACATTTCTCTTTCTTGGCAGTGCAGTGACATTTGTTCCAATGGTACAATTCTGATATTTATATAATCTGTTTGTCCTTCTGTATACATTGCTGAGTTGTTTTTAGCTGACACTGGCCCTCAGTTAAAAACCTTACTGCAATGAGTATACGTTTAATAGCAGCACATCACACCCACGCAATGAATGAACAACATGTGCAATATTTGGAAATGTCAGCAAATCCCATGGGGGTGGCGGGGAGGGAGTTTGAAATTCAGGCCCGTGACTTCTTTCTGTTATCTTATGTCTGAAAGCCTAAGTAAAGTACACACTCTGGCTATAAATGGCTCCTTGTACATTCTCACTGTGCACATCACAATTGTCAGGATAGGCCTGATTTGGCTGGTAATAATATGTCTGATAATGACAATCTGTAACACAATGCTCTTTGTTTGGCAGGGGTCACCCAACCTTATGTGAATTATCTGCCTTTGAGGTTTCATTTGAACGATAACCAAGTTAATAAAGGTGAAAATAGAGATGCGCGACTGCAACTCACTCCCAAGCACTGGGGTAGCTCATTCCTCCATAGTCTTTTAAGGCAGTTTTATGTGCAACGTAGGAATCAGCTCAGCTTGAATGCAACGTTAAATGAACTTCGATTCTGTGTGTGTGTGTGTGTGTCTGTTGATATGTGTGAGTGTGCTTCGAGGATTGTTTCTTAGCTTGTATCTAATGCAGCATTAATGTGCTGTGAGATATACCGCATATACTCGTGTTTAAGTTCTCTCGCGGATAAGTCGGGGCTTGATTTTACCGTATAATTTCCTGTATTTTATAATGTCAGTCATATAAGTCGAATGCAGAAAACTGGTCCAAGAGATTATGATATGCTAACACCCACCTGAAAGAGGAACCACGGACCACACTGCCTTTTTTTTTCTATGTAATACCCAAACTATTCAGAAGCGCCGATTGCACTGTTTTATGTTTTTTGTATCTCACACCCTCATACACCCTATATAAGATGGAGCATTTGCTCAGAAGAAAATATGAAGCTGGTTTTAAATTAAAAGTCGTTGAAGTGACATAAGAAATTGGTAACTTCACTGCTGCAACAAAATTCGATGTATCTGAGAAACTCGTGCGAGATTGGTGGAGGCAAGAAGATGTAAAAAAAAAAAATTGTGTCGTATTTTTGAACAGGCGTATATGTCGGGGTCTAATTTTATGATCGATTTTTCGAGTTTCAAGACCCCGACTTATATGTAAGTATGTACGGAACGTGTTTCAGAGTCAGAAATTCCATGTGAACGCAAAACAGGCTTGGAGTTACAAGTTTAGCAAAGTTTAGTGAACACACGGAAGTGGGAAGGTAAAACATCACAACTCAGTGCCCTGAACTGGCTGAGAGCATGTGAAGCAGCCTGATTTTGCTGGACCATAGACCCTCTTAAGTCTATAGCTAGATTAAATGAATGGGTTCTGTAAACATTTTGCTGATGTTTAATTTTTTTGTGTTTAATGCCTCATCTTTATATGTGGTTTTGGACTCATTTAAGGGGCTTTTATACACTGTGACCAGCTCTGATCCTGGAGGGCCATCATGTCTGCAGGTTTTCATTTTTACCACATTCTTAATTAGTGACCAGTTTTTACTGCTAGTTAACTTCTTTTGCCTTCATTTTAAATTACTTGATATTTAAAACCCCTCAATTGTTTTTTTTTTCTTTCTTTAATTATCAGCCAGACAATAAAATGAGCCAACACATGTCCAGCTAACCTGTGTCTTTTGTGCAATATCAGAAAATGAAGAAGGGTGCTGAGGTTCACAAAACACTCTGACGTGGCTCTTAGCAAAAAGAAAATCAACGGTTTTGGAAATGTCTGCTGTGGCAGACTGAGAGCGGCAGCAAGCCATGGAATTAAATAACAGGTGTGATTAACAACAAGAGTTGATTTCTAATTCGAAACTGGTTAGAGTGAAATTGGTTAGAGCTTGAGGCCCTGACTTATCATGTATCTGTTGGCTCACTTCACTGCTCTTTGTTTGGCTGCCATTTTTAAAAAAAAAAATTAGGTTTAGGGGTGGGGTTAGGGGCGGCACAGTGACGCATTGGGTAGTGCTGCTGCCTTGCAGTTAGGACACCCAGGTTCGCTTTCCGGGTCCTCCCTGCATGGAGTCCTCTCACAGTCCAAAGACATGCAGATTGGGTGCATTAGCGATTCTAAATTGTCCCTAGTGTGTGTGCTTGGTGTGTGTGTGTGCGCCCTGCTAGGGGTTTGTTTCCTGCCGTGTGCCCTGTGATGGCTAGGATTGGCTTCGGCAGACCCCTGTGACCCTGTAGTTAGGATAGAGCGGGTTGGATAATGGATGGCTGGATAGGTGAGGTTAGGGTTAAAGATCGGAGATTCAGAGAACAGAGTCTTAAAAAACAAGGCAACTAAAGTGAAAGGAAAAGAAATCAATTAACAGTAGAACTTGGTCACTGATAAAGAAAGCGGCAGGAAGGAAAACCAGCAGCTACAGTAGCTCTCTGGGACCGGTTTTGAACACCCCTACCCTAGATTATGAATTTGATGTAAATTCCGTGATTGACGGCTTGATTTTGCTTGCATACATTTATTTGGGCTGTTTTTGCCACCAAATTTCTTTATTGAACTCTAGTTGTTAGAAATACATCCTGCGTTGTTACGGGTGTGTCCCTGGAGGTTGTGACCTTTGGTAACTACATGACTTACAGGTTTAGAAGGTCAAAAATGTAACCTCCTATCCAAATTTGTGGATTCCTCAAACAAACCTTTTGCATCTTACATTCAAATACTCTTTAACTTTTCTCTGGTTTTCAATTTATCCTTGTATTGTTTGTCTAAAATTTCTGTCTTATGATTTAGCTTTGGTAGAGTACGGTGAGGTTTTAACTTCATTTCTGAATTCTAACTATGCCTTTTCTCCTGGTTACTTTTCAGATACCTTGCCATGTTATCCTAGCAGAATAGGGAGGGACAGGCAAACATTAAGTTCACCTTTCTGTGAATCGTGATTATCATGACTGAGCTAACATAAAATAAAAAAAAAATTGTGGGTGCACAAACGTTTGACACTGACTCACCTTATTTTATGTTTTGTAAATGAGAATGTATATTTATGAAGTCCCCAGGAAACCGTAAACTAGATTGATGAAACAATGATATCTGAGGAGTTCTTTCAGAATCCAATGCAGTTTCATTGGCTCATGTGACTGTTGGCTTGATGATAGATAGATAGATAGATAGATAGATAGATAGATAGATAGATAGATAGATAGATAGATAGATAGATAGATAGATAGATATGAATGGCACTATGTGATAGATAGATAGATAGATAGATAGATAGATAGATAGATAGATAGATAGATAGATAGATAGATAGATAGATAGATGTGAATGGCACTATGTTATAGATAGATAGATAGATAGATAGATAGATAGATAGATAGATAGATAGATAGATAGATAGATATGAATGGCACTATGTGATAGATAGATAGATAGATAGATAGATAGATAGATAGATAGATAGATAGATAGATAGATAGATAGATAGATAGATAGATGTGAATGGCACTATGTGATAGATAGATAGATAGGAAAGGCACTATATAATCGATAGAGAGATAGATAATGTTTTTGTTAAACTATATTTACATTTTTTGACATCCGATTCTTCAAAATTGCTTATTCTCCAGTTATGAAGCATTTCTAAATATTTTCTTTTTCTAAAATGTCAACATCACATTATTAGAAAGGCTCTTGAGATTGCTTATTTAATCTGTCCCTATAGTGCAATTATGTAAATGCAGCTAGTGCCACAAATACTCACTCATGTTATACACTTTCCCTTAATTGGAATTTGTTGCAGTATTTCAGGCAAATTGCAGAGTTTCAAACTGAAGCAATGGCATTTGATTTCTAGCTTCCCAGCTGGCTGTATGACTCCATTGACTAAACAATGCTGTGAGCGTGTTTGTTGGCACAATTGACAGTTTTATTTGGGGAGAAAATGTTTTAATCAGCCCTTCCAACTGGACATAGCTAGCCTGCAGATAGTCCGTCTGCCTCTATTGATGCTCTATTGCTTTTGTTTTAACAGCTCCTATAATTTGCTCCTGTTTGTGTGCAGTTACCAGCAGTATTTGCCTCATTACTCTTCTGGTATTTAGGGAAATTTAACTCTACCCCCCTCAGGACCGCAGCACTACTGCTTTTCATTGCACTGGGTTTTGTGTATACATTCACTTAATACTTTCAATCTGGCTCCTTTCTCCCATATTTTGCAATTAATGAATTTTAATGCATTTTTTTATACCTACAGTACACTTCCAGGAAAAGCTCCGGAGAAAGCTTTATTAAGTAAAAGCTTCAATCTATTGAGTAACTGGCAGTATCGTTGGATTGAAAACCAGACAATAACATACTCTTTAAGGATTAGAATATGTTAGACTATTATAATTAAAATAAAAGCCTGAATGGTTTTTAAAGCACATCCTTAATTAAAGAAGCAGACTGCACTCTAGTTTGCCATACCAACTCTAGTTACTGTCTGGCATGGCTTTCCTGGCCCCAGTCCATAATGAATGGACCTCACTGAGTCAATGAACCTGCCAGTGCCCTTTTTGAAGAGATCGGAATAAAGTGGACTGGACATGTACAGTGCCCAGGGTGAGGCTTAGAAAGGGGGCAAGGTGAAAAATAAACATTTAATTTCCTTGTCATTCACCATGTGGGTAAAAGCAGCTATTTGTCTTTTCTGGTCTTAATGAGCAGCATAGCCATATTGGGCTGAAAAAAACATGTTTTTACAGTTTGTTAAATAAGACTTATAATGTTCATTTTGAGTGGGTATTAATTACGATTATCCATCCATCCATTATCCAACCCGCTATATCCTAACTACAGGGTCACGAGGATTTGCTGGAGGCAATCCCAGTCAACACAGGGCGCAAGGCAGGAAACAAACCCTGGGCAGGGTGCCAGCCCACCGCAGGGTACACACACGGCACAATCTACAACCGCCAATGCACCTAACCTGCATGTATTTGGACTGTGGGAGGAAACTGGAGTACCCGGAGGAAACCCATGCAGACACAGGGAGAACATGCAAACTCCACGCAAGGAGGACCTGGGAAGCGAACCCGGGTCTCCTAACTGCATGGCAGCAGTGCTACCCACTGCGCCACCGTGCCGCCCAATTATGATTATTTTAGGATTATTTGGATATGATGCAGCTTTACATGAATAAACCTGCTAACTTTATTTTTGAAAGTGTGCATTTAAACAGGAATGTAGTCGGCAGGTGCCTTTCTGGACAGAAGGTAGAACCTGAGAATAACTTATAGGATGTTTTTCAAGAGATATAGAGGACACTGGGATGCATGCAAATACACTGATGGATACTGCGAGACTTGGAAATGTAAAAACAAATACTGAAAAGTGTTATTACATTTAAGCTCTAAACATTTATGCTCAGAGAAACTAACCAGTGTGTATATGCTTGCAACAAGAGGTGAAATATTTTGGATGCTTAGGACCTTGCCATTAACATGTTATCATGTGTCAAGTCAAAAGTAGCTTCACTGACAAGTAACAAGTCCATTGGAAATAAACACAGGAAACATAAGTAATATGACAAACCAGAATAGACAGTCATTCCATGAGGGCTGTTTGTTTAGCTGATAGCTAAGCTGTCCCAAAATGCTCATCAAGATACTTCTTAAAGGTTATTAAAGTTCCTGCTTCAAATGCATGTCTTGTAAGTTTGTCTCAGGTTCCCACAACTCTTTGAGTAAAGAAGTACTTCATGGCTTCAGTCTTAAACTTGACTTCCCCTTAATTTCATTTTGTGTCCTCGAGTACATGATTCACCGTTAGACTGAAAAAAATTCTGCTGAATCTACTTTAAACAATGCCTTTGAAGATTCCGAAGACATGAATTTGGTCCCCACCAAGTCTCCCCTCGTGAGACTAAAAAGGTTTCATTTTCTGAGCCAGCCAGAGAAGGACATTTCCTTAAGTCCTGAGATGCAGTTGGCTGTAAACCTCTGCAGAGCTTCAAGGGCTGCTATGTCCTTCTTGTAGCATGGTCGGATGAGGAAGTGAACTTTCAGTCAACCTTTTTACCCATCACATTATTTACCCTCAATGCTCAAAACAATACAGGACACAGTCCTGATGACGGGTTCTCAGAATGATTGTTAAACATAAAAACAACCATAAAAATGCACAATTATTAATGTAAATGACAAAATAAAAAAAAAGTTAACATATGAGCACATATACCTGGCACATACACCCCAAAAATGAGTGTCAGACATTCAGAATGATTGAAATAAACACCTCAAAAGTATCAATAGATTTCAAACCATAGCAGTAAAGGGGGATTGGGTTGCTAATTATTTACCTCTAATCCCCCCTATTTTGAATCTGCCAATAAGGAACCTTGTAGAGCAGAAGTTGTTCATTAGCAATGACAAAAGCCTTTTTTCTTGTTTTTATTAAGGTGTAAAATCTTAGTTCTTAATTTCAAAAGGTATAGACATAATTAAATTGTGGTTTCTTTAAAAAAAGGTTTGAGTTAATTTTAAAAATGAAATTAAAAATTACAGATAGCACAGATGTGCTCAGGGTTAGAGTTAGGGTAAGGTTTAGGCTGCTGTATAAATTCTCATAGATAGATAGATAGATAGATAGATAGATAGATAGATAGATAGATAGATAGATAGATAGATAGATAGATAATGTGACGGATGGCCGGGGTCCATGCCTAGCCGGGACATCCCTTCACCACATCTGCCAGGGGGACAAAGGGTGGGGAGCCCAGTATCTCTCCCTGGATGCTAGATGTTAGCCTCCCTGGGTTGCATCGGTGCCTCAGACTCCCCAGGGCTTCATGGGGGTTGGAGTCCTGTGCAGCTCTGTGGGTTCTGCAGGCGCTGCCAGGGGGTGCTGCAGCAGGAGCTGCTGGCCCCTTTTGGGCACTGGTTTCGCCTTACCTGGAAATGCAGCCGGATGTCGCCAATCAACCACCTGGAGCACTTCCGGGTACCCAATAAAAGGGAGCCAGCGAACACCACTCAGCGGCCAGAGTCAGGAGGATAAAGCTTGCTGAGGAGGAGTGGAGTTGCCAAAGAAAGAGAGAGGAGTGCGTGACTTATTTGTGTCTGTGCTTTGGGACTGTGTATTGACTGTGGGACACGGGGAAGACATGCGCCCACAGGGGAAGAAAATAAATAGTTTCTTTTATTTTACCAGTGCCTCCTTTGTGAATAGCACTCATCTTACAATAGATAGATAGATATGCCTATGCAAATTAACTGATTAGATATACACAAAGTTATACTCAAGTCTAAAAAATGAAATGTCTAATTAACAGAAAAGTAAATGTTCATAATATATTTAACATTACTATTTTGAAATGGAATAAAACTACCATCTAAGGAGAGAATATTTTGTAAAGTCCAGTAGCACCCTTTGTTAAAATCATTTGTGTGGTGAAGGTGCTCTGCAGGTTGACAGTGTGCCAAGCACAGTATTCTGACAACAAGAAGGTGACAGAGATTTTGAAAATAAATGACCCAAAGGAGAGGCTTGAGCCAAAAGACAACCAAAGATTTATAACCATAAAGTTAATTAAACACTATCATTAACACAAAATGAAAACTCTAATTGTTTTTGAAAGTACGGAGAGCAAAATTCCATTTACAAGAAACACTAACTAAGTGAACCCAGTCCTTTTTTCTGTTATTCATCCATAAATGCAGAAGAACAGGAAGTGTTTGCCATTAACTTTATACTCTCAACCCTGTGAAGTCAGAGCTGCTCACTACCAGGTTGTTACAATATGAACAAAGTGACAGCCGCACCACAGAATGGCAGTGCCCACGAAAACAAAATAGCATCATAGAAAAGATAGTAAAATTCAACCAGTAAATAAAACCTTCTGGAAGAAGACTAATTCGTATTGGTAAAAAAAAATAGCTATACAGCTTTCCTTTCAGAAAACATCTCTGAAAAGGCACAAAAAATAAACAGGAATGAAAATCATAACACACAGAGAATGAGACATTGCCCTGGAAAGCCAACGCCCAACTTTTTTCTCTCTGCTGCTGTCTCCATGGGGTCCTGATTAGTGCCAAGTGCAGAGCCAGTCTTTCTGATTGACTTGTTATTCTGCTGGCATCTCCTATTCTCATGTTAATGGCCAGTATACCACTGCATAAAAGAGAATATGTGTAACCACAGACTGATAGAACATGTCCAGAATTGTCCACGCCAAAGGACACAACAATCCTCTGATACCACCGTTGACTCTTGTCCTATAGGGAAGATAGAACATCTGTAGTTACTGACCACGTCAGATTGCTGTTTGAAAAATTACACTTTAGATCCAAAACCAGTTGCAACATCCAATTCCTGAACCTGCTTTTTCTGTTTTTTTAAATGAACAAAACTAAACTATTTCATGGTAAATATCTTTAAAATATAAAGCATGTGGTTTTTATGAAATATTACCAACTAGCCAACCCGCGGCGTAGCATACGCCGCATAATCAGGCCGCTTTTTAAATGATTTTTAAGCACAGAGGAAAAAAATAAACATTTGAAAAATCTGTAATTTAATAAACCACCAAGAAAAGTAATATTGCAACAATGCACACTACAAACCAACATACAATTGTCTGTGACTGAAAACCGGAGGAGCGCCGTCGTGCTTTCTCCTTCCAAAGCGAAGGACGGGGTTGAACGGCGCTCGTTCAGTACGCACTGCCCGCTTATGTGCCCGCCCCCAACTTCCTACCCGAGTCACTTTCGTCTGTGTACAGTCCACACGCACCTGTGAGTCACGTTGACTGTTAATTTTCCAAACACCGCCTCAGTCGGTTTCCACGTTGATTTTTCATTGTTCTTTGTGGTTCCGGCTGCTTTTTTTTTATATATAATCCAGCAAGTCACCCCACCATGGAGGGATTTACAAAGGGCAGGGACGTAATCAGTGCGAGCGTATGACCCGCACGTACTGGGAATTTCTCGTTCGTGGGGAACAATTGGAAGCCACGGTCTCCATCACGAATGGGGTTCAACGGCTTACGCACGGCTCCCCGCGCTGGGTAGACACACGTTGATCCATTCAGTGTAGCGCGTGCAGTACCGGACATACAAGTGCATCACAGACCTGTTAATGCTCAATCTCACGTGGCTGAAAGCCACTTGTCCGTCTAAGAATTTGGACGCTGACCGCTGTTGGGTCGTGTAACTATTTAGCAGGCGGGAGTCTCGTTCGTTTTCGGAAATAACCAGCCAAATCGCTCCACCAACTAAGAACTGCCATGCACCACCAACCACAGAATCGAGAAAGAGCTATCAATCTGTCAATCCTGTCTGTTTCCTGTGTTGAGTCAAATGAAGCGAAAGGCTCCACACCTGGTGGTGCCCTTCCGTCAATTCCTTTAAGTTTCAGCTTTGTAACCATACTCCCCCTGAACCCAAAGACTTTGGTTACCCGGTTGGCTGGTAATGGGAATGATGCCGCCGGATCGCCTGTTGCGGGGCCTGCATTGGTGAAGCAGGTGAGACGGTAATGAAACAGAGGCACAGGGCTTATTGGTTTTTAAAGACTGCTTCCTTCATTGGGTTTTAACCAATGCACGGAACGAACCAACACACAATCGTCCGTGCGGCACTCAGGGTGGAACGGGAGGAGAGGAGAAGGACATCCACTCCGCTCCCTCCGTCATGCTAGTCTGCTGATTTCTCGTTCAGTATGCACTGCCTGCTCATGTGCCCACCTCCAACTCATCACTCGAGTCTTTGTACAGTCCAGATGCACCTGTGACTCACGTAGACTTTTCATTGCTCTGTGCGGTTTTGGCTGCCTTTCTATATATAATCCACCAAGACACCCGACAACGGTGGGAGGGGGGTGTGTACAAAGTGCAGCAGTATCTAAGAAGATGCATGTTTGTCGCGGGTGCGAATTGCTGTATGTAGCGTGTAAAACAGTTTGCTATAGTGCACGCGGTCGTGTGTCATAACCGAAAACTTGTTTTTTAAAGACTGCTCACTTCATTGTGTTTCAGTTGTAAAGGAACGTTTTAAGGATCCCCCTCGCAAACAGTTTAACACGCCGCATATGGCGATTCACCTCTGCGAGAAACATGCCTCTATTAACAGTCAACGTGGGTCGGAGCTGCATGTGACCTCTACGACAGACGAATATAAATGACGCCGGTTTTTCTGTGTTGTCGCGTCCCAGTTGGTGGGCGTGGCTCTGTGAGTTGTCGTCGTATCCAATGGTCTTGGAGTTGGTGGGCGTGGCTCCTTCCTGCGTGCGCCATAGGTGTCTCACTTGTCAGCGGCTTAGTGAATCCACGCCCCTTCCGGCGTGCTTTCCATGGTTGTCTTGCCTTAGTGAATTATATATATAGATATTAAAAGACAATACTGATATACTTTTTTAGGTCCAATTGCATTTAGGACTGCATAGGCCTCAACCCACACATGACAGAATTCTTGTTCTCTTACCTTCAGCACAGAAGTTACTGTTCTTCACATTCATGAATCCGTTTTTTTCTCTTTTACTGTTTTAATTCTTGCCGCTTCGTAGAGTAATTTATGCATACCCCTGGTCTAATCTTATAGTGAGTGTCTGAGAGGTTGTCTGATCTTGTGACCTTGTCATTTACAATAAATCCTGTTAGCCACTCCACTAGACTGGCTCTACACCTCGTTCTTGACCTTTTAACTGTACACTTTTAAAGCATTTTTATGAGTTTGATTTCCATTGTACATAAACTCAGACTGCTATTATGTCCCAGCAATTTGTTTGTCTAGTTATTTCTTTCTATGCTTTGTAAAGTGTCTACTTGATAAAACTGTTGCTTGTAAAGGGCACCATATTGATCAATCGATAGATTTATTGACTGAATGTGCATTTGTGCATAAATTGAAATGATTAGTATGTGGAAATCCATATTTGAAAAAAAAAAATAAACAAAACAAGAATAAATAATAGGTTTGCCTTCTGTAGAGCTGCTTCAACATTATGTTGGAATCGTTGGGCCCACTGTGTCCACAGCGCCCACTATGCCCTCTCTCATTGCTGAGCATGAAAACCAAGCTCTTTTCATATTGGTCCAACGTAATGTCCTCTTAGTTTAACTTTTTTAAATCTAGCTACACTTGTTTTTACGGGCTCTCATTTCTTCCCATCTTTAGCTCTGTCCACAGTTTGTCCACATCACAATGGGTGGCTACCATGCTTGCTCTGTCACTAGGATCAAAACTAGAGTTCCTGTGCTTTTAGAAAAACGAGCCCCTGTCCAAACACTCTATTTAGTGTAAACTGGGAGGATTTGGGATGCCCCAGGTGCCCGCAGTCTTGGCATCTCGTGTTTCCCAGGGCATCTTTAAACTTGTAGCAGGGATGGACTAGTGCAGTTAGAACATCAACAACAAGCTTGGTGCCAGCATGCCAAGTGCACTTTATTTCAGTTCAACAAATCAGTGTCTCAGCAAATGTGCAGTGCAATCAGTAAATAAATACTTCCATTTTTCCAGCTACAAAATTGTACCTTTTTCGAATTGCCAATGCAGGTTGTAAAAAAAAAAAGCAAAGCCATTTGCTTGGAAAACCCACAGTGACCCATCACAAGACAATCTGCAAACTGTATGCATCACTTTGCCATTAATTAATTAATATGAATCTCAAATTCAGACAACACATGACCAGAAATGACTTGTGACCTATACTTTACGAAACTATGCATAAAGCATACTTACTGTACATCACTGCCGTGGTCAGGTAGCACATTATTGGCTGTCAGAAGAAGGTGTGAGCTTGTGATATTTTAGAAATGTGAAACTCTACTGGAAAGTCATCAATCACAGAGTCATCTCTCTTATCATCCCCTGAACGTTTTTGTTGTATAATCTGACATCTTCAGATGAGAAAATCAGCGCCAGCAGTCATCAAGTTTGGCATCCCCTCTGACTAGAAGACGTTTAATGTGCCAAAGCCTTTACCAGGAAGCTCACATTCTCTAACTTTGAGGTAAGGATAATGCTTCAGATAAGGAAAACAGAAGTTCTGAGGTAAGGTTAGCAAAACTGAACTGTGAGGCCTGGACTTTGGGGGATCGGTGCTGGAGGCACTGGGTTGTGCACTGAACAAATTGTAAATATTGTACAATATAAACGTTTGTGTTGGGTGCCAAAACGATGTCCGCCTGTCTGTGTCCGGGTCACGTTCCACAATGTTAACAAATTTGTGAAATACCAGTTGGTTTCTGATTTTAAAAAGAATTTTGCTGCATAAAATACCACAGGCTAGGTCCAGGTTTTCTTAATCTGTTAGTGTCCTGCTAAGTAAGTCAACCATTCATTGAAATTTTCTTTTTTTTTTCCTGCATACTAAGAAGTTCTTCAAAGCAGAAAGAACCAACTTCATATACAAAGAACCCTTCCTAGAATGAAATGGTGCTCTGTCAAGTAATAGTTCTATGAGCAACCACACAATCTATTAAAGAACCATAAAATGCTGTTTAAGAACTACCGTTCATACTTGCATTACTATCATATATACTCGCATTTAAGTTCTCACACGGATAAGTAGGGGCTTGATTTTACCGTATAATTTCTGGTATTTTATAATGTTGATTGTATAAGTCGAATGTGGAAAACTCATGCTATTGGTCCAAGAGATTATGATATGCTAACGCCCACCAGAGAGAGTAACCACGGAGCACATGGCCTTTTTTTTCTATGTATTGTTCCTACGTGACCACACGGTAATACCCGAACTATTCAGAAGCAACGATTGCATTGTTTTGTATTTCACACCCTCATACGTCTTTATCGTAACAACATCCCATATCTATATGCCCAGAGGGGACTGGGCAGTCTCATGGTCTGGAATCCCTACAGATTTTATTTTTTTCTCCAGCCGTCTGGAGTTTTTTTTGTTTTTTCTGTCCCCCCTGGCCATTGAACCTTACTCTTATTCGATGTTAATGTTGATTTATTTTGTTTTATAATTGTGTCTTTCATTTTTCTATTCTTTAATATGTAAAGCACTTTGAGCTACTGTTTGTATGAAAATGTGCTATAGAAATAAATGTTGTTGTTGTTATCTATGATGGAGCGTTTGATCAGAAGAAAATATGAAGCTGGTTTTAAATTAAACATCGTTGAAGTGGCAAAAGAAATTGGTATCTGCCCTGCTGCAACAAAATTCAAATGTGTCTGAGAAAGTGGTGGGAGATTGGCGGAGGCAAAAAGATGTGGAAAAAAAAAGAAAAATGTAAGTGTTGTATCTTTGAACGGAAGTCGGGTCTGATTTTATGATAGATTTTTCGGGTTTCAAGACACGACTTATACACGTGTATATACGGTGTCACACACGTGCGAATAGGGGGACGTTGTGTGGATCAAGTAAAGGTAATTCCACACCAGGCCAGGGGAGAGCCCTCTTTCAGGGCTGATGTTGACTTTTGTCAAAGGGAGGAGTTGATGATGGTAATTAACTGTAAACTGTGACAAAACCAACTGTTATGTTTTAGTTGGTCTCTCATTGTCTGAAGGAACGTTAGCGTCATTGGTTTGACCACGACTTCTTGCGCTCGCATGAGTAGCAAAAATGGGACTGACATCTGGTGAGAGATCAAAGCGAATGTGTAAAGCAAAATACTCCACAGACGACATTCCGCCTATTATCTCTGAACTGGACTATGACTTTTCAGACTCTGATTTTGATACAAGTGATCGAAAACGAATGTGAAGTTCCAGCTTCAGCTAATTGATCCCCAGCTAATCGTGGTACTGACAGTGTTCACCAGGTAGAACTGTCACTTAACAATGATAAGAGGTAGAAACCACATTGCAATGCACTGCAACCGTGATCGCTGCTGCTGCCCCAGCCACGTGAAGACAGCCTGGCAGCAAACCTGCTGCGCATTTTTGGCAAACTGGCAGTCACAGCATGCAGCAACAGATTTTTTATATTGATTTCTGTGTGAAACCATTGCTTTTCAGAAACAGTTTTTTGGAAAAAATATTCAGCCCTCAAAGAATTAAACCTTCTCCTGCTAACTCTACAGACCAGCCGCAGGAAAACCTATCTGATAATCA
The DNA here is from genome assembly GCF_016835505.1 of Polypterus senegalus. Classification (NCBI taxonomy): domain Eukaryota; kingdom Metazoa; phylum Chordata; class Cladistia; order Polypteriformes; family Polypteridae; genus Polypterus; species Polypterus senegalus. Next base: position 24,036,257 of record NC_053165.1, read on the forward strand.
AGAACGTCACTTCCAGTTCTGGTGCCCAGAAGAATATCACTTCCAGCCAACCTACATCACTTCCAGTTAACATACATCACTTCCTGTCTGACCATTTAAAACCACCATCTTTTCCAACCTTTATCAGTTCTGTCTTGGACTTTCTACAATCAACTACTCTGTTGAATGAAAAGACAAACTTTTGCAGCTAGGAATATTATACGGGTGGCTGCCCCAAACCTTTTCACGTGTGTCGAGTCTCTTCCTTTTTACAACAGTAATTATTTTTAAAAGTGCACTACATCTCAGATTATGATTATACTGGATAATCTCATATGTCAGAGTTACTTCTTATGCCTTATAGTTTTCGAGTTATAGCAGGTGTAGGCAACATCAGTCGTGGAGGGCCGTAGTGACTGCAGGTTTTTTTTCCCACCGTTTGTTAATGAGAGGTCAGTTATGGCTGATGAAGCAGTTATTGGTCAAGTGATGAAGTTCTGATGCGTCATTTTAGTGGTGGATCCCCACCCTTAATTGCTTAGTTCAGTCTTAAACAGCTGCATTCACTGTTTTTGATGGCTCCTTATTAGCAATAAGATGCAAACGACAATGGAGTCAGCAGTTCTCCATCTAATTTGTTTCCATTTACAACTGTGTGGATTCATCATGCACTATTTGGTTTAATAAAAACACTTAAAAGAACAATGTGACAGAGTGAAAATGAACTGTTTTAGACTTCAAATGATTTAAATGGGTCTAGTAGTGGTTCTGAGGTTAGGGATCTGCGCCAGCAATGGGATTGCTGTTGGTTCGAATCCCATAAATGCCAGAAGTGACTCCACTCCATTGGGCCCTTGAGCAAGACCCTTAACCTGAAATTGCTTTATAATGGGTATGACGTTAATCTGCATCCAGCCCAGCAAGTACGTTCTCCAACTTACCAAACTTGGGGGTTGGTGGCAGGATTGGCACTGCAGCCACCATAAAAAAAAAAAAATCTCACACTATTATAAGATGCTTCCGAGGTGTCACCCGCTGCACTCGGGTCCCAGTCCGGATGGTTTGTTGTGTGGTGGGGGTGGTGTATGCTCCCAACCTCTTGGAAAGAAAAAAATCTACGATATAAGAACCTCACATGCTATAAAATGAAATAAGGTCTGAGATTGGCAAGGATTGGTTACTAATTAAGTAGTTGGGTTGGAATGAAAACCTGCAGCCCTCCAGGACTGACAATGCCTACCACTGAGCTATGGGGAGATAAAAATGAGGTTTTAGAGGATTAGTCATGTTGTCCTTTACAATGACCGCAAGCAATGAAATATGCATTCATTTGTTGAGTATGGCTAGCCTATGATATTTATTTATATTTTAATAAAAGTTTTTAATTTTTGTCAAAAATATAAATAGTATTTTAAATTATTTATAATAACTAGGGGGCGCCGCCCCCTGCTCGCTTTGCTTGCCCATCCCCAGGTTTGGTTTACCGGATATACAATTTAAAGAGGTTGTTATTTTCATTGGGATTGTTACATATGCATTATTTTTACTTTTACTTTAAAAATTGTGTAAAAACAATACTTGTCCTTGATTTCCAGCCCTGGGCTTGGTTAAATTTCTTTCTCACAGGATATATAAAGCTGCTCACTTTGTGAGGTAGGGCTCAGCTGAACTTACGCTAAGTAGATGCCGTTCGTTCAGCTGCTGTCTTTCTGCTGCTGCTGCTGGCGAGCTGCGTGTTCTCTTTGTCGTGCTGTGCGTCGATCATTTCAATGTCTGCACAGCAGCTGTCCTTTTGTTACTTTACGTCTCTGCTGCTCGCGTTGTGAACGAACGCTAAGGACAGGAGGTTGGATCATTTGCTGGCTTGCTGCTGCTGCTGCTGTTGGCGAGCTGCGTGTTTTGCTTGTCGCTTGTCGTTGCTTTAAGAGCTGGGAGCACATGGAGTGTGTCTGCCAAATACATTCCAACAACTGCTAGGTTAGATGTCCGTGAACTTGTTTTAAATGTTGTCTCACTGCCTTGTCTCGCAGGATCAAAATTGTCATCCGAGAAGATCACGTCTCGTCTCCCTAGTCTCCCTCCCAAGATTTTTTTTTAAAATAGAGAGATTATATAGTCAATATATTTAGAATAAAATATCATTAATTTCAATGTTTTTTCATTTGGAGCTAGCCTTCACAATACTTTAAAAATGTTTAATTTTTATTTTTACTATCATTTTGTGTTGAATTACAATATATTAAACATATTATTTAAAATAAAAACTTTCTCATACAGTAGATACCTAAAATTTTAATTATAGTGGACTAAAGTGGTTGCTGGGGCCCCTCTGATATTAGGAGCCCTGAAGCTTAAGCTTCATTGGTTTCATAGGAGATCTGCTCCTGTTCTTCAGAGTGATGACAGTAGGGAACCATTTTTTGGGCACAAAAAAAAAATATCCACATGAAGGATCCAGAAATAATCTTTATGTAGTTATATAGAGGCTTCATAAATAGTCATGAATAAATGATAACAGATTTGTGAAATCTTAATGGGCTCCTGATAGTAAAGGGACTCTTGCAGCATACAAACACACAGGCTAAGTTCAGGTTCTTTAGATCTGTTAGAATCCTGCTGGGTAGCCTTGTCCACATATTAGGAACCTTTTCAAAGCAGAAAAAACAACCTGATTAGCAAAGAATCCTACACATGAAACTGCTCCTTGTCAAGCAATGGATCTTCAATGTAAAATCCCATTACAGAACCATTACCTATAAGAGTTTCAAGTAATTGCATCGGATTGGCTGGCCCAGCACTGACTCTTTCATCAGATTGGTTGGCCCAGCACTGACTCAGCTGTGGAATGGCCAATAGGGGGAGGCAGTTTGATGGCCAAGGTCTCCAGGACTCTGAAACCCAAATCGTATTATGTGATATCATCTACTGTTGAATTCTGCTCTGTACTTGTAATATTTCTACTGCATTATTATATTGTATTGAGGATTACTTGTGTTCTGTTCTGTGTATTGCGTTGTATTTACCCCCCTTTTTTCGATTCCCACTGCATGCCCAGCCTACCTTGAAAGGAGTCTCTCTTTGAGCTGCCTTTCCCAAGGTTTCTTCCATTTTTTTCCCTACAAGTGTTTTTTTGGGGGGAGTTTTTCCTTGTCTTCTTAGAGAATCAAGGCTGGGGAGCTGTCAAAAGATAGAGCCTGTAAAAGCCCATTGCAACACTTCTTGTGTGATTTTGGGCTATATAGAAATACATTTTGTTGTATTGTATTGTATTGTATTGTATTGTATTGTATTGTAAGAGTGCAGCCTCCTCGGGCAAAGATACAACAAGCAAGTTTTTCAACTCAGCATCGGTGTCCATATTGATTTATTTTACAAGTTTATTTATTTATTTTTTTTGCTCGGCTAAGCGTGATCTGGACCACCATAACGATCTATGAACTCGACGTACTTTAGGACCCGGCGTTCGACGCGGGTTGGTGCAGCAAGGAGCCTGCAGACGATGCGCAATCAATGCATTTTATTCAGCCTCGCTTAACGAGCTCAGTGTGCTCTGTGGGACCAAAGGGGTTCTCAAGGAATCATTACAGTGCTAATGTCCCTCTGCAAAATCGCTTCTAAATTTCGATTTATCTCAAGGATGAAATAAAGGCTAGACACAAGGACACTTTGCCTTCTTCAAAATTTCCGCTTTTCTTTTAAACGTTTTTTTCTTTTCTTTTATGAGTCCACAGTCACCGGCTTATCGTTCATCTGTTGGCTGTTTTGCTTTGTTTTGGCTAAAAGGAAAATAAACATATAATATCCTATAAAATAACAAATGTCACACGTAATATGCCGAGTATTTAGAATAAAACAAAAGGCTCTCTAAGTTTGGATGTGCTTGACGCCTTACAGAGGGACATTACGAGAGTGAGAGAGGGGACAGATCTGCTGCAAGGTGTCCTGAGAATTTCACCGCGAGCTGAAGCCTGGCACCGCAGACATGGACAGATCGGTACCTTTGCTTTTGATTTACGGTGAGCAATAACGTTTTCTTGTTATTTTTTAAATCGAAATGACTGTCAGCAGCCCAGCACTTTAATAGTTTTATCATCGAGTGTTGCAGATATTTCAAAAATAGTAAATGACAGCGTGCTCGTACTTAAAATCTGCAATCTGCACCCTCCAACTGCGCGACCTTACTGGTGTTCTGGCATGGCCGGAGAGATCAATTCCTTCTATGCTTCTGCACAAACTGAAATCCCAAGATGTATTTGTATTCGTCGGCGTGTTTTTGTTATCTTTTAAAAGCACCAGCATGCTTCTCTTAAACATTCACGTGTGTGATTTCCAGAAGTAAAACGAAAATGCTGCATTACGGCACTAACTCTAAGTAACAGATACTAATCAAATAATTCTGTTTAACATGATTGACTATTTTAACTAGTGCAAGACACAGACAGCCATGTGTATTTTATCTTGAAGCCGCCTTACCCAGTATACGGACAATGTCATATATAGGTATAACCGGCCACAAAGTGGGAGTAATCCTTGGACGGGACGCCAGACAGCCCAAATCAGGGCAAGCATTTACTTATATGCTCACATTACTGGCAACTGTATTTCTTTTACTGTTATCCTTAAAGAAAGTTCTTGTAGAGTGTGACGCATCTTGTGTCGGCGAGCAAGTAAACTCCACAGCGAAGGCATCCTAGTAGGAAATGAACCAACGTCCAAGTGCTGTGTGGCGCATCAGTGGTACCGGGGACCGAACGGGGCATGCGCACATTTTAAACGAACTTTTGAAATTGTATGTACGGTGATTAATTACACTTCATGACTCGCCCCTTCCTATTACTCTTTGGTATTGCGAGTGCAGTCACTGTGAACACTTGAAGAGAAACAGACGCTAGGATCATTAAGACAAGGGAAGTTTTGTTAAAATATTCAAGAGGACGGTGGCAGATAAAAATTCGTTTTTGTTACGTTGACCGCTTCAAAAAGGTTAATGTCTCATCGGAGTAGAATTTCTTACGATAAGTCGGGTCAGCCACATTCTGCTGTTCGTCTGCTTTATTCAATTTTTATAGTGATGCCTGCGAATTTCAAATTCATTTTATTTATATTTACCGGTGACGATAAATCAGAAAGACGATTACATGCAGGTCAGGTGGATTGGCGATTCTAAATTGGCCCTAGTGTGTGCTTGGTGTGTTTGTGTGTGTCCTGCGATGGGTTGGCACCCTGCCCAGGATTGGTTCCTGCCTTGTGCCCTGTGTTGGCTGGGATTGGCTCCAGCAGACCCCCGTGACCCTGTATTCGGATTCAGCGGGTTAGAAAATGGATGGATGGATGGACAGTTAGCAAACCCATATGGGCACCACATATTTTCCATATTGGGCACAATTTGGGTGCCATACAGGCCCCCCAGGATCATATAGAGCACAGATAGGTCCGTATATGTGGGTTGTTATTGGTGGCCGAGTACGGTACGCTGGGAGCAAGTGGACACCTGGACGGGTTGGCCGTGTTTAGAGGGGGTGTAAATGGGGGTGTAAGTTTGGGGGGTTTGGGCAAGAAGGACTGCATAGAAAACACGTACCTAAGCCCTAAGCTTGAAGTACCGTATATACTCGCGTATAAGTTGGGTCTTGAAACCCGAAAACTCGATCATAAAATCCCCCGACTTATACGCCTGACACTTATTTATTATTACTTTTTTTACACCTTCTTGCCTCCTCCAATCGCATCAGTTTTTCAGACACATCAAATTTTGTTGCCACAGTGCAGTTACCAATTTCTTTCGCCACTTCAATGACTATTAATTTAAAACCAGCTTCATAGTTTCTTCTGATCGAACGCTCCATCGTAGATAAGGGATGCTCTTACGATAAAGGTTTATGAGGGTGTGAGATGCAAAAAACAGAAATCAGTGCAAACGTCACTTCAGAATAGTTTGAGTATTACTGTCTAGTCACTTAGGCAAAATACATAAAAAAAGGCAGTGTGCTGCATGGTTCCTCTCTCAGGTGGACGTTAGCATATCATAATCTCTTGGACCAATAGTGTGAGTTTTCTGTATTCGACTTATACATCCAACATCATAAAATAATGGAAATTATACGGTGAAATCAAGCCCTGACTTATCTGCGGAAGAGCTTACGGTAATCATTTAAAATAATGAAGGATTTATTAACATACAGTATATTTATTTATTTGGTTGAACCCTTTATCCAAGGTAACTGAGACCATTTGAAATACCACTGCTTATTTTCTTTTGTTTGTTTTCAATTGGAGCACAAGCAGGTGAAGTGACTTGCACATGATCACACAGTGTCCGTAACAACAACAACATTTATTTATATAGCACATTTTCATACAAACAATGCAGCTCAAAGTGCTTTACATTACAGCCAAGAAGTTACTGAAAGAACATTGAAACATTTTTTGACATTTAACTTTTGTTGCGGCTGCCTCACAGTAATGGTTTGTGTTCCGTATCATCCCTGCATGGAGTCTGCATGTTCTCCCAGTGGGTTTCCTCTGGGTGCTCCAGCTTCCTCACACTATCCAACGACATGCAGGTTAGGTGAATTGGTGTTGCTGAATTGCCTGTAGTGTACGTTTGGTAAATGAACATGTGTTTGTCCTGTGATGGACTGGCGTCCAGTCCAGGGTTTGTTCCTGCTCCAGGCTCCAGCCCCCAACAACCCTGATCTGGATTAAGCAGCTTACAAAATGACATGACTTTTTATTAAACTCCATTTCAAATTGCATGATTGAATTTACAGGATATGGGATTTTAACTTCAGTTACTTTTCTGGTATGAATGTGAATTTCCCCTTGTGATTAATAAAGTATCTATCTATCTATCTATCTATCTATCTATCTATCTATCTATCTATCTATCTATTATATAGTGGCTATCTATCTATCTATCTATCTATCTATCTATCTATCTATCTATCTATCTATCTATCTATCTATCTATCTATCTATCTATCTATCTAAAATTGGTTTGCTGTGTGGACATGTGACACTCAATGGACTACCGTCCTGGCCAGAACTGCTTTCCACATCACATCCGGCTCCAGAACCACCCTTCATCTATTCTCTGAACTCACATTTTACTGAAAGATTTGCAAAATGAAAGGTGTTCTGATTTTCAGATGACTCCATTTTTATTTAAAATCCATCAAGGAACACTATGGGATCACAATGCACCCAGGAAACACTGACTGAGAGAGCATGCAGAGCATAAACACAAAATCAAACCTAAGAATGTGAGACAGTGATAATAATACTTTATGGTCAGATTAGTCAAATGACCACAGCACCATCTGCATAAACAATCCTTAAATTTGCAATTTTAGAGAGAAAACTAAAACCACGAGAACACACGACATTAAAAGTTAAAACACAATGAGATTATGTAAATTTTATTTAGTTGTTACTGAGTACATCATCTGTTCCTAGTATCTCTTTTAAGTAAGTTAGGCACACATGAATCACAGTTACAGTCATTTTATTTTTCTAACTGGTTTCTTTTAAGAGGGGCTTTTACTTGGTTGCATGTAATATGTGCTATTATAAGCAGGGCTACTTGCATTAGGAGACTTCCAGGCATAAATGTGAATGACCGTTTAGATTCCTCATTTTAGTGCACACATCTGGTTTATGATTTTTTGTTTGCTTCTGTGCTTTCTACACACACAAAGTTAGTCACTGGAACAACTTAATTGAAATATGAATAGCCATGTAAATCAACGGAGCAATTCCTAAAGTCGTGAACAGTGGAATTCGCAACTAATGTCTCAGTGGTTAATCTAACACTTTACTAATAAGTTACACCAAATTCAATGTAATCCATCTTGTTAACTTTGCCTGTTTTATTACCCAAACTTAACTCATCAGTTTTTAAAACACATATTTTTGTCAAGTCAAATTACTGCATATCATTCAGTCAGTCGTTCACAAATCCACTTAATCCAGTGCAGGGTCTTGGGGGTTGGAGACTACCCCATTAGCACTGGAGTGCGTAGAAAGACACAGCCCTGGATGAGTAACAAGTCCATGTCAGGGGCCACTCAAGCACACAACAACATACGTAAAAACGTACCCCAACCTAATCACCCTTGGGAATTTGGGAGGAAATCCCATAGAGACTTCACATGGAGATTAACTAGGAATGAGAATCAAACGCACAATACTGGAACTGTGAAGCAGTGGCACTAACCATGAGGCCACTCTGTCAGCCTGCAGCATAATAATTGAACATGGTACATTCCTGGTGGCATGGTGGCACAGCGGTAGCACTTCTGCCTTGCAGTAAATTGAACAAGGTTTACGTCCAAGGTCTTCCTTACGTGGAGTTTGCATGTTCTCTCTGATTCTGTGTAGGTTTCCTCTTGGTGCTCCAGTTTACTCCCACAGTTCAAAGACATGCAGGTTAGGTGAATTAGGGACACTAAATTGGCCCCAGTGTGTGGTTGGAGTGTGTGTGTGTTTGCCCTACAATGGACTGGCACCCTGTGCGAGCTGGAATAGACTCCAGCAGACCCCTGTGACTCTGTTCTGGAATAAGCTGACTGACTGACTACATCTTTGGTATTACATTCTCTTACGTTACATAGAAAAACACTTTTGTTTCTCTCTAGGGGGAAATGTGGCTTTATACAGAAGCTCAATGAATACATATTATAATAAAAAAACAACCCCTTCTTGAATACATACCAGAATGACTAAAAAGAAGTAAAACTAAAAGGTAAGAAAACGTCTGACCTGGCAAAAGATATAAGAGCAGTCTCAGTCACAGTGAGTCAAGATTTTCCTGTAGGCTTGAAGGAGCTCTTGTACCATTTCTTGACCTACTTCTGCTATGCAGAATTGTTTATAATGGCACTCAGTTTTGTTGTAATTCTCTCCTTTACTATGACCTCCAAGATCCCAGGAGTGCACCCCATAACTGAGCCTGCCTTTTTAATTTGCTTGTTTATTTGGTGGGCCACTCTTAATGTAATGTTACTAGCCCAGCACACCACAGCGCAGAAAATCACATTGGTCATCATGGACTTATAGAACATATAAAAGACTAGGGGGCTCTTCCCCCGCTCGCTTCGCTTGCCAACCCCAGTAGCCACTTTGCGGATCTGCCACTCGCGTGAGGTGAAGCAGATGTACAATTGAAACAGATTGTTACTTTCATGGGACTTGTTACATATGCATGATAGAACTAACTATTTTACATTACTTTAAAGTAATTAACCATAGTAAAAAATAATAAAACGTAATAAATTGAAAGAAAATTATGTTTCATGTTGAGTTAGAGGTATCCGTTGCGTCATACATTTTCATTCTGTTTGACTTTCAAATTAACACGCAAATACTTTTTAAACTTACACTTTTACTGTAAAACTTCAGTAAAAACAATATTTGGAATTAACTATTCCTCAATATCACAGTGAATTTTGATTCCGTGTTTGGAGTTACATTGTGACAATGCAACGTATATCTGCCCGTGAGTGAATATTGTTTCTTTCTCTCTTTCTCTCTAATAAATAAACCGACTTTTTCAAATGTTTGTCCCTGTGATTTGTTAATTGTCATAGCAAAAGCTACGTTTTAATACGAATGACATATCAAGATCTCCTTTGGTGTCTAATGTTATCCACATTACCTTTCTTCTGTTAAAATTTTACATGTTAGAATTGTTTGACCAATTTTGAAAACAACTAATCTTGTCCTTTTGCATAGCCCATCACTCATACATAAATTACGCAATAACATTACAATACATCTTTCTTTCAACAATGTTAACGGTTGTAGATATTCTACCAGATATTGTAAGTTGATGTTTTCATCTTTCGCACCATCACCACCAACTATTTCAGCATAGTCTATTGATATGTATTTAGCCAATTTGCTATGTAACCGATTGACAATTTTTGCATTAATTCATTTAACTTCATTGTTTCTCGGTGCTAGGAATGCCTGTGTACTCATTTCTCCTGTTGATGAAATTCTTCAATAAGATTTGGACATAATAAGTCATCTTTTATTGGGAACTTAAAGTGAGGAAAACGTAAAAATTTATAAGAGCTGAAAGCGTAGGAACTGTGCCTGACAAAAGCATTCACACCAATGAGAGGTGAGAGGACCGTGGGTGTGGGTGGTGAACCGGAAATGGCTGAGAGAAGGGTGGAACCCCATCTACCAACTTGAAAAAATCTCTTAGCAATAGTCTTGTCTCGTCTCAAGATTTTCTTTTATGATAGAGAGATGTATAAACTGGTAGAGACCGAAGGAAGTCAACCTTGTGGAAATAATTTTCCATCAGTGGTAACTCTGTTCTTGTTGAGGGCATGGTCCAAAACTGTGATGCCACCTTTCGGGAACTGACCATTTTAAGTCTTCTGAAATGGAAGAAGCAGAGCCATTTCTAGGAGCTATGGGAGGGGCTATGCATCCTTCTTGCACATTGTCTTGGAACAATGGAAGAAAAAGAAGATACAGTTAGTACCAGTGCCCCCTCTCATCCCAGAGTTGTATTGCTTACCTCATCAGAGCCAGGAAGTTGTCCCCAGGTGCACATGTACTGTATGACAGATGCCATTACCCATATTTCAAGAGAACAGTATCCTTAGTAAAAAGAGTCCACTCTGCCCTTTCAAAGCCGTGTTAATGTTTGTGATACACCATCTGCTAGATTGACAGAGACATAGAAACACACAGACACATCTTTTTATTTAGGTGTATATATATATATATATATATATATATATATATATATATATATATATATATATATATATATATATATATATATATATATATATATATATATATATATATATATATATATATATATATATATATACTCCGGTGGGCTGGCGCCCTGCACGGGTTTCTTTCCTGCCTTGTGCCCTGTGTTGGCTGGGATTGGCCTACAGCAGACCCCCGTGACCCTGTAGTTAGGATATAGCAGGTTGGATAATGGATGGATGGATGGATATATTTATACTAATAAAAGGCAAAGCCCTCCCTCACTCACTCACTCACTTACTCACTCACTCACTCACTCACTGACTCACTGACTCACTCACTCACTCACTCACTCATCACTAATTCTCCAACTTCCCATGTAAGTAGAAGGCGGAAATTTGGCAGGCTCATTCCTTACAGCTTACTTACAAAAGTTGGGCAGGTTTCATTTCAAAATTCTGCGCGTAATGGTCATAACTGGAACCTATTTTCTGTCCATATATTATAATAGACTGCAGCGCGATGTCCGTGGGGGGTGGAGTTTCGTGTGACATCATCACGCCTCCCACGTAATCATGTGAACTGAATGTGAACGCAGTACGTAGAAAACAAGGAGGAGCTCCAAAAAGCGCTGAAGAAAACATGCATTATACAATTGAGAAGGCAGCGAAACAATAAGAAGCGAGCCAGTGACGCATACAAGCATATTTGTAAGTGTAGCTACTGCGGAAACAAAGCACGGTGTAAACCTAAAGTTTAAATTAAGTTCATAGACAGGCTGCCACTGGCATTTGTCATGCACACTACTAATACAATATTCGCGGGATACAAGTTTAATGAGAGGACGCAGGGTATAAACGAGAGTTTTGATCACTTTGTAACTAAGTTAAAATTGCTGCTGAAGGACTGTGCTTATGCAAATTCCGAGAGACTATGTTTGTGAGGGGGACTGACGTCATCATCTCCCCTCCCATTCACCTCATTTCATTCACTTCATTTCGCTCTGAGCTGAGCTCTGCAGCTAACGCGGTCTTGCAGAAGCAACTTTGTGACGCTGCCACCAAATACTCATAGAACAATCCACAAATTAATACACACGCTGTCTCTAGGGTTTCTCCGCACTCTGAATCCTCCAGGCACTACTGAGCATAATCTAATTTTGAGAGTTGGGACACCACTAATATTACTGAAAACCTTACAGCCACTGAGACTTTGTAACGGCACGAGACTTCAGGTCACGTGTCTGCAAAAGAACCTAAATGAGGCAACTATTTTTACTGGCAGTTGCTCAGGGGAAAGAGTTTGTATTCCTCGCATCCCCATTATACTCTCTGATCTCCCATTTCAATTCAAATGCCTCCAATTTCCAGTAAGGCTCTGCTTCGCGATGACAATTAATAAATCTCAGGGACACACCCTACAAAAGGTTACATTGACAATCATGTTACGTTATTTTTAAAATGTTTCCTTTTCTTAGCACAAGCACAGCTGAGAAGCTTCGATGCATGTGCTCCATAACGCGTTAAAAAATAACACATTTAATCACACTTTGCATTCCAAGCAAAGGGGAACTTCTCTCAATGCATGATTTCCTGGTACACCGATTACATTGTTGCACACATCAGAGCTACAAAAATGGAAGAGTCTGAAGAAAGCACGTTGCTAGGACTGATCGGAGGCAATTTTCATTTCAAAAGACTACCCGACGGAAGTCTAGATAAAAGTCAACATCGGTCAAACTTACAAATTCTCTCGCAAAATGGATTGCTTTGGACTGTAGACCACTAACAGTGGTGGAAGATAGGGGGTTAGAAAATGTGCTACAGTTAGCATCTGGTCATCCAACTTTTCAACTACCGTGCCGAGAGACTATTTCAAGTAAAATTCAACAGCTTTATGACACTGAAAAGCAAGCAAAATTAGATGAATTACAGAAAGCTGACTTTGTGGCTTTTATTGGGGATCATTGGACTTCTGTGACCGTTAGTAATTCTAATTATATCTAATTACAAAATGTTCAATGATCACACTGTTTTAGCCTAATGTACAAAATAATTTTGGCTAAGGTTACTCAGAGTTTAAAGGTGAAGCTGGTCAAATTACCTTTTATGTTTCTGCCTTATTTTCTTAAGAAGAAATACTGCACTTTATGTTGAAATTTTTCTTATTATTTAAAGACAATACCATTCTGAACATGTACTTAAAGTACTTAGAATACCACTTTATTTTTAAGTCTGCCCAATTTTAGCCAGGGCTGATATTTTTGTTTCTGTTTTGAATTGAAATGCAGTTTAAATGCATTTCTTTTTCAGAAATTAAAAGAGCCTGAGTTTACAATATTTATGTCCATGTCTATTATTTGATTCTGTCGCCCACTAAAACCCTTTTACATTAAAAAAACCTTTGCACTTTGGGGCAAATTTACTTGTGCGATTACATGCGATGAATCAAGATTCATTAATTACAAAGCCTCTAATTAATTAGATCATTTTTTTTAATCGAGTCCCACCCCTAATATATATATATGTTGATATGTATATATATATATATATATGTAGATATGTATATGCATATATAGTTATATATATATATGTGTGTGTATGTGTGTACTGTATATATATTAATATATATATATATATATACACACACACACACATATATATACATATGTATGCATATACTGTATATATGTATATATGCATGGATGTATATGTATATAAATGTGTGTATATGTATATATATGTTTATATGTATGTGTGTGTATATATATATATATATATGACATCAACACTCATGACAATGACAAGACAATTACATTGTCAATCATGTTACGTTATTATTAAAACGTTTCCTTTTCTTTTTCATTACTTCTTTAACACACTACTTCTCTCCATGGTATTTTGCTAGTATATTTTGCTAGTATATATATATATATATATATATATATATATATATATATATATATATATATATAAATGTATGCTACATATTTTGTAAGAAAAAACACACAAATAGATCAGGGTTAGGGCACTGAATGGAAGACCCCTTTTAACTGCTGAAAGCTGTTGAAATATGTTTGTCATTTAGTTGTGGTAATGTCTATTCATAAGTGAGTCCAAACATAGACTGAGGAGCGTGGGTGGTGGAGACTTTATAATGGCAGGGTAGGCAAAAGGCACAGTTTCAAGTGAGCAAAAACTGGAATTGACATTAAATATCCTTGCACCATTGATTGCTGGTCCGCAGGTAGAAGAAGAAGGGAGGCATTAGGTGACAGCACCAACCCTTGACTCGGGGTGGAATTACATGTGTGGGGTAATACAGTATATATATATATATATATATATATATATATATATATATATATATATATATATATATATATATATATATATATATCTTATATACTGTATAAACATTTAGGTGTGGAAGTATGTGTGTCTGTCTGGCCCGGAAGTGAGAGGTGGAGTCGGGGTAAGGTCCCCACCTCTGAGAAAACAGAAAACTCGCTTAGCCTATACTAACACAAGCGAGGCCAGCATGTCAGCAAAACGAAACCTCAGAAGAAAGACAAAGTTGCTTAGCCACTAACATTGGCAAAACGGTATCCCTTTTACTTTTCCTCCCGCCTCTAATACACAAGCGTGGCGGGCACGTTGGCAAAATGAATCCTCCTAGGAGAAAGATGCCCATAGTAGTTCCTTTCAATTACCTGACATCTCTACATTCCAATTAATTTCTGATGATTTCAAAAGTTTCTAGGACCCCGGGCTTTTTATAGCACGGGCTTACACAACTAGTATGCATATATATATATATATATATATATATATATATATATATATATATATATATATATATATATATATATATATATAGAGAGAGAGAGAGAGAGAGGGAGAGACAGTTGTGATTAATCTGGAGTGTGTCAGAGGTCCTGGGTAAAGATGTCTGTCAATCATACAACAATAATAGAAGGCTAAAGGTGAGCTGAAGTGAATGCCAGGTATCAAAGCAATCCATTAATGTTCCATTTCTGTGTAAAACTGTAAAAGTCATATTGCACCTTAGACTGCAAGCTGAAACAGCTGAAAATCAGGATGTGCATCAGGGATTTTTAAAGTAATAACTGAGAAAATAATGTCTGGTTTGAAGTGAAAATGACAGGAAGCAAGATAATGATACCTTCAGTGTTTATTACAAACTGAGCACATCAGGAATCTGAACCTATGAGGACATCTGGACTTTATCTGGTTTGTTTTTTAACCAGAAATATTAAGCTAGTGACCGTGTACTTCAAATGAAAGTGCAACAAATTAAAGAACAATGTATTTCACAATTTACTCAATAGCTTAATTATCTTTTATTATTTGATTAGGCTCATAAATTTTTCACACCGTGGCAAACAAAGAAAAGAAAGTGAGCTGTCTCCTCTTTATAAATTAAAAACTTTCGAGGTTAAAGCAAAATCTGGTTCAGTTATTTAATAGGACTAAACATGAATACAAACGAGGCTGATTCTTCTCACTGAAGAGAAAAAGGAACCTGAGTTCTGGTACAAAATGTCTGAAACAAACCGTAGCATACTGAAGAAAATCTGGGGTCTTCTCCCTGTGAACTTTAAGAATTCAATTCAATTGATAAACTGCCCAAACCCTCTTAATCCAATTCAGCATGACCTGTGCAGGTTGCATGACAGAAAACAGCCATGGACAGCGTGCCAGTCCATCACATCACACTACCCCACACATGCAGTGGATTGAGAAAGCCTTCAGAACACTTTGCTTTTTGCACACTTTTTGTGTTCTAGATTTAATTTTAAATGGATACATTTGCCATTTTTGGACATGAATCTATAATCAATAACCCATAATGACAAATTGGAAACATGTTTTCAAAAAAGTTTGCAAATGCATTAAAAAGCAAAAACTGAAATCTTTCACTCATTGAAGTATTCAGACCCTTTGCGCTGCACTCCAGATTGTGGTCAGATGCACCCTGCTTGCTTTGATTCTCCTTGAGAAGTGTCTGGAACTTGATTCGTGTCCACTTGTGGCAAACTGAAGTGATTGGACATTGTTTAGAAAGGCACACACCTGTGTACAGACAGTGTACAATTCACAGTGCAAATCTGGACAAAAAGTCCTAGGTACTGCTTGTAGAACTCCATGGTCAAATTGTAGTGAGGTTCGGATTAGGGAAAGGGTATAAAACCATCCAGTGTTCCCAGAAGCACACAATAATTGTGAAATGGCAGAATTCTGGACTCTTCCTAGAGTTGGCCATCTGTATAAACTGCTCATGGTGTTAACCAATGACCTAATGGTCTCTCTAGCAGATCCTCAGAAGTCCTCTGCTCAGAGGCAGGAAGCCACGTTTGAGTAAAAGACATATGACAGCCCACTTGGAGTTTGACAAACAACATTTATTGGACTCTGGGAGATTGAAGAAAAAGATTCTTTGGTCTGATGAGACAAAAGTTAAACTCTTTGAGCAGAACTCCAAGCACAATGCAAAAATGGCAACTGTGTCCATTCTACAATTAAATCTATAACACAATACTGCATCCAGAAAGTAAAATGAATTCACTATACATGGTGTCAGTTTGGAAGAGCTTATTAACCAAACAGACACATCTGTGGCAGGAAAAGTCTCCTAGCACAGGGAGAGCATGCAAGCTCCACGCAAAGAAGATTGGAATGTAGGACACTAGGCCCAGCAGGTGGTAGCACTAAAGCCCTCTGTCAATTCAAATCACTTTATTCTCATTAAGCCCACTTCCACTAATACTGTAAGTCCAGTATGCTATGCAATAATTATAAATACATTAAGAAAACGGACAGAAGATAGACAGATAGACACTTTATACATTAGTCGACAGTAAGTCCAATTTCCAAGTCTCCCAAGTCAGCTACATTCTGAAATCATTCAACACACAAATAACAAAAATGTATTTTGTTATTATGAATATGCTAGCCGTGTTACCTGTCAAAGACAGATAATGAAAAATATTTAAAAATGTTTGATATCTCTTTCCTTATGTGAACCTTAAGGTCCTTTTCTTTCTTGACTAGTGCTCCTTCTGTTGGGTGCCCTCCCATAAAGGTCTGCCTCTCAGATATTGCCATTCCAAGGCGCCTTGCTCACCTCCTGTCGCTTTTATACCTCCCGTGTTTGAAGGCGACTCTCAGGGTGCCTCCTACACCTTTACACCTCTGCCTGTGTCTCACACTTACATTTATTCTTTCCATTGCTTTACAAAAGTGAAAATGACCAATCACAAAAAACAAACAAACCAAACAAACAAACAAACAAACGTATCAATCAGATTGCACTTCAAGACCAGACAAACAGACCATAGCATTTTATTGTACTGTAGATACATTCAATATTAGGAAGATAAAAGAAAAAATAATTAAACAATGTTGTCTAAGGGAGGAAGTTGGTCATGGAGGAAGTGTTTGGACATCATTTTTATTACTATTTAATTTAATATTGTTTCTTTGTATCAGTATACTACTGCTGGATTATGTGAATTTTCCCTTGGGATTAATAAAGTATCTATCTATCTATCTATCTATCTATCTATCTATCTATCTATCTATCTATCTATCTATCTATCAACCAGATTGCCCCTTTTAACGTATACACAGTCCTTAAAAGAAAAACAAGCCTTCAAGGGTGCATTCAATAATGAAAAATGATAAAACCGGGTTAAGTATAAATTAAAAAAGAGGCTTCTTCAGTCTTTTTTCTGGTGTTTAGTTTCAGGTAGGAGCTCCAGTGGTAAGTCTACTCTTTCCTGAGTGTACGCGCCACACCAGGAGTGTCTCGTTTTTATTGTGGAGGGACCTTAGGGGGCGGAGTCAGTTTCCCTCCGTGGACGGTTTCTCAGGGCTGTGAGGTAAACGGGAGATGTTAGCTTCAGCAATCACAGTCCTGGAGTGGTAGTGCTCACCTCAGATGAGCCTGGAAGGCAAACCTCAGATGGGCATGCATAGCAATAAGCGTACTGATTCAGAAAAGAAAACAGAATTTAAATTTTACCTGATATTTTGAAATGACTGCAGGAAATTTAAACAGCAAAACAGACAAACGGTAGGGTGGCGTGGTGGCACAGTGCTTAGCACTTCATCCTCACACCTCTGGGCATCTGGATTTGACTTCTGGCCTGGTCACTGATTGTGAGGAATTGAGATGTTCTCTCTAAGCCAGAATGGGTTTCCCACGTATTTTATATGAATTGAAGCACTTTGTGCACGTAAATCTATATATATAAAAGTCAATGTATGTGTATATGTATGTATGTATGTATGTTCCAGCATCACTTCTGAATGGCTGGAGCGATTTTCATGAAACTTGGTACACATTTCTTATTGGTCAACTAAGAATACTATAGGGTGAAATCAACCCTAACCCACCCTCTTCTGGACAGGGAGGGTGATGATCTTGTGGTCTTGTATGCATGTTATCATTCAGTTGACACTCGGAACGACCACCAGAGGGCGAACTGGAGGTGACTGCCAGCATTCTTTATGTTTGAGCACCACAGCACGTCCCTGCTGCTTTTGAAATTAAATAGAGTTCATCAACAGGATGATAACATACGTACAAGACCGCAAGAAAGGCACATTAGTGAGTCTTCATTGTTTGTTAGTTTATTTTTATTTTTAAAGTTCTTAAACAATTTAAAAAAAAAAAAAACACTTTATTTTCCTCCCAGGCAACGCTGAGTATTTCAGCTAGTGGTGTTATATAAAAAAATGCGTGATTATTAACTGGCCAGAATGTGTTATTGTTTAACAGGCAGTGTGGCCTGGTGCATAAGAAGTAAAGCAACAACTTGGTAAATGAATTTAAATAAGTGACCAGGGCTCCAGTTGTAAAAACATCTTAATAATTCCAGTACCGTATGTTGTACTTGTAATGTTCCTATGCGACAAAGCTCTGTATAATAGAGCTGGATTAAAATCCCTGTTGGAGTGCATTTTCTGATTTTGGTCAGTCTGTTTTGAGCCTTTTCTTTGACAGCCTTCTATTATGTCGGTTTATTTAGTTCTTTAATGTATTACAATAATAATTGTCAGTGATTAGAATGGCCACCATGTGCCAATCTGAATGCAAGCTAATGCATTAATGCATTTAAAACTATGTAGGGCAGCACACACTTTAACTAATCCATGAAAATATTATTGTGTTTTTTTATTCTTTAGCTTTAATGTGGAGCATTACATATGGTTGAAAATATATTTTACTTTTTTTTAGGGATCAGTAACTACAGTGTGGACGAGTTTGCAATATTGTGTTAAAAACTGAAACACTATGCACAAATGTAAAATAGAGTAGCATTTGTTGTCTTGTGAAAATATTCAGACCCTTGACTAATTCTCATATTTTAACACATAAATAATCTTACAATTACATTTTATTGTCTTTAATATCTTTATTTAGAAGCACTGAAACACAAAAGAAAAATGTGACATTACCTTAGAAGACTGCTGCTGTTAGGTGTAGGGATTGAACATTTGTTCAAACACCAAATGTCCTATTTTTATTTTTTTCTTTTAAGATTTTTTTCTAAAATAAAACAATATCACATTAAAACACTCTGAGTGACAGACCTTGAGTCGCAGTGGATTTAATTTGGCTTTCTTGACACTGATTGACAGAAAAAGACTCATTAGTATCAAAGTAAAAACAGATCTCTGCCAATAGTCTAAATTAATTCCAAACATAGAACACAAAGTCAAGTCAGAAACCCGTTAAAGCGCCTTAGACAGCTATGATAATGTTGACTCAGTGTGCACATGTATGTCTCTTTGTCAGCTTTTCACATTTGGACACTGCCATTGTCCTCCATTCTTCTTTATGAAACTGCTCGAGCTCAGTCAGGCTGCATGGGGATCACAAGTGAACAGCCTTTTTCAAGTCCAGTCGCAAACTCTCAGTTCATTAAGATGTGAACTCTGATTCAGTCACTGCAGGACTTGTTGTTTTTAAGCCATTACTGTGTAGCTTTGGCTTTCTGCTTGGAAAACAAATCACTCTTCTCCCAAGATGCAGGTGTCTTACAGACTGCATCAGATTTCCCCCCAGGATTTCCCTCTATTTGGCTGCATTTGTTTTACATTCTCCTCTCACAAGCCTTTCAGGGCCTGCTGCAGAGAAGCATCCCCACAGTCTGATGCTGCCACCGCCATACTTCACAGTGAGGATGGTGTGTTTTGATAATGTGCAGTTTTAATACACTAGTCTGACAGCCAAAAAGCTCAATTTTGGTCTCATCAGACGATAGAGCTTCTTCAAGCTGACTTCAGAGTCCACTAAATGAATTCTGCAACTTCTGAAGCCAATTGCCAGGTGCCAGATAGGATTTGGGGGTATCACGTTATGAGGGTTAATACTAATGTAGTCATGATTTTGTGCTTTATATTTGTAATTAATTTAGACCAGTAATTAATTTTAATCCACTGTGATTCAATGTTGTATAACAATAAAAATGTGGTAACCTGCAAGGAGTGAATACATTTTATAAGCACTCTATCTATCTATCTATCTATCTATCTATCTATCTATCTATCTATCTATCTATCTATCTATCTATCTATCTATCTATCTATTGTGGACGCGGCCCGGACACAGACAGGCAGACATGTTGTTAATCACCACCACACGTTTATTTACACTTTTATATACAGAATAAAGTCAGTGCACACACGAACCCCCACACAGTCCTGGCCACACAATGCCTTCTCTTCGGGCCACCTCCACTCTCCTCTCTTGCTTTGTCCTGCTTCCACCCGACTCCAGCCTCGAATGAAGGGAGACGGCCCCTTTTATTTCACCCCGGATGGGCTCCAGGTGTTTCCCGGCACTCCTCCCTAGACACGCCCCAGTGTGGCAGAAGTGCCGGCTGTTGTCCCGGAAGCTCTCCGGGTGTCCCTTCTCCTCTTCCCCCCACTACTTCCTGGTGTGGCGGAAGTGCTGAGGTCCAGGGTCCCCAAGGCATTGGGGCGCCCCCAGGCGGTGACCACGGGTCACTACAGGGTTGGGCTTCCAAGCCCCCTACCCATGGCCCCCAAAGCAACCAGGATGGCGGCCCCCATGTGATCCAGGGTGGGCATAGACTCTCTTCCGGTGCCTCAAGGCGTCCCGTCTGGGTCGTAGCCCCTGGCATCCCTGACACTATCTATCTATCTATCTATCTATCTATCTATCTATCTATCTATCTATCTATCTATTATATTGTAAAAGAATACACTCGACACACATAAAAAGGTAAAAAGGTTTGGGGCAGCCACCTGTATATTATTCCTGGCTGCAAAAGATTCTTGTAATAGTACAGAGATGTTTTCAATACCGAGTCCAAAACAGAACTGTCGATGGTTTGTCAAAATGGCGGTTTTAAGGGATTGGACAGGAAGTGGCGTAAGGGAACCAGAAGTGATGTTCTTCAGATGTCTGAGTAGGTGCTGGAAGTGATATTCTTCTAGGTGCCGGAACTGGAAGTGATATTCTTCTGTGCGCCGGAACCTGAAGTGGCGTCATCTGTTCTAAATCAGACAAGTTTTCCCTCAGCTGGTCTGTAGAGATAACAGGAGAAGTTTTTGTGCACCCCGCGACCCCCAGGCCTGGTGTGGAATTACTTTTGCTTGGTCCATACAACGTCTTTCTAGTCACACATGTGTGATAATATATTCCCTTTTCTATCTATCTATCTATCTATCTATCTATCTATCTATCTATCTATCTATCTATCTATCTATCTATCTATCTATCTATCTAATAGCATATAGTATATACTGTATAGAAGAGAGGAATTCATAGAATGCTAATGACATTCTTTTTAACTGGAGTGATAGTTTTAAATTCCCAGCTAAAACTTTGTGCTAAATCAAGTCAGTCACGTTAACTAAAGGAGAACAATGCAGGATGGTGGAGACAGTGACTCTTCCGGTTTTTTAAGGGCACTGGTAATGCGATTAGTTTAAGTTACTGAACACAGAAAACGACAATGGAAAAGGCGACAGAAACCAACAGTTTTCACCTCCCTTTATACCAGCTAAAGTATTGGCAGGTTAAGTGACTTGATCATGGGTGGGAATGGACCCAGTTGCTCAGGGTTTTGAGGTCCAGCACCTTAGCCGCTGTGCCTCCCTGCCACCAAGCACATGTCACTCTTCAACCGGAAAATTAAATTTCGCTTTGCCTATGCTATCCTAAAGCTGGCATTACAATTTTAGAGATTATATCAGACACACTTAATGCCAGAATACCTGAGGAAAGTGCAGTAAAATGATCTGGCAAGTGTAGCAGGCAAATGTCTAAAGTATTTCAGGGTTCTGCAAGTAAGCAAAAACAGACAGGATTGTAAGTTTGCTGCAGTGTTGGCAGTTTTGCAG
Source organism: Polypterus senegalus (assembly GCF_016835505.1). Classification (NCBI taxonomy): domain Eukaryota; kingdom Metazoa; phylum Chordata; class Cladistia; order Polypteriformes; family Polypteridae; genus Polypterus; species Polypterus senegalus. Next base: position 24,058,378 of record NC_053165.1, read on the forward strand.
ACACTGCATTGATCTGTCATTATAAAGCTGAAATATCTGGATTAAACTCTGGGTCTGCAGGCCAAGCTTCATCCCTAGTCTCGCTTATGGTCATGAGATTTGGAAATTAACCAAAAAGCAGGATTGCAGGCAGAGGCCTCTGATTGTTCTGCTTATTCATTACTATGAAGAGCTCTGCACCGTAGGAGAGGCTTGCTGAGATGGCTTGGTCTGTTAATGAAATAACCATGAGCCCTAACTATTACAGGTATAATAGCCACAGACCCTGAACATTTTAAAAAGTATGTGTCTTTTATTTTTAATTGAAAGGGAATTTCTCAAACTCCCCTAGTGGAGGTGGAATCTGTTACTGATAAAGACTGCTTTTCTCATTTTGTCACCTTCACCCTCCTCCATTCCTCATATTTGTGGATTCTGTGGAGTATACAACAGGACAGAAGAGAAACTGATTGCTAAGGGGGTGATCTGAAATAGAAAGGCTAACACTCAGCAACTCAGTGGAACCCCACAATGCACTGCTGGTTTAGAATTTGTAGGTTATTCCTGTAGACCAGCGACCAGTGGAGTTCTACAGAGCTGGAGTTGAGACCCAAGCTCCTGGGTGGACTGTAGGATTTCTTCATGAGTTTCTATGATCTGGGTGTGAGTGAAGAACAAAAGGGTGTTGCCTTATGCTCTAGGGGGCAACCACACTCTTAGCATTTTTAGAATCAGAATGTCCTAAACAAGACGTTTGTAGCCTGGCAAGGATTTAATTTTATTCATAATCATTAACACATTCTGGTATTGCAAACCAGGTGTCTAAATACTGACTAATTCATTGTCATCTGGTAAATTTGCAAATGATTACACTTAACACCCTACTGTTTTAAGCATGTAAAATCAAGAAAATAACAATAACACATCCACACTGTGCATAATGTATTCATAGAGCTAATAGGGAAATTGATGTTGGTGATGTACTAGCACCGTGGTTAGTGCTGCTGTCTCACAGCTTTAGATACCTGGGTTTGATGACACCTTTGGTTGCTGCCTGCATTATGGGTTTTGAATCAGAGGCCATTCTGTACTACAACACCCCATTGGTTTAAGAGTAGTGTAAAGTTGGTCTCCTTGCCTCTCTCTCTCACACCATCTGACCACGGAAAGAAAACCATGATGAAGACAACTCTGTCTCACCAGCCATTCTGAGACAGGCTTGTGGCCTGTTTCAATACTCCATTCAAGGCCATGTGATAGTAAAGCAAGCTATACTGAAGATAAGCCAAGAGCCGCCTTTGGATGCAAGATGCACTGCTGCTTAGGCTTTAAGGGTATGGTTTGCCAATATTCACATTGTATTCTTCTTCCTTAATATTTTTGTACATTTTTATCAATCTCTCTATTATATTAAAAAATCCTAGGAGGAGAAGAGACTTTTTAGCCTGGGACGAGATGTGACTTTTTCAGAGAGACACTTTCATGTCCCATGAAATGAGACTTTGTGCCAAGAGATTTAACCATGCCAGGGGCCAAAAATAAATGACAAAGAGTAGATAACAAAGTAGAACGTTGTAAAGAATTCAAAAATGTTGGCACATGCAGAAAAGGTTATAGATCGAATATATTGTTTGGATTTAAACTTTAAGTCACAGGCATGTAGATCGTCTAATTCGTGTTGCCATCAGGGAAAAGTAGTGTTTCTTCCCAATGAAGAGGTGTATCCTCAAGAATTAAAAGACTTGTTGTTTGGTGAAAGTGAAATCCACATACGTGAGCGGCAGAGGCGCGAAATGGCCTTGTGCCTAGCACAGGCCTGAAGGTTGGCAAGTGAAGCCCCCTACTATAACATAATTAAATGTGTAACTTAACTCCTGCCTATTTTTTTATTCTGTTTAATTGCCTGAGGTTATAGATGTAGAAGGGAAAGGGGGAGGCAGTGCTTAAGTACATGTAAGTAAGTGTATGATATTTTAGACATTCCATTAGGGTCTACACAATAAAGGGTATAAAGGAGCAAACAGGGTCTCCATAGGACTTTACATAATGAAACAATCCCACATACAAATCTTCTTCTTCTTTTGGCTGCTCCTGTTAGGGGTTGCCACAGAGGATCATTTTCTTCCATATCTTCCTGTCCTCATCATCTTGTTCTGTTACACCCATCACCTGCATGTCCTCTCTCACCATATCCATTAACCTTCTCTTAGGCCTTCCTCTTTTCCTCTACCCTGGCAGCTCTATCTTTAATATCCTTCTCCCAATATACTCAGCATCTCTCCTCTGCACATGTCCAAACCAACGCATTCTCGCCTCTCTGACTTTGTCTCCCAACCGTCCAACTTTAGCTGCCCATCTAATGTCCTCATTTCTAATCCTGTCCAACCTCGTCACACGCAATGAAAATCTTAGCATCTTTAACTCTGCTACCTCCAGCTCTGTCTCCTGCTTTCTGGTCAGTGCCACTGTCTCCAGTCCATATAATATAGCTGGTCTCACTACCATCATATAGATCGCCAAACTTTTGCATCTGTTCACGACCACACACTAGGTATACGAACGAGCCAGTTTCTCTTTCGGTTTGTGCACGCCGATGATTTCCGCACATGTTCAGTCTCTCCCTGTGCATTCCCTGTGCAGCAAGAGAGAGAGAGCGTGACAGAGAGACACAGACAGACACACGCGCGCGTGAGAAAGAGACACACGCACACACACGCGCAAGAGAGACACACGCACGCACACACACACACTCGAGAGAGAGAAAGAGGGACACACGCGTACACACATGCGCGAGAGACACACACAGGCACACGCACACACGCGCGCACGCGCTAGAGAGAGACATAGGCGCGCATACACACGCGTTAGAGAGACACAGGCGTACACATACACACACAAACACACGAGCGAGAGAGACAAACGCGCGCACACAAACACACAAACGCCAGAGAGGGCTGGCCACATAATCCACTGTAATCATGTTTTACAACAAAACAACAGAAAAATTTAACTGAAAAAACTGAACTTAGCAACTAAAAATAGACTACGCTCACACTCGCAACTTGTAGTTCTTGTTGCCGATTGATGCTTTTGGGGGGGGGGGTTTTGCGGTGGGACGTCAGATAATACAGAATGTTGGATAAGCGAGACTCTACTGTACTTCCATTTGGCTCAGACTGTACAAAATTTCACACCACAACACACACTTAAAGTCAGCTCTTCAGTACAACCCATTCTGCTACCGATGCTTGTCAATAAACATTTCATGTCTATATCCTTGATTTTATGGACTGAACCCAATAATTTGGAGGGGAGTCCACATACTTTTGACCATATAGTACCATATAGTACATATTACATTAACCTGGTATTTTGATTAAAGATAATTATTTTGGACAATTTGTTCCAGGTGAAGGTTGCACACTATGGCTTCCCTGTCACAATATACATATCACATTCTAATGTCTCACTTCAGCACTACCATTATCAGCGAATATTTTCCCTGAAAGTGGTCTTAATTTAGGACAGTCCCAAAACCCAAGAACTAGTGAAGCTGGTGCTGCATGACATCGTATACAATTAGGACCCACTCCCTAATATATTTTACATAATTGTAATCAAGAAAGATGTGTGTCATGCACAATTGTAAGCCAAATGCAGAATATTTTGCACAGATTGATGAAGAATGTATTTTATGAATCGATAAATTCCACTCCGTGCCTGAGATTTTCAAAGAGAGGTCCTTTTCTTAGCATTACTTGTGAACATCCTGAGCTGCGCATAGTGACTTTAATTAATAAAGTCTAGAAATAATGTCAATGCTCCCCTCATTACTAACTATAAAATATTCAAGAATAGATGCAGGTGAAGGATGAAGGAAATTAGACAGGTTTTCTGTGTACTTGTGTATACTAGCCACCTGTGCAGTCTGTAGTGCTTCATGTTAGTAAGGTGGTCTGGTGGCCTTCTTCCCAGCCCTCTACATACACACCCCCCATCTCTCCTTATCTATCACTATCTCAGTCTAAGAAGAGGACAAGGACACATCTGGCATTTTCTGGACGGCTGGCCTTTTAGTATCCTTGGGGATTTCCCTTCATTTGCTTTGCCACTGCCTCTTTCATCGCTCTGTTCTGATATCTCCAGAGCTTTCATTTCTGTGGCAAGATGTACAGCAGCATCCCCATTCCCCTAGTGTCTCATTTTCTGCTAATGGCATGCACAGGTGCTTTGTCATTGGAAATGTGTTTCGTCTGTGTAATGGCCCCCTGCCTTTTGCTATATTACTAGTACCAGGCATTTCATTTGCCTTTCTTAATTTCCACATACTTCTTTTTGCAATGCTTTTTTTCCTGTGAAGTTTTCATTGCAAAACAGAAACTAACTTCAAAAGAGTCAAGAAAACCAATTTAAATAAAACAGTCTTCCAGTTTTCTTCCATATCCCCAATGATAATAACAGATTTTTGTTCTTTTTATTATGACTAGTACCCCAGCACCATCTCAGATGCATCAACGACTACTATCTCTTCTGCAGTTATGGACTGTAATGAGTCCACCTTTGACCATTAGTATAGGCTGTCCATAACAGATGACCAAGTGAGGAGACAACTGAGATGGCTACACACAGGAAAGGCCAATGGACCAGATGGAGTCAGCCCCTGAGATCTTAAGTTGCGTTGACCAAAGTTGTGCTTACCTTTGTCACATGTTCAGGCTGCAGAATTTGCTGCTGTTGTTCCAAAAAATGACCACAGACCAATGGCATTGATTTCCCACATTATGAAGACCTCCAAGAGGCTGGTTCTTGGCTAGATGAGTCCTCTTGTGCAAGACCACTTTGACCCACTGCAGTTTTATTATCATACTAACATTGGAGTAGGAGATGCAATTATCTATCTGCTCCACTAGGCTTATTTTCACCTGGACAAAGCTGGATGCACTGTGAGATTTCTGTTTTTTTGATTTCTCCAGTGCCTTCAGTATCATCCAGCCATCCCTGTTAAAGAGTGAGCTCACAGATATGCAGGTGGATGAGCCTTTGGTGTCCTGGGTGATGGACTGTCTGTTGAGCAGACTGTAGTCTGTTAGGCTCAAGGACTGCGTCTCTGATGTGGAATTGAGAAACACTGGAGCACCACAAGGACTAGTACACCTCAGATGCTAAGAGCATATTTCTTATGAATATTCTAAAAACACAGAAAGACTCTCGATATGGAAATTAAAGTGGAGCCTCCTGGCACTCACTGCTGCCGATGACGCGTCTCTCTAACTGCATGCTGGTGTTCCTGCACAGCCTAGGATTCAAACTGCAATGACAGTCTTTTATAAAGGCACCTGGTTTTCTTGCTTTACATTTGTTGAGTGCTGTAATTATAATCATATTGTTCAGTACTATAATTATAATCAATGATTTGTGCATGTTCCTAGAATAACAAGTGCAAGATTTCTTGACCAAAATGGAAGGATGCTGATTGTTCTGATGAGTTTGGGCAGACAATTGTGAGAGCAGTGCATGTCAGAAGAGAACAGTGTAGACCTGTGGCATCGGTAAAAATGGGCAGATCCTGAGGGCACACCCTGAGGTGGAGACACCTAGATTAGTGGCATCCTGGAGATCTTAATGGTAAAAAATTGAAAGGTGGGAATTTTCTTGGTTCTTGATACACTTGGGTGATGTATACAGTAAATGGAGAAGCCACCCTGTCAGTTAGGGACTAGAACCTGTGTAGATAGATAGACAGATAGGTATTTGCTTTGATGCTTTATGCTCTCCAGGTAGTCATCCTCTCTTCTATGTTATATAATAAGGCCAATACTTTGGATCTACACATACAAGGGTCAACACATTAATGTTATAACTCAAGGCCAGATGATTTCAAAACTGCTACATGTCAGTCAATTTCACCTACCTTTCTTGACTTCCTTATAAAACCTTATTCCAATTAATGTACAGTATATTTGTGACTATTCTAGATGTTTGAAGATCTACTTGTGATAGTGACATGGTTCTGACAGGATTCTTTCCATGGCTCAAGTGCTTAATTCTTTTAAATGAACATTTTTCGCTGTTGTCTCAAATATTATTTTGCATATTTTGTTAGTAGTACTAGTGTGTTGTATCGTGTTAGCCATTATGAATGTAGTGAGAAGTCAAGCAAAATGACACATTTTATTGGCTAACTAAAAAGATTACAATATACAAGCTTTTGAGGCAACCCAGGCCCCTTCTTCAGGCAAGATGTGATTATTATATATATACTAGGAGGCACTGGCCCCTGCTCACCTTGCTTGCCAACCGCTGGGTGGGCGCTATGCGCCAGCCACTTTGCGTCTCTGCCACTCACGTATGTGGATTTCACTTTCACCAAACAACAGATCTTTTAATTCTCACAGATATGGTTTTCATTGCGAAGAAACACTACTTTTCTCTGATGGCAACACAAATTAGATGATCTACAAGTCTCCGACTTAAAGTTTAAAGCCGAACAATATTTACACACTTCTGTCATATCAACTACAGTATGTCCATATATTTGATTTCTTTTCGCTGTTTTGCTATTTCACCGAGTAATAATTTCTGTTTGTTAGCACTAGTGCGATCTTTACTATCAGTTTTTTTAAGACTTTCGAATTTTAGTACTTTCATAATCTCTAACCTGCTCTACATGTATATCGTGCCAACATTTTTGAACCTCTTTACAACCTTATATGTTGTCTTCTACTCTTTGTCTTTTATTTCTGACCCTGCTTGGAGCTGAGAGTGCAGGATCTGTGTCACACGAATGAGAAGTGAGTGGACCATGGGCGTGCCAGCCACTTCGCGTCTCTGCCGCTCGAGTATGTGGGTTTCACTTTCACCAAACAGCAAATCTTTTAATTCTCGCACATACGGCTCATCATTAGGAAGAAACACTACTTTTCCCTGATGGCAACACGAATTAGACGATCTACAAGTCTCCGACTTAAAGTTTAAAGCCGAACAATCTCTACATACTTCTGTCATGTCACCTTTGTCTATATATTCAATCTCTTTTTGCTGTTCCATTATTTCACCAAGGAATAGTTTCCGTTTGTTAGCGCTAATGTGATCTTTACTATGAGGTTTTTTGAGACTTTTGAATTTTAGTACATTCATAATCTCTAACCTGCTCTGCATGTGTATCGCACCAATGTTTTTGATCTTCTTTATGATGTTCTACTTTGTCTTCTACTGTTTGTCTTTTATTTCCGACACCCTTGGGGCTGAGAGTGTAGGAACTGTGTCTGACATATATTTGTTATTATTTTATCGGTGGTGTGTTCTGTTTGTGTTCTATTTATGCAATATTATGTTGTTTATTTATTATTTTCCAGTTTTGTATTACATTAAGAATACATGCAGTCTATTTTCTTATCTGTTCCTGTCTGTGGTGCCCAAGGAGGCAGGGCCACCAGATTATGCAGTTGAGGATTGCACACAGCAGAATATATTGAGAAGCTGTTAGATTTCTATGTGTTTGGTTTATGAATTGGGTTTTTAGATTTCCTGACTTTTGACTCCTGCATATTGTTTATAAGGGACTGTCTTTTGTTTTTTTAGTATTTGGATTTATTTACTTGATTTTTGCTTGATTTTCATACATTGCCTTTTGCTATTTACTTTCTTTAATAAACTGGTAAATAATTGGAAAACTTTGTTTTATTTCCACTTAAACAGTTTTTACAGTTTTTTTCTCTGTCTTTTTTGTAGTTATTGACATTTGAACACTTTTTAAACTTTGAATGCATTAGCCTTATTTTTGGGCCTAGTCAGGCCTGATGCCCACATTTTGAGTTTGGAGCTTGGCTGCGTATGGTGTAATTCAGTAGGTCCTGACTTGAAAAGTAGGGCTGGTCTGACCTTTTGTGTTTATTTATTTGAGACCTTTTTGTGGCAGGATTTCACAACTGGCAGAGTTCTGTTCCAACTTTGTATAGTCGCCAACACTTATTGTAAAGGTACACAGTGGTGGTAAAGTGCACACTTAAAAAGAATAGAGATGATAAAAAAATATTTGAAGGGTCAGGCAAAGAAATGGTTTGAAGGCTAGCAAAGCTTGATAAGCAGTACCAGAAAAGCACTAGCAATGGAGCCCAAATGATTAGCAAAAATAGGTAGTCAAAAGAGCAGGCTAAGTCAAAAATCACCAAAACTAACAGAAGGATCTCTAATTAATAATTTTGCACTCAAATACATGCAAACTTGATTTTTCTTTACAATATGCAAAAACATGTATGCTGTCTTGAATGTCATTTATGTGGGGATTTCATGCAAGATGATCATGATAATTGTATGGCTAGCAGCTGCCCTTGTGGCTGTGGCCATGAAAATAAATGAGAAATGGAGAAACACTCAATGCAAAATGATGTTAAATAGCAACAAAATCATATCACCTCCATAAAAATAATAATAAATAAATAACAAAAAAATGAAATATATGTGTTCAAACAAGATCAAAAATGGTTACCATTATTAAAATGACACCTACTTGGATAGCTTCATTGCCTTGGCTTGTCATTCATTGATATTTCTTCTAATAAGGTCATCATTTACTTTTTATTGCTCTTGGTAGTGACTGATCACAAGTAACAAATGCAATGATGATCTGCAATGTGAATGTTCTTTACTTGTATGTGTTTTATCTTACCTGGTGGGAGGATGATGGACAAATGCATGGGATACAGAAAGTAACTGAACTAGAAAAGGGGGCCAGAAGGAGCTTTTGAGTGGTACCTTGATGTATTAAGTTATGTGTTGCTCTTCCTTTCTATCCATCTATGTACATAAAATGCTAAGAGTCATATTGGTCTTTCACATGATTACTCATGAACCACAAGGGACAGAATCTTGATTTTGGCCTAAATTGAATGATTATGATGTTATGCACAGTGGTGCAGCAAAAAATGTGTCTTTTGGTAACTTCCGGTAAGTTACCGGTGTTGTGTCTTTCCTATAGAAAACTGAATAGTTAAGCTGATCGAGAAGGTGAAATCGTAGAAAGAAAAAAAAAGACTGGAGACATCTTCTGAACATGAAGCAAATTACAGAAGCAGTTTTTGTGATAAGAAGAGAAAGTATGATAGTTCAGGCATCTGATAAGCATCAAGCATATGCAGTGCAGACACCTGCCGGAACCTTGATCATGGGAGGAGCTGTGGGATTATAAATAGAAGCTCTTGAAAGAGTCAAGCTTTTATTTCTAGAAACTTTTCTACCAATCTGTAAGACATTTAGGAGAAGGTGCTGCTTTTTTTCTGCCATGTCCCTTTGTTGATCACTTTACTTTTCTAAGATTTCTGCAACCTCAAGATAATGGTTCTAGCCCCAGTACTTTGTGAGTATCAGCAGGTTGCTGCATCATATGTGCTCGGCAGATGTCATGGCACTTCTTTTTACTTCTTCTTTTTACTGAGTTCTTTATCATGGTCAGCGATCAATAAACACAATATTTGCACTTGATAATAAATTTGGAAGATATACGTAAACATATCCTGGGGGATTATCAACAGACGGGCTTGCAAGAGTCAAGCTTTTATTACTATAACTTTTTCTGCTCACCTGTAATGTTCTATGCAGATAGTGCTACTTTTCTTTCTGCCATGTCACTTCATCTATCACTTACCTTTTCTGAGACAACCACTTGAAATGTATCAGGTTATAAGCTTTCAACCAAGACCAATATCAAGGCTGTAGCCCCAGGAGTTTTTTGGTAAAAGTCGGTTGGTGTGCCATACATTCTGGACACTCAACAGACGTCTCTATTCTCTTTTTTTTCCTTCTTCCGTTTATGAAGTTTTTCGTCGTGAATAGTTTATCAATAAACAAAATACTTACACTTGATGATGAATCTGGAAGACATATACGTATGTAACATGTCCTGGGGGATTATCAATAGATGGGCTTGCGAGAGTCGAGCTTTTATCGCTATAAATTTTTCTGCCCACCTGTAAGATTCTCAGTAGATGGTGCCACTTTTCTTTCTGGATTGTCACTTTGTCCATCTTATACCTTTTCTGAGATCTCCGCAAACTCATATTTTGTGACTTTTCAGAATGTATCAGGCCATAAGCTTTCAATTAAGCCCAAGATCAAGGTTCCAGTACCAGCAGGATGCTATGGCATATGTGCTTGGTGCTTAGTGGCTGTCATGGCTGTCATTCTTCATCAAGGAGTCAGCTTCTGCAATTTGCTTCACACTCAGCTGATGCCATTGCTCATCTTTTTTTCTGTCACCTTCTTGATCAGTTTGCTGTAACAAACCCACAAACCCAACTCACTTTGCTGAGATTGGCGGTACTTCCAGTTTGATTCACCAGCATGTATCAGGTTATAAGCTTTTGATTAAGACCAAAATGCTCCAGTAGTTAGAGCTGTCGTGTGACAGATGGACAGGCCAAGGTATTTTATATATACACTGCTCACAAAAATTAAAGGAACACTTTAAAGAAACACATTAGATACATCAGATCTCAATATGAAGTTGGATATCTATACAAATAACAACAGGGCAATGTCTTAGGAACAAAAGGATGCCAAGTCTTTTAATGGAAATAAAAGTTTTCTGCCTACAGAGGGCTTAATTGTGTAGACACCCTAAAATCAGAGTGAAATGAAGATGTGGCAGGCTAGTCCATTTTTTCAAAAACTTAATTTCTGCTACTCAAAATGCTTTTCAGTATCTTGTGTGGCCCCCACGAGCTTGTATGCATGCTTGACAACGTCGGGGCATGCTCCTAATGAGACGACGGATGGTGTCTTATGGCATTTCCTCCCAGATCTGTATGAGGGCATCCCTGAGCTGTTGTACAGTCTGAGGAGCAACCTGGCGGCGCCTAATGGACCGAAACATAATTTCCCACAGATGTTCTATTGGGTTTAAGTCAAGGGATCGTGAAGGCCATTCAATTGTTTCAATACCTTCATCCTTCAGGTACTGCCTACATACTCTTGCCACATGAGGCCGGGCATTGTCGTGCATTAGGAGGAAACCAGGACCTACTGCACCAGCGTAGGGTCTGACAATGGGTCCAAGGATTTCATCCTGATACCTAATGGCAGTCAAGATGCCGTTGTCTAGCCTGTAGAGGTCTGTGAGTCGCTCCATGGATATGCCTCCAAGATCATCACTGACCCACCACCAAACCAGTCATGCTAAACGATGTTACAGGCAGCATAATATTCTCCACGGCTTCTCCTGACCCTTTCACGCCTTTCACATATACTCAGGGTGAACCTGCTCTCATCTGTGAAAAGCACAGGACGCCAGTGGTGGACCTGCCAATTCTGGTATTCTATGGCAAATGCCAATTGAGCTCCCCGGTGCTGTGCAGTGAGCACAGGGCGCAGTAGACATTTGGGCCCTCAGGCAACCCTCATGAAGTCTGTTTCTGATTGTTTGGTCAGAGACATTCACACCAGTGGCCTGCTGGAGGTCATTTTGTAGGGCTCTGGCAGTGCTCATCCTGTTCCTCCTTGCCCAAAGGAGCAGATACTGGTCCTGCTGATGGGTTATGGACCTTCTATGGCCCTCTCCAGCTCTCCTAGAGTAACTGCTTGTCTCCTAGAATCTCCTCCATGCCCTTCAGACTTTGCAGGGAGACACAGCAAACCTTCTGGCAATGACACGTATTTATGTGCCATCCTGGAGAAGTTGGATTTCCTGTGCAACCTCTGTAGGGTCCAGGTATCACCTCGTGCTACCAGTAGTGACACTGACTGTAGCCAAATGCAAAACTAGTGAAGAAACAGTCAGAAAAGATGAGGAGGGAAAAATGTCAGTGGCTTCCACCTGTTAAACCATTCCTGTTTTGGGGGTCATCTCATTGTTGCCCCTCTAGTGCATCTGTTGTTAATTTCATTAACACCACAGCAGCTGAAACTGATTAACAACCCCCTCTGCTACTTAACTGACCAGATTAATATCCCATAAGTTTCATTGACTTTATGCTATACTCTGATTAAAAAGTGTTCCTTTAATTCTTTTAAGCAGTATATATATAGATTAAGAAAAATATATATACATGGTATAAGCAACAGACCCTACAGCCTTAAGCTGGAGGAGATGTCCATTCCACCTTTTCCATTCTAGGCCTGTCCTAGGAGCATTAACAGCTCAAAACAGGAACTTCCTCTGGATGGAACAAGGTGTGTTATCTAATAAATAAGAAAGAATGTTTGTCCGTTCCGATGTTTGTCACAACGCAATCACTGAGCAGTTTCGGTGATTAATACAAAAATTTAAATGTGTGAACATGATTCGAAAAACTAAGGTAAACCCTGAAACAGTGCATTCTAATTTAATTTGGAAAAAAGTTACATATCAAGGTTGAGAGAAATGTGGCAACACTGTCAACATCATCCACACGTAATCGAGGTGACTATTCTAACCGGAATCAGAAAGGGAGAGGACGTTTTCCTTCCATGTACACCTATAATTTCCAATGAACTCCCTTTCAATTTCCAGTACGTGTTGCTTTTGCATTGTCCATAAATAAAGTGCAAGGACGATCACTTAAAGTTACCGGAATTTACCTCAAAGAGCCGTGCTTTTCACGGCTATACGACACCTTTTCCAGAGTTGGATCAGGAAACAATTTATACGTTCTTGCTCCTAATGGTGAAACAAAAAATGTCACATTGTCATAAATGATACGTAGTCACCATAATTCATTATTTGTTAATAATGGAGGTTTTTTTACTTTTGAACGATATTCAAATAATAAATTAATTAATAAATGGAAACTGTTTCATAGCCGCACTTCCCTGCTAGTACCTTACAAGCAGTGAGCCTGCTGTTGATTATGAACAGAATGATGACAAGAGCAGCAGCCGAGTATCTGTTTAAAATGCAGGCGTTAGAAGACAGTGAGAAGGTAATTCTGTGCGTGGCTGAGTGCAGCAGAGTGGCTTGTGTTGTCACTTACAAGGTAATCGATGGCACGTTAGGAGAGCAGCTGTATCAACCTATCAAGTTAGATGGATCTGTGTACTCATCACAGGGTTTTGGACATCCAAATCCACCCTTAACGAAATCTTATCAGGAGGACATTCCATCATTTAATCTTGCAGATGTTTTTTATTTCCCTCACATGCACCTGAAGAACTGAGCTGTCACATAAGACATTTTGACATTCACATTCAGTTCTGCATGTGAAAGACTTGCACTGCATATGTGATTTTATTTTTTTCTACTAAAAGATGTTCCTAGCTAAACATCACACATCTGTTTATTTATTCTGCAGCTGCTCCTCTTTATACATGCTCTGTGAAATGAGTAAAACCTGCACATGTACTCCATAGTTACACTCCATAATATTGGAAATCGGTAAAATGTTGTGAGTGTCACAGTGGAAGCACTGCTGCCTCACAACAAGGTGACTGGGATTTCAAGGCCTGGGTGCTTCGTGTTTGGAGTTTGAATGTTCTCCTTGTGTCCAATTTGGTTTCCTCTCGGTGCTCTCGTTTCCACCCACAGTCCAGAGGCATGCAGGTTAGGTGGACTGGTGATGCTAAATTTGCCACTGAGCTTGTTCACCATGTGATGGGCTGGCGCCCTGTCTAGGGACTGTTCCTTCCTTGAGTCCAGTGCTTGCTGGGATAGTTTAACTCTTTCAGGGCGGTTGTCGACTTTTGTCAAAATTCAGGGATAGAGGATGGAAATCAGCTGTAAATGGTGACAAAACTAACCTTTCCGTTTTAGTTTGACTCTCTTTGCTAGAAGGGAAGTTAGCTTTGCTGATCTGACCTTTATTCCAAGCACATGCATGAGTAGCGAAGAGCAAACGACTTCTAAAATGGCGTCAACATCCATCGAGGGATCAAGGCGAATGCACAAACAATATACTATTTAGACGATGTTTTATATATTATTGCTGAATCAGACTCTGATTTTGATGCATGTGATCTAGAGATGAAGATCGAAAACGAGATACTGGTATCAGCTGAACGGTCCCCGGGTGATTGTGGTGCTAAACACGTTTGTGTAGCTGATGCGCTTATGGCAAAGTTCGCCTGGGAGGACCAACACTTACAATAACAAGAGGTGTAAACCAGATTGCGTTGTAGTGCAACTGTTATCCGCCACATGAAGACAGCCAGGGAGCCGGCTTGCTGCGCATTCCTGCTGGCCATTGAGCTGCCCCTGCGCAGCCGGCAGAAGCCAAAAATAGGCAGCAACGTCAGCCACAGCACACAGCGACAGACGTTTTATGTTTGTTTATGTGTGAAACCATTGCTTTGTGTACTTTACATTAAACAGAGTTTTTTGGAAAAAATATTCAGCTCTCAAAGATTTAAAGCAAGGATCCTCAATATATATATATATCAGTTCTTATGTGTTTCTGTTTCATTTACCGTTTGGTTTTGTGTATCTGATAATTTGGGTTTTTATTGTACAGGACTTTGGTCAGCCTTGATGTTGTTTTTAAAGTGCTTTATAAATAAATAAATAAAATAAATAAATAATAAAATAATAAATAAATCCCAGTCCTGGAGGGTTGCAGTGGCTGCAGGGTTTTGTTCTAACCCAGTTGCTTAATTAGAATTTAGAATTTAATTTCATGGCTTGTATGTGATTTAACTCTGCTATGTCAGGTCATTCTCATATCATAGATTTTCTTCCCCTTTCTAAGGATAACATCCAAATGATTTGAAGGCTAAAAAGGAGGAGTAATTCTCAGTCCTTCACTTTTTTCTCTTCACTTTCCTTCCAAGTATTTAATCAAACCCAATACTGCATGATAAGCACACACAGGTGTAAATGGTAACAATCTAAATGGAGAAATTGTTGGTCTCTTTTCTCATTTGCATGTTATGGCTAAATAGGAGCAATTAAAAACTAAGAATACAGCTGTTTAAGAGTAAAATGAGCAATAAGGGTTCAAAATCATAACGAGCGAGACAACTAAAGTGAAGCTGAAGTGTTACTTGAGTAATAAGAGCTTCTTATTAAGCAATTGGGTTGGATCAAAAACCCGCAGCCAGTGCGGCCCTCCAGGACTGTGATTGAGGACCCCTGGTTTAAAGTATCCCAGCGACCCTTTTTAGGACAAGCAGGTTTAGAAAAATAGATGTATGAATGGGTGTAAAATTTAGCTTAGTGATAACACTATTTTCTGAAGGTATATGAACTGTGTGGCCAAGTGAAAGGACTACAAGACTCAGGAATAAATATTGGGACAGCCCTGTTTAATCCATCAAAGGGAAATAAAGACAAAATGGCTGCTATGTGCGTAAAGGTAACAGAAAAGATCCAAAACAAAATTACTCAAACGTACTCAGGTGAGGTATTGTAATGTTCTCAGGATTTGTTAAGAAAACCTGAACTTATAGTACAACAACAACAACAACATTTATTTATATAGCACATTTTCATACAAACAGTAGCTCAAAGTGCTTTACATATTAAAGAATAGAAAAATGAAAGACATAATTATAAAAAATAAATCAACATTAACATCGAATAAGAGTAAGGTTCAATGGCCAGGGGACAGAAAAACAAAAACTCCAGACGGCTGGAGAAAAATAAAATCTGTAGGGATTCCAGACCATGATACCGCCCAGTCCCCTCTGGGCATTCTACCTAACATAAATGAAACAGTCCTCTTTGGATTTAGGGTTCTCACGGAAGGGCTTGATGATGATGATGGTCACGTAGACTTCTGCCTTTTAATCCGTCCATCATTGTTGGAGCATCATGAAGCTTTGAGTAGGTGGAGGTGGCGCAGGCCACCACCACAAAGAAACCGGAAAAAGAAACAGAAAAGAGAGTAGGAGTCGGTACAGATTTTAGAGCCACCATGAATAGTTATTATGATGAATTGAACATACAGAGTATCAGGATTAAGTTAAATTAATTAAAATGAAGTTATAAAAGGCCATGTTAAAGTAATGTGTTTTCAGCAGTGTTTTAAAGTGCTCTACTGTATCAGCCTGGCGAATTCCTATTGGCAGGCTATTCCAGATTTTAGGTGCATAGCAGCAGAAGGCCGCCTCACCACTTCTTTTAAGTTTTGTTCTTGGAATTCTAAGGAGACACTCATTTGAGGATCTGAGGTTACGATTTGGAATATAAGGTGTCAGACATTCCGATATATAAGATGGGGCGAGATTATTTAAGGCTTTATAAACCATAAGCAGAATTTTAAAGTCAATTCTGAATGACACAGGTAACCAGTGTAGTGACTAAGACTGGTGTGATGTGTTCTGATTTTCTTTTCCTAGTTAGGATTCTAGCAGCTGCATTCTGCACTAGTTGCAAACGATTTATATCTTTTTTGGGTAGTCCTGAGAGGAGTGCGTTACAGTAATCTAGTCGACTGAAAACAAACGTGAACTAATTTCTCAGCATCTTTCAGTGATAAAGAGGTCTAACTTTACTTATGTTTCTTAAGTGAAAAATGCTGTCCTAATGATCTGATTAATATGTGATTTAAAATTCAGATTACAGTCAACAATCACCCCTAAGCTTTTCCCTCCGTCTTGACTTTTAATCCTAATGTATCCAGTTTATTTCTAATAGCCTCATTGTATCCATTATTGCTGATCACTAAAATTTCAGTTTTCTCTTTATTTAACTTGAGAAAATTACTATTCATCCATTCTGAGATACAAGTCAGACATTGTGTTAGTGAATCAATAGAATCGGGTCATCAGGTGCTATTGATAAGTACAGCTGTGTGTCATCAGCATAGCTGTGGTAGCTCACGTTGTGCCCTGAGATAATCTGACCTAACGGAAGCATGTAGATTGAGAATAACAGCGGACCCAGGATAGAGCCTTGTGGAACACCATATTGGATATCATGTGTCTTCGAGTTGTAATTCCCACAACTAACAAAATATTTTCTCCCTGTCAGGTAGGATTCAAACCAATTTAAGACACTGCCAGAGAGGCCCACCCATTGACTAAGGCGATTTCTAAGAATGTTGTGATCAATGGTGTCAAATGCAGCACTCAGATCTAAGAGGATGAGAACAGATAAATGGCCTCTGTCTGCATTTACTCGCAAGTCATTTACTACTTTAACGAGTGCAGTTTCTGTGCTGTGATTTGTTCTAAAACCTGACTGAAATTTATCAAGAATAGCATGTTTATTTAGGTGGTCATTTAACTGCATAATGACTGCCTTCTCTAGAACTTTACTTAAGAAGGGCAAGTTAGAGATGGGTCTAAAATTTTCAAGAGCCGAGGGGTCAAGATTATGTTTCTTAAGTAGGGGTTTAACTACAGCAGTCTTAAGACAGTCTGGGAAGACCCCAGTATCTAGTGACGAATTTACTATGTCAAGAACATTATCAATTAGCACGCCTGATACTTCTTTGAAAAACCTTGTTGGTATCGGGTCAAGGACGCAGGTGGAGGATTTTAATTGAGATATTATTTTTTGTAAATCAGGTAAATCTATCCTAGTGAAAGAGTTTAATTTGTTTATAACAGGATGTTGGGGTTTAGGGGGATCCTTAGTGTTGCAATAGACTAGGCCTGATGATATTTTCAAAGAATGAAGCGGATAGGGCTGTGAATGGCCTGTCCTTATCTAGCTTTTTCTAATGTTCTAATGCAGTAAGAGTCCTTTAAAAATGATGCAACCAGTGGCATTTCACAAATCTGTTATTGTTTATTCATGGGTATTAAGGTTCTTTCTGGTCCCTTCATGTGGATAGATCTTTTGGTGGTGCAGACAGTGGAAAGGTAGCAGTCAGTACGTATTCAGTTGTGACATATCTGAAGGTACAATCTCAAGTGATTAGATTAGATTAGATAACCTTTATTAATTCCATGGGGAAATTCAGACGCATGCAGCAGGAGGACCTCCAGTGTGTTCAGGATTTCCCCTGTGATGTTGCAGCCTTTTCTGATAAGTTTGTTCAGGCATTGTACTTCTTTTGAGCTCAAGTTGCTTCCCCAGAAGACCGCAGTGTAGAACACCACACTGGCTACTATGGACTAGTACAGGGCGAGGCAGAAAGGACGGACGTCTTTGAAATGGCTAGAACTCACCACTAGGTGGAGTGACAGATGTGCGGTAGGTGGCGTTAGGTTCGCGAAGTCTTAGCATATTTTTATTTTCTTTTTAGTTGAAGCCATGGAGCCGTGGACGATAGAACACTGCTTTTTTGCGTACGACTGTTTTGTCAAGAATAACTAATCACCGTGAATTTCTTTGCCATTTCAATATCCACAGAAATAAAGCTGTTCCCGCTCCTAACACTATCCAATGTTGGGTTAAAGCACTTCGTACACAAGGTACACTAATGAGCAAAAGACGCCGGGGGCTACACGCGCACGCACCCTGAAAATGTGGAAAGCGTACGACAGAGCAATGTTGAAAAGAGTGGAGACCAACTTCCATGAGTGCCTTCAGAAATGCATCAGTGATAACGGACACCACATGGGAAATGTTGTTTTCCACACTTGATTTTGTCAAATGCTATTTCAATATGAACTCAAATCTTTCAATAAATTTCTTTGTAAGAAAAAATTAACAATTTTGTGATTTTGTAAAAAACGTCCGTCCTTTCTGCTTCACCCTGTAGAACATTTCCAGCAGTTTGGCTACACACATCAAAAGACCTGATTCTCCTTAGCAAGGCCAGTGTGTTCTCACACTTCTTGTCCAGCGCCACTGTGTTGTCAGGCCAGTCCAGTTTGCTGTTTATGTGAACCCCCAGCTGCTTGTAGCCCTTCACCACTTCCACATCATAACCCTGAATGGTTATCATTACATCTTGGACAGGGGCATAACTGGTCGATAATAAGTTTAACATATTAGCTAGCAAATGTGAAAAAGTCATCCTAAACATCAATCCACTTGTTTGTTCAGTTTACTGGTGTTAATGGATCTGGAGTGCATATGTGCTAACGGGCAGAAAGGGACAAACTTACCTGGCACTACTGAATAAGAAGACATCACAATAAGAGACAACTTGTGTGCTATGGCAGACACAGACCATGATGCCAAGGGTATTGCTGGTTGTGGGGTCAACCAGCAAACTTCACGCGTGATACTCAACTGTCATGAAAAGGTGTGGTGGATTGCAGTTCCCCCTTCTGGGTGGCTCCTTTTTTGTCTTAGTACTATCCATTAAATAATTTCAGACTTTTGGTGATTTGATGGCCAATAGCTTAACTGTATACTGAATGTGCTTAGTGGAAAAGTTGTTGTAAGAATGGAATCGAGATTGTGTGATGTCATGAAAGCAACCTAAAGTTATAACCAGAAAAGCAGGAAAATAATCATCTAAGACAAAAAAAAAATCGTGGTGAGGATTAGTTTGAAAATTAGAATACACATAACTGTGTCAAAAGGAGAGACAAGAATTGTTGACAAGCACAGAAAAGAGTTCAAAACAAAAGAACTCTCCAATGAACAAATAAACTGAATGATGAGTCGTTTTAGTTGAATGGACAACCATAAAGTCCAAGGGGCTGATCTTGATATACCCCGTGACCTGGTGATATCATGTGCTGCACACTTCCAGTTGACAATACACGTACCTGAGGATGGCAAACAAGCCATCGATAAAAAAAATCCCAAAATGCTGATGTCCATGAAAAATACAAGATGGCACTGTGGGAGAATGCAAAATAATTACGACTATAAGTAAAAACGTGTTGAAGCAAAATATAATCTCGAGTGGAGGAGACTCCATGAGGTGCCAGTCCAGATCTTCACAGCCCTCAAAGTCATTGATAAAACTGATCCAGAAGAATTCTTTCAACTTATGGGTGAATTGTGTACTTGAGGACTCTAGTGGAAGTGCATTTAGGACTAAAGCCAGAATAAGGATGAGATATTGGGGCATCTTAGCTATTGGCTAAACAAATGAGCCTGATGGACTAAATGGTCTCCTTTCATTTATCAAGTTTTTAATGTCCATATAACTATGACCCTTGGATTTTTGGGTCTCAAACACATAAATAAAAATGATGTATAGGTAATTTTAAAGGTTGCAATTTCTGTTTATCAAAACTAAAAGTGAAAGTCAAGTCACAGCAGGCTGAATTTTTCTTTAATGTCAAAGTGATTCATTTGTTAACGTGACTGATTAGCATCTTCCATGATGGCATTACCCTTTTTTCTACCTCTCCTCTGCCTTTTCTAAACATCAACACATTCTCTGGTGATCCTTATTTTGTCCTGATTTTAGTTTTAGCTTGACATCTGATCATCCCTTTGTTACCAGCGAGCAGCACCCCCATCAGGATTTACTCATTTCAAGCCCACCAGACCGAATTCTCTACGGCTTGCCACATCCATGCCATTCTGAGCACACTCTTGAATGGCTGTGTTGTGAAATTAAAGCCAGTGTGATGAGACATACGATGGGGTAATGAAGTGTGACAGGTTCTGCCTCAAAGGACGTTTGGAGATGGGCGATGGGAAGCCGAGGTCAATGCCTCAGCTGTTAGTACAAGAAGCAGACCTCTTGAGAGACCCAGTGCTGTTTTTTCTTTTGTTATTTATAGAGCTACTTTCTATGGTTGTATTCCCTAACTATTGCACAACCCATATACAGTATATTCTAAATTGACTCTTTCTTTTCCTTTCTTTGCCTTCTTTTTATTTAAATTAGTGTTTTAGGGGAGTAGGGATTCATTCATGGTGAATAACTAGGGCAGAATTTTAGCACCTTTTAAGATTCATTTGCTTTGAGACTGAGCCATTTTCCCTTCTTCTCTGCTTCCTCTTGGTTTTTCAGGTTTAATAAGTACAGTGGCAAGAAAAAGTATGTGAACCCTTTGGAATTACCTGGTTCCCTACATTAATTGGTCATAAAATGTGATCTGATCTTCATTTAAGTCACAAATATAGACAAGCATGATATGCTCAAGATAATAACAAACAAAACAGTCATAATCCTTCATGTCTTTGTTGAGAACACCCATCAAACATTCATAGTGTGCTGTGTAAAAAGTGGATTTAATAACTGGTCAAACCTCATTTGGCAGCAATAATCTCTAACAAGCACTTCCAGTAGCTGTAGATCAGAAAACATTTGAACCACTCTTCATTACTGACCTGCTTCAGCACAGCCATATTCCTAGGGTGTCTGGTGTGAATGGCTCTCTTGAGGTCATTCCACAACATCTCCATTGGGTGAAGGTCTCAGCTCTGACTGGGACACTCAAAATGGTAAAAATTTATTTTTTTGAAGCCATTCTTTAGTAGATATACTTCAATGCTTAATGATATTGTCCTGCCGTATCACCCAACTTCTACTGAGCTTCAGCTGGAGGACAACCTCCCTGTATTATTCCTTGATAAGCTTGGGAATTCATTTGTCCCTCAATAAGGCCTTTAATGACCTCTTGGGTACAGCTATCAGCAGTGTGTCTGCCTGCGCAGGAAGTGTCCACCTTGTTGAGAGGTTTACTTACCTTGGCAGTGACATTGATGTCTCTGGTGACTTTTCCTATGAAGTCAGAGATGGACTGAGAGAGTATGGTGGTTCAAGAGTTGCTGGAAAGGAGTATGTGGTCTTCCCGATATCTATGCAAAACGACGAAGGTCCAAGTCTTTAGAGTCCTGGTGCTTCCTGTCTTGATTTATGGTTGCGAGACATGGATTGCTATCCAGTGACCTGAGACGAAGAGTGGACTCCTTTGGTACTGTGTCACTCCTCCTTGGGTACCGTTGGTTTGACCATTGTGTCGAATGACCAGTTGTTCATGGAGTCCCGAATGAGGCACATTATCTGCAATGTGAGAGAGCATCAGTTACGGCACTATGGCCATGTGGCATGTTTCCCGAGGTTGATCCGGCTCGTAGGAACCTCATTGTTGGGGACCCAAGTGGCTAGACCAGGCCAAGGGGTCACCCATGTAACACCTGGCTGCGGCAGATAGTGGGTCATTTCTAGAGGGTGGGACTGGACCGCGTCGCGTGTCTGCCTGGGGGGTTGCTAACCGGGATCTCGAGTTGTTTCGTCGTGTGGTGGGTGCGGCAAAGCACTATACCAGTGCATGCTCCCGAACCTGAACTTGACTTGATGGCCCCAAGTATACTAAATCATTGGGATGATGTTCTCATGTTGGTATGCGGTACCCTTTAAACATGATATACACTGTCGCATGTTCTTCTTGAACAAGTCAACCTTAGTTTAATCATTCCACAAAACATTTTCACAATTATGTTGTGGAGTGTCAAAGTGCTCTTTAGCAAACTTTAGGTGCAGAGAGATTTTTTTTTTTTGGTGAGCAGTGGCTTCCTCCTTAGACTCCATGCCTGTTAAATGTTTTGCATGTGGTAGACTCATGACCAGGTACATGAACCCATTCCAATAACTTCTTCATGCCTTTAGTTGTTACTCTAAGATTCTTTTGGAGTCATCTTGGCTGGACACCCACTTCTAGGAAGACTAGCTGCAAGACTAAATCATCTCCATTTATACACAGTTTGTCTAACTGTGGACTAATGGATATTTAAACTATTTGAAATTTCTTTGTATCTGTTTCCAGCCTTATTCAAATCAACAGTTCTTGAACATGGATCTTCTGAGATCTCTTTTTTGCATCACATCACCAGATGCTTCTTGTGAATCTTCTTCTTTCGGTTGTTCTTGTTAGGGGCTGCCACAGCGGATAAACTTCTTCCATACCTTTCTGTCCTCTGCCTCTTGCTCTGTCACACCCATCACCTGCATGTGCTCTCTCAACACATCCATAAGCCTTCTCTTAGGCCTTCCTCTTTCCCTCTTGCCTGGCAGCTTTATCCTTAACATCCTTCTCCCAATATACCCAGCATCTCTCCTCTGCACATGTCCAAACCAACGCAATCTTGCCTCTCTGACTTTGTCTCCCAGCCGTCCAGCCTGAGCTGACCCTCTAATGTCCTCATTTCTAATCCTGTCTATCCTCATCACACCCAATGCAAATCTTAGCATCTTTAACTCTGCCACCTCCATCTCTGTCTCCTGCTTTCTGGTCAGTGCCACCGTCTCTAACCCATATAACATAGCTGGTCTCACTACCATTAGTAGACCTTCCCTTTCACTCTTGCTGATACCCGTCTGTCACAAATTACTCCTGACACTCTTCTCCACCCATTCCACCCTGCCTACACTCTCTTCTTCACCTCTCTTCCACAATCCCCATTACTCTTTACTGTTGATCCCAAGTATTTAAACTCAGCAGACTCAAATTACAAGTACATCCCAGACCACAACTTGGACTTAGGACCTTGGTTGAACAGGCCATATGTCTGGTAACTCTTCAACGACAAGAAGTCTCACAACAAGTAGTTAAATTGTGAAAACCGGAGGGAACACCAAAGGCCATCATCCACAGCTCTCTTCCAACTCGAGGGAGAATCATCCAGGTATTTTTTAGGTACAAATATGCATGTTGGCAGGGCCTGGAAGATTATGAGGGAGAAAAGCACATTTGAAATGTACAGTAAGTGGGTATCCATTGATCTGGAGATGTACTTCAGCATCAGTCTTTAGTCAGAAGTTATCCATAAATCATGTTAGGTAACTGCCCCAGTCCAAAAGTAAGAGTTTTAATATCACATCCAGAAGCTGATATTTTGGCATGAGAATTGCAATAGCATGGTCCTTAGCATGTGTAGTATTCCCGCAGTACATTTCAGGCAACGGGGCAGCAAGTGAACACATACCCTTAATTTTTTCTGCCTAGTTTTTTACCAACAATTACTGTTAATTGTAAGGCCATGTTGGCATACTGTCCTGGTTTGATACAAATGCTTTCAATGACATAGGGTAGGATAAAAAGTCACTGACAGCTTGATTGACAACAATCAGAGATAAAATGCACTCATGGTTTCTTTCATCTTCACCCCTTCAGTTTTGAGAAGGATAATCACTTCTTCATTAAAAAGCAGCCCACAGTTATTTATTTCCCCATGGGCTTTATGTTTCTGTGCTGTAAGCCATTTCTTAGCATTCTGTTATCAAAGTGCATTATTTGTGTGCACTATGTCATTATTTTTTATTATTTGACTGATGCCTTCATCCAAGGTGATTTACGATATCTGCGATACATCTGATTACATTTCTTTTTGTTTTTCCAGTTGGATCACAAGCAGGGGATTTGAACCCACAACCTCAGGGTGTGAAGTCCTACATCCAGAGCCCTAACTACTACACCACACTGCCTGCCTTTTGTAATGGGCCTCCCCAATTGGGTTTTAGGGAGTTGCAGGTGTGTCATACTAAAGGGGGTGAATATTATTTGCAGTTATTTTATTTTTAATTAATGTTGGTCACTTTGCAGAGATCGGATTTGACGTTGATATTAACTGATCTTTTTCTGTTCATCATTGTCAGAATAGCCAAAGTAAATCCTCTGTGATTCAATGCTGTAAAAACAATATAATATGAAAACGTCGAAGGGGTGAATACTTTTTATAGGCACTGTATGCAGACACAGAGGGCTACAGATTAAAAAAATTAAAAACTCTTCTGATGTCGATGCTCACTTCCTTCTGCCCTGTTATTACGGAAAATACTTAGTAAATACAGAAGAGTCTTGAGCAAGCATTAGAAATGCACTCCAACATGGATGTCCTTTATTTATACCAAATGGTGGAGTACCACATGCTCTTGTTAGTGCAACATGGCAGACTGAATAAATCTAACAGAAAGTTTCCTTTAACCAGATAGGTTCATTTACATATAATGACCGTGCAGCATTTCAATTAAACCCATCGGCCTACAGATAAATGGTATACGAGGTGAGACACAAAAATAACCGGACTGGGCTTGGGGCCTTCCTGGAAAACCGTCTGGAGGTCGGTCAGACTTGAATCATAGAACTATATCCCCTCCTACATGCCCTCTCAAACCGCCGACTGGCTAGGTGTATCCTATGAATAGCCCAGTCAGTATATGCACAACAATCGCTACACGAGTTGCCGCTATAATGTCGGATGAAAAAAAATAGAACAGCAAATCAACATCAAATTTCTCACAAAATTGAACAAAATGGCCACAGAAACTTACGAAATGATAAAAAAAGTGTACAGTGATAACAGTTTGTCTCGCACACAAGTTTTTGAGGGGCACAAACATTTCAAGGAAGGACAAGAAAATGTGGAAGACGTTCAACGCCCAGGTCGAGAGAGGGGTGGGTGCTTCACCAAGACAATGCTCCTGCGTACAATGCCTTTTCCGTAAAGCAGTTTTTGACAAACAAAAACATTCCTGTCCTCGATCATCCTCCCTGTTTGCCCGATTTAGCTCCCTGTGATTTTTACTTGTCCCCAAAAATCAAAAGTGACCTGAAGGGGAGCACATTTTTCTTCAATGGATGAAGTGAAGACAGAAACTGCAAGCCTGTTGAAGAGCTTCAAGCAAGAAGACTTCCAGCACTGTTTCAATCAATGAAAGATACGCATGGAGTGGTGTAGAGATCGGGAGGGGGAGTATATAGAAGGTAACAGAATGCTGTAATTCATCAATAAATATGTTTTTTTTTACCAATCCGGTTATTTTTGTGTCTCACCTGATATAGTTTATTATTAAGAGTTGAGGGTACACACTTGGTTAAAAAAATAAGACTACTTTTATATAAGCTGTTATAAGACAAGATATAAAATTAAATGTTAAATATGTGATCTCTGTAAGAGGCTAGGGGTTGCTGTTGCCCCTTTCAACTGAACAGACAAACACTGAACGCAGGGTAAAATCACCAAGAAGGTATTCAATTATTTTCTTCTTGTTTTCAGTGCCACCATACTCAGGCAATTCAATAATAATAATATTTATAATAATAATAATAATCACAATAATTTCTCCTCCACTCCTCCCAGCAAGCTCTGTCCTCTACCTCCCAACTCTGGCTCACTTGCTGGGTCTCCAACAGTCCTTTATATAGTCCTTGACCCAGAAGTGCTTCTGTTTTTCCACTCCAGTGACTTGTTAGCACCTCCGAGTCAGATGGAGAATTGGATTTTTCTTCAGCCCAGAAGTACTTTGGGACTCTTACTTCTGGGCTATAAATATGACATGAGTCCTTCTGTTCCTTTATAGCTCCCCCTGGCGGCACCCAGGGCACCCAACAGTGCAACCAAACTCCAAGTCCCAGGATGCCCTGCGGGAATCAGGGGCACCAACAAATCCTGGGGAAGCTGCCATTTAGCGTTTTGGGGGAGGCAGTATCCTAGAAAAGCTGCCTCCCCCCATCCTTCCATCACAAGGGCATCCCGGGCCGGGATGAGCTGCCGGCCATCTGCCACATTTCATTTTCTAATTTAAATCTACTGGTACAAATGAAGTCAGGATTTCTAGTTTATAAGGCAGGTAATTTCAAACATTTTTTTCCTTTTCCCTTACACCCATAGACTGCAAAGATATACAGTACATCTGGCAATTTCAGATTGTGTTTAATGCTTCCCAAAATCATTTTAAATTCTTTTAATAATCAATGAACAAATAGCATCTAAGTTCAATTACGCTTTAATATTTTAGCCGCAGTACTCTTTTTTGATAACATGGTGTTGTATTGACAGACATCATTTAAACCTCTCAACAGCAACCAAAACTCTCCACTTTGCCTCATTAGCTGGTACACCATTGGGTTCTTTCAGGTGAGTCCAATCCCTGATCGTCTGAACAGCCATTAAGTTCATTGCTGATAAATATTGCTATTGACTGCCTTTAATCTTAGGGCCTGTGTTGTGAAATTAGGAAACTCAAGCAGTATTGATCTGTTGAGTCAATGTACTGAGTGTCTAGGAATAGAAACTTGAAGTGCAAAAAGTACCAGAAGGACAAAGAAATACTTTTATTAAATGCAAAAACAACAGTCCATAAAATGGACCTAGTGCAGTGACATTTGATTATGAAGAAAAGAATGTAAATTAAAAAATAAAGAATCACTTTTGTATTGTATTTCATTTTTACCTACAGTGTCTTGTTTGACCACAGTCTTCCTCTTCTGGCTGCTCCCGTTAGGGGTTGCCCCAGTGGATCATCTTTTTCCATATCTTTCTGTCCTCTCCATCTTGCTGTGTCACACCCATCACCTGCATGTCCTCTCTCACCACATCTGTAAACCTTCTGTTAGGCCTTCCTCTTCTCCTCTTACCTGGTAGCCCTATCCTTAACATCCTACTCCTAATGTATTCAGCATCTTTCCTCTGCACATGTCCATACCAACACAATCTCGCCTCTCTTGACTTTGTCGCCCAATCGTCCAAGTTGAGCTGACCCTCTAATATACTCATTTCTAATCCTGTCCATCCTTGTCACATCAAATACAAATCTTAATATCTTTCACTCTGCTACCCCCAGCTCTGTCTCCTGCATTCTGGTCAGTGCCATCGTCTCCAACCCATATAACATAGCTGGTCTCACTACATCCTGTAGACCTTCCTTTCACACTTCCTGATACCCATCTGTCACAAATCACTCCTGACACTCTTCTCCACCAATTCCACCCTGCCTACACTCTCATTTCACCTCTCTTCCACAATCCCCATTATTCTGTACTGTTGATCCCAAGTATTTAAACTCATCCACCTTCCCCAACTCTACTCCCAGCATCCTCACCGTTCCACTGACCTCCCTCTCATTTACACACAAGTATTCTGTCTTGTTCCTACTGACCTTCATTCCTCTCCTCTCCAGAGCATATCTCCACCTCTCCAGGGTCTCCTCAACCTGCTCCCTACTATCATTACAGATCACAATGTCATCAGTAAACATCACAGTCCACGGGGACTCCTACCTAATCTCATCTGTCAACCTGTCCAACACCATTGCAAATAAAAAAGGGCTCAGACCCAATCCCTAATATAATCCCACCTCCACCTTGAATGCATCTGTCACTCCTATCGCAGAACTCACCACTGTCACACTTCCCTTGTACGTGTCCTATACAACTCACATACTTCTCTGCCACTCCCGACTTCCTCATACAATACCACAGCTCCTCTCGAGGCACCCTGTCATATGCTTTCTCCAGGTCCACAAAGACGCAATGCAACTCCTTCTGGCCTTCTCAATACTCCTCCATAGCATCCTCATCATATCTGTTTGACCACAGTGACGTAAGAAAAAATTTCACAGTCTCTTATGCATGATGCACTGTTTACTCTCATAACATCTCTGAGGCTATGGTGTGTCTTAAGACTCTCTCACACTTGTGAAGTGGGTCACTGCCACCATAATCATGCCAAGAATTTAGCAGAATTGGCTCATTCTCACATACCAGGGTGACCTGGCCATTTTCTAGCCGCAACTTTCACTCATGCACCTCTCATCTCATGTTAGGGGGTGGGGACCCCAAAAGGTGCACAAAACGTCACAAGCATGCAATGTTATGGATTTGGCTTGAAATAAAATACAGCGCCATGCACTGATGGTTGGGGGTTACATTTACATGAACTTAGTCATTAGTTTGTATGATTTCCTTGAATCACAAACGACCTTACTCCTTACCTTTCCCGTTTCTTTGCTGAATCATATCCACACCATCTTCACAAGTGGTCAGTATTGTCTGTGATGAAGGTGTCTGGCTGCTTCTGGTGGTAAATAGTTTCTTACAGTATATGGAAAGGAGGTTCTTTATTTAGTTTACTACAGTGAAACCTCGATTCATGACCATAATTCGTTCCAAAACTCTGGTTGTAAACCGATTTGGTCGTGAACCGAAGCAATTTCCACCATAGGATTGTATGTAAATACAATTAATCCTTTCCAGACCGTACAAACTGTATGTAAATATATATATTTTTGTAGTTTTTAAGCACAAATATAGTTAATTATACCATAGAATGCACAGCATAATAGTAAGCTAAATGTAAAAACATTGAATAACACTGAGAAAACCTTGAACAGAGAAAACTAACACTGCAATAGTTTGCGCTATAGTGCTAGGAACCGCTTGCTAAAACACTTTTTTTTAATGAGTTTTAAGCACAGGGAAAAAAATGAACATTTGAAAAATCCGTAATTTAATAAATCACCAAGAAAAGTAACATTGCAACAATGCACGCTATGAACCGATCGCTGTAAACAGAACTGAAAACTAAAACAAGCCTTTTCTACCTTATGCGTCCAGCCTCCCTCTCTCACTCACTCTCTCTCTCTTTCGTGTGTGCGTGTGTCTCTTTGAGCCTGGAGCGCCTGTGTGTGTGCCTCTGTCTCGCGCGCCTGTGTGTGTGTACATCTGTCTGGCACGCCTGTGTGAGTGTGTGTGCCTCTGTCTAGCGCGCCTGTGTGTGTGTCTCTCTCTTGTGCGCCTCTGTGTGTCTGTGTGTGTCGTGCGCGCCTCTGTGTATGTCACGCTCTCTCTCTCTTGTTCGCTCGCTCGCTGCACAGGAAATGCACAGGGAGAGACTGAACATGTACAAACCAAAAGGAAAACTGGCTTGTTCGTATACTGATTGTGTGGTCGTGAACCGAGGCAAAAGTTTGGCGAACTTTCTTGGTCGTAAACCAATTTGTACGTGTACCGAGACTTTCGTGAACTGAGGTTCCACTGTATTCCAGAAGGTTCCAGAAAAGCAAATCTAGCAAAAGAATGTTCTGCTAAGTGATCAAGTTCCTTTACTTTGTTGACCATTTTGGTGTATTTTGGGATAGGTGCAGGCAGAGGCCTGCCATTGGAGTTTAGAGGTTAGGCTGCCAGGGGTGAGGCCTAATCTAGGCTGGCTAGGGAAGTCCGGCTGGCCTAGCCTGGTTAAGGGATCTTTCAGGGGCATAACACTCTTTTGTTATTAAGAATTTACTTGAACATAATAATTATATTCTGCATTTATATTTCATTTATTTTAGTCATGACTCTAGACAATGACTAGGCACAGGGTTGACTACCAGTTAAGTGAATATAATCAGAATGTGACTAGCTTCAAGGTGTATGATTACAGGTAACACTGGATAACACATTTTTTCAAAGGTTCGTCTTTCTGAATAATTGTTGATGATTATTATGGGCAACTTCAAGCTGTGCACAAATATAATTTTAGATTGATTGTACCACTAAGGAATTTGGAGAAACATGAAAAAAATGTTTAATTGTATTTAATGTATGTAATCACTTAATGATGCTGGCACATTGTAATTTATTAGTTCAACTGATGTCAAAATGCTTCCCTGCTGATTTTTGCTTTTGTTCTGATAGTTCTTATTTCGGTGTCCAATAATAGTTGAATGCATCAAATGATTCCACTTGCCCTGATACTGATTTTCCATTGCTGTAATGTCCTGGTGAAACCTTTCATAATGTTCATCACTGACTGAACCAAGATTAGCAGGGAAAAAGTCCAAGTGTGAATGCAGAAAATTAATCTTTACTGTAGCAACATGGTGCACTTGATGGTTTTGTATTCCTGAAGCATGTTGTCAACCAGCTCAATGTAGTTTGGTGCTCTGTTGCTGCCAAGAAAATTCTCAACACCGTTCTACAGTGCCTTTCATGTGATTTCCTCTAGCCAGATTAGCAGAGTTTTGAACTGCTTGTCATTGATGGTGTGTCTGATATAAGTCAAGTCAAGTCAAGTTGGGGAGCATACACTGGTACAGTGCGTTGCTGCACCCACCACAAGACGAAACAACTCAGAATCCCGGTTGGCAACCCCCCAGGCAGACATGCTGTCCATTCCCACCCTCTGGAAATGACCCTCTATCTGCCACAGCCAGGTGTTACATGGGCAACCCCTTGGCCTGGTCCAGCCACTCAGGTCCCCAGCAATGAGGATCCTGCGAGCTGGATCACCCTCATTCGGGACTCCATGAGCAACCGCTCTTTCGACACAAAGTCAAACCAGCAGTACTCAAGGATTCTCTGAAGAGACACAGTACCGAAGGAGTCCGGTCTTAGTTTCAGGTCACAGGATAGTGTCCATGTCTTGTGCTGTGACGTGCGAGTCCCCGTCTTGCACCCCAAAACAAGAAGCTGAGTCTCAGTACTTTAACAACACCAGCTTTATTCAGCTTGAAACAGCAACAGCGCAGTTATTTATTGTAGCGGGATCTGCCATTCTCCTATACACAGACACAGCAGTCAGGCAGGGTCGTGGCCAAGCAGTACTGTGCCCTGTGCATTTAAAATGTTCCTTGTTCCTTGTATCACCCATCGACGGCAAGCGCTTATGCATGTCAGTGATCTTTTTGGATTCGCTTTTATGGCAAACTGCTACAGCGCTGGGAGACTGCCATTGCTTTGGGATGCTCTTCCGCGTGTCGTCCGGTTGGATGGAATCCCACAAGAGTTTAGAAACTCTAAAGACTTTGACCTTCGTCCTTTTGCAGAGATATTGGGAGTGCCACACACCCCTTTCCAGTGACCTCATGACCCCCAATGCTCTCCCAATCCGTCTACTGACTTCATAGGAAGAGTCACCAGAGACATGAATGTCACTGCCAAGGCAAATAAATCCTCTCGACAAGGTTGACACTGTCTCTGCAAACAGTGTGTCTGTGTCTGATATAAGGACCAACAAAATTGCCTTACTTAATCTTACCTTCAGTGTTTTGTGGAAACACTTGGGCATCTCAGATATCAAAATCCTTCACCTTCCTTGTTCATCTCTTTCACTAGAAAGAGGAGGCAAAAATAGGTTTGTTAGGTCAACAAGTCATTTTATGTGCCACTCTGCCCAAATGCTTGCAGAGTTCCCTTTAATGTATTGAGACTGTTTAGCATGGCTGTCCCATTCCCAAATGAAACATCTGGTACATCTGAGCTACATTCCTAGAAGCTGTGCCACTGCTTATACGATTACCACCAATGTTCAGGTTATAGTCGATGTGTTATAAATATATACTGTGGCTGATGCCTGGGGCGACGACCCGGCCGGGACGCCTTGGAGGACCGGAAGAGGGCGTACGCCCACCTCAGACCACGTGGGGGTGAAAACCCTGGTTGCTATGGGGACCACGGGTACAGAGCTTTGAAGCTCAACCCTGTAGGGGCCCGTGGTCACCGCCAGGGGGCGCCCCAGTGCCTTGGAGACCCTGGACCTCAGCACTTCCGCCACACCCGGAAGTGCTGGGTGTAAAAGAGCAGGGACACCGGAGTGCTTCCGGGGATGCAGCCGGCACTTCCGCCACACTGGGGCGTGTCGGTGGAAGATTGCCGGGAAACACCTGGATCACGTCTGGGTGATTATAAAAGGGGCCGCCTCCCTCCATTCGATGGATGGAGTCGGGTGGAAGAAGGATGAAGTCTTGGAGGAGAGGAATGGAGGCGGACCACAGAAGGCCTAGACTTTAAGGGATGATTGGTGCTGTGGCACTGGGTTTGTGCACTCTATTGCTGAGATTATTGTAAATAAACGAGTGTGGTGCTAAACACATCATGTCTACCTGTCTGTGTCCGGGCTGTACCCTACAATACTTACAATATGAGAAGAATTCAAAGGAGTATTTGATGATTAATTCTGTGATCAGCAGGCCAAAAATCCATAAGATATGCTCAAAAGTGTTCAGGAAGCAACATTTTCATTGTCCACTGTAATTTATCAGCAATTTTCATAAAAATTTCTGACTTACAGTGCAAGTGAATTGCAGCTTTTCTAGTGCTGGATGGAAGTGCCAAGGTGATATAACAAGATATTTGCTGAGAAATGAAAAAGCAAGTATAAAGCAGGATTTATTCACATTTTGTAATCCTTCTGGCAGCCAACATGTGGCCTCAATTTGAGTGATACGAGGACATTGTGTTACCTTAAACCTGAGTAAACACAATTTCAATGCCCACAGAAGCTGGCATTTGGCCAGCATATTATTTCAAAGCCAAAATTGCATCACACAGTGATATGTGGCAGTATGTTGGAGCCACAGAGTGGCTGAAGCTGAATGGAGCAGAAAGAAGTTCTGCCACCTGTCATTATGAAACTGCAGACATTTTTATTAGGCCAACAACTGATGGACTGACTGCACTTACATAAATACACACAAAAGAGTGGTCTGAACCAACAGAAATTTTAAAGCGTACAGAATCTTTCAATATTATTATTGAAGGGAATATATATGAACACTTTAAAACTGTAGATTTCCTTGAGGGTCATTTGGAGAAAAAAACATGTCACTTTGAGCCTACAGTCACTGAAGAGCACTCTACAAAAATAAACAGAACTGAGTTGAATTGAATGTTAGTTGTCAGTCACTCAGTCATTCTCCAACCCGCTATATCCCAACACAGGGTCATGGGGGTCTGCTGGAGCCAATCCCAGCCAACACAGGGCACAACGCAGGAACAAACCCCGGGCAGGGTGCCAGCCCACCACAGGGTACACACACACACACACCAAGCACACACCAGGGACAATTTAGGATCGTCAATGCACCTAACCTGCATGTCTTAGGACTGTGGGAGAAAACTGGAGAACCCGGGCCACCGTGCCACCCCAATGTTAGTCGTGCAGGGAGATTAATAAGGGTGTACATTAATGGTTGTCATAGACAAAGATGGTATCCTGTTCACTTCTAGACAATAATTAAAACCTGAATCTACCAAACATTTTTGGACAATTATACGAGCTGCTCATGACTTTCTATTTTTCATAGTGGTTTCTCTTTTTTACTTCTGTCTCTTCATATCAAGGTATTCTGAGGTGTATCCTTCAACCAAAAAACTTGATAAACTGACATATATCTGTCTATTACATTAAAAAATTCTTCGATGCGACAAGACTTTTTGGAAGAGAGATTTTGTCAAGTCCCACGAGGTGAGAGTTTTGTTTTGAGTTTTTTTCAAGTCACACCCTCCTCTCAAACATTTTCAAACAAGACCACGGTCCTCTCAACTCTCATTCATGTGAATGTTTTTATCAGACACACTTCCTGTGCTCTCAGCTCTTATACATTTTAACGTTTTCCTCACTTTAAGTTTCTAATCAAAGAAGACGTATTATGTCCAAATCTTGTTGAAGAATTTCATCACGACAGGGTTATCAGCATAAAAAATGAGTACACGTGCAATCCTAGCACAGAGAAACAAAGAAGTCAGATTAATTAACACCAAAAATGTCGATCGGTTACACTGCAAATTGGTTAAATGAGTCCAAAAATGTCGATCGGTTACACTGCAAATTGGTTAAATGCGTATCAATAGACTACGCTGAAACAGTTGGTGTTGATTGTGCAGAAGATGAATATCTACAACGGTTAACAACATCCGGTCTTACAATGCACGAATTACTGTAGAAAGAAGGATGTACCCAAGATAGGTAATGTAGTATATCTTCTGTGGGTAACATTAGACAACAAAGGAGATCTTGATATGCCATTCGTATTAAAACGTTAACAGTTTCCGGTTAGAATAGCTTTTGCAAAGACAATTAACAAATCTCAGAGCCAAACATTCGAAAAAGTCATTTATTTAATAGAGAGAAAGAAACGAAATTCAATCATGGGCAGTTTTATGTTGAGTTGATGAATATGTAACAATTCCCTTGAAAATAAAAATCTGTTTAAATTGTACATCCGCATCCCCATACGCGAGCAGCAGAACCGCAAAGAGGCCAGTGCGTAGCACAGGCCAGGGGGTTGGCAAGCAAAGCGAGCAGGGGGCAAAGCCCCCTAGTATTGTAAATAAATATAACCAGTTGTACACTATGTGGTACCCCACATCACAATGCAACTTGGACAATCAAGGGTACCTCATATAGAAATAATGCCTATTGGAATGAGTTACCAAAAACGTCCAGCTATGGAGGCACAACCAATTGAAGATAGGATGTGTAACCAGCAGGGGGTGCTACTGAGTCCCTAACCCCATACACAGTAATGCCCAACACAGTTTCTGGTTCACATAAAGGATATTTTTATTACACACCATTTTTTTACAGCCAATAATTACACAATCCAAAGACATGTTGGATCTTTTTCTCTCCTTCTGCCCTATTGGTGATTGTCACCTACTGCCTCATGACTGTGTCTACTTGAGTTGAGGTAGTGGGTCCCCTTTAAACAGGACCCAAGAATGCTTCTGGTGCCATGGTGCATCTTATTGGAAGCACTTCTGGGTCACACGGGAACCAGAGAGGTCCTTTCCCTGACAGCATGGCACCAAGGTACCCCGACAGGGCTGCACTTCTGGACTCCAACTACTATGCACTCATGTGGGTCTCTGCACTGGGATGTTGGGATGCCTCAAGGGGACCACTGTCTTATGTGGAGGATAAGAACTGCTCCTGGCCTCTGGTTTCTGCTAGTCTATCCCTTACTGTATATCTTTTCAGCCAGGCAAGAAATTATCCATCTGTCCTCCATGGCACTTACAGATAACTCCAGAACAGTATACAGAAAACATTAAATCAACAAGATTAAAGAAAATGAGTGATAACTCCTTAATAAATAAGTGATAAATTAATTGGGGTTTTGGCAAGCGGCTGGGGGTGGCACTCAGCCGGGAAGCCCGGAAGGACCACGAGGGGGTGACCTCCCTGGTGGCCTTGGGGACCACGGGAACTGAGCTTGGAAGCTCAACCCGATAGGGGCCCATGGTCACCACCAGGGTATGCCCCAATGCCTGGAGAGCCCTGGTGCTCAGCACTTCCGCCACAAACGGAAGTGCTAGGGGGAAGACGACCAGGGACACCCGGAGTGCTTCTGGGTGCACAGCCGGTACTTCCGCCACACTGGGGAGTGCCGACGAAAGATTATCGGGAGTCACCTGGAGCATGTCTGGATGATTATAAAAGGGGCCACCTCCCTCCGTTCAGTGGCTTGAGTCGGGAGCTTAGAAGGACGGAGCTCGGGAGGAGAGGAAAGGAGGCGGCCTGAAGAGACGAAGGCATTGTGTGAGAGGCCTGAACTCTTGGGAGTTTTAGGGTTGTGTGTGTTTCACTTGTGTAAATAATGTATAATAAACGTGTGTTGGGTGAACCATCACTGTCCGCGTGTCTGTGTCCGGGCCTTGTGCCACAGGGTATTGGCACCAAATCCAATAGTACCATGGCTGTATTAAAACATGATTTTGGAAAACAGTTGTGTTCTATCTATCTATCTATCTATCTATCTATCTATCTATCTATCTATCTATCTATCTATCTATCTATCTATCTATCTTATAAAACAATTATGTAAGAAAATGTCTACCCCTGGGTTCCAGTGTTTACTTTTACTTATACTTTAATGGTGGTAATGGGCATATTGGGACACTCCACCCTGGGGCGTGAGATATGCTATTTGTAACAGCCCTGTTTTGTGTTTTATATATTGTATTATTTCACTGGGTCAGGCTAGATCTTTGTCAATAGCATTATTTAATAATATATTGGGACTGGCAATATGATGAATATATCAGGGGTCCTCTCAATCGTGGTTCCGGAGGGCTGCAGTGGCTACAGTTTTCCTAATTAGAACTCAGTCCTTGCTGATAATGAAACTTGGTATTTAACTCTATAACTTGCTAGCTCTTTCATTCAATGACAAAAAAATTTTAGATGCATTATACATCAGAGGTCGTCAGTTACAGCCCTGGGGGTCCACAGTGGCTGCAGGTTTTCACTTCAACTAATTTCTTAACTAGACCCCATTTACTTACTACTAAAGAATTATGTTTTTGGGCTTAATTTTAGTTATCTGGCCTGTTACTTAATTCAGAACTCTTAATTGCCTATTTTATTTTTTAGCAACTGCATTTAAGTTTTAATCATTGCCTGTTTTCTTAACCAGACATTAGTTAATAATGAAATGCAGATAACCAATAAACCAGCAGCTCTCCAGCTTATGTGCTCCCTTTTAAACCTGTGCATATGCACCATGAAGTACCTGGGCTAAAAAACTTTTAGAAATAAGTGAGTGGGGAATTGGAAGGGGTATTAAGTTTAAATCTGTTCTGGTCCACAAAACACATGGATAATGTCCTCAGAGAAGGGAACTCTGTAGTGCAGTTATAATTTCTCTTGGACGAATGAAAGCACCAACAAGCCAAATAGTTAAATACCAAGTTTAATAATCAGCAAGGACTGTCTTCTAATTAGGAAACTAGTTTGAAGGAAAAGCTGCAGCCACTGCAGCCCTCCAAGACTGTGACTGAGGACCCCTGGTTTATATGAATGAGACTATTAGATGGGCAGTGCTATTCTGATTCCCATTATTCCATTTTTATCACCTACTTACTAAGGAGCTATTATTAATTGTCTTTAATTTTATTGGTTTCATATCTTGCCATGGTGGAGTGGTGGATCTGAGGCTAGGGGTCTGTGGTTTGAATCCCATACGTGCCAGAAGTGACTCTCCTCCTTGATCAAGGCCCTTAACTTGCTACTGCTCCATCCTGGGTATGAAATGAACCTGCATCCAGCCCTGCAAGCAGGTCTTCCAACTTGCAGGGAAAACGTGGAGGCTGGTGGCAGGATTGGCACTCCAACCACCGTAAAAAAAAAAGAAACTCACACTATTCCAGTGTGGTGCTGACGTGTCACCAGTTGCATGGCTGCACACAGATCTCAATCCGAGAGGTTCACCATGTGGTGAGTGTGGCAAAGCAAAACTCCCATCCTCTCTCTCTCCCTCTCTCGTATCTTGTCATGGAGTTATTCTACTTTTGAATGGTGCAGGCCTGCCGCCAGCTGGGGGACAAACGGGACTCTGGTTTGTCAAAGGGGGCCGACAGCGGCACGCTTCTCAAAGACAAAGGAGAGCCGACGTCAACGTTCTTCAGCTTGACGTTGAGTAGTATGTTTGTTGTACAGGGTACGTGGATAATGGATTGACTTCGCCGCTGTAATTGAATACTTCCATTTCACACACACAGGCGCTGTTCTGTCTCAGACAATAGCGATATTGTTGTACACTATCGTGGATGTTGACGTGTATGGTGTAGCAGAAGTCCGTCTCCGTAGTTTGATAATTTCACTCGCTTAGGTGTTTATTGTTGCTTTTAAAGCAGTGACGAGTGTGAGTTGGTTTTGTGTGTATCACTAAAGATTCTGGATCACCCAGATTTTTTGAAAATTTTGAAGTTTGATACAGCAAGTTACCATACTGATTGTACACCATGTAGACCCTAACCCTAACCGTTAGTATATATTAAAATGTTCAGATGTTACTCCTATTCATTGCATTGGTATAATTGTACCATTACACGTTAGATAATACATAGGCCTATCTCATTAATGTATTGTTTTAATTCCGCTACGAGCTTCCGTTAGCACTGGCTTTCCTTCTCGCAGTCAAACTTTGATGTGCGAGAAGGCTTAACTCATCAAGTATGGTATTCATAAATGCAGCATTGTCGCTATTGGATAAACTACATTTCGATCATTTTGTATACGAATTTGAAGGTTTTGGCATGTGGGGACCCGGGGGAAGGCAGAGGGGCCCAAACGTACCCAGTTGTCTGGGGCCCAAATATTTCTGGCAGAGGGGCTGAATGGTGGTGTCTTCATAGTTAAAACTGATTAAGTCAGTGTTTGTGTTGCAATTACTTAGTACGTTTTCCTTAATTTTTCACTTAAGCTGGCACATAAGTCTTCGAACTGCCTCAAGAATGATTTAAGATATGAAGAGGTAGGGGAAGTGTCGGCGAAGGTGGTAGGGATGAGAACGGTGCCCAGACGTGTGGGCTGCACAGCTGCCTAAATAATATAAAATAAAATAAAAATAAAAAAAGGAATAACCTTGGAGGTCAATCATTACCTTGAAAGTGGACAGAAGAGGTCACATAGCACATGTGTTCCAAATTTCAGATCAATAGGTCAAACAGTTTGCGAGCTACAGGTGATTTAAAATCCTGGACAGACAAATGGACAGCCACGGTAGCGTATTATATAAGAAGACAAGAGAGGATGCTTTCAATAGAAATTGTCTCTGTACAGTAGTTAGTTAAGTTGCCTTAACTCCTGTAAATTGCTATGCATATTAGTTCCTTTATAGTTCATCATGATTCATTTGAGCAAAACTTAATTTAGCAGCTTCAAAAAAGACAATTGTATTCTCTAGGGCAATTAGGTAATGTGATTCTGTTAAGTGTGACCTTTATAATTTCATTCATGAGAAATCTGTAATTCTTATTTTTGGTTCTTGCATTATTTTATATTAACACATAGCACAGTTCCTAGGGAGATCTTATAACACAACTGAAACATAAAGGCCTTGCGAAACACCACAATAACTTAAAAAATTGCACATTGTGACTTTCTTGTCTGTCAATGTCTTTTAGGTACAGCACTGTTTCTCACTGGCTCGTGTGAAGATTCATCCTGGAGTCACGTAAGTTCCGGTCCTGCCAGTGATCCGACGGCCTCATCCTACCTGGACCTGCTGGATTCCTCAGAACAGACCGACTTTGGCCCTGTCCCTCCCAACACCTTTGTTACTCCTAATTTCCTGATTACTTCTCAGGAGTCTGGCTTTTCCAGTGAAGAAAATGATGGTTCAAAGTACACATGGGATGACGTGGATGATCCAAATAACACCAGTTTGGAGGTTGACATGCCAAAAGGTATCCCTTTTTTGTTAATTCACAACCAGTACACACTGGATGGAAACAACTTTCTCTAAACAATCAGAGGATGATCATTGTAAAGATACGTCCAAATGTTCATTATTTAGTACTAGCATTTGATTTGTGTTAAGAATATAATTTCTTAAACATTTGTATAATTGTGCCTTGCTTTACAGAAAACACAAACCAGTTGGTTTTGAGGGAACTTCAAACCACTAAAAGGGTTGTGATTGACTAAATAAGAGCCTGAGGGCTGAGCAGCGGCAAACCTGAGAACTTACACCCAGTGGAATATGGTGGCTAACATGCAGTCAGGGTAGCAAGGAACTAACTGAATGGCTTCAAGGTGGAAACATAAACAGGCTCAGTGCATCACATACTAAAGTCATAAAACTACTCCATAAAGAATTCATTTGGCACCACCGGGAGTAAAGCATCCTGTGCCAGGCACTGATTGTTGACTGGCACTCTACACAGCATGGGTGCTATAAATCTGTGACGTGTACCTAACATGAAAGGTCCCTACTAACCTCTTAGGTTCTTTTCTTAATGGAGAAAAGTAAGAAATGTCAAAACTATCTACGTAGCTGTTACCTGTGACCTCTTACCTGTTTCACTGTCCATATTGTACCCCACGTATTCAGTCACGGGGACACCTAATAGAAGGCTTCTCCTTTACTGAGACTGACTTTGACTCAACCCAGTATACCCCAATACAGAGCTTTACAAGAGTATCCTCTCATGACCTGAACGGACCGCAGTTAGACAAGGAATGGATAATCTCTCATCTCAGGGATCAGACAGAGACACTTTAAGCTTTCACTTAAAAATTATATTTATCTGCATCAATACCAATAGCAGAAAATATAAGCAATACAAAGAATTGTACAACCTGAGTGGATCAATAAAGACCCCGACCCTAGTTGATGGATGCAAGCTGTGATGAGTGCACACTTGAAAGAGAGACAGTATGTAGAAAGCATCTACAAAAATATTCTCACGGCAACTCAAAAGCCACAAAGTAGCACTTCAGACCTTCTCCTTTTATGTGAAATTCAAATTTGTATTGTTGTTCCACCCCCCCCCCTTTAAAATATTCTTGGTAAGTCAACAAGTTCCCCCTTCTTTACGTCTTCTTAACTACCTGTCTTTACATCACTGTAATTTAAGGATCTACAACGAGCAGCTCCGTCTTTCAAATTCATGGTTTATCAGCTTGTCTAAGTGCAAGCTCTGGCATCTCTTTAAAGTTACACCATGTGCACATTTTTCCTGCAATACCCCAGTCTTATTTTGTTCCAAGTGAAGAATACTAGATTTATTTAATGTGGCATGGCGGGTCAGTCATAGCTGTGGGATATTGCCACCTGTCAGATATGCTGGACAAGCCAACTGTGTTATCTGTACAGAGAAGTGGCAGCTTTCCAGGACGGCATATATTAATAACCTTCTCACACAGCCTCATTTGAATAATACATTTACTGCATGCAGTGTTTGTAAGACATCAGAATTATAAACCCACCAGCCACTTCAATGGGCATGCAGACATTCGCTGTACTATACAGTGCATATGAAGGAATGGATTAAATTAAATGGCTTCACTACTCAGCATAGGATTAGCATAATGTCAGCGTAGTTGTTACAGAGTTAAATTTACTTTTAGACCTACAGAGTGGTCAAAATAAACAGTTAAAAATGGGTTGATGCATGAATACAACCTTCATCTTACAGAAATGACATATTCAGCTTTTCAGGTAATTCAGTTTACTCAAGCCATACCTTGGACCAGACCTTTCTGAAGATATTGAAGAACTAGCCAGGGTAACCAACCAGTCTAGCCTGGGTACAAATAAATTGGGGCAAACTGCCTTTAAGAAATGCAAAATGGCTGAACACAATCCACGATGAGACAAAAAAATGTGCTCAGAGTCAAATCTGATTCTGAGAGACAATGGCAGATTAATTGAGAAGAAAACACTGTGCGTAGCTGTGTCTTCATGACGACATCCTTCCCCTGCACAATCGTGGTGCCTAATGGGAATTCTAGTCCCTGGGTTGATTACCAAACAATGAAACAAACATCCAAATGGAAATGGCTTCTAATTTTATTTATATAGATTTAGACAGCCTAGGAATGGAAAACATAGAGAAAACATTACATATTAAAGAGGGTCCTTATTAATTAAACACATTGACAAGCATTGTAGCCCTTAATTTATCGATATTTATAGAGAACTCTGCTATGGGAAGAAGTGACCTTCAGTAAGACTGAAAAGCATCCAAAATGCATCAAAAATATTTCTCCATTTCTCGAGTTACCCTCTTAGCCTTCTTATTCGTCTCAGGATGATAACCAGAAATTAGATTAACTTTTACTTCTAGGTTTCATTGAAAGCAGGGCATCAGTGCAACACAACAGATTCTGGAGAACTTGTAGCTGAAATATTTCTAAAACAATTTAGTTGGCCATCTCTTGTGCAGAAAGAATTTTTTTCAACATCATAAAGTGGGGAGAATTAGTGATGTGCATTTCAATTCACTTTACTGATTGGTTCATATGATTTGTTTGATTTATATATAAGATTCAAAGTTTTGGGTAGTAGGAGGACAGGTACCCATTTTGACTTCACAAATATACGATTGAATAATTCAAGGTTTCAAGGTTTTGAGGTTTCGAGGTTTCTTTATTTGTCATTTGTGCATAAAAACAACAGTCCAGGTACATTGTAATTCTTGTGCAGAGCTCTTTCAGAGCCATCATAGTAAACATTTAAAACAATAAAACAATATAATAAATAATATGAATTATACCAACACTATACAAAAAGGTGGTAATATCTACACATAAAATACAATTATATTGCAGATATTGCACAGTTAAAATATTTCACATTTTTATCATTCGTCATTTACAGTACATGACAAGTGAAGTAAGGTAGTGTGGGGTTATTTCACATATTCAGTAATTTTGTTTTGCCATCAGTCTAACTGCGGCAGGGAAGAAGCTCTTGAAAAACCTGGTTCTGTGAGTGATGATGCTGTCCGCTCTGCTGTGTCTCAGATTGTACGTACATTTTTTGTGTCTGAGCAGAGAGTGAGCTGGATGGAATAAGTCCCTGATAATTCCCTCTGCTCTTTTCCGACAATGATGTGCCTACATAGAATCCATGGAAGGACGTTTTGTCCCTATGATCCTCTCCGCAGTCTTTATGACTCTTTGCAAAGCCTTCCTCTCTGCCTGTGTGGTATAATTCACAATATCTGTGTGTGTGCATATATATATATATACAGTATATATTGTGACAGATTAAGGTTTTCTCGCACCCTTATACCCTCAGACCACACGTCAGACACCAGGTAAAAGTCCAAATAATTATTTATTATAATAATAATGTGCACAAAGCATGCTCCTCTCCACAATACTCAATAAACAAATACACAATAATCAATAAAGAAATCCTCCACTCCCAGACTCTTATCCCCCCTGCCTCCCAACTCAGCTTGCCATCTGGGAGCTCCCACAGTCCTTTTATATCTCCGACCCGGAAGTGTTCCTAATCCCCAGTCCATTTGGCTCTCAATCACTTCCAGGTCAGGTACAAGGCCGTAGGGAAAATATCCATTACTCCTCCCTGCAGCGTCCCCTAGTGGCCCCCATGGCATCCAGCAGGGCTGTGCATAAAACTCCATTGTCCATGATGCCCTGCTGGTCTTCTGGGGACCTCCATGCTACAAGGAGGGCTCCACCTGGCGGCTTGGGGGTACTGGCCAGGATAAACGGCTGCCGATTCTCCACAATATATATATATATATATATATATATATATATATATATATATATATATATACTGCTCAAAAGAATTAAAGGAACACTTTTAATCAGAGTATAGCATAAAGTCAATGAAACTTATGGGATATTAATCTGGTCAGTTAAGTAGCAGAGGGGTTGTTAATCAGTTTCAGCTGCTGTGGTGTTAATGAAATTAACAACAGATGCACTAGAGGGGCAACAATGAGATGACCCCCAAAACAGGAATGGTTTAACAGGTGGAGGCCACTGACATTTTTCCCTCCTCATCTTTTCTGACTGTTTCTTCACTAGTTTTGCATTTGGCTACAGTCAGTGTCACTACTGGTAGCATGAGGCGATACCTGGACCCTACAGAGGTTGCACAGGTAGTCCAACTTCTCCAGGATGGCACATCAATATGTGTCACTGCCAGAAGGTTTGCTGTGTCTCCCTGCACAGTCTCAAGGGCATGGAGGAGATTCTAGGAGACAAGCAGTTACTCTAGGAGAGCTGGAGAGGGCCATAGAAGGTCCATAACCCATCAGCAGGACCAGTATCTGCTCCTTTGGGCAAGGAGGAACAGGATGAGCACTGCCAAAGCCCTGCAAAATGCCACTGGTGTGAATGTTTCTGACCAAACAACCAGAAAGACTTCATGAGGGTGACCCAAGGGCCCCATGTCCTCTAATGGGCCCTGAGCTCACTGCCCAGCAGCATGCAGCTCGATTGGCATTCGCCATAGAATACCAGAATTGGCAGATGCACCACTGGTGCCCTGTGCCTTTTACAGATGAGAGCAGGTTCACCCTGAGCACGTGACAGAAGTGAAAGGGTCTGGAGAAGCCATGGAGAACATTATGCTGCCTGTAACATCATTCAGCATGAGCAGTTTGGTGGTGGGTTAATGATTGTCTGGGGAGGCATATCCATGGAGGGTCACACAGACCACTACAGGCTTGACAAAGGCACCTTGGCTGCCATTAGGTATCAGGATGAAATCCTTGGACCCATTGTCAGACCCTATGCTGGTACAGTGGCTCCTGGTGCACGACAATTCCTGGCCTCATGTGGTGAGAGTATGCAGGCAGTTCCTGGAGGATGAAGGAATTGGTACCATTGACTGGTCACCACACTTTCCAGACCTAAATCCAATAGAACACCTCTGGGACATTATGTTTTGGTTCATCCAATGCCACCAGGTTGCACCTCAGACTGTCCAGGAGCTCAGTGATGCCCTGGTCCAGATCTGGGAGGAGATCCCCACAACACCATCTGTCATCTCATTAGAAGCATGCACCAATGTTGTCAGGCATGTATACAAGAACACAGGGGCCATACAAAGTGCTGCGTACAATTTTGAGTTGCTGCAATTAAATTTTGGCAAAATGGACTAGCCTGCCACATAATTTTTTCACTCTGATTTTTGGGGCGTCTTTGAATTCAGGGCTCTGTAGGTTGATCATTTTCATTTCCATCAAACGATGTGGCATCCTTTCGTTCCTAACACATTACCCAGTCTACATCAGTATAGATATCCAGGAGGATTTTGAGCAGTTTATATACAGTATATATATATACTGTATCTTCTCATATAATATGCTACCGTGG
Organism: Polypterus senegalus; assembly: GCF_016835505.1. Classification (NCBI taxonomy): domain Eukaryota; kingdom Metazoa; phylum Chordata; class Cladistia; order Polypteriformes; family Polypteridae; genus Polypterus; species Polypterus senegalus. The sequence goes on from NC_053165.1 coordinate 24,103,145, forward strand.
CTGTTCGTTTGATTGTCTGGGATTTTAAATCACCTGCAGCTCACAAACCGTTTCACCTATTGACTTGAAATTTGGCACACTTATACTATGTGACGTCTGCTATCCTCTTTCGGGATGATGATTGACCTCCAAGGTTATTCCTCTTTTTATTTTTATTTCATTTTATTGTAGAATCAACCGGTCACCGCAGTCAGAGCATACACTGAGACAGCAGATAAGGCACCCAGTGAGTGCCATAATCTGAGTCTTATAATACGCTCATTGAAAGGAGTGACATTGGACACCATCGGAAGAAGCCAATCTGCTACAACAACAGCTACTCCCCGAGTATGACAGCCATCAGACCGACCAGATCAATAAAAGGTGTATCCACCTACAGAGATCTGGCCAGTCCCCAGTGTGCGGACCTCAGAGAGCGCCGCCACTGAAATGAGGAGTTTATGTAGCTCGTCCGGCAGCAGAGGAAGATGATCATCTTGCCGAAGAGACAAGACGTTCCATGTGCCCAATCGTACGTGCCGCCTCAAATAGGGACCCGAGTGCTGCCGTGCAGCAGGTAACACCTCAGCACCACACCAGTTCCAATCCCCAACAGACCTGACCCTATTGACTCACCAACAGTTTTGACTCTTCCGGGGATGGGGCTCCCGAGTGCTTTCCCCCATCTCCTTCCTATGGGCGGCTGCAGCAGAGCTACTCCAGCGGAGAGCAAAAAGGAGTCTTTTCTGTAGTCTCGGAGCTTTGTGAAATTTTTTTATAGTGGCTGGAGTGACAATCCTGCCACCAACCCCCATGATTTCCCTACAAGTTGGAGGACCACTTGCAGGGCCGGATGCAGTTTAATGATGTTGAATTGAGTGATGTCTCGGCAAGGGTGACATTTCATTCGCAGCTTTCCTCAGTGGTTAAAGGTGACACTCCTCTGGTCATGGGTGACTTCAATGCAGCCACTGGCACTGACAGGGCTGGATATGAGGATTGTCTCGGTCCCCATGGGTCTGGTGACCATGGAGAAAATGGCTCCATGTTCCTTGACTTTGCAAAAGGTCAGACGCTGCGAATCACTGGATCCTGGTTCCAGCGCCCTGAACCACATCATTGGACTTGGTACTCCAATACTGGTGGTGTGGTGAAGGAAATTGATCACATCCTCGTGGGCAGACGCTGGAGGCTCTTGCAAAACTGCAGGGTCTACAGAAGTGCCCAGTTTGTGAATTCTGACCATAGACTTGTTGCTACTCTTAGGACCCCGCTTAGGTCTAGTAGGTTACCACCTACTAGGAAAATGAGCCTGGATTTGGCCAGACTCCAAGACCAGGCTGTTTCTAATGAGTTTGCACGCAGTTTGTGTGAAGAACTTGCAGATTTGGGTATGACTGCCGATCCTAATGTGATGTGGGAGACCTCCCGTGACAAGACCCTGAAGGTTGCTGAGGGTTGTGTTGGTGTTACCAATGTTCCCAGAAGGAGGTGTTTCATCTCGCAGGGCACCCTGTATATCATCGAGAGGAGTCGCAGCGCACAGCTCAATGGCAACTCTGGTCTGTACCAGGAACTAAGAGGGGTGGCTGCGAGGGCTCTGAAGGCAGATAAGGAGGTGTTTGTTACAGGAATCTACGATAAAGTGACACACCATCTGTGGTCTAGCAACCCACATCCTGCTTACAGAGGAATCGAAGCATTGCACACATCTGAATCTGTTCCTTGGAGAGTCGCAGTCAGGGCGGCTGATGGAACAGTCCTTACGGATGACACTGCATTTGTGACCGACTGGGCTGGCTACTTTGAGCAGTTGCTCAAAACTGATCCTCCGGCTAGGATGTTGGATATCTCTGGGTCCACAGTCCTTGAGGCTGATCCTCCAATTAGCTGTGAACCACCCTGTCTCATTGAGATTGCACAGGTGGTAACCCAGCTGAGGGGAGGAAAGGCTGCAGGGATCTGTGGTATCCGGGGTGAACTTCCCCAGGCTGGTGGTAATGCTGTCCTCTTGGCATTGCAAGCAATCTTTGCTTCTATTTGAGAGACTGGCATTATCCCAACTGACTGGAAAACGGGACTTGTCGTCCCTATCTTGAAAAGGAAGGGTGAGCATGTAGATTGCAGCAACTACAGGGGGATAACACTGTAAAGTCCTTACAAGGGTCATCCTCAGTAGGATATGTGAACACTTGTTCACCTACCAGCGACCGGAACAGTCTGGTTTTACGCCTAAGAAGTCTACCATCGACCGCATCCTGGTGCTAAGGTTTTTCATGGAGCTCAAACGCGAATATCAGCAGAGTTTCTTTGCAGCCTTTGTCGATTTTTGCAAAGCTTTCGACTCAGTTGATCGAGCTGTCCTGTGGGACATCCTGAGGGTTTGTGGGATCCCCTCGAGGTTGCTGGATATCATGGCCGGCCTATACACTGGTACTGTGAGTGCTGTGCAGAGTGGAGGTAGGACCTGTGCATTTTTCCCAGTTGATTCTGGGGTTCATCAGGGGTGTGTTCTTGCAGCTACTCTGTTCAATGCTTGTATGAACTGGATGTTGGGCAAAGTCGTGGAGTCCAGCGACTGTGGGGCATCTGTTGGTGAAGAAAGATTCATGGATCTTGACTTTGCTGATGATGCTGTGCTCTTCGCGGAGTCAATGGAGGCTCTGAACGGGGTGCTTGAGAGACTGAGCGAGGAGTCTGAGTGTCTGGGCTTGCGAATGTCCTGGATAAAAACCAAGATCCAGGCCTTTAACGACCTCTTCGGCACGGCCATCAGCAGTGTGTCTGTTTGCGGAGAGAGTGTCGACCTTGTTGAGGGGTTTACTTACCTTGGCAGTGACATTCATGTCTCTGGTGACTCTTCCTATGAAGTCAGTAGACAGACCGGGAGAGCATGGGGGGGTCATGAGTTTGCTGGAAAAGGGTGTGTGACGCTCCCGATATCTATGCAAAAGGAAGAAGGTTTTTATAATCCTGGTGCTTCCTGTCTTGCTATATGGTTGCGAGACATAGACGCTATCCAGTGACCTGAGATGAAGACTAGACAGCTTTGGTACTGTGTCTCTTCGGAAAATCCTTGGGTACCATTGGTTTGACTTTGTGTCGAATGAGCGGTTGCTCATGGAGTCCCGAATGAGGCACATTAACTGCATTGTGAGGGAGAGTCAGTTACGGCACTACGGCCATGTGACAGGTGATCCAGCTCGTAAGATCCTCATTTCTGGGGACCCGAGTGGCTGGACCAGGCCAAGGGGTCGCCCACGTAACACCTGGCTGCAACAGATAGAGGGTCATTTCCAGAGGGTGGAACTGGACTGCATGTCTGCCTGGGGGGTTGCAAACCGGGATCCCGAGTTGTTTCGTCGTGTAGTGGGTGCGGCAATGCACTGTACCAGTGCATGCTCCCCAACTTGACTTGACTCATAGAATCAACTCTCTGCAGCGTGCAGCAGGGTGGCCATGTGACACATGCGTATGGGCACCGTTCTCATTCCCTACCACCTTCGTGGTCTCTTCCACTACCTCTTCATATCTTAAATCATTCTTGAGGCATTGAAAACTTAAGTGCCAGCTTAAGTGAAAAATGAAGAAAAAAGTACTAAGTAATTGCAACACAAGAACTGTTCTTAATCAGTTTTAACGCAAAAGATGACGATGGAAGAAGAGAAGAAGCGGGCTGCTAGGGTGGAGTAAACAAGAGCTGCTCACGAAGCAGCAAGCGCACCAACCTCTGAGCAAACGAATGCTAAATGTACAGAGAAAGAGTATGACAACTGTAAGTCAAGTATATTCACTGCATGTTATCATGCCGTACGCTGTTACTGGTATATACTATATATACTGTATATACATTGTAAGGTTTCTGAACTCCTTTGGGACTTCCTCCCAACGGGATGACATGCCAAAGATCATCCCAAAGTGCGATTGCAGCGTCTATGGAAGACAGATTATTAGTTGCCGGGGCAACTGTGGGCTCCCAACGCCGAAGCAACTCGCAACTAAAGCAGATCCGAGTCGATCACGGTTGCGGTATAAGCACTTGCCACTGATGGGTGGTGCAAGGAACATTATAAATGCAGAGAACAGGATTACTTGGCCACTAACCTGGCCATGACCCTGCCTGACTGCTGTGTCTGTGGTAGATCCCACTACAATAAATAACCGTGCTGTTCCTGTTTAAGGCAGAACAAAGTTGGTTTTGCCAAAGTACTGAGACTCAGCCTCATGTTTTGGGGTGCAAGACAGGGACTCACATGTCACTATATATATATACTAGACATTAAGCCCGTTACAATAATTGGGAAAACAATTAATATACTGATTATAATTTAGTTCTAACTAGAAAGAATCATGAATCAGACAGATGGTACTTTCTCATGTGCTTTACACATTTAAACAAAAGAGGCTGATGGCATCATGCATGAGCTTTACCTCTCTCTCTGAGTCCTACTGAATCGAATCATTTGTTGCTGAGAATTGATTCACACAATTCATTGAAGAAAGCCATTCAAAAACAACAAAATGTTTGCAATCACAAATCACTCGGGAGAATATATCAAACCACAAGCAACGCTGTTATATAACCTTAAAAGGGAGGAAGATTCATTTTTAAATCTGCTGAGATACACTCCCAAGGACTGTATTGTAATGACAATATTCAGAGATGACCTACTGAACTTTTATTTAGAGACTTTCCAACTGAGGGCCACCAAAAATCTTTTAAAATTTGTCCCTTCGTCTTTATTATTATGAGATGTCTAGAGAATAAAGAATTGTGTCCCCAAAATAAAATGTTTGGCTGAGATTTAAAGCATAAAAATTATTTATTTAAAAGTGGTAAGTAGCTTTCAGGTGGCCATCCAAGAGATTAATCTTTCAGGCCAGGTCAATAATGTTAAGTTTAACATGGAAACCAGAGCCAAAGGAGATAAGTAGAATTTATGAATGTGTAACAGGCAAAGTTTAAAATCAGTAAGCATAACCAAAAAGGCAAAGAAAATTGTCAATCAGTCGTTTTTGGCAAAGAAAGTGATGATAACAAAGTAAAGGCCTCTGAGTCTGGCTTGACACAGAACACTCCTAAATAAACACAACACAAGGCGTCACAAAATGGTGCCAATTAAAACAGAATGGCAGAAAATTATGGAAACATTTACTTTTTCCCTGACACCAACAACTAATACAACTAACCACATAGAAAAATTATATTATGCTGATTCAGAAACAAAGCTAGAATTATGTGTAGGTAGAGGAAAGAGAATTACTTTTAGAATGGGTAAAACAAAGTACTGATCAAACTGTTTTGACTTTTTCAGGCTACAATTCTATTATAATGCAGCCATCTTCTCTCCCAGATCTCATCCCAGATGATGTGAATTCATCCAGCTCCCTCTCCACCACAAAATCCAAAGTCAGCCAGTCTGACTTCTGGGAGGTAAATGATGAAACTGGGGAAAATCAGTATAACTTTGTAGATCCAAGTTCTACTTCTGTGGCAAGCCTTTCCTCCGATGTGAAATACCAGACAGAAAAATCAATCCTGTTCATGACTGAGGATCTCCAAGAGCAAACAACTGAGGGCTACTACAACACGTCTGTCAATGACACCATGGCTCTCTTAGATGCTGAAGTGTCAAACCAGGAGCTGCAAGCAGACTCAGAGGAGCTGCCTTCATCAGCATCAGAGGCAGATACTCCCACCTATCCTGAAAGGTCTTCTGAGGATTTTTCAGAAAGGGACATTTTGTTGGACACCATAGCCATGGTTACTGTAGTACACAGAGGAGTTGACATTAAAACCGAGGAAGGTGATTCTGACCTTACAGCCAAGCTGTCTACAGTATCCTCTGCAAACTCTGTGGAAGTGCCTTGGGGTGAGGGTGATGAGGTCATGAAAGGCATGGAGCCTCATTTTAGAGAAGAAAGGACTACGGCTCCCAGCATATCAAATCAGGCTGAAGACTTTCAACCAGACACGGCTCATGAGCTACCCCAGGTAAGGTCATCGCAATAGTTCTTTGATCATGTTTACCTATTTTAATTCATACTGGACATCCATCCATCCATCCATTTTCCAACCCGCTGAATCCGAACACAGGGTCACAGGGGTCTGCTGGAGCCAATCCCAGCCAACACAGGGCACAAGGCAGGAACCAATCCTGGGCAGGGTGCTAACCCACCGCAGGACACACACAAACACACCCACACACCAAGCACACACTAGGGCCAATTTAGAATCGCCAATCCACCTAACCGGCATGTCTTTGGACTGTGGGAGGAAACCGGAGCGCCCGGAGGAAACCCACGCAGACACGGGGAGAACATGCAAACTCCACGCAGGGGAGACCCGGGAAGCAAACCCAGGTCCCCTAACTGCGAGGCAGCAGCGCTACCACTGCGCCACCATGCCGCCTCATACTGGACAATCATTTGGATTTGTGATCCCATGTGGATAAAATTTACACCTCCAAATTTGAAGTCATCACCCTCTCCTCAAAAAGAGAGGGGGTTGTTCTCTACAGTTAAAGGGAGAGCAGGTGGCGGAGGTATGGAGGAGTTCAAATACCTCATGGCCTTGCTTATGAGTGAGGACAGAGATGACCAACAAACTGATGAAAATAGCAAAAATTATACTAACATTGTACTGGATTATATGGGCTAAATTCACAAGTATATCTTTCATTTACTAGCTCTGGGTAATGACTAAAATAATGAGATTACAAGTACCAGCAGCCTTAATGAGCTTCTTAGCAGGATTGCTGAGTTCACTCCCCATGGTAAGGTGTGGAGCTCAGCAATATGGGAAGACCACTAGGAGGTCTTTCCATATTGTTGCCCTTCTAAACCAAGAGGAGTTAACTCAGGAGGTTTGATTATGTAGTTAGAATGGTCTCATTGTCCTCAGCTGGGTGAAGACTGACAGTCAGACCCATTACTTATGGAAGTACTGTATCTCTTGGCCCACCTGGAAGCATCTGGTAATTCTTTAGGAGGAGGTACCTGTATCAGATGTTGCTGAACATAAGATTGAAAGTGAAGTGCGCTAAACCTTATTCTTGCTGTCGGCAGTTTAATCACTAAGGCAGGGGTCTCAAACTCATCGCTCGCAACCCCTTTCCAAGTAATGAATCCTACATAAATTTGAAAACTTGATTAGTCAAATTAGGGGTGGGCGATATTTCCAAAAAATCATATCACGAACCACATTCTGAATTGTAATCTTTTCAATGTGGCGTACACTTAAGAGAATATCTGGACTCAAACTCATCAAGACCTAAGTAACACTTTATTTTAAATATCAAAGAAAGTTGAATTCAATTCTCCTCTCATTTGCTAGCTAAGCGGAGTTAAGGACCGCGCACCGAAGCTGGCGAGTGAGTGAGGAAGGCCCCTCCCCCCGGCCCGCTGCATGGATCTCGGATTCGCACAAATAAATCGGTACGGCAAGCGAACTATGATACATAGCGAAATGAGAGAAGTCGCAAAATCAACCGGAATGTTGAAGCAAATTCTAGAACAAAACCCAATCTAAATCCGTTAAGTAGTTCTCTCTTGAAAAGCGGACAGACATACAGAGAGAGAGACATTAGATTTTATATATTATATATTAGTAAACCTTCAAAATAATGTGCAGTTAAAGTCTCAACAGCATTCTCAGCATTTCTGGAGCTTAGTAGAGCCAGATAACTATAAGAATCTTCAGCAAGCAGCTCTGAAAATGTCTTTTGTTTGGGTCTCCATACCTCTGTGAGTCTGACATGAATGTCATGAAATCAAAGTTCAGAACAAGACTGACAGACAGACATTGAAATGACTCCAGAAGAGTGAACCTCAGTGGCTCCACTCCACCATACGCCTGCCTCTCTTGTTGAGTCATCTAACTAAATAACACATCACACATGTGACTGGACCTATGAATAAAGTGACACAGTGACATGTGACAAAATGACAAATGAATACGTCAGATCTGTGTGTTTGGAATTGCATTGTTTTGTTTTGACAGCACTCATGTTTTAATTCAATACTGTGAGATACACTAGAAAATGCATACAGACATACAAAATGCACTTGCAAATGAACTACATTTTTTTGTGATGTTTTAATGCAAAAAAGTGAGTTGTGGACACCAACATTTTGTAAATGTTCAGGCAAAACAAGCTTATTCAGTTTGTCTGGGTTGAAATAAGCTATGAGAATAAACGTTAGAAAACATGAGGAGCTCTCAGCCATTTTCATTTTGTAAAAGTAGCTCTCAGGGGTAAAAAAGGTTGGAGACCCCTGCTCTAAGGTGTAACTTTAAATTGGAGTAGGTGGCTTTAGAATTAGGAAGCATAATGTGGCTACTTACATGATAAAGTGCAGAAACTCAGAAGTGTGGGAGGAAGGAGCAGAACTGTTATTGTAAAATTTTAACAAAGGACTTTCACAAAGGCATTCATTCATTTTCTATGGTAAAACATATCGATATGTTACTTGGCTACTGAAGAATGCATCTTGTCTGGTAATACTTTGATATTTAGTCAAGAATTCACATGAACATTTTGATAATTAGTTTAAGAAGAAAGAATAAAAACCTCTGCGATATTACAAGGCTACAGATTAAGGAATACTGTGCAAGGTATTGCTTGACTGTGCATAAGAACTGGTTTAATGCAAATGTAAGCTGTTTCCAATTTATAAGTATGCCATGGTGTTGGCCTCTTGCTTATGACGTCAGAGACATGAGCTCCAAATGTGGCTCCTTTGGAAAACAGGCCCATACCTAAGTAGAGCCATATAAGATCAGACAAGTGAGGTAATCATAGAAGAGAAGGAGGAGTAGGAAGAGGGAGTCACACTTAGAATGCCTCAATTCACCATCAAAGCTTCCTGTAACAGCAATGCAAAACCAGAGTCTTCTGCAGGAGTGAGAACAGCACTGCCAGGTTGTATGGTGTGGATTGCATCACCCTTATTTTCTATTGTTTATTGTATCAGTTATTAGAATAATGTTTAAAGAATCAAATGTATTAAGTCTGTTCATCTGTTTGCATTTTGCTTTATTTTGCCAATTCTAGATGGGATTTGAGCTCCTTTTAGAGTTTAAGTAAATCAGGGGTGAAGAGGGAAATGTCTAACAGAAAGCAATACAGTAGGAGTAATGCATCAGTGGTTGGTAAGTAGCGTTAACCAAGGTGTCTCAGACTTTAGGTTGAGATTTTATCCTGGGACACCTGTGTGTTGTCCATGCTAAAGCTGTTGAGTCCATATGTGGTGTACTGTGGGGTGACAGGCTTTGCAAGAATCACTCATAATCAGTGTTTAAGGGAATATGGTTGGTGTGTGCATATGTGAGTTAAGGTTAGTGTGCAGGAATAGGCCAACACAAAATGAATTACTGTAAGAAAGTTCTAATAGCTCCATGATAATACAATAGGGATGATACACTGCAAATTTTATTTTCAGTAGCAAAATATAGAATAAGCAACCAAAAATCAAAAATTGCTGAGTGTTCTGTGTGTCGTTACACCCAATCTCCATGAACATGACAGCCTCTTGAAGTACAAAAAGTTTATTTTTCCAGAAAAAGAAATATTATTGCTGTTAATCACAGACATTATAACTTAGTATCATAGCACATAAAGACTAATGTTATAGTTAGTGGTTATAAGACAACTTTAATAATTGAAAGTTTAAATATATTGTAATGGTAAGTGGATACGATAAATAATAATGAAAACAAAACACAAATATATTTAAGGATGTTTTTCCTCGTCCTGAAAGATTCCATTTCCCATGATGATGACAATAATAATAAGTATCATTGTGGTGCTGGGGCTACAGCTTGAATCTCAGCCCAATCACTGCCTGTATGGACTTTATACATTCCCTTCGTATCCATATGTAGGTTTTCTTATGAGGTTTTCTTTAAAAGACATGGGGGCAGTGAAGGGCTGTGATTTTCATTTGTATACTATCAGCAATTACTGTTAATTTAATCTCGTCATTTTCATCCATTTGTGTTTCATCGTTCATGTTTTTAGTGGGAAAGTGCAATGTTGCAGTGTCTTCACAGCACTCTGTCTTTGATGGCTTGTATGTGGAGTTTGCTGGGCTCCTCAATGTTCAAAGGCATATTGCTACACAAAAGGAATAAATGATGATAGGATAATGGGCAAAGCTAAACTGTCACCTGTTAACATCACTCATTGTACATGAGTATGCTCACCAAAGCTGACATGCCTTCCACAGTTGGCTTCCACCCCAACTGTTTAGAATATTAACTCCAGCTACAGTTCTCTTCTGGTGGGTGCTGCTTCACAAAGCAGACACTTAAAATGTGAATTCAAAATAAAAAACAATATCAACACCACATAGATAAACTCAGTTTCTAGCATTGTGAGGAAACAGTGCAGCAGCATGTCAGCCTGAATCAGACAGGCAGACAGACAGACAGATAAACAGACAGATACACAGATATATAGATAGATAGATAGATAGATAGATAGATAGATAGATAGATAGATAGATAGATAGATAGATAGATAGATAGATAGATAGATAGATAGATAGATAGATAGATAGATAGATAGATAGATAGATAGTGTGGAGACTGGCCTGGACACAGACAGGCAGACACCGATAGTTTGTCACCACACACGCATTGATTAAACATTACTTATTATTACAACGTTTAACAGCACATAACCCAGTGGCCCTGCACCAATCACCCTTAGTCCAGGCCTTTCCCTCAATTCCTCTCCTTCTGACCTCCTCCACTCCTCTCCTCCAGGCTTCGTCCTCTTCCACCCGACTCCAGCTGTCGAATGGAGGGAGTCAGCCCCTTTTATCTTCACCCGGAAGCACTCCAGGTGTCCCTCCAGCACTTCCGGGTGTGGTGGATGTGCTGATGACCAGGGCTCTCCAGGCATTCGGGCGTCGCCTGGCGGTGACCACAGGCCCCTATAGGGTTGAGCTTCCATGCTAATTCCCGTGGTACCTATAGCCACCAGGGCGGTCACCCCCTTGAGGTCCGGAGAAGGCGTAATCCCTCCTCCGGCCCTTCTGGGTGTCTCGGCTGGGTGCCACCCCGAGCCACTCGCCACAATAGATAGATAGATAGATAGATAGATAGATAGATAGATAGATAGATAGATAGATAGATAGATAGATAGATAGATAGATAGATAGATAGCTCTTTGTCCCCAATTGGCTTTTTGCAGAAGCTCAATAAATAAATTAATACATATTACTATATTATAACAAATAACAAACAACAATATGCCCTATGAAATACCCACTAGAATGACTAAAAAGAAAGGAAGTTAAAAAGAAATACTTGCTTAAAGATAAAAAGAGCAGTCCCATAACCAAACACAATGGGAAATTGCCATTAGTAGGAGCCCCAGTGACGTTTCTTGACACACTTCAGCCGAATAATTAATTGACTGAAAGTCCTCAAAGTTAGTTTGCCACTGAGAGGATGTGCAGTATTGTATATAATGGCCATTAGCTTTGTCTTCATTCTCTCCTCCACAACTGTTTCCAACAGGCCCAGAGTGTGTCCCATAACTGAGCCTGCGTTCTTGGTCAGCTTGTTGTTTCAGTGGGCCTCTATTGCAGTGATGTTACGGGCCCAGCACACTTCAGTGTAGAAAATTACACAGGACATCCCAGGGTTGTAGAACACGTAGCAGAACATGTAGTGGATGTCACTACCCACATCAAAGGAGTGCATTCTCCTAAGAAAAAAAGGAGTCTGCTCTACTTATTTTTTATGGTTCCTTTCTTTCTAGCCTGTCATTGATTTGGACCCTCAAGTGCCTGTAGCAGTGCACCACCTCTACATTCATTCCCTGAATAGTGACTGGGCAAAGAGGCCGTCACATGCAGTGAAATTCAATAACTAGTCCCTTGGTTTTGCTGATGTTAAGTTGCAGACAATTCTTACTACAACAAAAAAACAAAGTTCTCCACCTGACTATTCTCTGTCTCACCACCCTTATCAATACACCCAGAGCAGGACTGACATTTACAATCAGCTTTCCCAATAGCCTGCTGCCTGGCATTCAGAGCAACCAGGAAAATAAACTAATGGTGAAATTATATAATGTCATTATACTGGAAAATGAGCGGGCGTTATTGCTCTGTAGTGGGCACAAATCCTTTCGGTTTAACGTTAGAGGGTTTCTTGTTTTTGGTCAAGTCTTCACTTGCATCTCGCACTCTGACAGTTAAACAGGAGCGCTAAGATTAGAAGTGCTAACATCTGGTGCTTTTGTTATATATGAAGATTGTTTATAATATACTTTGAATTATATTTGGATGTTGTATGGGTTTTGGTATTTGTTACTCTTATTTATTTTGTTTTATTTTTATTTCAAAATTTAATGAAGTGTAGCCTATGGTCACATTTTTAATGTTTTTTTTTTCCTTTTTCCCTCAGAGTGTTTTTAAATGTACCCATTGTTCTTTATTTCATGATGTTAGTTAATTAATGTGTCTTGTTATTTTAATATTTTTAAAGTGTGTCTCTCGCACTCCGACAGTTAAACCTGATGAGAGAGTGACTGGATAAGCTACACGAAATGTTTTATGTTAATTTTTTTATTAATGAAACACGTATGCAAGTGGAATGATTTGTGTTTTTAAACATACCTGTTGTTGTTTATTTCATGATGTTTGGTAATGAATGTGTCCTGTTATTTTAATACTTTTAAAGTGTGTCTCTTGCGCTCTGACAGTTAAGCCCAAGGAGAGATCGACTGAATAGGCTGCACGAAATGTTTCAGAGTTTTTTGTTTCCTAAGTGCATTGTTTAAAAACAGCGGTGGGTTGGCGCCCTGCCCGGGGTTTGTTTCCTGCCTTGCGCCCTGTGTTGGCTGGGATTGGCTCCAGCAGACCCCCGTGACCCTGTAGTTAGGATACTGTACAGTGAACCCTCGTTTATCACGGTTCATCCGTTCCAGACTCTACCGTGATAAATGAATTTTCGCGAAGTAGGATTCTTTATTTATAAATCGAATATTTTCGCAGTTAGAGTATAGAAAACCTGTTTACGACCTTCTAAATACATTTTTTAACATTATTAGAGGCCTCGAGACATGAAATAACACCCTTTAGTCACCATTACACTCGTATTACCCAATATATTAGACAAAATAAGAGAAAATAAGACATATTAGACGTTACAAATATCATATTACTAGGCGCACTCGCCTTTTAAGGCGATCGACTTTTATCCTCAATTTTTGTGTGCTCCATGTGTACATCAGGGATGTAAGTGTAGAGAATGAGAACATCAAAGTGCCCATTCATAACATCTCCCGAAAACCTAAGTTTTTTTTTTTATCCCCTCAAGTGCCTGTCCAAAGTCATACAATGTCAGCCCGAATCTGTACTGCTAAAGACGGAGTTTCATGCACTAAATAAGCTATAGATGAGAATAAGCAAGCACCATCTCCCCTGATATTTACTACGCGGTGAGGCATTTGTACTCCATCAACATTAATTATTTCCAGAGACATAATTTTGTCTATTTTTCCAGCGCATCTCGCACAAAACCAAGGGTACGATGAGAGCACCAGAACTCTGCTCACATCGCGTCGCTTCGTACCTCAAGCCGCAAGTAGTAAGTCTGTAATAAGCGGAATACCGCTACGCTTTGTACTCACGGGACAGAAGGACAATCCCGAACGCTTTTATATAGTAGATTATTGTACTGTACATTTAATTGCACACAAACACACACAGTTCTTACACACAACCACTAACCTATGAAGGCACGACCTCAGTAGGAGAGTCTTCAGAGGTGGTGCAGTATCTTCAGCAGGTGCGTTGTTGTCTTCTTCCACTGAAGGAGTACTAGGAGTAGGCAGTGGGTGTCTGGGGTCGCGGCTGAAGAACATCTTGATAGGCAGTTGCTGCCACTGTCTTTTCATATGCGTGAGGAGGCTTTTGTAGGGTATTGCCATCTTTGATCATATCCAAGAATTTCACCTTCTCCTGGATAGTAAGCATCTTCCTCCGCCGCTTAGTTTTATTGTCAGAAGGCTTAGAAAAAGCAGCACGTTTAGGAGACATCGTAGGGCTTAGATAAAAGTTCTCAGAAAGTGCATGCGTAGTGACGTAAGCGAGTATGAGAAAAAAATCACGATAGAGTGAAGCCGCGAAAGTCGAAGCGTGATATAGCGAGGGATCACTGTATAGCGGGTTGGATAAGGGGTGGATGGATGGATTGTTTAAAAAAATTATGTGGCACTGAAACATTTTTTGAGTCTTTTGTCTATTGAAGAAATTCAAAGTGTTTTTTTTTTGTGGAAGAGTATTCAGCATTATCATCTAGACAGTGACAGTGGCTTGGCTGTGTTTATTCCTGACTCCCAGTTGAAACTGCACAAATAATCTCTGCACTGTGGATTTCACTGACAACTACTTTTTGTGGTTCAGTGCTTTTTGCACATTTGTTTTCATATAAATATTATAGAGCTACATGGTTTATTTATGAAGCGTTTACATTTATGAAGTGTTGTTCCACAATTTATTTTTAGGTTGTCTTGAGACTAATATTTAAGAGTGAAATGTATGTGTAAAATCTAAATCTACTGTCTCCTCATCCATAAAAAAACTTCAAGAAAAAATGGTGTGTGTTGATTTTTTGAGTCTGTACCTGTACAAGAAAATTGGTGTATATTGCATGGCCTGGTCTGGATTAGACTAGGAATTACCGGCCTGAATAAGCTTCCCAGTCCGGCCCTGAATACACTGCATAAGTGCAGAGTCATCAGAGAGTTTCTCCAAGTGACTTGATGTGGTATAATATTTATAGTCAGAGGTGTACAGAGTAAAGAAAAAGAGACAGGACTGTTCTTTGTGGTGCTCCAATGTTGCTCACATCCACATCATAGACACAGTCTTTGAGCCTCACAGGCTGCAGCCTGTATGACAGATAGTGTCGTGGCGAAAAATGTATCATTAGAAGGCTTTTTACCTGAAAATAAAGGCTATTAGGACTCGGGATAGACAGACAAAGTTTTAAAGCTTTATTGCAATAAAACAACACAAAAAATAACAAGGACTCAACCCAATACGGCCAAATTGAGCTGAGCCCTGAACGTTACAGCAATCAAAGTTTTTATAACAATTTCTTATCATTTTGACCTCGTTCGATTAGCTCATTCTGCACCTGGCTATACTGTCTATTGTTCACTTCAGTTTCTGTTTTTCTTATTCTTGATTGGTTCTTCAGCTGGGCAGATGTTCTTTATTCCATATTTGGTCTTTCATGGTGTCACTTCCTTCTCTAAGCCTTTCAAGTTATGTTATAATGGTGGCCTAAAGCTAAGCTTTAATTAAAAAGAAATATGGTATATGTTTTTATTTAATCATTTGCCTGGCATACTTGATTCGTCTTAATTTCTATGCTAAAGTTAATTTCTAATATATTCTTCTGTAATTATTGCTAATGCCTGAATATACTAATGTTTCTCTTCATGCATTACATCAGTGTGACCTTGCTTACAGCAAAAGCCTTTTGTTTCCTTTCTGCTGGTTCCCCAATCCAGCTGATTTCTTTACGGGCCTCCCAGAGCCGTCTTCTGTCTGAGGTATCGTTTCCTTAGCTTCCCAGCCTTGGACACAGGTATTCTCAAACTCTTATCCTGCTCTAAGCTGGTTTCTGTACATCAATTCTTGTTCTTTTTCTGTTCTTTCCCAGACTAGCAATTCTGCTGTAAGCTTAAAAAATAATGCAATATAACTGATTTTTTAGTTAACTATTTGCTTGACCTATCTTATTTGCTTAACATTCTAATTTATGCTTAATCTAATGTTTTAAAAGCTTTTAATTACTTTTATGGCTCTTTATGTTAATTTTGCTATTTTACGCTAATATAAAAATGTTTCCTTCTACAATAGTCCACCATGCAGGACACCATAGGCTCATCCACCTGCATATCCATGACTGTACCCCTTAACAAGGAATGCTGGATGGTACTGAAGGCATTGGGTAAATCAAAAAACATAATCTTCACAGTGATTTTAGCTTTGTCCAATCCAGGTGTGAAGCAGAACGATAACTGCATCTTTCAATCCCTTATTTGTCTGTTGTACAAACCTGCACAATTCTGTACTATTTTACAATTTCACAGTCTACTCAACTTGCTGAACTCTTAAATGCTGGTAGGCCTTCTTTGTGTCTCTGTTAGCAAATTTAGAGGAACACAGACACTTTAATGACCAACGGATGGATCCAATGTAAAGCTATAAAAAAAAGAAATCCATTGTCGTTTTGAGATTGTCATGCCCAGGAGGACCGGAGGAGGGCTTGTGCCTCCTCCAGACCGCGAGGGGGCATCCGCCCTGGTTATGTTGGGGGCCTCGGGTAAAGGGCTTGGAAGCCCAGCCCTGTAGGGACCTGTGGCCACCGCCAGGTGGCGCCCCAGTGCCTGAATATCCCAGGAGCCCAGCACTTCCGCCACACCAGGAAGTGCTGGGGGGAAGACGACAGGGGACACCCAGGCGGCTTCCGGGTGTGCAGCCGGGACATCCGCCACACTGGGGCGTGGCTACAGAGGAATGCCGGGAAGCAGCTGGAGCCCATCCGGGTTCCTATTTAAGGGGCCGCCTCCCTCCAGTCATCGGCAGAAGTCGGGTGGAAGAGGACTGGGGAGTGCACGTGACAATACTTGTAAATATTATAAATAAACAGTGTGTGGTGGATCCAACGATGTCCATCTGTGTGTGTCCGGGTTCAAGTTCACAATAGATACAAATCTGCTATAAGATGATATACTATATTAATCTGAGAGGGAAAATTGTATTTTTATTATTACCTTTGGGGGTCAAAGCACAGGGTCAGTCATTGTTCAGCACCTCTGGAGCAATTTTCAGAGCTAAGAGCCCAGCAGAGTAGGATCCCTTCCAGATAACAGTGCAGATCCTTAGCTGCCACTAGATAGATAGTTTTCAAAAAGATGTGAAGTAATGTACAATTATTTTTTTATTAATAATATTCAATGTAGTAAATAAAATACTGTTTCTTATGCAAAAAAGAACTATAATGCAATAAAGCAGAAGGAATCACTTTAGGAAAAACACTAAAAAGATTCACTAATGCTGCCCAATAAAAACATTTAAAAATCCTAGGAGTGTTTGATCATTTTAGTAAGCCTGAACTTATTATTAATCAACAGAAGCTTTAACTTGTTGCCGATTCCTGTATCTCGTAGGCTTCTTCCAAGCCTCCGGGTTTATCATTTCCAGTGACATTTCCCTCCTTCTTTCTCAAGCACATTGTTCCATTGAAGTTGGCAAAAATCGAAGATGTCATAGGGAGGCCATGCTGCAAAGCTCTGAAACCTCCTGATGGAAAGGTCACATCTCAGTGCCTGTCAGAGTGGTAATTAGCATCGCTTATGAGTGAAAAGGCAGATTTTCCATAATGAGAACAGCAGCTTTGTTGGGGTGAGATGATACATCCTCCCCTTGGGAGGATTACTGCACCACCCGGTGTTTGATTCCTTCCAAATACTCAATAAACACTTTCACATGAGAATTTCAGCTACTTCCACTGTATAAAAAAATCACTTTTCTATTAAAACACTCGCTTTGACTATATAGTCAATCTCTGAGAAAAACAGAAACTAATAAAGTAGCCTGTGTACAAGATAGCAGTATGCAATTTGGCATAATCATATGCTGTGCATGTTAGGTGACCTGGACATTCTAAATTTGTTCTGTTTGAGTTTGTGTGCATATGTGTGGTGTGTGTGTGTGTGTGTGTGTGTGTGTGTGTGTGTGTGTGTGTGAGAGAGAGAGAGAGTAAAAGGGAAAGAACGAGAGAAAGTGTGAGACAGAGTGAATGCCCTGTCCAAGGCTGGTTCCTGCCTTGTGTCTAATGCTGATTGACACTCCTCAGAATACCATCTATGACCATGAGGCACTGTGCTTCTGGATTACATAATACATGTTAACGCTGACTAATTCAGCTCAACTTTGTAGGGAACAGAGTCCATCCAAGCAGCACTGGGACAAAGCAGGACTCAACTCTGCTATTCAGCAATATTCCTAAAGAATATAGTCTTAACTAAGATTATGCAATTTCACACAATAGTAAAATAGATAAATAAACAAAAGAATGGGTCAGTGTTAGTATTAAAAACATCATTCTGATGAAAACCTGATGAAGTTTTTTTCAATATTTAATTGTTTTTCTGGTTCAATCTGTTTCTTATTTCATTGTGGTCACTGATAATTTAAGTTGATCTTTGCACGGTCGTATCCATATTGTTATTATGTCTGATGGGAAAGGCAAGTGAATTTTTTCAGAATGGACCAGGAGAAAAGCCAGGGTCAATATTCCAAGCTGTAGTCTAAACCCCAAATCAGTCCTAACTTTTACTGCAATCCAAATGTTAAACAAAATTCATGATCAAAATAACAAAGCTTGGCGGTCTATAATTTAAAGTCAAAAACAAAGTGCGACACACAATAACAACTTTAATCCATAATCCGGGAAAATTGAGCGGTGCTGATCTTTATGCTGTTTATCTGATCACAGGTCAAATATCCAATTATAGCAACAACATAAAAAGGACCTACAAAATGGCGTCTCATATGAAAAACAAAATGGCTTCAAAGAGAAGTTATATATTTGAAACATTTATTTACAAATGTCAAAAATTAATTCAGCAACCAAAAATACTTATAAAAGCCCAAATAAAGTCTTGAAAAATGTAAAAAAAAAATGAAGATTATAATAATTCATAACAGCTGTTTATAATCATTTTGTCCATTGCTAGTCACATGATGTGGACAGTACGTTGAAGACTAATTCATTTCAATCTATCTACACTACATGTTAAAAAATATGGCCACACCCAGAAATGTTCATGTTTTTGAAAGTAATTGATAACTTTTTTGTTATCAAGATATCATTAACTGAATTCAAAAATAGACCAGACATTACTAGGGTTTGTAATTGCTATTGCTGCTTGAAATTATTAATTTTAGCGTGTAATTCACATTTGACTACAAAGCCCAATTTTCAATAGTCATTCCTTCAGTGCCCTCACATTTAGCTCATCCCAAATTCACCATTTTTAATTGCAAGTTGGCTATTAGAGAATTTTTAGAGTTTAGTTAGTACAGCTGAAACCTTGTAATTTGTTCAATATGCAAGTGTCTTTCCTTCAGTTGAAATGGACTGGCTTTCTTAAAGTGGATTCAAAAATGGCCTCAGGATTCTGGCCATTTGAAAAGCATTTATCTGAAACTGGCAAATAAAAGCAAAAAAAATCTAATGGAAAAATGACACAAGCATGGAAAAGTGTATCATAGTCAGCATTCTCTGTCACAGATAACACTGATATTTGGTGTGTATTTAAGGAAGAAGGCAACTGAGGACCTGTAAAGTGTTTGTTTCTCAAAGTGCACACTCTGATGTCCTCTTACTGTGTTGTGCATCTTCCCCTTTTTTCTATCCTGGTCAGATTGTCCTTTTTTCTTGAGACACTACTGGACACCTTTGTATGAAATCTTGAGCTTAATGGCAATCTGTCACATGGAATAAAAAAGGACTTTGGCTTTCCTGTCATATAGTAAAGATGAGGTTGATTGATGATTGCAAATATGGCCTCCACGAGGGTGAGAACAGCACTGTCTTTGGAAAGAAATTGTCTCAGGGCAGTACCAATGAAGCATGGAGTTGATTGCATGAAGTATGAATGGGATACCACATTTCAGGAAATAGTGTGAATTCTAGGAGAAATTGAGCATGCTGTAGTAGTCACACTAAACATCAGTATTAAGGGTTGAGAGTTCACATGGAGCATTGAAAATATTAAAAAGGTAAAAATAAATACACACATACCTGCAAATGTAATACAATTTGCATAAACCAGATTGCACAGTTACCATTCAATTAGATGAAGTCTAGCACTTGATTGTAACTCAGACCCTTTCTCACACGCCATCAGGTAGGAGCTGAATAAGACAAAGATGAAAAAATGTCTAAATGAATTTGTGATTGGGCTGCTCAAAATACAAAGAGAGGTGGCAAGAAATGAATAGCAGTGCGCTCTGAAACCAACAGTAAAACCCCTCATCTTAACACCATGCAAGTGATGCATACAGGTGGGTGTCCTCTCAATGCGATCACTTTTTTGGACACGATGCCGATAAGGAAGCACACTAATTTTGACATATGTAGTAAATGTTAGTCAAACATTCCAAAATGAACCCTTTTAGTAAATACTTATGAGTGTTAAGACAGTAGACCTGTGATTTCTGGTAAACTAAATTGAGGTTAATTGAGATTAATGTGTGTCTGTGGATCATCCTCCAGGCTCGTCTGAAGCAGGTATCTTCTTTTTCCTAAGCAGCACTGAAAAGAAACCCCACAAGAGCAACTGACTCCACCCCTTCCTGTCTCTCACCTATAAAACCTGCTGATAGCAGAAGTAGGTTGTCCAAACTAAAATGACTGGACCAGAGAGCAGCACTCCCGAAACTGAATGACTAATTGTGAAATCTTCTACTTCTTTTGGCTGCTCCCGTTAGGTGTTGCCACAGCAGATCATCTTCTTCCATATCTTTCTGTCCTCTCCATCTTGTTCTGTTACACCCATCACCTGCATGTCCTCTCTCATCATATCCATAAACCTCCTCTTAGGTCTTTTTCTTTTCCTCTTACCTGGCAGCTCTATCCTTAACATCCTTCTCCCAGTATACCCAGCATCTCTCCTCTGCACATGTCCAAATGAACACAATCTCGCCTCTCTGACTTTGTCTCCAAACTGTCCAACTTGAGCTGACCCTCTAATGTACTCATTTCAAATCCTGTCCATCCTCGTCACACCCAATGCAAATCTTAGCATCTTTAACTCTGCCACCTCCAGCTCTGTCTCCTGCTTTCTGGTCAGTGCCACCGTCTTTAACACATATAACATAGCTGGTCTCACTACCATCCTGTAGACCTTTCCTTTCACTCTTGCTAATACCCGTCTGTCATAAATCACTCCTGACGCTCTTCTCACCCATTCCACCCTGCCTGCACTCTCTTTTTCACTCCTCTTCCACAATCCCCATTACTCTGTGCTATTGATCCCAAGTATTTAAATTCCTCCACCTTCGCCAACTCTACTCCCTGCATTGTCACCATTCAACTGACCTCCCTCTCATTCACACATATGTATTCTGTCCTACTGAGCTTCATTCCTCTCCTCTCTAGAGCAGATCTCCACCTCTCCATTGTCTCCTCAACCTGCTCATCATCAATCATCATAGTTCATGGGGACTTCTGTCTGATCTCATCTGTCAAATAAACTGGCTTACTTGCAGTGGTTTTTGTTGATTTTGTAGCATTGTGTATAGTTTTTTGGTTACCCTGTGACTTTATTAAACAGGGACATCTGGGTTGGCACACAAAATTTTCCTGCAGGGTCCTGCAGTGCCTTATTCGCCCACAGTTCATATGATGGCTGCTGGAGAGTAAATATAATAAAATGACACTCACCTGAAACGTCTAATGTCTAATAACTGAAGGACATCAGTGTCTGCCTGCCTTCTTTTCTACACTTGCCTATTTGAAATGTCCTTTTCATTAGCATGTGTAGAAGTACATATTTTCAAATAGTCCTGCAGTTTTTTGATTATAGGCATTTGGCTCACAGAGCTACATTGTGTAAACAAATTAGGATATTGTTTTTCCCAGAGAAAAAATGTGTCTGCCCAATGAAAGAAGTCTGCGACATGTCCATGGGACGTTTATTGATATGTTTAGTTTGCTTAAAAGTTTAAAGTGTGAAACTAATTCCGAACGAACCGGAAATTGAAGTAAGGGAAGGAATCATCCCCTGATTTGGAACAAAGTAAAACAGACTAGGAGTGGGAAAACACCTTAAATGATGACGTATCAATGGACCCGAGACTGGACTGAATTTGGAAATGGATTAGAAAAAAATAAAATGTTAATGGATAGAAAGAGCTGGAAATGATATTTGTAGAACTGGATGGGCATAAACAAGTCCTATAATCTGAAAAATAATATATATTTTTATTTCCGGTATTTGATATGAAGGAGAGAGGCTAATTGGATTGTACAGAAAAAGGTTGGCATTGTGATTAGGAACGCATTACTAATGGACTGTTTTGCAGAGTTAATTATGCGCATCACTATTAGTTAAAAAGTTTACTAATTTAAATAATGAATGTCACAAACTAAGGAGCTTTGAAAAGGTGCTCATAACCTCGACTCATATGCCTTCCTGGTATTCCTATTTTACACTGTTTTATCATGAACACCTCTGTGCTTCTTTCTAGGTTGTCTGCACTGACTGGAGTAACTTGATTGGAAAAGGATATATAATACTGAACATGTCAGACAACAATGAATGTGTGAGTTTATCATTACTTTTAATTTTACAACTGTGAGTTTTAGTTTCTGTTTGGTTATCGATAGATAGAAATATTGCTAATTCATCATATCCTTTAGTCCACAGTCTGAATTGAATGTTTGTTTTAAATACTGTGCATCACAGAAACAAAAGATTACACACACCACAATATTTAATGACAAGTGTGTTTGATATTCATTTTGATGCAATACAAAGACAAAGTCATGGCACCATCTTGTATCCTTACCTTGCATTATCATGCAAGCCAACATAGAGCCCCTAATTTCAGTACAAATTGCTTCATCACTTCCTCTTCTGACTGATTAGCATCTCTCGTGAATTGCATGTTCTTTATACCAAATGAAGCACCGCCTGATTTTAAATAGCTCAGTTCAATTCATGGCACAGGCAGCTGCAGCCTTTCCAAATAGTTTGATATCTCCATGGAAACCATGTAAAACCATTTATTATAATCGACATGAACTTTTCTGTTGTCAAGACAACAGAGTGACTTGAAGGGCTCAGAAGAGACAGGAGGATGAAGGCCGGCTATAGATTCTAAGGCTTAGAAACCCTGTTGAACCAGTGGGGAACCGGGGAGACTCGTACAGTTGGCTATATTTTTCACATTGCTTATTAAGTAATTAGCTTAATGGGCTGTGAAGTGAACCTATAGGCCGTTAAAAGCAAGACAACCAAAAGAGCCATCCAGTGATCTAAACAGATCTAAGATAGTATTAGCTAAATAATGTATAGCCCCTTTGAATCAAAACAAATGTCTGATAGTTAGGAAGAGCTTGTGCTAGCATTTTTGCTGCTGTGGGTGAAGCTGTAAGTAGCACCCATCCTCCCCTTTGCTTTGAGTGGAATCATCACTACCAGACCTTAACACAGAAACCTGGAGACACAAGAAAGGAACCAGAACTGGGGAGAGTGAAATATGGAAGGTTTGGATACAAAAGAGTGAAATTTAGGAATGTCACGGGGGTCATTTAAATACTTATAGCAATGTCTGTTTACAAGATTGTATCAGTAAAATACACACTTGAAGAATGACACTATGGAAAGCACGTAAGAACTGGGCTGCATTAGCAGGCTTTATTGATTTGCATTTAAAGTATCTACAAAGAAAAAAAAAGTATTGTGCATTGTCAACTTAAACTGTAAACAAATCATTTAGTTCTGTATTTAAACCGCCAGCCAAAGAGGTGCCTTACAATAATGACAAGATGGTTATAATTTTTATCATGGCAGCAACTTAAACATATTGATTTTTTTTAAATCAATGAAATAAATGAATAAACAAATGTGATCACTAGAGAGTCCCCTAAATGATATGAGCAAAAAATATATTCTTATTTCTTGTGCACACAAGGTAGTTTTGTGTGCACATGAGAAAGTATAAAATGTCTTGAGCATACAGAAGTTTCCTACGCATACACAAAAGTATCTCACGAGCACGTACTAGTTTCTTGTGCACATGTGAAATGTGTCATTTTTTTAAACTCATGTCACTTTGCAGACTTCACAAAATTTTATGAAAGTTTAGTGCAATGATTAACTTTAAACAATCCACCATGACTGTTATTTAGTGTATCCAATATATGCAAATAATGCAATATAATTATCCAATCAAAGCACCACTTTCCAGTCATGGACAGACTATGAAGAACTTTTTTAACATGCCAAGATGAAATCTCATAGATGGTACTGAACTACGGAAAATGATATTTGCCAAGTTTTAGTGTACATTTTAATGTTAGAATTAGAATTTGAATGAAACCAGACCTTAGCAATGTGTTTAAGAGCAGCAGTCCTGTTGCAGTCACGATCATTTAATTTTATTTTACTGGGTCTGTGTCTTTTATGCTATGTCAATTATTATTATTATTATTATGGTTGTTGTTGTTGTTGTTTTTGTTTGTTTTATTATTGCATTATTATCAGAGGTGGGCAGAGTAGCCAAAAATTGTACTCAAGTAAAAGTAGCAGTAACAAGTAGAAGTAAAAAGTAGTCATCCAAAAAATTACTCAAATAAGAGTAAAAAAGTATTTGGTGAAAAAACTACTCAAGTACTGAGTAACTGTTTGAACATCCATCCATCCTTCCATTTTCTAACCCGCTGAATCAGAATACAGGGTCACGGGGGTCTGCTGGAGCCAATTTCAGCCAACACCGGGCACAAGGCAGGAACCAATCCCGGGCAGGGTGCCAACCCACCGCAGTGTTTGAACATAATAAATGATTTATTTTTTAGAAATGTTGTAATAAGACAGACAAAAATATAAAATAATGTGCAAATCCCGCTATTTCCAAATAATAAAATAAAAAATGAGTAAAAATAAATAACATCTTTACAAAATAAAGATGCACAAATAACACAAAGTTCCAAATCTCAGTTTTTCACAACAAAGCTTTTGAAGCGAATACCTACAGTAGGTAAGATGTCTGTCTGAACAGTGCAAACTACTTACAGTGACGAGATATCCTGCACACTGACAGTATAATACTGCATATTCACTTGGTGGTGTAGCAGGTACGCGTCTTCAAAAAAAAAAAAAGGCCAGCTTCAAATCCATAAAGCCGTGCCACTCTCCGTGGGTGCAATTGCACGACCGCAGGGTGTTAATTAATTAGTTGGAGCAAGTCACACCTGCACATGTGGGTGCGATTGTTCTCAATTGCTTCATTGGCTTCCTGCGGCATGTGATTAAGGCCCACGGAGATGGGAGTGTATATATACGGGTCAGCACAAAAAAAGAAGGGGAATCAAAGAAAAGGAGAAAAGAAAAGAGCCAAGATGGAGGTCGGCCGAAAGGAGCTTGTGGCTGCTGAGTCTCCGCCGGCTACGCGAGCAATGGGTGGGTGAGCCAGGAGAATGAGAAGGAGGTGGGCTGAGAGATCAGGACGAGTCAGTCTGCATCTTAACCTCGGATTTTTAACAGATTTAATTATTGATTTTTTTTATCCTTACTTTTCCCAATGATTTTTATGGATTTATATATGTACTGTTTTTTAGAACACTGCACCATTGACACTTTTGTTGATTTAACTTTTGTTTTGACTGGTTTTTAATAAAAGCACTTGAGCACTTTTTCCACCATCCTCTGGCCTCACAAGTGAATTATCCTCATATGTCAGCTCATCTCGGTCATAAATATCGATGGTGTGGGTTCAGCAGACTCAAATGTGGGACCGGCATCGTCACACACTTGCCCTCCAAATAGCACAGCTGATAGAAAATAACATTAGAACAGGGCAGCTTGTGCAAGTACAAGAAGTCTCACTTTACCATGACTGGCTGTGCATGTTTGGTTAAAGCGTGCTTGTTCTTCACTCAGTGAAGAGATAGTTAAGCTTCTCAAGGTTCTTATAGTAAAGCTGTGACCATTTTGCAGTGAACAGGAGCCCTGCATGACTAAAAAGGAAGTTTGTGTGTGGTCATGTGACTGCATGGCTACGTCTGATTGGTGAAACGGAGTCATGTGATTATTGTTGCTACGTCTGATTGGTGAAACAGTCATGCAGTAGATCCACTGGCGACTTCTCTCTGGCAATAATAATAGTGCAATGTATAAATGGAAAAAAGTAACGAGTCGAGTGTTGCCCAATGTAGCGGAGTAAAAGTAGTGTTTCTTCTTCACAAATGTACTCAAGTAAAAGTAAAAAGTATGGTGCAGTAAAACTACTCTTAGAAGTACAATTTTTTTAAAATGTTACTCAAGTACAGTAAATGTAACGGAGTAAATGTAACTCCTCTGATTATTATCTACTAGCTGTGCTGCCTGTCTATGACAGTTTAAAATGTAAGCAATCAACCTAGACCTCAGCGTTAACATTTGCATACATCTATTGGAATGTATTTTGTAATGCATGCAATAATAAAATGGAATGAAATTAAATAAAATAATAGAAATAGATGAAATGAAATATGCAATTCATATGACTCTGCTATATGCCATTTGGTGTTAGATTCGTAAAAGCAGTGTTAATGCTTGTAATGTACCATCTGTTGGAATGATAAACGCAATGCAGTTTATTACTGCATTTTTGACAAGTAGGCATCCATAAAAAAATAAAACTACACATAAAGAAAGCAAACAATTTAGAATATTTCTCGTAAAGCAAAACTCTGACAAACTGAGTGCTGTGCATCCTGGGATTAGAAGGAACATGTGTAAGTCATCTGCCTTATGACCAAGTATGTGAAAATAATATAAAATAATATAACAGACACTTATTGTGAGTCTGAGTGTTCATAAGTCAAAAACTCTATTGTTTAAAGAAAAAAAACTCATTCCACCATCATATTTTGCCACCTTTAGCTTCTACCAAGCTGGCCTATGTGGTAGAGCCGGCTATGTAGTTGTACAAGTTGACAAAAACCCTGAAATATTCAGGGAAAAGAGATCAAGATAAATGAAAGTGTTATGCTAGGTAAGTTGACAATGAGGCCTAAATGGGCCTTAATTACTGAACCTTACAATAAGGAAATGCATATCAGGGTAAATGAATAATAAAATTAAAATGAACTTTAATGGTTAAAGTCAACAAAATCATACCAATGCAAATCTCTATTAACACATTAATTAAGTAAAGTAGGTTATATATAAAGACCAGTAAATTCTCCACGAGCTGCTAACAAAAATTAGAACTTACAATTGATTATGAATTATTAGCATGTATTTGAGGATCTTCTCAATTGTCAGCAAGCATTTCTCTCTCTTTGTTGTTCTGGCATTCTGCATACCCCTCTTGATGTTCAGCAGATATCGTTGCCCTTCTTCCTAATATGGCGTTCTTCAATACATAATCAGCTTCTGTGATTTGATTGATGCTCAGAAGATGTTGCTGCTCTTCTTTTTCGTTCTTCCATGGCACTTGCTTTTGAGATTACTTTTAAACACACAACTACAGATCACTTTACCAAGGTTGCTGCTAAATTATTATTATTTTTTTTTTTTGAATTTCCAGAACATATCATAAGCTTTCAATGAAGACCAAGATCAAAGTTCTAGCTAGTAGTTTGTTAGTAATTGCGTAACTAACACACAGACCTTAGCATTTTATATGTTGAGGAGATTAGAAATACAGAACAGTTAGACATTTTTTGTTTTAGGGTGGAACCAATATCTGATGTGATTCCAGAAGATAAACAAATCTCAAACGGATTACTAATAAAGAAGTATTAGCAGATGTACTATACTGAAAATGCTTAAAAAACAAAACTGGAACAACCCTTGTCCAGGCCAATAATTTAGAACCTAGTGATACTGCTTCATTTCCCTCCTTCATTTTGTCAGGCTGAGTGGCTCATCCACATAATGGAAGAACTTTAGAACCTAATATAAATGTGCAGTGCCATTTCTCTCTAGTATAAAGAGTCTTCACATTGCCCTCAAATAGCATGCTATTTCTAGCACAACAAATTGGATTGTGCTGCACAATGGAAAACATCAGGCTGTATTATTTCTATTTTTAATACTGTGAAAATAGACAGATTATCATGTGATCTCCTTGTAACTCTTTTCACAAAACAAGTTTCTTGGAGACACAGAAAGGCTTTATTTATGGTGACAAATCTTTCAGCTTTAGATTCATAATTTTAATACTTTCTATCTATCTATCTATCTATCTTAAATAAAGTATTTTTTCATTTTTTTAAATTTACAAAATTATCCAAAGCTCAAAAATTCAACACATATTCTTTTTTTAAAATATCATTATGTCTCTACAGTGGTTGATCTTTGAATTCCAATACAAGATTCACATGGTCATAATTATGTCAACCAAGATTAAATAATGCTGGTAATCTGGGGTGGAATGCATAGCCAAAAAAAGGTTAAAATACAGAAATTCTATCCATCCATTATCCAACCCGCTATATCCCAACTACAGGGTCATTACATTAAAAAATTGAAATAAAATCCTCTTGCCTTCCACAAAGGCAAATTCAAGGCCAGGGTTATAAAT
This sequence comes from Polypterus senegalus, assembly GCF_016835505.1. Taxonomy (NCBI): domain Eukaryota; kingdom Metazoa; phylum Chordata; class Cladistia; order Polypteriformes; family Polypteridae; genus Polypterus; species Polypterus senegalus. Next base: position 24,131,471 of record NC_053165.1, read on the forward strand.
GTTTCCAAGATGGATGTCCTTTATTACAGAAAGCTTGAGGGAACCAGTTATGTGTATAGGTCAGTTCACCATGACAACACTGAATAATATGACAAAACATTAATATAAAATAAGTTAGGATCATTTGCATAACAGAGTTAAGAAACACATGAGATTGCACCAATCAGCATATAGATAAATGGTATAATCTTTGAAACTGGTAGGCCATGTCCAGAGCTAGATGAGAGACTGGGATTGTGAGACAGGGTGTATTAGTTTACCCCACAGTGTGAAAAACAAAAAACGTTTTGCATTCATCTCAATGGAAGTAGGAGGTACAGTATTGAAGGAGGTACAGGAAGCTGGCGAAGAATGCTGGAGAGCTGCAAGGGTGCAGAGTGAGATTCCAACACAAGAGGCTGAACAGTTACATGAGAGAGTTCTGCATGTATGAGCGTGAGAAGCCCATCAGATCACATACACATTTGTGGGAGGTGCCCTGTTGTGCCCCATTTCCTGCAGAAGACAAGGGCCAGGTGAGGTTCTAGGTTAGTGGAAGTTTTGTGAGGGCCTGAAGAGAGTTCAGAGGGAAAGATTTACCGGAGTGGGGTTCAAGAAAGGGAAATGGACCATAGATCCATTCCATGTGAGGGCATGCTCTTGCAGGAGTTTTTGAGACCCCATGAACTAAGAACTGTAATTAGAAGATAGGACACAGCAATGCAAACTTGGCATATAAGCCTACAGATGGGGTTGGAGAGTTATCTGACCAGGATTGACTACAGATATCTAATGTAAAGATAATCATCTGTTGGTGTGGTTTATCAGTGAAGCATAGGTGCCTTCTGCAAACTCCATGATATGAGAAGAAGGTGATGCGGCGACTAAGGTTAAGTTTTGAGATTGATTATTGAGGTGGAGACAAGAACCTAAGATTGAAGGACGCTACAGGTCCTACAGGGAATTGATTGGTTTTGCTAATATTATTTTGACAGTCCCAAGATGGGAAATGACAGTGCCTGCTAATTGAAGTTCTGAGAAGAGAGTCACTATTGTGAAGTGGTGGCATGAGTCAGTAAGTATCCTGTTGAGGAGCTGAGTGAAGTCTCTCTGTCCTGAATAATTTTGGAGAGGGCAAAGAAAGAAAGAGTCTGAGACTTTATTTATTTTTATTTGCACTTTGCTTTTTGCTTATGTCAATGAAGAACTGATCTTAATAATAATTTAATGCATGGCATGAGGCTGTGATTCAGCACACATATAATGAATAGCTTTTGTATTTTTATTAAAGAAGCTTTTGTGTCTGTATCACTCTGGAAACTTGTTTAAGACTACAGATGCCCATAGTCTGAGCTATGTGCCAGTTGCTGTTGCACATGACATCAAATACACACCCAATTGTTTCTATATCTAAAGGTCCCAAAATATTGTAGTTAAGCAGATTAAGTCTTTGGCACACATAAATGTCTAAAGAGGAATTTCTCACATATATCTCTCTGCTATAAAAGAAAATCCTGAGAGCAGATGAAACTATTTCCAAGAGATTTTTTAAAGTCCCTTGAGACGAGGCTTTTGCCATGAGATTTTTTCAAATCCAGCCCTCCTCTCAATCATATTCAAGCACGCACACGGTCCTCCCGCCTCTCATTTATGTGAATGCTTTTGACAGACACAGTTCTTGCTTTCTCAGCTCTTATAAACGTTTACATTTTCCTCACTTTAAGATCCCAAATAAAGATGACTTATCTTATTGAAGAATTTCATCCCGAAGGTTTATCAACCAAAGGAATGAGTACACAGGCAATCCTAGCACCGAGAAATAATAAAGTCAAATGAATTAACACAAAAATTGTCAATCGGTTACACTGCAAATTGGTTAAATGCGTAACAATAGACTATGCTGAAACAGTTGGTGGTGATTGTGCGGAATATGAAAACATCAACTTACAATATCCCGAAGAATATCTACAACCGTAAACACTGTCCAGTCTTTCACCACCTGAAATACTGTTAAAAGAAGGATGTATCCAAGAATGGTAATGCAGTAAATCTTCCGTGGATAACATTAGACACCAAAGAAGATCTTGATATGCCATTCGTATTTAAATGTTCACAGTTTCCTGTGAGAATAGCTTTTGCAAAGAAAATTAACAAATCACAGAGACAAACATTCGAACAAGTCAAGTTTATTTATTAGAGAGAAAGAAAGAAACAAAATTCACTCACAGTCAGTTATACGTTGCATTGTCACGATGTAAGTCCAAACACAGAATCAAAATTCAATACGATATTGATTAAAATGTAATTAAAATAATTTTTTACTGAAGTTTTACAGTATAAGTGTATGTTTAAAAAGTATTTGTGCGTAATTTCAAAACCAAACAGAACAAATATAACGAATATCTCGATAACAATCGATGTGCATATCACAGAGTCCAAAACCGAACTGCTATAGTAGCCTAAGATGGAGGCTTTAAAGGTCTTGAGAGGAACTGATGTCATCAAAGGGAGCGGAACCAGAAGTGATGTCATCAGTGGGGCCGGCTTCGGAAGAGACGTCATCAAAGGGGCCGGCTTCGAAAAGACGTCATCAAAGGGGCCAACTTCAGAAGTGACGTCATCAAAGGGGCCAGCTTCGGAAGTGACATCTTCAGAGGTGCCGGAACCTTGCAGGATTTCCCGGGAAAGGTCTGTAGGAAACTGAGAAAGACAGTCAGCGCACTCCGCGGCCCCCATTTTATTTTATTACAATTACTCGAGCCCTTTAGTTGCCTCCTACTCGCACGTGTGTGACAAGGCCCCCCCTCAGCCCAGACACATCGGGTCGAGTGTCCTGCACCGAGAGGTCGTGGGCACGAGAGAGAGCATCATCATTGGCATGGAGAGATCCCTTACGATGAATAAGCGAAAACCTGTAAGGTTGAAGGTCAAGAAACCACCTTGTGACCCGTGGATTTGACTCCTTGTGAAGGGCCATCCACTGTAAAGGAGCATGATCCGTCACTAGAGTGAACTCCCGGCCCAAGAGGTAGTACCTCAACTGCGTAATCGCCCATTTGATCGCAAGGGCTTCTCTCTCCACCACTGCATACCTGATCTCTCGATCCAACAGTTTCCGGCTCAGGTACATGATGGGGTGTTTGACACCATCGACACTTTGGCTCAGCACTGCACCCAGGCCTGTGTCCGAAGCATCCGTCTGATGAATAAAAGGGAGAGAAAAATTAGGAGGTTTTAATATTAGTGCTGACGTAAGAGCCTGTTTTAAGTCACTAAATACAGTGTCTGCCTTGTCAGTCCATACCACATGATTAGGAGCCCTCTTCTTTGTAAGATCAGTCAAGGGCGCCGCTCACTCTGAAAACCGAGGTACAAACCAGCGGTAGTACCCAGCCAACCCGAGAAAGGCTTGGACCTGCCTCTTGGTTTTCGGACGGGACCATTTAACAATGGCATCTATTTTTGAACACTGTGGTTTCACAGTACCCCGACCCACCAGGTAGCCCAAATATTTAGCTTCTTTCAATCCAAAGAAACATTTCTTGGGATTAATACGCAGCCCGGCTTCTCTAGTGTTGACCTGCTGTACGTGTTCCCTCCATGTGCTGGAATAGATGACTACGTCATCCAGATAGGCAGCACTATACGCATTACGGGGTTGGAGCACTTTGTCCACCAGACGCTGGAAAGTCGCAGGAGCCCCGTGTAACCCGAATGGAAGAGCACGATACTGCCAGTGTCCGCTAGAAGTTCTGAACGCGGTCTTGACCTTCGCGGAGTCCGGAGTGGTGAGTTGTTTCACCAAATAGTCGACCAACCCTTTTCTCTCCTTAATTTCATAAGGGCCTTGCCAATGGGCGAGTAATTTCGAATGAGAGGTGGGAATTAATACCATGACACGATCCCCCGGCTGGAATTCTTGGAGTGTCGTGCCACGATCGTAATAACGGGTCTGTGCTGCTTGTGCCTCTTCCATATGACTTTTTAAAATAGGTTGAATTTTCTCAAATCTATCGCGTAACTGTGCGATATATTCCAAAATATTTGTACAGGGAAGAGTCTCTTCTTCCCAACCTTCTTTCAAAATATCCAATATACCTCGGGGTTGTCGTCCGTATAACAATTCAAAAGGAGAGAACCCTGTAGAGGCTTGTGGGACCTCCTGATAGGCAAAGAGAACAAGGGGGAGGAGTTGATCCCAATTCTTCTCATCCCCGCTGACCACCTTGCGAAGCATCTGCTTGAGAGTCTGATTAATCCTCTCCACTAGACTGTCGGTTTGAGGATGATACACCGCGGTTTTTAAGTGCTTTATTTTCAGTAACTTGGCCGTTTCCCTGAACGTCTCAGAGGTAAAAGGTGTTCCTTGGTCCATTAGGACTTCTTTAGGAATACCAACACGCGCAAATACTCCTACTAGTTCCCGTGCGATTGCTTTAGATGTAGCTGAGCGCAAGGGAACAGCTTCTGGATATCGGGTCGCATAATCCACAAGGACTAATATGTATTTATGTCCTCGGGCTGAGGGCTCCAAGGGTCCTACAGTATCGACCCCGATTCATTCAAAGGGGACATCAATTAAGGGAAGTGGAACGAGAGGAGCACGGTCCTTCTTAGGAATTTGCCGCAATTGACATTCTGGACAATAAATACAAAAACGGCGAACCTCCTCGTTAATTTCCGGCCAATAAAATCTGAGCTTAATCTGCTCTAAAGTTTTTTCGGAGCCTAAATGGCCTCCAAGGAGGTGGACGTGAGCTAATTCACAAACCTGCCGCCGGTAAGTTCATGTAATTAACAACAGTTTCCGAACCTCCGCCCCATGTTCCGCGACCCGATATAATAGATCATTTTCTATTACAAAGTGTGGTCCTCATGGCATGTGCTGGTGTGTTCGTTGGCCGTTGACCAGGACTACTGCATTTTTTGCAAATTTTAGGGAGTCATCGTTCCACTGCTCCCTTTTAAAAGAAGCCGGTGTTTGTTTGAACTGAAAGTAAATGTTGGAGAGAGGGTCCGGTCTGACCTCAAGGGGAGGGGATGACGTATTCGCCTGCGATGGACCAGGAATCTCCCCGCCCTCCTCGTGAACTTCCGTATCTCTCTCCGCCGGCTGTGTACACGGCGTGGAGACAGCTTAAGACAAGTTATCCCCATCTACAATGAGGCCTAAGTTTTTATCAGGAGTAGTCAATAGTTTACCGCATTTATTTTCTGACCAGTCCCGTCCTAGAATCGCTGAGAAGGGAGGATTAGGGTGGATCGCCATGAGATGTTTTTTTAGCGTTCCTCCCTGACTCACGAAACATAGGGTGGTACTTTCCTACCTGGTTCATTACATGTCCGAGTCCCGGTTTCTTCTGGGACTTCATCCTGCCGTCTACGCCACTGTCATAAAAACGAGTCCAAGACATTATAAAGGTTTGAGGCAGCCACCCGTATATTGTTTTTCCCAGCTGCAAAATGGTTTCCTTCATCAAACAATCGATGTGCATATCACAGAGTCCAAAACAGAACTGCTATAGTAGCCTAAGATGGAGGCTTTAAAGGTCTTGAGAGGAACTCATGTCATCAATGTGACCGGAACCAGAAGTGACGTCATCAAAGGGGCCGGCTTCGGAAGAGACGTCATCAAAGCGGCCGACTTCGGAAGTGACATCATCAAAGGGGCCGGCTTCGGAAATGACGTCTTCAGATGTGCCGGAGCCTTGCAGGATTTCCCGGGAAAGGTCTGTAGGTAACTGAGAAAGACAGCAGTCAGAGCACTCTGCCGCCCCCCGGTCGGATGTTTTATTACAATTACTCGAGCCCTTTAGCTCCCTCCTACTCGCACGTGTGTGACAGCAGCATGAAACATACTTTGTAATTTACTTTCAAATTATTACGTTTTAATATTTTTTAATATGGTTAATTACTTGCTGTAATGTAAAATAGTTAGTTCTATTACGCATATGTAACAATTCACATGAAAATAACAATCTGTTCAAATTGTACATCCGCATCCAAATATGCAAGTGGTGAAAACGCAAAGTGGCTAGTGCATAGCGCCAGCCTGGGGGTTGGCGAGCGAAGTGAACAGGGGGCAATGCCACCAGTGAGACCAAAACAAAAAGTATTAGTTGTCATCATCTCCTTGTTCCCCAGGTAACCGTACAGGAAATGATAGATACAGAAGATCTTAGTTGCCCAGGATAGTCATAAACAAAACATTCACAATTTCACACAGAAATTAATAAAATGCACAAGGAAGCATTTTGTTTTACCACTATAACACCAAAATCACTGAAATGCAAAAACAATTATACCAATAAATACCATACAAAAGGCAAATTGTAAAAAAATCACAAAAACTGGTATAAATGCTGATGGTTGATGCAACACTGCACATGTTAGCATCATTAGTTATTTTTTTATTACTATTGCTGTTTATTATTATGATATTATATTATTATAAATATTTGTACTAATCACATTACTATTATTTTCATCTGTCTGCCTGGTCTATGCTTTGTTTTTTATCTTATTGTATGCTCCAGGAAGTTTTCCGAGTGCAGATGGGAGATCGGCTGCTAGCTATGGTGGAGACAGCTTTTTCCAGAAAGATGGACAGCCCCCAGGGGTCTTGGTTAATTTCTCTTGGAAAGCCCAACAAGCAAGACAAGCAACTGCTGATGACTCTGGCAAGCGAAGAAGGTAGTAGTTGTAGCATTATTCTCATGTGAAATTCTAAACAATGCTAACATAGTATAGTGCACATTGAAAATGAGTAAGGTAAATGTCATATGAATTTTATGGATTTATTTTTTTGTTTTTGTAGTTTTTTCTTGTCTTCTTAGAGAGTCATGGCTGGGAGACTGTCAATTAAACAAGGCCTGTTAAAGCCCATTGAGGCAATCCTTATGTGATTTTGGGCTACATACAAGCAAGAAATTGTTGTTGTTGACGAACCATGTGAAATGTGATGCAATAGTGGAAAAATCAGATTATCACCTTTTGAAGACTTACGAGAGCCTTTTAAAAGTTTAGTATTTGGATTACATCCTGACTTAGAACATTTTCTCAGTGCTGTAGGAAAACATAACAATAATTATTAGTGCAAAAAGAATAATCAATTGCAAATTTTAAAGTACAAGGACAGGTGTATCACCATTGTCTTAGGAAATTTCCTGGACGACGCTACATCAAATAGTTATTTAATAATAATGAAAATATAGGTTGCGTCTCCAGACTGTAATTTAATTTATTAATTTTTTGAAAAGAGTGCACCCCTAGATGATTTAAGGAAACACTGGAAACAGGACCTTCTTATTTGATTATTGCATAATAAATGATTGTTGAGCTAAGGGACTCCTGGTTCCTGTCTGGGTCGTGTGCTCCCTGAGATGCTTTGAGTCCTCTTTTGAAAGTGAAAAGGCCGTACTCTGACAGATCAGGTGCTCCTTGCCTCATGTTAAGGAGGGACAAACTGTGACAGTATGAAGATTGGATTTATCCTCCATTATATTCCTCAAATTGAATGAGTTAGAAGTTCCTTATTGAGCTCATTTCATTCCTTATGGTATGTTTGTCCTCATTTCCCAATCTGAGTGAGGGATCATATACAGTAGTTTATTAAATGGAAAAACAGAAATAATTGACATTCACTATAAAAAAATAAGAATACTAAAAACAATATTTCATCCCATTAAGTGGAATCATTTTGTTTCTCACTTTCTTATTCACTTTGTGATGCAATTTAAAAATAAATAACATAAATAGTTTAAAAATATAAATACAGAACATGCAGACAGTGGCCAGACTGACAATCCAATTAAAGTGCACCACTATGTCACCCACTTTCATTGATTAACGTCTTTTTAATTCTCAACATTAAATATTACAGATTTGAAAACTAACCTGCAGAAGTTTTAAGATGAAATAAGATAAATATTCTGAATACTTTTACCCTGGGTGTGTCATTGAAGTTCGAAATATCAGGGGGTCTAATACATTGTGAAATGTGATTTTAAAAATATTTTAAAACTCCTCTGCTCTTTACTTTTCTGCTTTTATTAAATTATTCAGGGGTGGTTCCATCAAAAGATGTGCTTTCTATGCTGGGAGAAATTCAGAGAGGTCTATTTGAGGTAAGTAGCTTGTTTTTCTCCGTCTCCCACCCATTTTATTAAATATTGAGCTGCTGATTCAAGACTAAAGCTGCTCTGCAGTCAGTGCACAATGCTGCATTGACCTTGACTCATAAATACTACAGAATGAGAAGTCGGTCTGCGTCACTCTTTTTCTTAATCGTGATAAATAAATCAAACCCAGTACATTGTAAAGCAATAGTACTTAGATAGAAGAATAACCAAAGTTTTAATGAGGTTATTAAAGTTCCCTATGACATTATCTAGAATGGACTTAAATAATGAAAACTATGAGAAATTACCATTTACTCTGTCTATTCATTTCAAATATGACACAATGCACTGACATTTACTGAGGGTCATTGGTTTTTCTGAATCTTTTGTGAAACATTAGGAATGATCAGGATGCGCTACATCACGAAGTGCTCTGTGATGAAAAAGTTCTTGCTGTTATATTTAGACATGATTTTTGAATTCATGATGCCTAATGTACAAACATAGAAGTATGGACATGTAGTAGGACACAGGAAAACACTGACTTGAAAAGACAATTTCAGGCTACTGTATCTAGTACCATTTTAGCATAATAAGCCATATGCAGTATACTAGAATCCAAACTAGTCACTGCCTATGTATCATGTTGGTTTGCCTTTCATTTTGTGATTTACTGCAAGCCTCATCTCAATTTATGAGAGACTACATGGAGGCCAAGCTCATAAACTTTAAATGTGTATATTTAAACCTTGCAGTTTTTGTCTGTCTATCTATCTATCTATCTGTCTATCTATCTATCTGTATATCTATCTATCTATCTATCTATCTATTATATTGTGGCTTATCTATCTATCTATCTATCTATTGTATAGTGCCTTAACTATCTATCTATCTATCTATCTATCTATTGTATAGTGCCTTAACTATCTATCTATCTATCTATCTATCTATCTATCTATCTATCTTGGAAGGAGCCTAGGAAATACACATTGAGGTTTCTGTTAATGTATAATTAGTTCAGTCTCACTAGAATGATGAATCACTCCTAAAATTAAAAAAAAAAAAATTATTGGTCAGCTTGAAGTAGTTTTTTAGTGTTTTTCTGATTATTCCTTCTGTTTTTATACAAAGTAGCATTATAGTTCTGTTTATTGCATGTGAGATAATATTTTCGTTTTATTTGAAAAATACATTGAATATTAGTAAAAAGAAGAAATGACTGGACTTGACTTACATCTTTGTCTATCTATCTATCTATCTATCTATCTGTCTGTCTATATCATTTTTATTTCTTTTAAAGATTGGCATTCAAAACTACACCACAGCCACCAGCTGCCAATCTTGGCCAAGTCAACCTCAGAGTGATTATGGGAAGCTGTTTGTTGTACTGGTCATTATTGGATCCATCTGTGTGGTTATTATAGTGTCTGGATTCATCTACATCTGCTGGCAGAGACGGCTACCAAAATTAAAAAGCTCGGTAAGTAGAGTCGGCTATGAAACTGTTGGGCCGTAATTAGCATGGCCTCCTCTAAGGTCCAGGAGATGGTGTTTGGCTTGGCCAAGGGGATTGCAGGCTCTTCCCATGTCTGTGTGGAACCTTTTATGGAAAATCATATTTCCATAAGGAAGCAGTATTATGTGTGTCAGGTCAAGTGTCAAACTGTCCTCTCCAGGACTGGCACCTGCCTTTTCCTTAACGCTGGTGGGATAGGCTCCACACCCTGCAATGCTGAAGTGCACTAAACAGGTTCAGCACAGAGGCATGTTCATTTCAGTTCTATGCAAGATTTATAGGCTAAGCTTCATCAACAATAACCTTTAAATATTTTATGAAAATATGAACTTATAATACTCATAAAAAGTATTCACTTGTTTGAAAGTTTTCTCATTATACTATTATACAATGTTGAATTAGCAGTAGACTTAATTTGGCTTTTTTGACATCAATCAACAGAAAAAGACTCTTTAATGTCAATGTGAAACAAGATCTCGGCAAAGTGCTCTGTATATATAAAACATGAAATGATCAATCACATAAATATTTGCCCCCATGAATTAGCTCAATTGATTTTTTTTGGCACTGTATGTTGGAGAATACTGACATAAAACAGAGACGCTAAATTTTAGGTCAAAAACAGCCTTTATCCAGTCAGTTTGTTCATGTTAATAAGCTGTCATGGGTGTATGTTTAATTAAACTGTCATGGTTGACATTCTTCAAGTGAGCATTCAGTCAGTCTTTATAGTGAATACTATACAGCACTTAACAAAATATTACCTAAATTATTTGGAAGGCTATAAGCAGTCACTGTAAATGAGCAAGGCCTTTCAGGTATCTTAAACCCTATTTAATGGTCATTTATTTTTTATATTTTCCTTCTGTTTACTGTATGCACATGAAATGAAGAAACAAGATGGTGTGTATTGTGCAGATTAATAGTAACAATGGAGAACCTCTGTAAAATGTGTACAAGGAAAGCCTGACAATACTGAAATGTGTTGTATTGTAAATCTTATTTCCATTTGTCAGCTCACACCTGAATAAAAAGTTATCTGCCTCAGTATGGTGGGTTCATACTAAAATGTGAAAAATGTACAGCTAAAAACAAATTGTTTCAGCAACGTATGATGATTCAGTTTCTTGTGATGAAAGAAATTTCCCTGGCTAGCAATTACTCATTACTTCATCATGGATATAAAGATGTTCAAATAGGTGCTAGCAGTGTCAGAAGATGGATAAGACACTTTACTGGTGTGAAAACAGACAGAACAGAGCTTACTGTGGAAGGAGATCTCCAAGGAAGACAGGAATAGTTCAATCAATCGGTCTTTATTCAGTCACAGATGAGTACATGGATTCTACGTTGCAAAGCAGAAGAGCAAAGTTTTCCTTTTTCGATTGGTTTTTAATATCTTTCCTCTCTTCCCTTACTTATCAATAAGCATAATATCATTTACCTATACATTTCATTTAATATTGCACAAATCGGCCTACCGTTTCTGTTTTGTGTATGTGTCAGAAGGGCCCCAAGGAAGGAAATGTCATCTTTCCTGTGTCTAAAAGACCCGTTCCTAGAAAAGTAAGTTACCATAAGTCAGCTTACTTCACCTTGTCTTATGACAGGCGTCTGTATGAATAACCTTTTACTACAGCAGAACAGCTTTTAACCCTTCATAGCTTGCAAGTACTTTTTTTCTTTCACATTACCTACATGCTTCATCTACTGAGAACAAAGAAGAAAAAAAAAATCAATTAGCTTATTAACCATCAGAACATTGCACCATGCAGCTGATGTGACAATCTCCAAATTTTGAACAGTATTAATGAGGCATTGATTAGGATCAGTGCCGGTGCTGGGTTATTTTGCACCCTAGGCCAAGTTTATTAGTGCGAACTGTTCGGTAGCTAACCCTCCTTTTGATCTGCACCCTTGGTGAACACCTAATTCGCCTTAATGGTGGCGCCAGCCCTGATTGGGGTAGAGATTTTGTGGAGATGTTAACAAAGGTACAAGGAAACAGTACATTTCAAGCCCACTCAGACACATGGAGCCAGCTTGGAATTGTTACGTTTTGTAAACTAGCACAGTCCCTGTGGAAGACAGGTAATAGAGTAACTAAAAAATATTTGCTATTTATTGCCCTGCTTGTACAGGGTGCGGCAGAAATAACTCCCACATTTCAAAGGGGGATTGAAAAAAATTGGTACAAGGTATCACCAAAAACTTTTTATTTCCCAAATGTAGATATAAAAAAGTTTTTTTACTTTAAGTTTTAAAAATTATATAGTCCAAATGGTGGCCTTGACGGCTAATACACATTTGGAGCCGTTCTTGGAAGTTGTCCATCACTCTCACTAGCATGTCAGGCGAAATTCCTTCAATTTCTTCTTGAATGGCCTCCTTTAGTTGGTCCAAGGACCGAGGACGATGTTTGAAAACCTCAGCCTTGAAGTACCCCCACAGAAAAAAGTCACAGGGTCTTAAATCAGGCGTGTGCGGTGGCCACAGAACTGCCTCGTGTAAGGAGACCACTCGACCCGGGAACATCTCCTGCAAAAGATCCCATTACAGCAATCCATGCGTCTTCCCCTAGTCTACTGGAGACTACTGGAGACAATTCCTGACCAATCATAATCTTGTATGGGTGTAAATGAAGGTCAGTATGCAAAATTCGCCTCACAGTTCTTTCCGAAATCCGAACGCGTTGGAGACAGCTCAATCAAAGCCCTCACTGCAGCGATGTTTTCGAGTGTTCTCACATTTTTGGGACGTCCAGGTGGTTTTCTCTTCAGTGCAAATCCTGTTGCCCTTACTCTCTGAACCCACAGCAAAATCGTTTTCAGGTATGCAACATTTTCATTACCACCTAAACCGAACCGTGTGCGAAACGCCCTCTGCATCGCAGTTACAGATTTGCCATTTTTGAAAAAAGCCTCCACTACAAAGCCTCGATGCTCACCCGACCACGGCATGGTGACAACTTTATTATGTACCGTACCTAACGGAACGGACCGCACCCCTCTACCTTCTTTGGGAACCCCACACTGATTTTTCGAAATGTGGGAGTTATTTCTGCTGCACCTTGTACCTTCAGCACCATTCCTCTGTATTCACATGCGTGTGAACGTCTATTCAACAGCAGTGCTTTTCTGAAATGTGTGTTCCTGTAAAGCCTACTTCTCAGACTCTGTCATCATTTTCGAGATGCCTTTCTCACCTCCTGTCTGGTTTTATACTTGACGCCTCATACACCTTTACTCCTCCTCATGTGTCTCACATTGGAACTTCCTCTTTCGTCACGTCACCAAAGCCAAATTGACCAATCACACCAAAGCCAAACTGACCAATCAGATTGCTCTGAGTGACTGGACACATAGACCTTAGTGTTTCATTATATAGTAGACTAGCAAAATACCGCGCTTCGCAGCGGCGAAGTACTGCTTTAAAATTTTTATTAAGAAGAAAATGAAATCTTTTTAAACTGAGGGAAAATATACCAATAATTATTTGTTAAGGATCTCTTTGTATACCACATTGTCATTTCGGCCCTCCGGTTGTAATATGACCAAGCTGTGCGCTGAGCTTACTCTTGAGCATGCAACATACAGTTGGCCATGTGAAAAGTAATCTTGTTTCAAATCTCACAGCTTGGATTGCTGATATCATAATTGGTTTGAGTTTCATGTTTTTTTTCAATTACGACAGTATTTGCAGGACTTGTGTTGAAGTGACATTTGGCATCTGTCAAGCATTGTAAGCATACAACCGGTTTCATCGATAACTTCACATCCAGCTTTTGAGAGTTTAAACATTCATAAACATCAAAGTGTCCACTAATGAAATCGTCACCCGTGAATCTAAGATGTTAAAGAGGTACAGGCAGTTGTCGAAAGGTGTAAAATATTTGGCCATTTCGGTACACTTGAAAGCGACAACTGTACAATTCAGCGGCAGCCATCAACTCTCATGCAGATCCATAGGTGAAGGGCTTAAGCATTTCACTCTTATAGTGCTCCTGTGTAGTATAATTATCTCCTGTACCATCAGTCCACACCTTGAACCTGTCCCAATCATTCAATACATAAGACACAATGTTCCTCCGGGTATCAAGAGTGAGCCTGATATGGCCGTGCAATACGTAACAAAGAGAATGGAAAAGGCAGGTGCCATCTTCGGGCATGGAAACCACTCGGTAAGTGACAGTTCTTTGATCGATGGTGATCACCTGACATGTTAATAGGGGTATGGTTGGAACAATAAAGGGAATGGGTACCTGAACAATGTAAAGTAAGTCTAAATTACCTACACAATAACTATAATCGTAATAAACGAACAATAAAACAGCGGAGAAGCCGTGGATTAAATAAAAAGGCTGCAGTTATCAGCAGGGAGACGTGAATCCCGTGGCAAAGCAAGGAAGGGAATGTAGAGACCGTAGCGACGGAAAGCCTTATATGGGCAGGCAGCCAACAACCTGGGAGGCGTTGGGATGGGGGACCCAACGCCGTCTCACACGGTGACCGAGCTGCAGGCTATGGACGTATATATGTACGTAAGTAGGATTCAGTTAGCGTTGGGAACCCATGTACCAAATTTCTTGAAGATGGGCCCATAAGTAACAAAGACCATTGGAAAGTTCAATATGGCGGCCAACAGTGGCATCATACCACCGAAATAAGCACGTACATTGGTTTCGTTTAGCGCAGGGAAGCCGCCTACCAAATTTCGTGAAGATGGGGCCATAAATAAGAAAGTTCAACATGGCGGACGTTGTTGAACGTTATGACCGTTACTTGTAGAATTTCGAAATGAAACCTGCTTAACTTTTGTAAGTAAGCTGTAAGGAATGAGCCTGCCAAATTTCAGCCTTCTTTCTACATGGGAAGTTGGAAAATTAGTGACGTTGGAAAGTTAAATATGGCAGCCGAAAGTGGCTTCATACCACTGAAATAAGTATGTACATCGGTTTCGGTTAGCGCAGGGAAGCCGCCTACCAAATTTCTTGAAGATGGGGTCAGCCTTCTACCTACACGGGAAGTTGGAGAATTAGTGACGTTGGAAAGTTCAATATGGCAGCCGAAAGTGGCGTCATACCACTGAAATAAGTATGTACATCGGTTTCGGTTAGCGCAGGGAAGCCGCCTGCCAAATTTCGTGAAGATGGGGCCATAAATAAGAAAGTTCAACATGGCGGACGTTGTCGACCGTTATGACCATTACGTGTAGAATTTCTAAATGAAACCTGCTAAACTTTTGTAAGTAAGCTGTAAGGAATGAGCCTGCCAAATTTCAGCCTTCTACCTACACAGGAAGTTGGAGAATTAGTGATGAGTCAGTGAGTCAGTCAGTCAGTCAGTGAGGGCTTTGCCTTTTATTAGTATAGATTCACACTTTTAGGATGTAGGAAGAAAATCTGGACACCCAGAGGTGCCTCACAGACATGCAGAGAACATGTCATAGTCTTTGGAATTCTAGTAACTTGCTCAGAGTCACATAGTGAGACAGTGTGAGAGTGGTTAGGGATTGTACCATTTGGTTTTCAATCAAAAGCTTTCGGCACTACAACACACACTTGTACCAAAGATTCATTTGGCTATAGAGTAGCCAGTGCTTGCTCTGGCAACATTAGATGCATATTGAGTGAAAAAAAATGGAAACATCAGAACATCAGTTCATCAAAAAGCACATACATTCATATTCTCTCACTATTTGCCAATTTAGAATTTCATATTTTCATAATTTAATATTTTATTGTGGAAGATTTTTGGAAGGTAGCAGAGATATTGTTTGCTCTTGCCCAGTGTTGGTCAAAATATGCTCCCATTTTCATACTTAAGTAAGGGTTACCCACCAGCTAGAATTAATTTGTGTTTGCTTTGTTTATGTTAATATTGTTGGTTATTTAATTTCTATGTATCTGTGTATCTTCCATTATTTTCCACGTATATTGTGGGTGGTGCCTCCAAGAGGTTGGGCCATCTGCCCATCACCATCAAGGGACTGTCCTCATCTCTATAAAGATGGTGACAACCTCCAGTCCCTTATCAATTGATGGTTTAGGTTAATGTTACAAAGTCTATCATTTCAATTGGTATATTGGAGTGTCTAGAAGCACAACTAAATGATATTCTTTCTAGCATTTCAATAGTAATACATAAATGTTTTCCATCAGCAACAATCTACTAAACTTAAACTCCATCCTGTCAGAGTAAGTGTAATACTTAATCAGGATTTCAGATTGGATAGACAACCAGATCAGAAACTATATTTGACCCGGGAGATGGCTGATGCATTTTCAGGATATTGGATGAAGTCTTTGAGTCTTTTATCTTAATTTTAAAGGTTCCCCATCCCTCCCGCATTCCTTTCCTTAACTTCATTGGTAGTATGCCCTTCCCTAACCCTAATCTTAAAATATTCCTTTTTATAGCCCTAATCTTAAAGATTGTACTTGGGGGCCCTAAAGTTAAATATCCCCCTGGGGCCCAAATCAAACCTCATGATATTCATTTTTGATCATTATAAATACCTTAATTGAAATATTAGGTTTGAAATTTTAAATTGATGTTCATTTATTAGGCCATTTATTTATGCTTTATTTGAATCAATTATATAAAAGCTTTATTGAAGTATATTTTTGCTCTGTTTTAATTTCAGTTTTATAGATAAACCAGCAGGGACAGTCTTCTTGAACCACCTGTGGTTTTAAAACCTCTCTGCAGATTTTAGTAAATTCTTTTATACTTTTATTACAAACACATTTATGATTATTTTAGCATAAAATAATGGATTTATGTAGAGCAAAATAATAATTTTATTTTGCATTTTGATAGTGTGATATTTTATGGATGGTTAAAAGATGGTTTAAATTGAAATATTTTATAGATGAGTGATTCTGTGCCTTGCTCTTCAGAGTATTAAAATCTCCACTACCCTATCCTGATATATTTTAGATAATTTTACTTTTGAGAGGTGCATTGAGTGTACAAGTTTCATTTTGGGTAGACAGATTAAGAATTAATATTATAACCTATTGAGTCCCACTCCTTATCTGAGATATCAATGGAGATATTTCCTTCCCAGCATTGCCAAAGGAGGTCCA
The DNA here is from genome assembly GCF_016835505.1 of Polypterus senegalus. NCBI lineage: Eukaryota > Metazoa > Chordata > Cladistia > Polypteriformes > Polypteridae > Polypterus > Polypterus senegalus. The sequence goes on from NC_053165.1 coordinate 24,148,176, forward strand.
GCAGCAAGCACCCTGACAGTGACTGATAATGTCTTCAGATGCTGCCAATAGTCTTCTCATGACTAGTTAAAATATTTTCGAGTTTGAACGTTGGTAAAGGATTTGGAACGTTGGGCAAATTCTTTTTTACAAACCTGTAAATAGAAAAGTAACAGAGCTTATCAGAAGGTGCAAACACAATATTAATATAAAGATCTCTGAAGGCTGAGATACTCAGTGTCTTGTGGGACTTAAATACTGAGAACTGAATAAAGTGGCTTCATAAAGTTTAGAGATGAATAATAAGCAGAATACTTAATTCATTTCTGTCACATTTTGTAATTTACAATACAAAACCACTTGGGACAGTAAATAATGTTTGACAAAATTAAGCTGTCTTTCTGTTTTCTTGTGTTTTTTTTTCTCTCTCAATTTGCTTTAGTCACCTGGTGAAGAGCTCCATTTTGTTGAAAATGGTTGTCATGACAATCCAACACTGGACATCACAACTGACAGCCAATCAGAGATGCAAGAAAAGAAGCCGAGTATGAACGGGGTCACGGTGGAAGGGGCAGATAACTGGCAAATTTTAATTAACAAACCGGCAAGAGAAGATATGGAAAATTACGAGGAGGACACCCATCTTTAACTGGACTTGCACAGCATGATGGGATGTTGCATCTTTAAAATAGCTTTGCAGACACTGTGAGATGTATTTGCTCCTCAAGCTGTGATCATATCAGTATTTGCCAGGATTTAAGAATAATAATATCAGCGCAAATTAAGAACAATTATTTGCTGCACTGCTTGGGTGATCATGAGTATTTATCAAGGCTGTACAGTTTGTGCGAATGTAGGATATCTTGTTCTGCAAAGCAATAGTGGGACAGCTAGGAAGAAGCCAAATAGTTAAGTGTTTAGAAGACTTTATTTCACCATCTTCTGTGCTCACAATGTGCTGAGTTTAGTAATAAGACACTAGATGGGTTATGAGAGTCATCCACATGCCACCAACATTATCTAGAATCCAAGCAGTTTAATCTTCGTCTTGCCATAGTGGTAAAGTGCAATGTATTGACATCTTTATGCACAAGTCTTGTATATAAAAAAAAAGAAAAAGAAGGAGCACATTTTTAACTTTGTTCATTTTTATTTTATAAACCAGTCATTTCACCATCTGGAAGATGTCGTTTAAATTGTGCTAATCTAATTAATGTCTGTCATGAAAGCAGTGGACCACAGAAAGCATGAAGGAAGAGTGGCACACCTGCAACTGTTTCCAAATGTTTAAACCATCAAAGTACTAACTTGACGCAGGCCTACGTATAGCACATATGCCAGGAATGCCATATATGTGCTTAAGAAAGTTATCGACAACCTTCATATTGAAAATCTGGACTCTGCTTTTGTGCCTTTGCCAGTTAAGTCTCTAGAGAGGAGCAATGCTGTTTTGAATGTATAAAGAGGCACAATGACACACAACAAGAATCGTCAGCTTAGAATATGAATGGGGCACATCATTTAAACATACTTGTATGACCAGTTAATAATATTATTGGAAAGATTAATGTCTGTCTTAGTCTGTATCACATTATTTGTGAAAATGTATGTGCTACTCGATGTCTGATCAGGGGCATCAAAGTCTCAAATGGAAGAAAATGGCAATATTTTTAAATGCCACATATCAGAGTGAGAAGTGTCAAGGGGCGCTGTATTTTCATTTCTTTGTAAATGCTAAACTTGTCAATGCCAGCTTTTCAATGTTTGTATTCTCTATGATCAAGCCTCAAGTGCATCTTGCCTTGGTTTTCACGGATGACATTTTGCAGCTTGCATTTTTTTTTGTGCTGTGTTCTTTTTGAGCAAGGGATTTTTGGTTATGTCTGTTTATGTCCGACTTTGAAGTAAATGAAAAAGGCTGCAGCAGCAAGCCTGAGAAAGGGAACTTACCAACGAAATTAGAAAGAGAAGAATTATGCAACCCAAAGAAGTGAAAATTAAAGCCCAAATCCAAAAGTAAAGTAGTATGAAAACCCAGCATGTAAAAAGTGAAAAGAATAGGTCTAAACGACTCAATCCAACCTTCTGAAATGGAAAGCAACAAACCAAAGACAATGTTAACACTTTTTACTTTGATCATCATTACAAGTTTAGAAAATGTCTTATAATTGTTGTTTAATTCCTGCAAGTGAGGGACAAGAATGTTATGTGACTCACTCGAAGTCGTACAGTGAGTGGAGAAAGGGCCAGTTAACCTAGTGATATAAAGTATGATACCTTAGCCACTAGGACACACTGACTAGATTTAAACTCCTGTCCCAATCAGTGATTGTAAAAGATATCTCAAAAGGGGTTTGCTCCATTACTGCAGCAACTAATAAGGCATGTATCAGAGAAATTAGCGTTTTAAATAAAGAAAAGTTGATATCACCATTACAAATACCTCCTCCTGCTGGAGGTCCTTTATTACAACAAGCCCAAGGGAATTTGCCATGTAAAGAGCCCAGTTCTGTATGACAAGACTAAGGAATATAACAAAGTAATGATTTTTAAGTAAGTTAGGTTCATTTGCATGAGGGAGAGGCAAGAAAAGAAGTATATCAGTTTGTAGCCGTCAACATATAGATAAACACACTTATTGTATATCTTAGTATTATCTAAATGTCCCAAGATAGTTAAACAGATTTAAAGTCTTAGGTATATGTCCGATTCATTGAATATAAATTCTTCTAGAGTATAAATTATTCTATAGAATAGAATACAAAGTATTAATTGTTATTATATCATCAGTCACTTGGTAATGTCTTGTGTACAAATGATACAGAATGCCTTAATTAAACAGACAGGCACTATTAGCAACATGTTTTGTCTTGGTAGAGTTCTATATTACTCTGCTTTCCCTCTTTTGTATTCTTTATTGTGTAGCCTTTGTCAGAATGTCTCATATTCCATTGACTTGCCACTGTTTATAAGGTATTAAACTTTATAACTTCTCCCCACCTTCCCTTCTACATCTATAACCTCAGGCAATTACATGGAGCAAAAGACAAGCAGGAGTTAAGTTACAACTTTAAATAATGTACTACTGTATTGATAATATCCATTGAATAATAATAATGAAGCAAAATACATGTGAGTTTCGGCAACCATTCAACCTGATAAATGCTGATGTGCAGTTTCAGGTGGCACATAGACTTGAAGTTACTTTAAATGTCTCTAGTTAAGTTATCATTTCTAGGTTTCTTCAGGACAGACTGTCTCAATATGGCTGCTGAGTTGTGCTCCTCATGGCAATGGTGTGACAGAGAGATGCTTCTTCATGGTGATGGCATAAGAGAGATAGAGAGGGGTAAAGCAACTAATTCATACATTCTTTGTTCAAATTCTACAGCCAATAGGTCATCGTGGTACAGAATAGTTTCTGATTCAAACCAATTCCAAACAGCCGACTTTACACCAATAGAATTCTGGTGTGGCACATCTCCCAATTGCTTTATTTTCACATCTGCCCCCCAAAAAACATTTGTTGAGTAAAGCTTGCTAGCTAAGTAGCCTTCCTGTCTGCAGAGAATCGCTTGCCAGACTGATTTTAAGCACTTCCTCCAACTCTGCCATAAAATTCCTCAGTCAGTTCTAAAGACTGTGGGTTCTTTAAACATAAAAGCTTCTCACCAATGAAACATTAATATGACATTTCTTTGCCTAAGTTACAAATAAAGACCTACAAAATATTTATGAACTTAAATACAAACTTTCACACCACAACACAGCACTTTACAAATGTATACAAAAAATTTTTCTCTTACACATGTCTAAGTTCTTCTAGCAGTGTAGTAGGTAGGATCAGCTTGTTATGACAATATGTGTTACGTTTGCAAACATGTTTCCTTTATGTTTTTATTTTGAGTACTGCTGTATATCAAACCTAACATATTTTTTAAAAGACTAGAGGACGCCACCCCGTGCTTGCTTCGCTTGCCAACCCCTGGGTTTGGTTAACCAAGATATACAATTTAAAGAGATTGTTATTTTCATGAGAATTGTTACATATGCACTATTTTCGCTTTTACTTTAAAACGTCAGTTTAAACAATATTTGGGGTTAACTTTTCTTCAAGATCGAATTGAATTTTGAATCCACGTTTGGATTTACATTATGGCAACGTAACATATAACTGCCCATGAGTGAATATCGTTTCTTTCTCTCTAATAAATAAACCGACTTTTTCGAATGTTTGTCCCTGTGATTTGTTAATTGTCATAGCAAAAGCTATTCTGACGGGAAACTATAAAAATTTTTAATACGAATGGCATATCAAGATCTCCTTTTGTGTCTAATGTTATTCACGGAATATGTACTACATTACCTTTCTTGTCACCTGTTAAAATTTTACATATTAGAATTGTTCGGCCAATCTTATTCCATTGCATAGTCCATCACTCATACATAAATTCCACAATAACATTACGATACATCCTTCTTTCAACAGTAATTCGGTCGGTGGAAGACCGGACGGTGTTAATGGTTGTAGATATTCAATTGGATATTGTAAACTGATGTTTTCATTTTCCGCACACTCATCACCACATGCTTGAGCATAGTCTATTACGCATTTAATCAATTTGATGTATAACCAATCAACAATTTTCTCGTTAATTTGTTTGACTTCAACATTTCTTGCTGCCATATTTTGATGAATGGGTGATTCTACACTGAATCTTTGTAAGTGTGTGTGTGTGTGTTCATAAGTAAGCCCTTTAATGTATTGGTGTCTGTCCATGTTAAGTGTCGGAATGCACTTGATGACCATGGTCTTGTTTGAAAATATTGTAAGTAGGGCCTGACTTGAAAGAATCTCATAGCAAAAGTCTCCGTCTTGCAGGACTTGCTTGCAAAGGTTGTAAGTATGGCGTGACTTGAAAGAATCTTATGGTAAAAGTCTCCATCTCGCGGGACCTCCTTCCAAAACGTCTCTTCAAAAAGTCACATCTCATCGCAGGATTAGTCTTGTCTTGTCCCAAGATTTTTTTATTATAATAGAGAGAAATTATATGAAGCTGGTGAAGATCATTGGCCATCACTGAATGTACTTTGTTGGGTGTGTTTACAATAAGAGGAAAGAATCATCTGATAATTTTAACTGATTTTAATTAGCTACACCAAAACTTTGATAAAATTAAAGTAGACATTAAGTGATGCATACTCCAATCTCAACACAAATGCTATCCAAACTCATGCCATCCTGCAATAAGATTGACCTATTCATTGCTTTTCTGAATCTGCTTTCTCCATTAGTCCAGATTTTTACATAGGTACATACTCCTTTATCTGTATGTGTCCTAAAAATATGAAAACTAAGCGGATTTATTACTTGAAATTGTGTTATTGTCAGTGAGTTTGAGAAAATCAGAGAGTGTGACCTTCCACAGTTTGTTCCTGTGCTGGGTGGATTCAGAATGGAGGAATAGACTCTCTATGTCCATATAAGCCCGTGGAAGACTTGATTAATTGTTGGTTGGTTTAATTATAATGTCCATCTTTTAGATAACAAAGAAGGTTTGGCTATTGATTGAAAACATTCTCTCACTTTTTGATGCTTTTTGTTTCGGTAGAAGAGAAGGTTTCATTGTTTACATTTATTTATACAATGAATGTTTTTAAATATATGGTTTTCTTATAGATGCACTTTAGAATTATTTTAGTAATTAATACAATTGCAAAACTGAGGGAAGAATATGATTACCATTTTAAGACAGCAGCACTTGTACTGTATGTCAGCTGCTGTTTTTGAGAAGCACTACAAAATGCACCAGTAGCCTTCTTATGAAACCAAATCATGTTTTTATACATAAAAGTAGAATGATAAAAAATAAAGCATCTTATATGCTTGAAAGCAAGTTTAAGATACACTTTTACATGTCATAGCTCAATATTTTCACCAGATACAATGGCTACTGCAATCAGACTAAATTCTTCAGCTCAAATATTTAATTCATTTTCAAAATTTATGTACATTTTTTCCTATACAGAAATTTACCAATGAACCAAAATGAAAGTGTAATTTCTCAATTAAATTAAAATATAACAAAAATGTGAATAAAAAGCTTCAACTTATATCTATTCTCACATCTTCCCACAAGCCTCTTGATGCTGCCTTACTAAAGTGTAGCTGGTTGCTTGTAATGCCACTTGTGCATTTCTTTTTCAGCTTTGTCATCATTTAAAAATCAATGTCCAGTGATGTCCCTTTTTCAGAGGGAGATGGATGTGTATAGCCAATAAAGTAAAAGAAGCGGTAATATCTGTGGCGTCTGTATATTCTCTGTCAAAATTCTATCAGGACATAAAAATAAAAAAAGGGATAATTTTTTTCTTTTTGGTAGCAAGATGGCTTATTATATTTATCTCTTCAGTGCAATAATTGAGGTAACCACCAAGAAATAGCAAAAGCCTAGTTAAAAAAAACTAGTTCTACATCCAGAAAGTCTAAAAACTATCAAGACATTAAAACAAATGGAGAACTAGGCTCAAGGTCAAACCAGATACACCGACTTCTGAAGATCAATCTGGAGCCCCTGGTGTGAGATTCAGCTTTAACTAAGTCCACATCTACACACTAAGCACAACACCTATTTTTTTTCCCCTTTTTTTAGCTTTACGTATCTCCTCTGACACAAGTAATGCTTTGAAGGTGAAGCTCTGCACTCAATGTACTTTTACGTAAAATGGAGCCCATTATGTCATATGCTAATGCTACAGAGCTCACCACACAACAACAATCTATTTATAGTTTTATAGGACCACCATTGTCACAAGTAGGGTCCAGTGAGATTCTTATTTGCATCCTGAGGTGGTCGTCATGTGATGGGTGCAGCAATGCACTGCATCAGTGCTTGCTCTCAACCTGTATCTCTCTATACGCCAGTCAACCACATTGCCACTATTTGCAACCATGACTAGTGACTACAACTACCTTACCTCGAAATTTGTCTTTCTTATCTGAAAAATCTCAGAACACATTTGTCGCAACAACTGGTATCCACCTTACTAATTCCGCTGATCAACTTAAAAATGGCATTATCCATCCATCCATCCATCCATCCTCTTCCGCTTATCCGAGGTCGGGTCGCGGGGGCAGCAGCTTAAGCAGAGATGCCCAGACTTCCCTCTCCCCGGCCACTTCTTCCACCTCTTCCGGGAGAATCCCAAGGCGTTCCCAGGCCAGCCGGGAGACATAGTCCCTCCAGCGTGTCCTGGGTCTTCCCCGGGGCCTCCTCCCGGTTAGACGTGCCCGGAACACCTCACCAGGGAGGCGTCCAAGAGGCATCCTGATCAGATGCCCGAGCCACATCATCTGACTCCACTCGATGCGGAGGAGCAGCGGCTCTACTCTGAGCCCCTCCCGGATGACTGAGCTTCTCACCCTATCTTTAAGGGAAAGCCCAGACACCCTGCGGAGGAAACTCATTTCAGCCGCTTGTATTCGAGATCTCGTTCTTTCGGTCACTACCCATAGCTCATGACCATAGGTGAGGGTAGGAGCGTAGATCGACTGGTAAATTGAGAGCCTTGCCTTACGGCTCAGCTCCTTTTTCACCACGACAGACCGATGCAGAGCCCGCATCACTGCGGATGGCGCACTGATCCGCCTGTCGATCTCACGCTCCATTCTTCCCTCACTCGTGAACAAGACCCCGAGATACTTGAACTCCTCCACTTGGAGCAGGATCTCTCCCCCAACCCTGAGAGGGCACTCCACCCTTTTCCGGCTGAGGACCATGCTCTCGGAAAATGGCATTATGTAACCTCTTAATTTCCATTCACTCAAACTACATAATTCAATTCCTTTGATCTTTCCTCATAGTTCAGACACCACAGTCCTAGAATTAGTCATTTTGCTCTCCACTGGGCTCTGTTTAGTAGTGTCACAGTATTTTGTAATAGGAAGGCCATTGATAGTCCAGGTGAGGCCACACACTGGGAATGCTTCCTCCTTAACACTGGAAGTGCACCCGGGTCCAGCGTAAAAGGGACCACCTACGTCTACTCTGGGAGGAGAGTTGGGAGAGGCTTCTGACTAAGCTCACCTGGGAGGAGTGGAGGGAAAGAGACTTGTTTTATAGCTGTGTCAAGAGTTTGGGGCTGTGAAATGCCACATAGTAGACACACGTTTCCAGCAAAATAATAACAAAAAATGCAATACCAACAATAGATAAGGAACACACCACACAGAGTGGATACTGTTGTAGCGAAAGTGTAAACCAATAGGTGAAACATCATAGTAATAGGTTTGAAGAATAAATGGCGCTTAAGTGGAAAAATGAAGGAATAGTCAAAAAAACTAAGCCAGGAAAACAAACATGCCAAAGCACAAAGTGTTAACCAAAATTTGTAGACCAGAAAACAAAAGAAAATGGTCCAAATATTCCTAATAAATCTTTCCCTAACAAGTGTCGGTGCTAGTGATTCATTGATCTTTAAGACTTATACAAAATCTTGTTTTCTAAGTTTTGCTCTAATGTTTTAGTTAGGGCTCTGTCCCTAGGTTTCATCTTTTTTAATTGTACTTAATTTATATTTCCTATTTGTTTTTGCTTCTATGTATGATTTCTTTCTTTTTGTATTGTATTATGGGTTGGCGCCCTGCCCAGGACTGGTTCCTGCCTTGTGCCCTGTGTTGGCTAGGAATGGCTCCAGCAGACCCCCGTGACCCTGTGTTCAGATTCAGTGGGTTAGAAAATGGATGGATGGATGGATGTATTGTATTATTCATTATTATTGTTGGTTAAAAACAATTGCAGAACAAGTTAATAACAAAAACAACATTATGCATTAAAAACAACATCAGATGAACCTATAGAAGGAACATTCACACAGTTTTAAGTATACTTTCATGTGGCTAATGAAAAGCCTTTCAACCTGAGGATTATGCAACAAATACTATTGGACTTTGTATCATTGGTAAGAAGAAAAAGTGCCTTTGCAGGGTAGCCAAGTTATTTAATAATCCCACTTAATCCTGACCAGGGTAGTGGGGTGGGCTGGAGTCGATCCAAGCTAGCATACGGTGCAAGGCAGGAGGAAACCCTGGACAATAATAGTATCAGCTTTTTAAGACAGCCAGTGAAATGTAAGCCCTAGAAAAAATGCTGTGTGCCACTCACATCCAGACTTAACTGCCCATAAGTGTACACGGATAGAAGACAGTCATGTGTATTCTGCTCAGGACTTTATTCACAGGCAGGCCACTTCTAGGGCTACTTTTCTGAAACACTCCGAGTACTGTGCTATAGCTCCCTCTGGTGTCGTCTGAGCATACTGCAGCTAGATTCCTTGGTTCACATGTGTGAAGCTGCTTCTGTTACACCTACAGTATATAAAGAACAAAAACACATTTTTAAAGAAATTCAGATAATGAAAGTTAAACAGTAAAAAATAAAAGGAACATTATATTTTTATGAGAGGTGAATTTATGGTGATTAGTAGTACAGTGAAAAATGAGTAGTGAGAAAACTGCTATATAAATGTAAAGAATTATTATTATTAATATTATTATTAATAAATGGTAACAAGAAGAACATTACACACAGCACCAGTCTAGTGTTGAAGACCAGCTTTAATACAATACCTTTGTGTTGTGGGAGATATTTATTCAGCTCATTCAGAAAATCCTCAAGAGCAAAAGAAGACTATGCATATTGTTTCTAAAGGGATTCAACCAGAAACCCAAGCTCTATGATGCAACATCCCAGCTGTCTACCCACTATTGTGGCACCACATAGATAATTTCGATGCTTTAGAAATGTTTCAATACCCTAAAAAACAAACTTGACTTGTACAAACCATTGACATTTTTATAAGAGTCTCTTCCTATACGTACTTGGGAACTGGCTTTTAGGCTCTGAGCTAAGACATCCTTCACCCATCTTTTCCTTCTCCATCATTTCCTTTATAAGCAACTTGAACATCTACAGGCACTCATTAGGCCAGTCTGTAATTGTCCATTAACCTCACCGTCTTATGTTTGGAATATGGGAGGAAAAGCAGATTACCAAGAACAAACCCCACACAAGCATTGCCAAAATGTGCAAATTCTGCATGGAGAGTGTCCAGGGGCCTCATGTATAACGCCTTGTTCAAAATTCGCACTATAACATGACGTAAGCACAAAAGCCGAAATGTGCTTACGCACAGAAAAATCCAGATGCAGGAATCTGTGCGTACTCCAACTTCCACGTTCTTCCGCTACATAAATCTCGGTCAGCCTAAAAAGTAACTCACGTGCACGCGTCTTCTGTCCTGCCCCAATTCTTCCCAGAATTACGCCTCTTTGAATATGCAAATCAATATAAATAGCCCTTAAGCTCAGCCTTCTGTGAAAAGACAATGGGAAAAGCATGGAGGAAAATATAAGAATTTCAGCGAATACCAAGTGGAGGCAAAGAAAAACATACTATTTGTTGATTTAAACAGTTTTATAAGCAACAAAAGGAAGTTGATCAAGTGACATAGCATGTTGGAGAAACTTGAAAGCTCAAGTTCACAACGTCGCACAGTGCCCAAAATAAAAAAGAAGTTGTCAGATATCAAAGTCGCCGTGAAAAGGCGAGTCGTAGCCCACCATCTGAGTGTCATATGAAAGCTTATTAGGGTACAGAGAAAAAAAAGGCACACAGTGGGGAAAAAGCACGAAATGTCAACTTCAATCTCAAAATTTCCACTTTAATCACATAGTTTATTTTGTCATTAAAGTAGAACATCATAAACTTCATCTTTAAAATCATTTAATTAACCAGTTTTTCAAATCACATTGTAATTAAAGCAGCATGTTAAAGGCTTTGTTTTGTATGCGTTCTTCTATGTGCTCTATGTGTGTGAATCACTACGTGCTTCTTAAACTGGCTTTCTCTACCTCTGACAGGACACAGAATCCATTACATTCATGATATTACAGCTCTCTGAATAACTAAAATACTGAGATGTATACATGATATCATTTTCATGATGATAGGAGTTGAAACACGTTATATGGGTTTCACGGTGGCGCAGTGTTTGTGTGCGACCTTCAAAGAAATAATTTATTGCAGCAGTACTCAGGGGCAGCTCTAGGCTCATGGCGGCCCTGGGCAGAGAAAGAATCAGTGGCCCCTTTGCCTGCCAATGTCAATATGGTATCTTATGCACAGCGGATGGCCATGTCTGTTGCGGAGACTGCATAGCCGCCTCATGCTCATGACACAAGCGTTTAACTTTTGATGATAATTGCTGCTGCGTATTTAGCTGTGTCGTTATTTTTTCTTTCTGTTTTATATTCAATATATATTGGCTTGGTGGCCCTGTGCAGATGCACAGTTTGTACATGCCTAAGGCCGCCCCTGCAGTACTGTCTCTTTCAAATGTACTAACCTCCAATTCCTGTCCTTCCTTTTCTTTCTCCAAGTAACCAATCACCACACAACCAGCTCTGTAATAGACCTTAAGCCATCTGTAAGCTTATAACATCGATTCTTCAAAACTTTCAAGGAACATTGAAATATCTTCGTAGTACATGTTTAATTATTCTGTCCTTCACGCCAGTCCCAGTGAAGCATACAGTGCAAGGCAGGAACAATCGTGAGCGAAGCGCCAGATACTTGCTAGCGTAGCAACACCGTGTCCTTTAATTATTAACAATATAGATTATTTAAATAAAATTAAAGTTTTATCTGTATAATATAATATACATATTTTGCTGCATTTCATCCTAAAAAAGATATTGTCATCATCGCTTTATAAAGTGGCTCAGGTTGTGCAATATTATAACTGTAGTGCACGTTTACAGTGAGGTTATTGTACTTATAGAGTACAAACAGTTCTACAAGGAGCAGTTGATGGACTGATTGAGTGCATTTAGAGCTCTTGGGATGAAACTCTTTCTGAACCGTGAGGTCCGTACAGGAAAGGTTTTGAAGCGTTTGCCGTGTGAGAAGCAGTTCAAATAGGAAGCATGGCTGAGGCAGCGTGTGCTTGATGCTGTATACGGATAATTCTCTTTCCAATCAGCTGCTCCGAGTGGTGCAGTGAGAGTAACATGGAAAAAGATAATCCGCTGTGGCAACCCCTAACGGGAGCAGCTAAAGGAAGTAAAAGAAGGTGCAATGAGAGAAACAACACTAAAGCAGCTATGGTATTTGGAATAGTTTGACCATTCTGTGGACCATTATATTGTTACTGGATAATTACAATCAGATGCTAATAAACAATATGCGGTTAATTTCAGTGTATTTATAAAGCCGTGTCAGGGACGTGGACATGAAAAAGAAAGGGAAACCACACAGGAACAGTAGCACTGCTTTGACGCTGAGTGCCACCAGTCTGCAAAACCGAGTGGAGAACTTGTGTACGACAGGGTATGAGGTACCGTGGAAATGTGCGTGGCTTTATGCCAAGTTTAGGTTTTATACACCGCGATTTGAACGTGGAAACGCTCTTACGCAACATTTCTGTGCGTACGCACCGCTTATAAATGAGGCCTGGAATTCAAATTCTTCAAGAAACTCCTGAAACTGCATCTAGCAACACATGTGTTTGTAAGTGGATATGGTTATAGTGTTTTTGAACTGCATTTAAACTAGTAAAACAAAGATTATACCGTGGCCTCAAACTGATTCAGTCACTCAGATTAATTAAATACAATTTATTATTAATAAGTATACCTACACTTACGAAACCATTGCTCTGTAATTACTAATATAAGGTGGGTCCCACATAAATACATAAATACAAAGCATACTACTGAAACATAAACAAAGGTACATCATTCAATATATACCACCAGTAACGGTACACTGCATGATAACGTGCAGTGAATACACTTGACTTGAGCATTCATAGTTTTCATTCTCTTTCTCTGAGGTTGATGTGCTTGCTGCTTCCTGAGCAGCTCTACTTTTCTCCACCCTAGCGGCCCACTGCTTCTCTTCTTTCGTCTGCATGTTTTTGCGTTAAAAATGACTAAGTTAGTTTTTGTGTTGCAATTACTTAGTACGGGTGGCACTGTGGCGCTGTGGGTAGCGCTGTTTCCTTGCAGTTAGGAGACCTGGGTTCGCTTCCCGGGTCCTTCCTGCGTGGAGTTTGCATGTTCTCTCCGTGTCTGCGTGGGTTTCCTCCCACAGTCCAAAGACATACAGGTTAGGTGCATTGGCGATTCTAAATTGTCCCTTGTGTGTGCTTGGTGTGTGTGCGCCCTGTGGTGGGCTGGCGCCCTGCCCAGGGTTTGTTTCCTGCCTTGCGCCCTGTGTTGGCTGGAATTGGCTCCAGCAGACCCCTGTGACCCTGTAGTTAGGATATAGCGGGTTGGATAATGGATGGATGGAATTACTTATTGCGTTTTTTCTTAATTTTTCACTTAAGCGCCACAATCTGCCTCAAGAATGATTAAAGATATGAAGATGTTGGGGAAGTGACCGCGAAGGTGGTAGGGAAAGAGAACGATGCACGTATGCATGTGCCGCACGGCCACCCTGCTGCACGCTGCCAAGAGTTCATTCTACAGTAAAATAAAAATAAAAAGAGTAATAAAAATCATCACCCCGAAAGCAGATAGTAGACGTCATGTAGTGTATGTGTACCAAATTTCAGGTCAATAGGTGAAATGGTTTGCGAGCTACAGGTGATTTACAATCCTGGACAAACAAACGAACAGCCACGGTAGCGTATTATATAAGAATATGGTCTGGGAAAGTTAAAACCTTGTTTTTTGCGGTTAATGCGGTCTGTTTAATGGGTTAAGAAATATTGCTGCATCCCGGGAAGGTAGTGGAGCAAACACCTCTGGCAGTGCTTTGGTTGGAACGGCATTTCTTTTTTTTAACATTACAAAACAATAGTACAAATAAGTTAAATGTGTACCTAAAGAATTAAATAAACATCCAGTACCTTGTTTATCTACTATCTTTACATGTTTTCTGCAATATAATTTTCATTTAAAGGCTTAATATTTCGCATCACACAGTTCACAACGGTACGCAGCACTGGTGTTCGTTTTCTTGATTTATGCAGAGGTGAGTCAAGAAAGGGGGCAGGATTAGAGCAGTCTAGATAGAATGCTAGAGAAATATTGCGATGGTAAAACTTACTCTCTCTTTTCTCCTTTTATTTCATGTTTCTCTAAGAAGATTGAATGAATGTTATATAACATACACGTAAGTACTAAATAAGTTATTTTTGAATGGCACTAAAACCAAATTAATTCTCTAGTACCTCTGAATTTAACTCGTTAGTCTGCCAGTCACCTTACAGTGCTGACTGCCCTAATATGATAACAAAATTCTACGAAATAGAAAGGTAACGATTATCCTATAACCATGATTCCAGTTTGCAGTATTTTGATAATTCATGCAAAGAACACAACATTACCATCCAAGTAATGCAAGGTGTCAGTTTTTAAGTGAGATAAAAGCTACGGAGATCGGAGCGTGCCAGGAGCAAAGGTTTAGGATGAGCAGTGTTTTCCAATTGTTTTTCTGTGCTGGCACACTTTTTGTAACCCAAAAATTCTCAAGGCACAACACGATTCTACCAAGCAGAAAAACTTTAATTCTGTACACTTGCTAAACTGTCCAAAGGGGAGGGACAACTAAATCAGTGTCCAGCAGTCCATTAAAAGTCAACAGTCATTTGGGTCACTTCATTTTTAACTTGACACGTCTTTGTCTCATATGTTACACCAGTTTGAAAAGTGGCCATCCACCAATACCTGTGCCAAGCTCTTTGGAGGAGGTTGTAGCCACTTCACGACCAGAAAATTGGCATTTGGTGCATGGTGTCAGGAATACGAATACTGGGCCCAATTTTCTTCGAATAAACTGTGAATACCACGGTTTACCTGGACATCTTTGAACAAGTTACGACCAACTAACAAGAACAAATGTACTGCTTTTTCCAACAAGATGGGGCAACATGCCACACCTCATGTGACTTACTGGCATGGGTTCATGAACTGTTTACAGAGGAGCAAACTGTGAGCAAGGGCCACCACATTCCCCGGACTTATCCACATGCGATTTTTATCTGTGGGGAAATTTAAAGCAGAAAGTGTACACCAACAATCCACATACCCTGGATAAACACAAGGAAAACATCACAAGCACTATCCGTAGCATCACTGTTGAAGAGCTGCAGGCAGTATCAGCCAACATTCTCCAATGTGTCAAAAGGTGCATAGACGTAAACAGGGACCACTTTCAGCATCTGTTGTAACTTGTGTGTACGTGAATAAAAACAATCCACTTGCATGTTCATCTTGTCATACTATTGCCGGAGGTGGGCTACTTTTCCATGGCCCACCCTGTATAATATGTACAGTAATATACATATATACTGTCCATATTATATATAGTAAATTATGTATTGTAGTACCTAGTGCTTGCCAGTGCCCACCCAACAGATTTTGCTCATTTATTGCTGTTGTGGGCAGTTTACAATATTCAGAGGGGTGGCTTTCTTTGTCACACCAGTGGGAGATTGTGGGACTATGGCAGGCTGGCTCTTTTCATGAGTTTCCCTGAAGCTGGCTGATCATTTGATTGATTAAATGCCTGCTCAGTCCAGATGGCTGCAACTTGTCAGTGCCATTAATTAGTCCTCTAACTTAAAGTTTAAGGCACCCAGCAACCAATGGCACTAAAACTATACAAAACAGCAGCATGGTCTTCTCTTCTACTGTGGTCAACTTTTATAGGCTCCCCTGCAGCTGATGGTGAAGCTCCTCATATGAATGATGGAACACCAGCTCATACTAAAATACAATTATTTTCTATTTTATTCAGTATTAGTAATTAATTTAGATCACTTGCAAAGATCTGTGCTCACTTTTATATCAAAGAGGCTTTGAAATTTCCCAAGGAGGCACTGTGTGCGTACATTTACTGTATATGTGTCACTATTATAATAAAAAAAATCCTGCGACGGGACTAGACTTTTTAGCCTGGGACGACACATTACTTTTTTTAGAGATACTTTCATGTCCCGTGAGACGAGACTTTGTGCCAAGAGATTTAACCACACCCGGAGCTGGAAATAAAAGACAAAGTGTAGAAGACAAAGTAGATTGTAGTAAAGAATTTAAAAATGTTGGTGGGATACACATGCAGAGCAGGAAAGAGATAATTAAAGTACTAAAAGTTGAAATTCTCAAAAAAATGATAAAGATCGCATTAGCGCAAACAAACAGAAATTATTACTCGGTGAAATAACGGAACAGCAAAAAGAGATTGAATATATTGTTTGGATTTAAACTTTTAAGTCAGAGACTTGTAGATTGTCTAATTCGTGTTGCATCAGGGAAAATTAGTGTTTCTTCCCAATGAAGAGGCGTATCTACAAGAATTAAAAGATTTGTTGTCTGGTGAAAATGAAATCCACATATGCAAGTGTCAGAGACGCGAAGTGGCTGGCATGTAGTTCAGGCCTGGGGGGTTGGCGAACAAAGTGAGCAGCTCGCCAACCCCCCTAGTACATTTAAGTGTGCAGGGCGTTATTAAGTATTGTCATTTGTATTGAAGACCTCTGAACAATGGCCCATCATACTGTAAGACATGATGCTTCAGGTCCAAGTCAGACCACGTGCCACCACAGATGCCACCAAAAGTAAGAAAATAGAAAAGACTTATTGATGACAAATCAAAAACGGTCATGAATGTGAAAAGAGAACGATTCCTAATCTGAAATTTAGATGTGTCTTTAACTAAAAAAGGTTTCTTAGTATGACTTCAACTGATGATTCAAACTATTGTGCTGTCAGATCCACTCCAAGAGAGTCTAAGTACTATTAAATTGTGTTCGTTTGATGAAGGCTGAATTCAGATTGACTCAAAATGGATCCATTTATGAATGTGCCTGCTATTTAGTGATCTAAAAATGCTCTCAGAACTGTCCAGAAAAAAAAGTATATCGTCAAGTACTTTTAATGGCTACTTTTCTGCCAAGAACTTTTGCTAAGGTCTGGCCATCTAGCCACAAGCGACTTTGGTGACCAGATTTCGAATTTAGCTCTACCTCTCACATGTGGGTCCCCGAGTGAAAAATCTTTTGTGATCACATTGATATATAACTAATAGTTATGAAGAGTAGATTACTCGTTTGGATTTTGATTACAAAATCACACATCCATCCATTGATTTTGAATATTTTTTATAATTGCAAAGCATCAAAGCAAAGGTGAAAAAGAAAAGGCTGCGTAATTTCTACATGGGCTATGTGCTTCAACCCTCTATAGTAGTTTTTAGAAGGGTCAGGCTGCAGGTAGCAGACTCGGACTTCCACGCCTCCAGCCTTCCATGCCCCCGGTCTTCCATGCCTCCTGCCTTCCATAGTATGCCCCATGACCGCCCACAGTCCGTTGAAATAGACGGAGAAGAGCTGCTGTACATTTTTTCCAATTTGAAAAAGAAAAGAAGCTGAAAACTTTTTCCGACACGGAACAATGGCACAACAGAACCAGGTATGGACTCACAGAATAAAAAGCTCAGTATATTTAAAGAAACTTTAGATCCATTAAACAAAACTAATGAGATGTACGATTATATACTGTATAGGGAATCCAAGTGTTCTCTGTTTATCGTCATTACTGACATATCCTATTTTTAAGCATATCGTTTTAATTATTTTTTACCTCTTGTATTATTTATTTTTAATATTTGCCGTATTATTTCATCTTTATTCACTTTTTCACTTATTTATGAGATGTTATGTAGAGAATCTGCAATGTTAATGTACAATATGGAAGGTATATATGTTTATCGTTGTCATTAACATTTATTAAATATCTTATTTAACTTGATTTTTCTGTAGTTAAGTTAGCTATTTATAAAAGCACGTTAGCGCTTTCTGCCAAATTAATATTACATATTATTTTTGTCTTGATTTCCACAGTCACATTTCTCAATAAAGGCAGAGAATATAAAAATAACTTTGATTACATTGATTAAATATCCAAAAGAATCCAAGTGCCCTCTTTGTAAAAAGCAATGAGACTTCAGCATCCTGCTGCCTGCCTTCAGAGTCATGAAGAGCACATTGTCAAGTATGCAGGTAGTGTATGTATGCCAGGAGTGTGTGCTTGCAAACAGTACTGACGTTTAGATTTCTGAACTGGAACTTTTTAAAATACAGTTTAAAAAGCTGAGCATTTTCCGTTGTTTGACAGGTTTTACTGTTTACAGATGTAACACAGGGTGTGTCCCAAGCGGCCAATTCCATTGTTGTTTTTTGTTTGAAAGTCATTGTCAACAGTTTACTGTATGTCAGTATTTAATATTTTTCTTTGATTCATTTTTTTTACCCCTTGTTTTAGTGCATCCCTAGTGTGTGCTTGATGTGTGTGTGTGTGTGTGTGTGTGTGCACCCTGCGGTGCGCTGGCACCCTGCCCAGGGTTTGTTTCCTGCCTTGCACCCTGTGTTGGCTAGGATTGGCTCCAGCAGACCCCCGTGACCCTGTAGTTAGGATATATCGGGTTGGATAATGGATGGATGGATGGATGTATTAGGGCCTTCCAAGTCAGATGAATAGCCATGACTGTGGAATTTTCATGTTGATGGTATGATCATTTCATATTGTAACTATATATTTTTGTATGTCTGTATTTAATGTTGTGTCCAGGTTTTCAAAGGACCATTATGTGGTGTCTCTGTATTTTGTCCTCAAGGCCCCTCTTCAATTTTAACGAGGTGTGTCTCAACTTTAGTCCTTTCTTCTTTCATTGTAGCATTTGTAGAGGGAGGATTATATCTGGTTGCTGGTTCCCATTTTTGTCACCTACTACAATTTGTGTTGGATATTTGTGTTATGTTTAATTTAGTTTATTATATTTGTTTTTTTTTTTTATTTCAGCATACTGTCCATAGTGGTTTTGAAGTTCCAGAAACGCATACCTTTCAAAATCCAGATATTTTAAATGTATGTTTATAATGGTTTGCATAAATATTTTTGGAACATTAAACTCCTTTTAACAACATGACTCTGCTCAGTCCTCTTTAGAATGACATGCCAGCTTTAAGGAAGTGCTGGTGTAGAATGTTACTTGAGAACTCCAGCCCCAAGGGATAAATGAAATTTAAATTTCCTTTAATAACTTTTATTCACTTCTGCGGTAATGTGGCAAATATACTTAGCCATATTGTAAATCAAAGACAAATAGTCAAAATGCTTACCATTATAAACTTAGTGCTTCTTTTTGAAATCACTGAAGTAACTGCTCACATCTGACTGAGCAAGCAAACGCCCTTCTAAATGAAGGCCAAGAACCAAACAAAAAATTAGAAGGTACAGAAATAATGGACAGCCAGGATAGGGTCATTTATTGTGCTTATTCTTTTAGTTCTTTTTTAACATTTCCTTAGGTAAATATCATTTTCTCTGTTTTCAGGTTCAGACTTTATTGCGCCATTAATGAGAAGACAAAGTAAAGACTGAAATGAAAAAAAATGTCTTGCTATTCTGTTCCATAGCACTGCGTTCTGCAGATTTCAGATCTTTTCTTTTAGAAGAAACATCAGCCACCCTTCTCCAACATCCAGCACAAGGCACAGGTACAGACACATCATTTTTATACTTTCATAAGAAAGATGAATTACATTTTGTTGATGCTGGCTTACAATGCCTATGTTATAGTGAATAAAATGTATAAAAAGACTTAATGCTTGTCTCAGATGCCGACTGTTAATTGTTAAGCAGTAGGAGTCAAAGCCCAAAAGACTAAAAGCCTGTTTTACATCTTCTGACAAACTGGAGTACTAGTACAACACTTAAAGACCTTAAAACATTTGAAATGTATTGTGTGCTGTATTAATAATAGTGTATTGTAAGAAACATTGAAGACTTGTAGAATCTGTGATCAAAAGCAGTAATGTTAATAATGTATAACAAATTAAATATACTGTACATTTTTTTTTACTTTCCTTACATCCCTTGTACTGTAAATGTGGAGGAAAAGTCTATAAGTTTTATGATGACCATTTAAAGAATTTTCTTTCTTTCTTTTTTTATTAATAAAACATATTACAGCAACATGGAATCCTTCAGCATTTTACTGAGGCAGAGAAGTGGTGTGCTGAGAACATTTCTGTGTTCAGGGGGTGAGTCTCACTCCCTTCATTACTGTCAATGGACAAATGCAACATTGAGGAGGCCCTTCAGAAATTTGATTTGATGTCTGAATTTCCAGAAGAAGAGGAGAGGGAATATGTCTTTAGACATATTTTTTTCACATACAGTATGGAAGACATGCATCTGTATTTAGATAACGTGAGGGGAAAAAGGAAAATGATTGTATTTTGTGAGAAAATGTAACAAACATACATGTCCCTCATTGTTCAGTTACAACCTACAATTCTTGTTCTGTATTTTATATATTCTTTAACATTTTTGTAATAAATGTTGCAAACCAACTTCATCTTTACAGTCCATTGTCTCAGATCTGCACTTCTTAGTGTTATGTATTAAAATAATGTTTTATAAAGCAGGGCAAGGCAATTTTTATTTATAAACCACATTTACAACAGCAGCCACAACTGAACCAAAGTGCTGTACAAGAAAGGGTAAAAGAAGCAGTTCCAATATACTGTATGTACACATCACAAAACTGCAAGAATAACCAAACATTACATAAAAGATAAACTTAAAATACCCATACCTACATATTTCTAATCATGAATGTACATGACCCAACATATACAAACAATGTCAACCTCTTGCAGAGTCAAATGGCAGCAAGAAGAAATAAGACTTCAATGATGATTTAAAAATGGCCTGTGCTGAAGCAGACCTAACATAATAAGGTGAGCCATTCCAGAGAAAAGGAGCAGCCACTGCAAACGCCCGATTCCTCCTTTGCTTCAGCCTCGACCTCGGCACAACTAAGAGCCTCAGGCTAGTAGACCGCAGGGCTCTTGTTGGCACATACGAGTGAAGAGGTTCCAAAAGGCAAGATGGGGCTGATCCATTCAAACATTTGAAAACAAGAAACAGAATTTTAAAATCAATTCTGAAATGGACCAGAAGCTAATGAAGCAAGGTCAGTATTGGTGAAATATGGCCACACTTACGAGAGCCATTCAATAAGTGAACAGCAAAGTTGTGGAATAGTTGTAGGTGTCGTAACAGGACCTGATCAACACCTACCTACAAAAACTGCAATAGTCCAAATGAGATGTTGTAAAAGCTTGGATGGCCTTTTCAAGATCACTGAAAGACGGAAAAGCCTTTACCTTAAAGTCTCAGCTGGAAAAAGGTTCATTTAACCTCACAATGTATCTGTTTGTCGAGTTTAAATGAGCTGTCACAGACCACACCTGGGCTAACTGAAGCTTTATGATACATACTGTATATGGCAAGGGGTCCAAGAGCAACATCAGAGACACTCAAACTTTCTTAACTTTTGGACACCATGATCACATTTTTATTATCATTTAGTTTAAGAAGATGTATTGCTATCCAGGTTTTAATATCAATCAAGCACACATGGAGGGTCTGTATTTTCTCGCTTTGATTTTAGTGGCAAATATATTTAAGTGTAATCAGTATAGAGAAGCTACTTGTTAACAATGGAGCCTAAAGGTAACATCCATCCATCCATCCATTTTCAAACCCGCTGAATCCGAATACAGGGTCACGGGGGTCTGCTGGAGCCAATCCCAGCCAACACAGGGCACAAGGCAGGAACCAATCCTGGGCAGGGTGCCAACCCACCGCAGGACACACACAAACACACCAAGCACACACTAGGGCCAATTTAGAATTGCCAATCCACCTAACCTGCATGTCTTTGGAAAGTGGGAGGAAACCGGAGCACCCGGAGGAAACCCACACAGACACGGGGAGAACATGCAAACTCCACGCAGGGAGGACCCGTAAAGGTAACATGCCTAACAAAAAGATAGCTGGTCCAACGATGGAACCCTGCGGAACCCCACAAGAACCAGGAGCTACAGAGGATAAGAACTCACCCAAATGAATAGAAACGCTCCTATTTCTTAGATAAGATTTAAACCATTTCAGGGCATTACCTTGGATGCCTACATACTGTTCAATCAGGATATAAGAATCATAAGATCCACTGCATCAAACGCTGAGGTAAGATTTAGCAGTAAAAGAATGGCAGAAACTCCAGCATTACTAATTGGGAAGAGGTCACTGTTAGCCTTTAACAAGGATGTTTCAGTGCTATAAGAACATCTGTATCCAGATTGTTTTTTTTCCAGAATTTCTATTTTCATCTAGAAATGTTTGAGTTAGGACAACTTTCTCTAAGACTTTAGATAAAAAGGCAGTTTAGAAATTGGCCTGAAACTTGACACATTAGAGGGTCCTTATTTTGTTTGTTATAATACGTTTCTGCACCACAACGTGTTTCAAGGAAGCAAGAACACAACCAGAAATCAAGCTAGCATTTATTAAGGTAACAATAGTCTGACAGAATCAAAAAAATCCTTGACTAATCAAGAGGGGACACTGTTCGGGGGCAATTTGTAGGATTTAGGCGTTCCACCAAATCAGACAACAGAGACGATGACACACGCAGGCACAAAGTGGTCAAAGACATCTGAACACACTATTGGAAGAGATGAATCCTTAGCAAGCAGTAAAACCGATGACCTAATAATGGTAATCTTATTTACAAAAAAGTATATCTCCGTTTGGAGAGTAAGTTGGGGTATGCGACCAATGACAAATTCCTAATACAAGAAATGGTATATGGTGATTAAAGGATTTAAAATCACTAAAAAAATTGATTTGTAATTATTGTATCGAACCAAACAAAACATTTTTAAAGTTAAGTTTAAAATCTGTTAGTTCAGTTCCAAATAAAAAAGACGGTTTATGGAAGTGCAACTTTCAATAATGCAAATTTTTACATTTCTTTAGAAAAACAAACGATATAATATCTATTAAGCAATTTAAGAGATTTGCTTCACTTTTTTGGCTAAGTACATACTTATACGTTAGGGTCCCAGGAAGAACAATTCTGTATTAAAATTAAAAACCATTTAAACGTTTGAAAGTTTAATAACTCCACTTGAAATTTATCGACATTACAGCAGCAGCGTAGAACAAAATTAAGAAAACACAATTCAAGACAGACAATGGAAATGAAGGTATGAACTGTATAGTAAGCGGATCAGTTCAATATAAACAATTTTAAAAGTTTCTTTTACTGAGAATACAAAAGTTTAGACCTTCATTTTCATGCCTCATTAACGGAATTTTCCTTTATTGAACGAGGTTCCAGAAATAATGTCAGACATGCCGTTTAGTACAAAAGTACCATAAAAATAATTTCAAATATTTTGAATGATAGAATTAACTATAATTGTAGTTAGAGCAAACACATTCATATTTAGTATGGTGTTTTCTTAATCCAAAAATATTTTATGCCCTCTTTCTTTTAACTATATCGAATCCTGACTCATAAATTATAAAACAGTATTTTGTTTTTGAATGTAAATACGACAGTAATGCCATAAAGAGAAACTCAGATTCTTGCCTCGTGATTGCAGGAAGTCATATTAATATCGTCTTTTAGGGTTACATGGTAAATCAACGTTATAGGTTTTCAACGAAAGCGATGTGACAGAGGACGGACGCGAATGCTGGGGGCGTGGTTTGGAAGGCAGGAGGCGCGGAAGGCCGGGGGCGTGGAAGGAGGAGTCTGCGACCTGCAGCCGGATATATTGGAGGTTTTTAGTGGAACAGACGGCTTATACCGTGTCACGCCACTAGATGTCTCTGCTGTGCTGACTCTGTCTGTCCTGCGGAAGGTGGAGTCGTGTCTCAGTGTCTGGATTGGCACTCGTTGGTGTTTATTAACGAAGCGTTTGTTTACGTTAACGTAAGAGTTCAGGCAGTGGGCACAACAAGCCACTGGTCAGTGGTTACGGACGGTAAGGGAGAACGTAGCGTAAACTTCGTCCACACCGAGGCCCTGACCCGAGCCCTGGCCAGCGCAAGTCTGCCCGTTTCAATGCCTGTCAGAGGACTGCGGCCTCCGCCGAGATGGACACGAACGATTTGTTTACAAGTTGCAGGAAAGGCGACGTTTCTCGAGTGAGGTGAGAGTGCAGTTAAGTTGGTCTTTTGTTTTATCTGTGAACTGATTCAGAAGTAACATGTTTAAATGTTGGAACTCCTGCGTCTCCAACCCATCTTTTCCTGCTTTCATTGTTTTGTGTTTATGACATTTTTGTTCTGTGTTAAAAGGTGAGGCCACAAAGTTTGCAAGCTTATGACAAGTACGAAAACGGCGTGTACATGGGGTGGGTGTTTGGCAGGGGAGAGAATGGGGGGCGAATAGGTGGAAGCCGCAGTACGTGTCTCTTCAGGGTGGTATGGCGCTCTACTTTATTTAGGTATTTCTCCTTTAGATTGATCCACATAAAGCCCGTTTAATCAGTCAGTCACAGAATTACTGATGAGTGGATCTTGTCCACCATTCTAACCACAGTGAAACGTCGAAGGAACATGTTGATCAGAATTGTGAAAACTTCAGATAAAGAATAGGTTTTGACACGGACTGCGGGAAATCTTTATGCTTAGATGAGAAATACTAAATTTAATTAAGACAAACATCACGCGTCGTAAGAGTAGTAGCTTATTGTGTCAGTTTAATAAATGCCTTAGCTGGATTATTTTGTCTTTATATGATATATTTAATTTGACACTGCATCATGTGATGATTTAATACGTGTAAATTCAACCAAGTATATATATATATATATATAAATATAATATATAAATTTATATATATAAATAAACCATTGACACACATTTTTAGGAAGTCGCTGCTCACTGGAGAGATTCAGAAGGACTGGAAAATGGCAAATATCATCTCACTATTTAAAACGGGTGACAGGGCAGATCCAAGCAACTAGGGGCCAGTAAGCTTAACATGCATCACAGGAAAATTAATGGAAGGAATTATTAAGGATAAGATTGAGCAACACCTGGCAAGGACATGAGTTATTCGGTACAGTCAGCATGGGTTCAGAAGAGGGAAGTTGTGTTTACTAACATGCTGTAATTCTATGAGGAGGCAACAAAAGGGATACGGTCAAAGTGGAGCATATGATATTATTCTTGACTTTCAGAAAGCATTTGATAAGGTGCCACATGAGAGGTTGGGCATCAAACTAAAAGAAGTGGGAGTTCAGGGTGATGTTTTTAGATGGGTGCAGAATTGGCTCAGACACAGGAAGCAGAGGGTGATGGTGCGAGGAACCTCATCAGAACTGGCCGATGTTAAGAGTGGTGTTCCACAGGGATCAGTGTTAGGGCCACTGCTATTTTTAATATATATAAATGATTTAGATAGGAATATAAGAAAAAAGCTGGTTAAGTTTGCAGATGATACCAAGATAGGTGGATTAGCAGATAATTTGGAATCCGTTATATCATTACAGAAGGACTTGGATAGCATAAAGGCTTGGGCAGATTTGTGGCAGATGAAAGTTAATGCCAGTAAATGTAAAGTATTATACATAGGAAGTAAAAATGTTAGGTTTGAATACACAATGGGTGGTCAGAAAGTCGAGAGTACACCTTATGAGAAGGATTTAGGAGTCATAGTGGACTCTAAGCTATTGACTTCCCGACAGTGTTCAGAAGCCATTAAGAAGGCTAACAGAATGTCAAGCTATATAGCGCCCTGATGTCAGGAGTGCAAGGCCAAGGAGGTTCTGCTTAAGCTGTGTAACACACTGGTGAGGCCTCATCTGGAGTACTGTGTGCAGTTTTGGACATAGCAGCACTAGAAAAGGTACAGAGAAGGGCGACTAAGCTGATTCCAGGGCTACAGGGGTTGTATTATGAGGAAAAATTAAAAGAGCTGAGCCTATGCATGCAGTTTAAGCAAAAGAAGATTAAGAGGTGACATGATTGAAGTGTTTAAAATTATGAAGGGAATTAGTACAGTGGATCGAGACTGTTATTTAAAACAAGTTCATCAAGAACACGGGGACACAGTTGGAAACTTGTTAAGGGTAAATTTTACACAAATGTTATGAAGTTTTTCTTTACACAAAGGATGATAGACACTTGGAATAAGCTGACAAGTAGTGTGGTAAACAGTAAGACTTTAGGGACTTTCAAAACTTGATTTTTTCTTGGAAGAAATAAGTGGATAGGACTGGCGAGCTTTGTTCTCATCTAGATTGTTCTAATGTTAAGCAGGAAAAACACATTTTGATTGTATGCTTTATTGTATGGTTTGAAGATCTTAGAGGCAACCATGGACAGTTTATATAAAAAAAAAAAAAAAGTCTAAATTAGAGTAAGCTGCTATAATTCAGAGTGTTCATAAAAAATATCATGAAGTATAAATGTACAGTATAATAAACAAGAGTTGCTGCATCAAATATTTAAAATACTAAAATGTGTGCCTCAGTCTAAATGTTCTAATTCAGCCTATACTTGGAGGTTTGTAAGAGGGGTAGATCCCTAGTAAAGGATCAAAAATAACATCATATTTGTAATCGCTGACCATGAAAAAGTTTAAAGTGATACCCCACATGTTTATCTTTGAAATTAGCCATTTTTTTTTTAAAAATGACCAAAAAATGAGGGTTTTTTGGTTCTAGAAGACTGAAAATAGAGCAGAACCTCAAAAGTGTGATGCCTTGCATTAATTAAACATCAAGATTAGTCTAACGGCATATAATACATGGGGGTTTTCTTGTACTGGGGTGTCAGGAGGCATATAAAAACTGTAGCAAAGAAGGACTGTATCTGTGATGAGTTCAGGACATTCAGTGTTCACTCTGGAGTGTCGGTCTGGACACGGGTAAATGATGCAGAAAATTCCACACAGCAGCTCAGGAGGAAATTGTGACTGTTTTATTTTCGGATGTTATTTGTATTTGAATAGGTGTATGCGTGGTCTACAATTTAAAAAACAAAAAAAACATATGCAGTACATAGAACTTATTAGTAAATTACACAGAAGTCCACTAGATGTCAGCATTACTCAAATTAGATACTGGTTTATCAACAGTATGAAATCCAAATCAATAAAGTTTATCAATAAACCATTTCAACAAACTTACAGTAAAGTACGTTGGTATAATAACTGAAATTGTTATTGAAAGAATAGTGCTGCATGTAAATAACACTAAGGCACATTCCCAGTACAGTACACTTTAAACAACTTTACATCTTAACCGTATAACAAACCTGCGGTGCAAGTCAAACACCAATGAGCTCACCTCTGCTCATCAACGCCCACTTTGTGACTGATTTGGTATATTAGAAACTCTCAGCTGTTGCAATTATTTTAACTAATTAAGGAAATAACTACAAGGCAATTACAAACACACATGTATCTTTCTTCTCCGCTAACATCCCATAATCGGTGCTCATGTGCATGCTGCGTGGTGCATATGAACATGAAGTGTGAGCCATGCCTCTCAGTTATTGCTGTCTCTCTAACAAAAGTGTTCATATGTAATTAGATTCGATTAGGTACATTTTTTAATCCGAAAGGGAATTTTAGATGAATACAACAGTGGAGTTGTGGTTCTAAGGCTAAGGATCTATGCTGGTTATCCAGAAGGTTGCCGGTTTGAATCCCTGTTATTGCCAAGAAGAGATCCTATTCTGTTGGGCTCTTGAGCAAGGCCCTTCACCTGCAATTGCTCCAGGGGCACTGTAAATGGCTGACCCCGCGCTCTGACCCCAAGGGGTATGCAAAAAACTAACAAATTCATTATACAAGAAATTGTATAAGGCGAAATTAAGAACAAAAAAGGATACATACTCACACAACAAATAATACAATCAGCAGATTTCCTGATATGTTTGTTTATGTATTGTGCATCTTGAACACGAAAAAAAACAAAGTAAGGCCAAGGAGCACCTGACTAGATGAAATCAGGGGTGAGGCTAATGGAAAACTGAGTATGATAGAGAACGGTGATAGTAAGCCATCTGATAGACAATCACATCTGATGATGATGAATGTGATGGCCATGATGCTTAGAGTAATTGGAACACAAAACCATTAACCATTAATCCATCCATTTTCAAATCCGCTTGCTATGGGTGCAAGACAGGAACCAGCACTGGAAGTGTGCAAGTGTATCACGGGGCTCATGTACCACACTTTCTCACAGCAGACCAGTTTAGAGGTTCCATTTAATTTAAAATGCACATCCTTATAATTCCAGAATGCCCAGTCAAATAAAACAAAATATATTGATGTGGGAAGAACATTCATACTCCAAATAAACGGACCTGCGCATGGGAGGCAGCAGTGATAATTACTGCACTACTTTGCTGTCCTAAAAAGAAATAAATGAAAATTAAATGTATACTTAGGGTGTCAATAACATAATGGAGCCCAAAAGTATGCACACACATGGGTGCAAGTTCTTCAAAGGGCCAATTTAAAATTGCTAGTTAACCTAAGCTGTCCACCATAGGAATGCAGGAGGAACTTGCAATATTAATAGAAAACTCCACTGAAACAGGTAGAGTTTGTAAAGTCCACATATATGTGCCCAAGCCAATATGTGCATTCATGACTCTGGAGGCATGAATGATCAGTGCATCAATAACAAAAAATACAGGCAGAGCACATGCATAAATATAGCCATACAAAAAAAAACATATTAAGATTTTTTAAGTTGGATACTTGCATATGTAATTAATAAAAGAAAAGAATATGTATAAGAATAAATTAAACTGAGACCAGCTCTTGAAAACCATTGTTTTAGTCTACAGTAGAGTCTACAGTCTCCACATGAAAAAAAATCTAGAAGTGCAAGATCAGATCCAATGGGCAGTTATAAGAGCAAATAAACACCAAATACATTATTGCTATAACAAACATTACTTAATTTGAATTTAATTTGATGATTCTCAAAACTCTGCGTGGAGTTTGCATGTTCTTCCGTGTCTGCGTGGGTTTCCTCTGGGTGCTCCGGTTTCCTCCCACAGTCCAAAGACATGCAGGCTAGGTGGATTGGCAATTCTAAATTGGCCCTAGTGTGTGCTTGGTGTGTGGGTGTGTTTGTGTGTGTCCTGCGGTGGGTTGGCACCCTGCCCGGGATTGGTTCCTGCCTTGTGCCCTGTGTTGGCTGGGATTGGATGGATTCTCAAAACTTAACTTTTTCCAACAGCCTTCAAACAGCCAACAGACAAATCCACATTTATTTATTGAATTGTAGAAGCTTTGAATGAACAAGTGTCACAGAAAGGTAATGACCAAGATTAAAGGAAAAATGCACAAAACTATAGTGAGACTGGCAGTGGTGTATAGTGCAGTAACTTGGGCAACAACTGGAAGGTAGACTGAAAGAATGGAAGTTTCAGAGATGAAAATACTGCAAAATAGGTACATCTGGGGAACTTAAAGATGAAAGGATTGCAACAGAAGACTTCAGTTGGCTGGACACAGAGATAAAAAGAGAACAGTGTGCTAAAGAGAGCATTAGAGATGAAGTTGCCAAGAGAAAGGAGGAGAGGGAGACCAAGAAGTAGCGATGAATAATGACTACTGAAAATGGGGCATTCCAGTCATATGTGAAAAATAAACCATAAAGTCATTTCAAACAGTCATAGCCATTTACAAAATTAGTAATATCTTATATATACTTTTAAATCAGTTTAATGGTACAATTTTATAAAGTATCAGCTTCAATCAAACCATAAATTTCTGAGTGATTCCAAACATTTGAATACTAATGTGTGAAAATTTGCAGTATTGCTATAATATGTCAAACGTGTCAGATTTTTCACATTTATTTCCTTTTAGGTATCTTGTTGAACAGAGGGATGTTGAGCTGAACGTAAGAGATAAATGGGACAGTACACCACTGTAAGTGTTCTCATTTTCAGATATGATAAAATTGGTTTACAGTGCTCTTTATTTTTGTGAATTTCAGTCCCTGCATATTCATCATTATGTTTATGTTCAGGTTTGTCATTGAGTTCATTGTGTTTTACACATTATTCCTTTTTCTGAGTTGTTACTTTTATCAAAAGAGATCTTCACTCCTCCAGAGGATATAAAATATTTGTTATGGCATATCTTGGGTCTACTGATCAGGGGCCTCATGCAATAACACTGTGTGCAGAATTCACACTAAAACATGACGGATGGACAAAAACAGAAATGTGCGTACACTCAAAAAAATCCAGATGCATAAATCTATGTGTATGCCAATTTCTACGTTCTTCAGCTTCATAAATACTGGTCAAAGTGAAAAGTAACGCACATGCATGCGCCTGCCGCCACTCCCCAACTCCTCCCAGAATTACGCCTCTTTGAATATGCAAATCAACATAAATAGCCCTTAAGTTCAGTTTCCTGTGAAAAGACAATGGCAAAAGAATGGGGGAAAATATGAGAATTTCAGCGAATACCAAGTGGAGGCAAGGAAAATGTACTATTTGTTGGTTTAAACAGTGGTATAAACAACAAGAGAAATTGATCGAGTGACATAAAGTTGTAACGGCCGACCCCTTACCCAGCCGGCAGCCACACTACCAGGACCTGTGGCCTGGATAAATTGCTGAGGAGAACCTACTTATACCAAGCCGTACCTCTGACAAATAATATAAAAATCGATGGTTAAACACAAGCAAACAAAATCGAAAAATATGTAAATTAAGTGCATTAATATATTAAATAAAACACAATGACAAATACAATAATACAAATCCCCGACGTAAAATATATCTATATATATTCCTCCACCATACCAGCAAAGTGAAAACACCACATATACAATAAAAAAAACCTCCCTTGCCCCTACACACGTATAACAAACACACAATACAAATAATGCCAATGGATGATTACTGAAATGTTAATGAACTTGAAATGAGTCTGGGTAAATAACTGTCCAAAATACTGATGGCTGTTCAAAATGATTGTGTTTGATTCTCCCGATTAAAAACAGAACAATCTCACGGTGCTTCCTCGGCGATGGTGGAAAATAATGTCCATCCCCAGGGTTTCTGGTGATAAATGTGTTGTGGTGATTTCGGCTGAATGTGAAGCAAACTGCGATGTAAATAAAGGCAAAAAAACGATGATCGGTTGTTGTTAGGTGAAATCTTCGTTTCTGTCATCTCTTTCTTTCTGTCCCTCTTTACCGTTTAAATAATAACGAGCCGGATGTAACTGGCAACACTCCAGTTCTGACGTTTCCAGATATCGCTGCCTCCACGCAGCATCCTTACGTTTCTCATTACGGGGACAACATTTAAACAAACGCATATTAGTTTAAACGGGGTGCCGTGACGAGACACGACTGGGTGTATACACTATAAACAACAATACTTATGTGGCCCCACTACAGAGTGTTGGAGAAACTCGAAAGTTCAAGTTCAGAAAGTTGCTCAGTGCCCGAGATAGAAAAGAAGTTGTCAAAGTCGCCATGCAAAGGCACGTCATAGCCCACCGTCTGAGAGTCGTATGGAAGCATATTAGGGCACAGAGAAAAAAAAAATAGGCACACAGTGGGGAAAAAAGGCTCACATTTTCACAGTTTATTTTTTCATTAAAGCAGAACATCATAAACTTCATCTTAAAATTGTTTAATTTTACTAGTTACTCAAATACGATCGTAACTAAAGTAGCACATTAAATGCTTTGTATTGTATGTTTTGTTCTATGTGCTCTTATGTGTGTGAATCACTACGTGCTTCTTAAATGAGCTTTCTCTTCCTCCGACAGGACACAGAATCGGTTACATTCGTGATATTACAGCTCTCTGAATAGATTCAGTTTTGAGCTGTGTACTTGATGTCATTTTCATAATTATAGGGATTAAAGCATGTTATTAAACATAGGAAGTGCTTGCTGCACCGTGCACGACCTTCGATGAAAAAATGTATTTTAGTAGTACTGTCTCTTTCAAACTTACTAACCCCGAATTCCTGTCCTTCTTTTTCTTCCAATCGCCACACAATCAGCTTTGCAATAGATTTCAAGTCATCGGTAAGCTTAGAACATCGATTCTTGAAAACTTTTAAGGAACATTGAAATCTCTTCGTAGTACATGTTTAATTATTCTATCCATCTATCCTGCCAGTGTCGCGCCAGTTCCAGCAAGAATACAACGCGAGGCAGGAACAATCCCTGAACGGGTGCCAGCGTGGGACACCGTATCCTTGCATGTTTAATTATTAACAGTATAGATTATTTAAATGATGTTAACATTTTATCTGTATAATGTAATAAACATTTTGCTGAATTTCATCTTAATATCATATGTAAATACATACTTTATTATAACTGTATCACAATTTACAGTGAGGTAATTGTACTTATAAGTACAAATAGTTCTACAAGGAGTGCGTTTATAGTTCTTGGAATGAAACTGTATTTGAACCGTGAGGTCCATACAGGAAGGGCTCTGAAGCGTTTGTCGTGTGAGAGCAGTTTAAATAAACTGTCGCTGAGGCAGCATGTGCTTGATGCTGTATACCAATGCAGTGGAACCTCGGTTCATGACCATAATTCATTCCAAAACTCTGGTCGTAACCTGATTTGGTTGTGACCCAAAGTAATTTTCCCCCATAGGATTGTATGTATAAATACAATTAATCTGTTCCAGACCATACGAACTGTATGTAAATATATTTTCTTTAAAGATTTTTAAGCACAAAAGTAGTTAAGTATACCATAGAATGCATAGTGCAATAGTAAACTAATGTAAAAACATTGAATAACACTGAAACAAACACCCAGGCTTCCTGCTCAGCTGCACGCGTAGGCTCGCTCGCTCTATCGCACGGTCTTTTCTTTATTTAGTTATTTATTAAAACTGACCTTTTTGATGGGAGCTGTGGACCCGCTATACCACAGGAGGAAGCTGGGTTGAGAGGAGGTTACAGTTTTGAAGGAGAGTCCCTCTGCATTAAGCACAGAGAGCAATGTACAGTACAGGGAGAGACTGAACACGTGCGGAAATCATCAGTGCGCACAAACCGAAAGGGAAGCTGGCTTGTTCGTATACCGAGTGTGTGGTCGAGAACAGATGCAAAAGTTTGCCAAACTTTTTGGTCATAACCCGATTTGTACATGTTCTGAGACATTTGTGAACAGAGGTTCCACTGTAATTCTCTTTCCATTCAGCTGCTGTAGAGCTCTGATTCCACACTCGGATACAGTGGGATAAATACTCCGAGTGGTGCAGTGAGAATAATAACGCTAAAGCAGCTATGGTACTTGTAATAGTTTGGCCATTCTGTGGACCATTATATTGTTGCAGGTTAATTACAATCAGATGCCTTAAACAAATAAACAATATGTGGTTAAGTTCAGTGTATATGATAAAGCTGCGTCAGGGATGTGGATCTAAAAAAGAAAGGGAAACCACACTGGAACAAAAGCACTGCTTTGACGCTGGGTGCTGCCAGTTTGCTAAACCGAGCAGAGAACTTGCGTACGCCAGGGATTGAGCTGGCATGAAAATGTGTGTGGCTTTACGGCAAGTTTATTTTTTATACATCATGATGTGAGCGTGGAAACAGGTGTACACAACATTTTTGTGCATACGCACCGTTTATACATGAGGCCCCAGGTTATGTGACTCACTTGAGGTGCTTCACAATGTGTTAGGGGTGGGATTTACATAAAAACATTGTTTACAGTCTCGTGCATGTCAAAATCAACTGTGCCGGAATTTAATGTTATTAGGCTTTAAGCTTTTTCTACAACATAAAGAAATTAAAGTGATGATGTTGGTGCAGTAGTTGGACAAACTCCTGCTGAAAATTGGGTTCAGATCCCAGCTTGGGTCACTGGTGGTTTGTCTATGTGTGCTTTTCTCAGTGTTTTTCTGGCTTTCTTCCTGCAAGTATGTTAGGTTAATTTTTGAAATTAAACTATTGTGATGTGATTGTAGCTTTATGTATGGGTGTTCTGAGAAACACTGACACCTTATTCAAGATTGTGTGCTGTCAAGATAGGCTTCAACACCACTCCACTTGCACCATTACCATTAAGTTGATTAATTAGATACCAAATTTAGGGCGGTGGATTAATGAATTCTGGATTACAGATTGCTTTCTGTTTTTAAAAATATTTAAACTGTTAATCAGTCAGGCAATTTTTTTTTCAAAATTTTACAACTTCTTTGTGATAAATTCAGCAATTTATACATTTTCAGCGCCTAAAATAATCTGTCAGTCTTTCAAATACTGTACTCTGCTTCCTCCAATATAATCTAGAATTGGTTGACTGGAAATATTCAGACATTGACATGTCTTATGTGGTGAGAGAGGACATGAAGGTGGTGGGTGTAACGGAGCTAGATGCACAGGATGGGAAGATATGGAAAAAGATGATCTGCTGTGGCGACCCCTAACGGGAGCAGCCAAAAGAAGAAGAAGAAGAAGAAGAAGAGACATGTCTTATATGTAATCAAATGGTATGTCCTCCTTTTTAGAATGAGGAAGACTAAGAAAGAGAATGCAAGAGAGAAAGTGGCTTAAGCAAATGTACCGATGAAGGTTAAGTTCAGTGTTCAGAAACTACAGTGTTCGGGGTTTTTACAATGGGTGTTTTTAATGACAGTTAATTACCCTGTTCAAATATTAAATTAAAACCTGTTTGTGTGAAAACATCATATCACTTAGTCTTTATATTCATTCATATTTTCCTAGGAAGATTAATACATAAAAACATCAACAGTATTGGTGTAATTGTGTATTGGTAATCAGCCAACATTGTCACCCACATATCGATATTGTTATTTGTTTTAAAAAAAAAAAAAAAACCCTTGTCAATCAGGCAGTAGTCACAACCTCATCTACATCTTCAGTGTTTTAAGGTATCCTTATCTTAATAGTTAATGATTCTTGAGAGATCCAGTTTAAGTATTTTCTTCCTCTACTCCAGTTTTACTCATCTCCATCTTTTCTTGATCATGTTTGTTGACATTTTCTTACTCCATCCATGGTTAATACATATTTCCAGTTAGTTTTTCTCTCAGTTATCATTTACAGTATTGTGTGAAAAGGCGTGTGGTCACTTTCTAATACCCGCTAATATATATTTTTTTAATATTATTGACTTTTACACAAAATTCATTAATAAAAAGGGAACCTGAGTGTTCATACAACACAGTGTTTTTTTTATCCTTATCTTCATTATCCAACAAGGCAATTACCATTTGTGAAAAGTAAAATTCCCAGTGAGGGCAAATGTGGGAGGGGGAATTTGGGGGGCTTGTTGCAGTGATTACTTTTTTGCGAAGACAGTACTGGCGTTGGATAATAATATTACTTAAATATTAAATATATAATTTAGAATTGGTGATAATGTTTATTCTGGTTACTTTTGTCTAATATTACATTTTGCCTAAATTTATAGGGCGGAGTGGTGGCTCTGAGGCTAGGGATCTGCACTGGCAATCGGAAGGTTGCCGGTTCGAGTCCCATAAATGCCAAAAGGGACTCTGCTCTGTTGGGCCCTTGAGCAAGGCTCTTAACCTGCAATTGCTGAGTGCTTTGAGTAGTGAGAAAAAGCACTATATAAATGCAAAGAATTATAAATATCTTGAGCCATTATTTTGTAACAGATGAAAACAAGGGCAATGAGGAAGGGGCAAAAGCTTTTTCAAGCACTCTGCACATTCAAAATTGTTTATTCATTTTTCCAAATTCATGTGAAATTTCAAATTTGTCAAACATTCTTTAATGACTAAATGCATTTTTTCAATAGGTGTTCCTGAAATGGTTTGTATTGCCTAGTATACATGCCATTACCTTTTTTGGGTTGTTTATTTTTATACCTATAATCTGAATTAATTTGTTCTTTCAAAGGTATTATGCGTGCCTGTGTGGTCACGAGGAACTGGTGCAGTATCTGCTGGCAAATGGTAATAAACTTGGTTAAGTATGGCCTTTTCTTTACTGTATTGCATTTATTTATTTTATATATATATATATGTATACTAGTAATAAACAACTTTTTACATTGTGTTATTCCAAGTGACATAAATGATGAACTAAACTAATCATAATCTATTGGGAAATACATATTTCCCAAATTAAGTCTGTAAATTAAATCTATGACTGAAAATCACAGGCAAAGTCATGTAATATGGTGGGGTGCTTAAGGAAGATCATAAAAATAATGAGTAAGGAGCCTTATGCCCTATGTCACAATTTATATATTTTGGCAAATGTGATTTAGTCAGTTTTTTCCAATACAATGACCTAATTAAAATCAAGGCCAAATGTCTTGCTCAGAGCCATTCAGTGGGTCTGAGAAAGGTATTTAAACTACCAATGTTGTGGTTTGTAGTCCAGTAGCAAAAAATATAGATATGAAGACTCCAGGCAGTTGTGTTGACTATCCTTTAATAATCGATAAGAAATAAATCTTGTGTTTTTATTGCAGGATCCAAATGTGAGGCAAATACGTTTGACGGGGAGCGTTGTTTATATGGTGCCCTAAGTGATACGATCCGCAGATTACTGAAGGAATACAAACAAATCACTGCCAAGAGCATGCAGAGGGATTACTATGATGATTTTCTTCAAAGGTAAGTGTATTACAATCTTAACACTGTAATACGGTGGCATGTATTCAAATTGTCACATTCACTGGCACTCTGCTATGATGCATCATTTGCTAGATACTTTTGTCCTAGGCTCTTCATGTGGTTTTCCATTATGAGCTAATTCCTTCTGTTCATCTGGTTATTCATTTTCTTTCCTTCCATTTTCAACAAGCATTTGGAAGTCTGTTTAGCCTGTATTATTTTTTTTGTAGAGTGCAGTATATCCACATGGTATCTTTGTTATACAGTGGTGTGAAAAACTATTTGCCCCCTTCCTGATTTCTTATTCTTTTGCATGTTTGTCACACAAAATGTTTCTGATCATCAAACACATTTAACCATTAGTCAAATATAACACAAGTAAACATAAAATGCAGTTTTTAAATGATGGTTTTTATTATTTAGGGAGAAAAAAAAATCCAAACCTACATGGCCCTGTGTGGAAAAAGTAATTTCCCCCTGAACCTAATAACTGGTTGGGCCACCCTTAGCAGCAATAACTGCAATCAAGCGTTTGCGATAACTTGCAGTGAGTCTTTACAGCTCTGGAGGAATTTTGGCCCACTCATCTTTGCAGAATTGTTGTAATTCAGCTTTATTTGAGGGTTTTCTAGCATGAACCGCCTTTTTAAGGTCATGCCATAGCATCTCAATTGGATTCAGGTCAGGACTTTGACTAGGCCACTCCAAAGTCTTCATTTTGTTTTTCTTCAGCCATTCAGAGGTGGATTTGCTGGTGTGTTTTGGGTCATTGTCCTGTTGCAGCACCCAAGATCGCTTCAGCTTGAGTTGACGAACAGATAGCCGGACATTCTCCTTCAGGATTTTTGGTAGACAGTAGAATTCATGGTTCCATCTATCACAGCAAGCCTTCCAGGTCCTGAAGCAGCAAAACAACCCCAGACCATCACACTACCACCACCATATTTTACTGTTGGTATGATGTTCTTTTTCTGAAATGCTGTGTTCCTTTTACGCCAGATGTAACGGGACATTTGCCTTCCAAAAAGTTCAACTTTTGTCTCATCAGTCCACAAGGTATTTTCCCAAAAGTCTTGGCAATCATTGAGATGTTTCTTAGCAAAATTGAGACGAGCCCTAATGTTCTTTTTGCTTAACAGTGGTTTGCGTCTTGGAAATCTGCCATGCAGGCCGTTTTTGCCCAGTCTCTTTCTTATGGTGGAGTCGTGAACACTGACCTTGATTGAGGCAAATGAGGCCTGCAGTTCTTTAGACGTTGTCCTGGGGTCTTTTGTGACCTCTCGGATGAGTCGTCTCTGCGCTCTTGGGGTAATTTTGGTGGCCGCCACTCCTGGGAAGGTTCACCACTGTTCCATGTTTTTGCCATTTGTGGATAATGGCTCTCACTGTGGTTCGCTGGAGTCCCAAAGCTTTAGAAATTTCTTTATAACCTTTACCAGACTGATAGATCTCAATTACTTCTGTTCTCATTTGTTCCTGAATTTCTTTGGATCTTGGCATGATGTCTAGCTTTTAAGGTGCTTTTGGTCTACTTCTCTGTGTCAGGCAGCTCCTATTTAAGTGATTTCTTGATTTAAACAGGTGTGGCAGTAATCAGGCCTGGGGGTGGCTACAGAAATTGAACTCAGGTGTGATACACCACAGTTAGGTTATTTTTTAACAAGGGGGCAATTACTTTTTCACACAGGGCCATGTGGGTTTGGATTTTTCTCCCTAAATAATAAAAACCATCATTTAAAAACTGCATTTTGTGTTTACTTGTGTTATATTTGACTAATGGTTAAATGTGTTTGATGATCAGAAACATTTTGTGTGACAAACATGTAAAAGAATAAGAAATCAGGAAGGGGGCAAATAGTTTTTCACACCACTGTATAATCTCTTCCACCTGTTAGTAATGCCATCTCTACCAGTTCAATACACCTTTCTTTTTGGGGAAAACAAAATAACGTATTAAAAAAAAAATCAAGCAATAGCTTTTGCAATGCAGTATGGATTGTTATGGTCTTTCTTTTCATAGTGACGAGCATGAAAGCAGTACAACAAAGTTTGAAAGAAAGAATGAATGCAACTTTTTAATAGTGAGTTTCTTGTGTGTAATGCCACTAGGGATAAAAGAACAACCAGACACTTTTGGATTTATTCACTGGACCCTACTTTTTATTTGAGATCTTCTGCATACATTTCTTGCTTTAGGATGGTATCAAACCAGTAATTACTCTAAAAAGGTCCTATATTTTTTAATAACTTTTCCAGTTGGTTAAAACGTCCCCTTTTAAAAAGGGATATTTTTTCATATTATTCATCCATCCATTTTCTAACCCGCTGAATCCGAATACAGGGTCACGGGGGTCTGCTGGAGCCAATCCCAGCCAACACAGGGCACAAGGCAGGAACCAATTCTGGGCAGGGTGCCAACCCACCGCAGGACACACACAAACACACCCACACACCAAGCACACACTAGGGCCAATTTAGAATCTCCAATCCACCTAACCTGCATGTCTTTGGACTGTGGGAGGAAACCGGGCGCCGGAGGAAACCCGCGACACGGGAGAACATGCAAACTCCACGCAGGGAGGACCCGGGAAGCGAACCCGGGTCTCCTAACTGCGAGGCAGCAGCGCTACCACTGCGCCACCGTGCCGCCCCTTCATATTATTACAAAGCATGAAAATAAATGCTTCTTCTTATTAAAATGTATTATGTGTTGTCTACTTTGTATTTTCTAAATACTATAATAATACCATGAAGCGTTGTAACAACCCTGACCCTATCTGCCTTCCTCATAAAGAAGTATGGGCTGTCCTAATAGACATCAGCAAGTCCCCCTTGGTTGTTTCTAAATTGAACTGTTACTCCTCATATTCATAAACCTTTATTGTGAATGAACCAGAGTCATGTTCTTATTTAAGCTCATTATATTAAAGACGGTTACTTCACATTGATTACATAACTTTCAAGTATAATACGATGGCATAAAACACTGGACAGTTTGCCCCCTCCCTTTTTGCTGTCATATTGATCATTTGGTTGTTTAGAGAGATTATTCCATTCGAAGCTTTAAAATATGAGTAAATACTTCAGCGATCAATGTAATGGATCTAATGAAAACCGTTCTATTTTATGTTCTTTAAGCCTCTGTACACTCCTTCCACACAACAGGCGTATAGATGAAATTTCACACATTGTTCTTTATTTGCACTGTTCTCTCCCAGCTTTTCCCTCCATCCTGGCAACATAGGGAACAAGCAGAACAAACAAAAAATGTCTTTGTGAATGTCCTTTTACACACTATATTAGCTAAATAAAGAAAGCAGCTGCAACCGCTGTGACACCCCTGGCCACCATTGATTAAACTAGATCCAGCAGGGGGCACTACCTTTCTTGAAAATTAAATAGTTTTAGAAAACAAACCAGGGCAGTTGCAGTGTAGCAAGCATTTACCTTTTGTAAAACCAAATAAAGAAATACACTTACATGTTTAATATTGATCACCATTGGGAAAACAAATTCAGACAGTAAAGTCTTCAGATTTTAGTTTTCTACAGCTGATTTACCAAAGACTCCCAGCTGTGGATAAGCAGGTTTGGAAAATGGACAGAAAGCAGCTATAGGAAGTGCTTGTATCCGCATTTTGTGAGTGACTACGCATACCGACTTGCTGTAGTCCCGCATGTCTCCGTGAAAACAGGTTATACTGGTCTTTTTGTGTATCTGCTGCTGCAACACAAACTGGTGAGCAACAATGGAGATGTTGCTCCCGGAATCCATTAGTACTGTAACCTTGTGCCTGTTCACCAACACTACTCCCATAGGGGAAAGGGATAGGGGTTTCACCAGTGCATTATACCTCTCTCCCTGGGTCCAGTCATAGTCCATGGGTTCACTCCGGAACAGGCAGGCATTGTGTATCCCAGTTCCCTGCACTTAAAGCAGTGGTGGGAGTTTGTGTTGTTCTTCTTAGACAGATTTTCGGGACCCATATTTTAGCGACTGGCTTTGGAAGGGGCATTCCTCCCTTATCAGGTTTGGCGAGCAGGCTGCTTGGACCTCTCGGTTTGGGATGCCACACTGTGCCGCTCGATGACTTCAATCAAGGCCTCCGTGTTCTTAAAAGGTTGTCTGTGGACCAGCTAGGTGAGGTATTGCAGCAGTGCTTTCACCAGGGCATCACAGGCAATTTGCTTGACAAATTTGCAAGCATAGTTTATATCGGGCCTTAGCCCAGTGGCTGCTAATGACCCTGATGTCGAGCACCTGCGAAGCTCTTTAGGATCCCTTCCTTGACGTGGTCATAGTTGGCGGGCGTCTTCCACTGAAAGGTTATGGTAGGCTCACTGGGCTTCAGCCTTAAGTAGAGAGGCAGGGATGTTGCCCCATTCTTCTTGCCGCCACCTGTACCTAAAGGCAGTGTTTTCGAAAACAACAAAATAGGCATTGACATCATCGTCATCTGTTAAAGGGACCAGTACCTGGGAGAGAGCCCAGCTTTGATCTTGGTGGATGGTCGTGCCTCTTGCCGTGCTCCCGACTTTTCCACCCAAAGTTGGAGACGTTGAAGCTCGATTGCCATGTTAGTATGCAGTGAACTCCGGTCCTGCTCCTCTGACATCTTGAAGCTGGATCCTGCCGACTATGCCAGCTGTAATGAAAGAAGACTCAAAGGTTTGGGGATCCACCCCATGTATTGTAAACTTGCTGAAGGAAAAATGTTGCGTGATACACCGCTGAGTAGTCAAGTGTGACTTGAGTCACCAAACAGGACTGAATGAAGAGCAGAGGTGGTGGGGGTTTTTTTTTGTATCTATTAATATTTTCAGGACTTACTTTAAAATATATTCCTTGAAGATGGTGTTGCTAAAGTGCTGCCACATATAAACATTTGTTTTGAATAGTTCCTTACAAGGTAATATGGGATATTTCTATAATTTTAAATAGTACAGTGCATCTTATGCCATTGTAAATGCTGAATTTTCTGTAAATTCGTCAAAGTATTTTTTCCAGATCATTGCATAATTTTTTAAATGCAAAAATATATAGCCAGTGATCTTAAAACCTTATCAGTGTACATCTTTAAAGTTCTCCACATTAAAAAACCTAGTAAAATTTGAAATTATAGTCAGTAGTTAAGCAATCTTGATATGTGGTTTACATTTCTCCTTACTTTATTTTAGATTGCTTGAACAAGGTTACTACAGCGACATTGTGTTCTTTGTCCATGGCGAAACCTTCCATGCTCACCGCTGTATTCTTCGTGCCCGCTCTGAATACTTCAATGAAATGTTTGAAACAAAATGGAAAGGGAAGAGCATCATTGCACTGAAACACCCGCTGGTAGGATGTTTCTGAAACGCCACTGTGTTTGAGGTCTGAAAAGTTTACATATTGGAGTTTACGTTTATTTCCAAAAAAAAAAAAACAAAACAGATGCTTGCCAGTAATGTATGTAACTAAAAATGCTCTGAATTTGGAGATTTACTTGAACATACATAAGGTTAATTGTTTGTTTATAATTCTTTTACTGACTAGTTGAAATGTGTGTGTGTTGGATTCTTTGTGTACCCTTTTCAGTGTACATTCCTACCCTCCATCTCTTGCAACAGACTTTGGCTCCTTTGTCATGTAAACAGAGTTAAGGCTGATATGGAAATTGGAAAGCTGATGAGAATACTCTGAGGTGTGGTGGTGTTTTATATATGTATTTATTGAAGACCCATTTCTAGTCTGAAACATCCCAAAACATTCCATATTTACAAATTATTAGTTTCAGTGAGCAAAATTGCAAAACATCATAATCAGTAAATTAACTATATAAAATTTTAAATTTGGTGAAATGTCTTCTGGATACCAAGATCGGGAAACCTCAAGCCTTCAGTTGTATTAAAAATATGAAGAATAAATCAAAGCATTATTTTCAGGTTTTTTTTTTTGTTTGTTTTTTTTAGTTCTTTTTGAAGGAAGATTTGGACCATACTGCACCGAGAACTTTAATTCACACTGTAGAGAAAAAGATAAAATATGTTAATACTGTACATTTAAATTTCTTGATTTATCATCCACCTTACATAATAACTTATCTTTTAGGTTAACAAAGCAGCCTTTGGGTCAATCCTGCAATTTCTTTACACTGGTACGTAGCATTACCTGTTCTAGTGGGGTATTTGAGAAAATAGTGTAGAATTTAAATATTTTGTTTCTCTTTAATAAGGTCGTCTTGATACTGATGTAAGTTATGTTGAGGATTGCAAAAGATTAGCCAAGCAGTGCAAAATAGAGGATCTCATCGAGCAGCTGGAGAGCAAGTGCAAAAAGGTGTATGAATTTGGTAAGAAAAAAATCATATTATTAGAGCTTCTCGGAGTACTTAACTTTAGTATGGCAGACATTTGGAATTCTTGAAGTGATGGGAAATTCCACAGTAAAGTCTGACATAGAAGGTAATGGAAAGTTAATTAAATTAACAGTGTTTTAATATTGAAGACTGCTGCTTGAATATGTTTAACTGAAACAATTTGATTTGCTTAGTAATATTAGAAAAATGCACTGTTTTTTAATATTTATACAGTTAGGATTTGTCGTATGTAATTATGTATTATCACAAAATGTATCAATAAACTGTTTTTATTTTCTTTGCTTATATAAATTTGTGGCATAATTTAATTTATTTTATATTGTTTCAGTGTCTTCCAAGCCTGGAACATGTGTTAAAGTTTTGACTCTTGAACCACAAAGTAACTGTCAGTTGCAGGAGGACCTTGCAATATTAGCTGATTGTGCATTACCAGCTGAACTCAGGGTGGGATACTTTATGTGAAGTTTATTTTAAAAACTTTTTGATCATTTTTTTTGTGAATATACTGTGTAATTTGGATAGGGTTTTTTTTTAGATTAATACACTGTATAAAATGAATAAAGAATTCATCACTTCAACATTGTTTGCTTTTTTTATATTGATTGACTGGATGTGCTGTATATACAGATTACAGTTGCATACTTTGCACTAATTATTTAAACTTATTGGTCTCAATTCTGTTGCTAGTCCTCCTAAGAGAGATCTTAAAATGAAGAGCAATTTTGTAAAAATCATATTTGTTCATACTTACAAGTGTGTTTTTATATATAATGCAAAGTTTACTGGCTAATTCACTGACTCGCTCATCAACAAAAATGATATTTGCAGTTTGCATCATACTAGACATACAGACAATATCAGGTAAAATCTGTTAAAGTATGTGACTAAAAATGCACAATGAACAGAAATGCTGTTACTTAATATGCCCAAAAAATCCTAAAGCTAAGAGACGTGCGGTCTACATACCGTATACACAAAAATGACTGTTCAACGTGCAAATCAAAAGAGATATTTGCCTTTACTCAAAAATTGCAAGGATGGTTTTAATTATAATTCATTCATTGGTTGTGAATCTAATAAAGAAATTTTTATAAGGTCAATGAATGCTAAATGTCCATATTGCTGTGCATTGAAATGATATGATGAACCACCCGGAATTATAACTTTTTGGGGGTGTTTTTACCAGTATATTAAAAGTTTAGTATTTGATGTATACCCAGTCTCTGAACATTTTCTGTGTGCT
This sequence comes from Polypterus senegalus, assembly GCF_016835505.1. Lineage (NCBI taxonomy): Eukaryota > Metazoa > Chordata > Cladistia > Polypteriformes > Polypteridae > Polypterus > Polypterus senegalus. The sequence continues at coordinate 24,192,287 of NC_053165.1, forward strand.
ATAAGAAAATCTAATTATACATTTCAAATGACATTATTTGGTGCAAAAGGAATAATTAAAGGCAATTTCATTCCAAATTTTGAAGTACAAGGACAGGTGTATCACCAGTGTCTTAGGAAATTTCTCAGGCAAAGCTGGGTAAACACATTTAGTTTGTTCCATAAATGGTTTTTTTTCAGCCAACACTACTTATTTGTTTCTGTTGCATTGATAACATTATACTATTTGTCTGATCTGTAATGCTTTGTGAATAACACAATATCCAGTAAATTCGTTATTTTTTCAGACGTAATCTTTCTTTCATTAGGTGGGATTTGGGGAACTTCCCTTTGATAGAACAGATAACTTCAGAAGTTCACCTGATGTCTGCTTTAGAGTGGAAGGCTCTGACTTTCTGTGCCATAAAGTGAGTAACTATGCCATTTAAAGGTAATGAAAAGTCACAGAGGCCTACTATAATTTTAACTTTGGTAACATACATTAGGTGGGATTTGGGGAACTTCCCTTTGATAGAACAGATAACTTCAGAAGTTCACCTGATGTCTGCTTTAGAGTGGAAGGCTCTGACTTTCTGTGCCATAAACACACAACTACTCACCTTGTTTGTTTTTCTACTCACTCCCTCTATGTCATTATTCTGTCTCCTTTACCGTCCACTTTTATTTGTATTCACTTAGTTTTAAACAAGAAAGTCTTTGTTAAGAAAGTACTTTAAAAAATAATTCTGATTTATTATTCTTTCTATCTAAGTTAAACTACTTTTGGGGTGATTTGAGAGTTGGTAAACTCTGTGTTAATTGTGATGTTCATAGATGAATAAAACTTTGGATTTTTTTTTATTTAGCTCTGTAAGACAATAGTCTGGAGTAAGACACAAAATTTGTGTACATTTGCAATCTGACAAAGCATATTGCATTGTTAAAATGGATGCACAGACAATGTATATGTCATAGCATGTAATTATTATTAAGCAATCACACAACAATGACGTAATCTGTTAAGGCTTTGTTCAAGCTATGTACACCTAAAGAATTCATACTCGAGTTATCCACACCTCAAAAACTCACAGTCAAGCTACATACCCTTTACATTCAAATAAGTGTTCACTCTCAAATTATTGTAGAGATACCTCAGTTTTAAGCTATGTTAGCTTAGATATTAGAAGGTAAATGATACTGGAGAAGGAGGCTGCTTTTAGACATTATTTCAAGTAAGTTCATTGAGAAACAGAATAATTCTTTTATTAAGAAACACTAGGGGGCTTTGCCCCCTGCTCACTTCGCTCGCCAACCCCTGTGTTTGGTTAATCGGATATACAATTTTAATTTTTTTTTCTTTGGAATTGTTTCAATTTCATTATTTGCACTTTTATTTAAAAGCTTCATTAAAAACAATATTTTTTGGAGACACATTGTGACAAGCATAGCGTATAACTGCCCGTGAGTGAATATTGTTTCTGTTTCTCTAATAAATAATCCGACTTTTTCTAATGTTTGTCCCTGTGATTTATTGATTGTCATAGCAAAAGCTATTCTCACGGTAAACTGTAAACTTTTTAATACGAATGGCATATCACGATCTCCTTTGGTGTGTAATGTTATTCGTGGAATATATACATTACCTTTCTTTTTGCCTGTTAAAATTTGTATCACTTCGCCGTGATCATAAATATACACCTGACCGAATTGTGTATTCTTTGAAATTCAACTTGTCGTTGCTTTAACTGTTCGGGACCACAGATTCTCATAGCATATGGTCTATTGTGTAAATCCACGTTTTGTGCATTGAATGATGCGAATGAGAAAAGACTTTGTTGTCTACTCTTTGCCTTTTATTTCTGACCTCGATTTGTCCTGCTATTTTTTCAGTTACACCTGGTTCTGATGATTAATCATCTTTTGTTTTGCAGTAATGCAATCTATCTTTTCTGTCTTTTCTTTGAATACTGTAGCGACTGATATGATAGTGTCACAAAAGTTTTACTTGAACAATCGCTGACTTCGTAATCCCAAACACAACTTTCTAGCACCCTCTCTAATCCCTCATCCCCCCCATACCCCCACCCCCCATATCAATCAGTACCCTGCTATCAGTCTGCCGTGCTGTACTCCGCCCTCCCTCAGTCGGACCAAACAGTCACTTAAAACCAAAAAGGCCTTAGCCTGGCTGGGATGCTACAATACTTTTGATTTTTACTGCTTTCATATTCTATCCCTTGCTCTGCATTTGTATCGCGCCATTGTTTGTTTGAGCCTTTCGAATTTGACTGCTTTTATAATTTATCTGCCTTTTTTTTTTTTCTCTCCAACGCCTTTGGGTCTTTTATTCTCCGTATTGTCCTTATACGCTTTATATGTGTTGAGAGCACAGGATCTGTGTGCACTACGTGCTTTTAATGCGACTGACTGTTTTTTGATGGGTGTGCTGTTATATCTTTTGTAAGTAGGGCTTGTCTTGCAAGAATCTCATGTTTCACATCCCCGCGAGACGGCCCTGGAACAATCTCTTGGCACTAAGTCTCATGTTTACGCTCCCCGTGAGACGCTCCGTGGCAAGTCTCTTGTCTCGCGGGTCTTTTAAATGTCTACCGAAGAACTTCCGAGAAGATCCTTGCTTTTGCTTTCTAGGATTTCTTTTTATAACCGAGAGAAAGATTTGATATATGAAAATAAGGAAGTGTTATTTTTTTTTTTATCTCCGCCTTACCATGTGTTTAGCTTTTGTTGCTGGCATAACCAGACCTGTTGCTTGTTGTAGCACAAAGTGGGTGTTTGTGGCTGCTGTAAACCCACATTTATATGACATAGAACATTTGTATTTCCTCACTGTCTTTTTCTGTGTTTGTACCAACAGGTATTTTTCTGTGGTCGTAGTGATTACTTCAGAGCCCTTCTGGAGGATCATTTCTGTGAAAGTCAAGCAATGCAGTCTCAGCCCAGCATTCCAGTAGTGACCCTTCAAAATATAACAAAGGATATTTTTATCAGGGTGCTATACTACATTTACAGTGATGACACAGAGGTAGGCTGCTGGTTCTGTTCATTTTTTCCTCTCCTAGAAATAGTTTTTCTCCCTTTCAGTTTGCAGTTTATAAAGATGACTATTGATGCAGAATATCCTTATATAAAAAAAGTTATATTTTTGGGATCGTTGCTGAAATATTTTATGTTTTTAACCACACTTGCAACATAATATAGAAATGCTGTATACGTTTACTGTATATATTCATGTATAAGTCGGGTCTTGAAACCCAAAAAATCAAATCATAAAATCAGATCCCGACTTCTACACCCATTCAAAAATGCAACACTTAAACTTTTATCTTCTTGCCTCCTCCAATCTTGCATCAGTTTCTCAGACGCATCAAATTTTGTTGCAGCAGCACAGTTACCAATTTCTTTCACCACTTCAGTGACTTTTAATTTAAAACCAGCTACATATTTTCTTCTGATCGAACGCTCCATCTTAGGTAAGGGATGCTCTTATGATAAAGGTGTATGAGGGTGTGATGCTTCAGAATATTTTGGATATTACGGTGTGATCACGTAGGCACAGTAGAGGGGGAGGTTAGGAGCACATACTGATACAGCACATTGCCGCACCCACATAGGAAAAAAAAGGCAGTGTGCTCTGTGGTTACTCTTTCAGGTGGGCGTTAGCATATCATAATCTCTTAAACCAATAGCATAGGTTTTCCGCATTCGACTTATATGATCAACATTATAAAATACCAGAAATTATACGGTAAAATCAAGTCCCGAGTTATCCGTGGGAGAACTTATCCGCGAGTATATACGGTAGTTCAAATGACTTCTGCAATCTAGGCTTAAATTACTGAGAGTATGGCAACATAATAAAGTAACAAATTGAGCAGCATATATAGAAAATAAAACGTGCAGTTTTATCCATGTCCTTGAATTATAACTTGTGATTAATGCAGTATTAACTTGTACTAATTATGTATCACAAACCTCTACCATGTTCAGGTTCACATTTGTTGTAATGTATAAATATTTAAATGAAATTTGTGCTTCTATAAACTAATGATGGTGGTAATTTTAATACCAGCAGCCGGCAATAAATAAAACTTAACACATAAAAAGGCAATATCAGACTCATTTTTTTTTTTTTATTTATTTATAAAGAATCACAAATGGTATATGCACTTCTCTGTGTGTGTGAGTGAGTGTGCATATATACAATTATGTGAGTTAGGTACACCACATGAAGTGTTGTGTTTTTTGTTTTTTTTAATAACAAATATGGACATACCATTTAAGTAAAGTAAATTTTTATATCTTTAGATAAATGTGATGTAATTGGGGGGAAAAAATGTAAAAATGAACACATATACAGTGCATCACTTTTTCCACATTTTCTTATGTTACAGCCTTATTCCAAAATGGATTAAATTCATTTTTTTCCTCAGAATTCTACACACAACACCCTATAATGGCAACGTGAAAAAAGTTTACTTGAGATTTTTGCAAATTTATTAAAAATAAAAAGATTGAGAAAGCACATGTACATAAGTATTCACAGCCTTTGCCATGAAGCTCAGAATTGAGCTTAGGTGCATCCTGTTTCACCTGATCATCCCTGAGATGTGTCTGCAGCTTAATTGGAGTCCACCTGTGGTAAATTCAGTTGAATGGACATGATTTGGAAAGGTACACACCTCTCTATATAACGTCCCACAGTTGACAGTTCATGTCAGAGCACAAACCAAGCATGAAGTCAAAGGAATTGTCTGTAGACCTCCGAGACAGGATTGTCTCGAGGCACAAATCTGGGGAAGGTTACAGAAAAATTTCTGCTGCTTTGAAGGTCCCAATGAGCACAGTGGCCTCCATCATCCGTAAGTGGAAGAAGTTCGAAACCATCAGGACTCTTCCTAGAGCTGGCCGGCCATCTAAACTGAGCGATCGGGGGAGAAGGGCTTTAGTCAGGGAGGTGACCAAGAAACAGATGGTCACTCTGTGAGAGCTCCAGAGGTCCTCTGTGGAGAGAGGAGAACCTTCCAGAAGGACAACCATCTCTGCAGCAATCCACCAATCAGGCCTGTATAGTAGAGTGGCCAGACGGAAGTTATTCCTTAGTAAAAGGCACATGGCAGGCTGCCTAGAGTTTGCCAGAAGGAACCTGAAGGTGACTCCGGACCATGAGAAACAAAATCCTTAGTTAAAGGCACATGACAGTCCGCCTGGAGTTTGTCAGAAGGCACCTGAAGGAGACTCAGACCATGAGAAACAAAATTCTCTGGTCTGATGAGACAAAGATTGAACTCTTTGGTGTGAATGCCAGGCATCATGTTTGGAGGAAAACGGACACCGCTCATCACCAGGCCAATACCATCCCTACAGTGAAGCATGGTGGTGGCAGCATCATGCTGTGGGGATGTTTTTCAGCGGCAGGAACTGGGAGATTAGTCAGGATAAAGGGAAAGATGACTGCAGCAATGTACAGAGACATCCTGGATGAAAACCTGCTCCAGAGCGCTCTTGACCTCAGACTGGGGCGACGATTTATCTTTCAACAGGACAATGACCCTAAGCACACAGCCAAGATATCAAAGGAGTGGCTTCATGACCACTCTGTGAATGTCCTGGAGTGGCCCAGCTAGAGCCTAGACTTGAATCCGATTGAACATCTCTGGAGAGATCTTAAAATGGCTGTGCACCGATGCTTCCCATCCAACCTGATGGAGCTTGAGAGGTGCTGCAGAGGAATGGGCGAAACTGGACAAGGATAGGTGTGCCAAGCTTGTGGCATCATATTCAAAAAGACTTGAGGCTCTAATTGCTGCCAAAGGTGCATCGACAAAGTATTGAGCAAAGGCTGTGAATACTTATGTACATGTGATTTCTCAGTTTTTTTTATTTTTAATAAATTTGCAAAAACCTCAAGTAAACTTTTTTCACATTGTCATTATGGGTTGTTGTGCGGAGAATTCTGAGGAAAAAAAGGAATTTAATCCATTTTGGAATAAGGCTGTAACATAACAAAATGTGGAAAAAATGATGCGCTGTGAATACTTTCCGGGTGCACTGTACCATAAGTCCACCTTTTGACTGGGTATTACCCCCTTTGGCAGAAACAACTTGTGTCTGACATAGACTTGGAAAAACGTTTTGCCACTCCTCTCTGCAGAATTCTTTCAGTTGTTTGATGTTTAAGGGGTATCTTGTGTGCATATCCTGTTTTAACTCTGCCCCAACCCACCCCCTCCTACTCTTGAACGGATGAACATCTGGGCTTTGACTTGGCCATTCCAGAACCTGCTTTCTTTTCAGTCTTTTTTTCTAGTAAATTTACTAGTATATTTAAGGTCATTGTCATGTTGTAAGTCTACTTTTGGTTGAGCTTTAATCTTCTGAGCAGTGGTCACAAATTATCCACAAGCACCCTGTGGAACAATGAAGAATTCTTAATATAATTTTAAATATTCCTCCTGTTTCTTCCACTCTAGCTTTCTCCAGAAAATGTGTACGATGTACTGTGTGTGGCAGACATGTACTTATTGCCGGGACTGAAAAGGCTATGTGGTAAAATCTTTGCCCAGACCCTGAAAGAGGATAATGTACTTAACATCTGGAAAACGGCCAGGCTGTTTAGACTTTCACGGCTGGAGGATCAATGCACTGAATACATGGCAAAGATTATAGAAAAGGTTAGTCCAGGAGTGCTTTTTGGTTTAAGCATTTAAAAAGTAGAGATGTGGAACTAAAGCATATATATTCTTATATGCTACTAGGGTGTCAACCTTTTAAATCATTACAATGTATGGTTTTACTTTTTCTTTTTTTTTTTTTTACATTTTATTTAATATTATTGCAATCATTCCATACAAATCAATCAATTTTTACAAAAAGTAGGATTGAGAGCAAATCGATCCCCTGAGAGAGAGAAGCAAGGCCATCGGAGTAAGGCCGGAGTTATACTTCACGCGACGCATGCTGCAGCGGACGCTCCTGCTACGCAAGCGTTGTAGTGTTTATTCTTGCGTGCATACTTTACGTAAATCTGGAGGAATCCACCAGGTGGCAGTGCAAGATATTATCACGGTGAGAACATGTTCAGCTCTTCTGTGTTGTAAATTGCCTAGAACGCTCATTAAATTCTGATGATACTTTACCGCAATATCTCTGAAAATTATGTTTATTGATTAAATCCAGGGATGTGTCTATTCCAGCAAGCATTGGGCACGAGTGAGAAACAATCCCTAGACGAGGCCTCAGCTCATCGCAAGGTGAATACAAGCACACACATACACTAGTGTCATTTTAGCGGCACTAAATCCCCAAATCTGCATATCTTTAGAAGAAAACCGGAGCACAGTGTGGAATACAAGCAGGAAATACCAGCAACATAACTCCCTGCGAGACAGCAGTGCTATCGCTCCACCACCGTGACACCCCCATGTGTGTAATTATTAACAGTATTCATTATTTAAATGAAATTGTATGTAAAACTAGCAAAATACCTGCGCTTCGCAGCGGAGAAGTAGTGTGTTAAAGAAGCAATGAAAAGAAAAGGAAACATTTTGAAAATAACGTAACATGATTGTCAATGTAATTGTTTTGTCACTGTTGTGAGTGATGAGTGTTGCTGTCATATATATATATATATATATATATATATATATATATATATATATATATATTTACACATACATATATATATCTACATATATACACATATATATACATACATACATACATACACACACATATATATATATACATACACACACACACATATATATAAACATATATATACATATACATACATACATATATACACACACAGCTATTTCGTATCAGTGCAATACGCTGCTTGTTAAAACTGATAACTCCCGCTCTTACTTATGAACTATCGTATTTGTTCAAGTTCTATTTAAATTTTAAATGGAAGGAATTTTTATTTAGTCGACAGAAATATCTTTGGTAGGAATGGTAAAACCAGACAGGAATATTATTCGTGAATAAATCAACTCAAACCTTAAATAACTTAAAAGAACAAACATTCAAATTTCTTTACTCTTATGTAAATTTATATAAAAAATAAACTTAGATTTTAAATATTCCAAAAGATTTTGCTCTCCATAAAAATATATCCTTTCAAAATTATACAAATTCAAATATGAACATGCTGCATAACAAAACCTGGAAATATAAATAAAA